>NC_135342.1:29163403-29814543 GCF_023851605.1 Tamandua tetradactyla
GGAACACATACGTCTACACAACCCCTTTCAATCTTGTTCATCTTCAGTATGGTAATATTATTTATAGACCCATTTCAGAACCACCCTCTCTCCTATCTATTCCCTTGCATTGCAGTTCAACCTCATTAGCTAATGGTTCACCCATCTCTAGTTTCTATGTATCTCTAAGTCCCCTATATTCTGTAATATAAGTCTCTGATTATATCGTTATGCTGGTCATAAAAGTGGAATAATACAGTATCCTTTTGTGTCTGGCTAATTTCACTCAGCATTATGTCCTCAAAGCTCATCTATCTTGTCATGTGCTTCAGGGCATCATTTTGTTTTACGCTGCATAATATCCCATCACATGTGTATAGCACGTTTTGTTGATCCACTCGTCTGTTGCTGGGCATTTGGTTTGTTTCCACCTTTTGGCCGTTGTGAATAATACTGCTATGAACATCAGTGTGCAAATGTCTCTTTGTGTCTTTGCTTCCAGCTTTTCTGAGTATGTACCAAGTAGTGCTCTTGCTGGGTCATAGGGCAACTTGATATTTAGTTTTCTAAGGCACTGCCAAACAGTCTTCCAAAGTGGTTGCACCATTATACATTCCCACTAGCAGTGCATAAGTGTCCTGGTTTCTCCACATCCTCTCCAACATTTACAGTTTCCTGTTTGTTTAACAACAGCCATTCCTATAGCAAGACTACTATTTCATTGTAGTCTTGATCTGCATTTCCCTTATAGCTAATGAAAATGAGCATTTCTTCATGTGCTTTTGAGCCATCTGTATTTGCTTTTCAGAAAAATGCCTACTCATATCTTTAGCCCATCTTATAATTGGGCTGTTTGTTCTTTTGTTGAATTGTATGCTTTCTTTGTATATAGAGGAAATCAAACCTTTATCTGATATGTGATTTCCAAATATTTTCTCCCATTGAGTTGACTATCTTGTCCCCTTTTTGACAAAGTCTTTTGAGGTGCAGAAGCATTTGATTTTGGGGAGTTCCCATTTATCTATTTTTCTGAAATTACTTTTTGACTTACAGAATTATTTTTTAACTACTTAAAATATTTAATATTTTAAGAAAGTTTAAAACTTCCCTTTTTAAAAACTTTTTAAATTGTATAACATAATACAAGTCAAAAAAAGAAAAAAGCAATAGTTTTCAAAGCACTCTTCAACAAGTAGTTACAGAACAGTTCCAAGAGTTTGTCATGGGCTACCATACTATCCTTTCATATTTTTCCTTCTAGCTTCTCCAGAAGTTAGGAGGCTAGAAGGAATAAACATTTTTTGTCATTAGAATTGAATTTTTACATTCTTTTTTTGTGAAAAATAACATATATACAAAAATATATGTTAAAATAAATTTCAAAGCACAGCACAACAATTAGTTGTAGAACAAATTTCAGAGTTTGGTATGGGTTACAATTCCACAACTTAAGGTTTTTACTTCTAGCTGCTCTAAGATACTGGAGACTAAAAGAAATATCAATTTAGTGATTCAGCAATCATATTCATTGGTTAAACCCTTCCATCTCTGTATAACTCACCATCACTTTTGGTCTTTCTGTCCCATTCTTTAGGGGTATTTGGGCTTTTGCCATTCTATACTTTTCATGTTGGAAGGGACTAACATGGAAAATAGGGATGGAACTAGTTTATTTTCTGGAATGGCTGGTCCTCTGCACTTCATGACTTATCTGGTCCAGGGACCAATCTGGAGGTTGTGAGTTTTGGAAAGTTATCCTAGTGCATGGAAACTTTGTAGAGTATAATGTCCTAGATAGTCTTTAGGACTGGCAGGAATGGTTTTGTTTGGTGTTTGGCAAGTTATGATAAGTAGCAATGTCTAAATGAAACATTTGTAAGAGTGACCTACAGTGTAGCCTCTTGACTATATTTGAACTCTCTCAGCCACTGGTACTTCAATAGTTACACTTCTTTCCCCCTTTTTTCTCAACATGGCATTGATGGTCCCACAGTGCCAGGGCCAAGCTCATCCTTGGAAGTCATCTACCATACCACCAGGGAGACTTTTATTCCTGGATATCATGTCCCACGGGGGGGGAGGGTGATGGTTTCACTTGGGGAGTTAGGCTTAGAGAGAGGGGGGCCACATCTGAGCAACAAAAGAGGTCCTCCAGAAGTAACTCTTTGGCATACCTATAGCTAGGCTAATCTTCTTCACTACATACATAAGCTTCACAAGGGCAAGGCTCAAGATCAAGGGCTTGGCCTATTAATTTCAGTATCCCTAATATTTTCTTGGTCTCCAAGGTTTCCCCAGTGGCAAACTTTAATAGTTCCACATTTTTTTCTTCCATCCCTCAAGGGATTTGCCAATGCTTTTTATTATATGCTTAATATATTCTGGGGTGTATCCAGGCATTGCATCAAGCTTTCAGGATTAAAGCCTTTCATTCTTATTTGCTTTCTGTGTTTGGATTGTTTAAATAATCTATCCAGACAGGTTGTGTTAGATTATGTGGTATAGAAAATTTAGGTTCTGGACATAACAAAGCTTTCTTCCATTGGTCTCAAAGAGTATGTGAGTTTCTAAAATATTGACAAGGTCTTCCTTACCTCTGTATTCTGAATTACCTTAATCTTGACCTGATAAGCTTCATTATTATGTCTAAATACCAGGTTATACATACATAAAATAGGTCCTCAAAATCCAAAGATAACATCTGCCACTCCAGAGTAAACATGACTGTCTAACTCTAGGCACCAGCTTTCTTATAAATATTTTCTAAATGGGATCATGCAATATTTGTTCTTTTGTTTCTGGCTTATTTTGCTTCACCAAATTTCATTCAAATCACTGCATGCCTCACAACTTCATTCCTTTTGGTAGCAGTACCAGGTTTAATCATATGTTTACACCATCATTCACCAATCTACTTCTCAGTCAATACATCTTTCAGCCACCTCCATCTACTGGACCTTATGTACAATGTCCAAAGTCTACAGTTCATCAATATTCCCAATTTTAGATAATTTTATTGTTCCCAAGAGAAAGATAGCCAATAAACACACCCTAACCAAATAGAAAATTTAAATCTCCCTTAACTCTTGTTCCCCCCCCCATTATGTACCCTTGATATTGCTGTGGTGCTGTTGATATTTTCCTGTCAAGCATAGCCCATAGCATGCAATAACATTTTCCCCCTATAGCTCAAAATTATACACTCTTTGTACAAAATTCAATCCTTTGCAGTAGTTCATGCAAGAACTTACTTATATTTGTAGAGTTAATTGGTGGAACACATGAGTCTATACAACCCCTTTCAATCATGTTCACTTTCAATATGGTAGAATTACTTATAGACCCACTAGTGAAATGCCTTCACTTCTATCTATTCCATTACAATTAAGTTCAACCTCATTAGCAAAGTTTTCACCTATCTCAAGCTTCTGTATATGTTCCCTATATCTTGCATTATAAGCCTCTGATTTTACCTTTACCATGGTCAGAGAAGTGAAATCACACAGTATTTGCCCTTTTGTGTCTGGCTCATTTCACTCAGCATTATGCTCATCCATCTTTTTGCGTGGTTCAGGATGTCATTTATCTTATTGCTGGATAATATTCCATCATATGTATATACCACATTTTGTTAATCCATTTGTCTGTTGATGGGCACTTGACAGTTTCTATCTTTTGGCGGTTGTGAATAGCGCCGCTATGAACATTGGTGTGCAAAAGTCTGTATCGCTGTTTTCAACTCTTCTGGGTATATACTGAGTAGTGGTATTGTGGGTCATAGGGCAACTTAATATTTAGTTTTCTGCAAGACGGTCTTCCATAATGGTTGCACCATTATACATTCCCACCAACAGTGTATAAGTGTCCCAATTTCTCCACATCCTCTCCAATATTTATAGTTTCCTGTTTGTTTAATAACTCTGAATTTCCCTTACAGCTAATGAGAATGAGCATCTCTTCATGTGCTTTTTACCCATCTGTATTTGTTTTTCAGAAGAATGGCTATTTATATCTTTAGCCCACTTTATACTTGGGCTGCTTGTTGAGTTGTATGATTTCTTCATGTATACAGGATATAAAACCTTTATCTGATGCATGATTTCCAAATATTTTCTCCCATTGAGTTGGTTGCCTCTTTACCTTTTGATAAAATCTTTTAAAGCACAAAAGCATTTGATTTTGAGGAGTTCCCCTTCATCTATTTTTTTTTGTTGCTTGTGCTTTAGGTGTAAAGTTTAGGAAGCTGTTTCCTATTACTAGGTCTTGAAGATGTTTTCCTACATTTTCTTCTAAGAGTTTTATGGTACTGGTACTTATATTTGGGTGTTTGATCCACTTTGAGTTAACTTTTGTATAGGACATAAGCTCAGGGTCCAATTTCTTTCTTCTGGCCATGTCCATTTACTAACTATTTTGTCCCAGTTCAGTAGGTTTGGGCGCTTTGTCAAAGATCAGTTTACTGTAGATTTGTTGGTCTATTTCTGTGCTCTTGATTCAATTCCATTGGTCAATACTTCTATCTTTGTGTCAGTATGATGCTGTTTTGACCACAGTGGTTTTATAATAAGTTTTAAAATTTGGGAGTGTTAATCCTCCCACTTCATTCTTTTTTTTTTAGGATGCATTTAGCTAATTGGGTCTCTTTCCCTTCCAGATGAACAAGCTTTGCCAAGTATTCAAAGTCAGTTGTTGGAATTTTGATTGGTACTGCATTGAATCTGTACATCATTTTTGGTAGAATTGACATCTTAACTATATTTAACCTTCCTATCCACGAGCATGGAATGTCTCTCCACTTATTTAAATCTTTGATTTCTTTTAACAATGTTATATAGTTCTCTGTGTTCAAGTCTTTTACATCCCTAGTTACATTCATTCCTAGGTACTTGATTCTTTTAGTTGTTATTTTGAATGGACATTTTTCCTTAATTGACTCCTCAGGTCATTGCTTGTTTTTAGGAACATTATTGATTTTTGCATGTTAATCTTACATCCTGCCACCTTGCTGAATTTGTTTATTAGCTCAAGTAACTTTGTTGTAGATTTCTCAGGATTTTCCTAGTAAAGTATCATGTTTTCTGCAAAAAATCAAAGTTTTACTTCTTATTCTCCAATTTGGAAGCCTTTTATCCTTTCTCCTGCCTTATTGCTTCTGCTAGAAGTTCTAGTACAATGTTGAATAATAGTGGTAACAAGGGCATCCTTGTCTCATTCCTGATCTTAGAGGGAAGGATTTCAGCCTTTCACCATTGAATATGATGCTGGCTATGGATTTTCATATACAACTTTTATCGTGTTGAGGAAGGTATCTTTGATTCCTATCTTTTGAAGTTTTTTTTTTTTTATCAGAAAAGGACATTGAATTTTGTCGAATGCTTTTTCGGCATTACTTGATATGATCATATGATTTTTCCCTTTCGATTTGTTAATATGCTGTATTACATGAACTGATTTTCTTGTGTTGAACCATTATTACATTTCTGGTATAAACCCCACTTGGCCTTGGTGTATAATTCTTTTAATATGCTGTTGGATTCAATTTGTTAATATTTGTGGAGAATTTTTGCATCTATGTTCATTAGGGAGATTGGTCTGTAGTTTTTCTTTCTTGTAACATCTTTACCTGGATTTGGTATTAAAATGTTAGCTTCATAAAATGAATTCTTCCTCATTTTTTTTGTTTGAAAAATTTGAGCAGGATTGGTATTAGCTCTTTTGGGAATGTTTGATAAAATTCTCCTGTGAAGTCATCTGGTCCTGGGCTTTTCTTGTAGGAGGATTTTTGATGACTGAATCTCTTAACTTGTTATTGGTTTGTTAAGATCTTCTATTTCTTCCTGAGACAGTGTGGTTTGATGTGTGTTTCCAGGAATTTTTCCATTTCATCTAAGTTGTCTAGTTTGTTGGCATATAGTTTGTTCATAGTACCCACTTTATGATTTTTAAAATTTCTTCAGGGTCTGTGGGCATGTGAACACATGCCCTCTCATTTTTTATTATATTTATTTGTACCCTCTCTCCTTTTTTCCCTTGGCAGCCTTGCTAGTGGCACATTGATTTCATTGATTTTCTCAAAGAATCAACTTTTGGTTTTATTGATTCTTTCTGTTGTTCTTTTGTTCTCCCATTCATTTATTTCTGCCTTAATATTTGTTATTTCTCTTCTTCTATTTGCTTTGGGGTTAGTTTGCTGTTCTTTTTAAAGTTCTTCCAGGTGAGCAGTTAAGTCCTGAATATTTACTTTCTTCTTTTATCATATAGATATTTAGAGAAATAAATTTCCCTCTCAGCACAGCCTTTGCCATATCCCATTTGTGTTCTCCTTTTCATTCATCTCCATTTGCTAATGATTTCTCTAGCAATTTCTTCTTTGACTCACTGGTTGTTTAAGAGTGTTTTTTAATCTCAATATCTTTGTGAAAGTTCTCATTCCTTGCTGGTTATTGATTTCCAGCTGTACTGCATTGTGATCAGAGAATGTGCTTTGAATAATTTCAATCTTTTGAAATTTATAAAGACCCATTTTTGTGCCCCAACATATGATCTATCCTGGAGAATGTTCCATGAGCATTAGAGAGGAATACATATCCTAATGTTTGGGAGTGTAATGATCTATATATGTCTGTTAGGTCTAATTGATTTATTAAATTGTTTAAGTTATTTATTTCCTTGTTGATTCTCTGTCTGGCTGTTTTATCTATAGAGAAGGGTGGTGTGTGAAGTCTCCTACTATTATTATTGAAATGTCTATCACTCCCTGCAGTTTTGCCAATATCCATCTCATATGTCTTGGAGCGCCTTGATTGAGAGCATAGACATTTATGATTGCTATTTCTTATTGGTTATTTGTCCATTTTATTAATATATAGTGTCCTTCTTTGTCTCTTATGATGGGTTTACATTTAAAATCTATTTTGTCTGATATCAGTATAGCTACTCCTGCTTACTTTTGGTCACAGCTTTCATGGAAATTTTCTTTCCATCCTTTCATTTTCAATCTATTTGTATTCTTGTGTCTAAGGTGAGCCTCTTGTAAGCAGCACACAGCTGGATTATATTTCTTAATCCATTCTAACAATCTATATTTTTTAATTGGTAAGTTTAGTCCATTATATTCAAAATTATTACTGTAAAGGCATTTCTTGAATCCACCATCTTATCCTTTGGATTTTATTTGTCAGATGTATATGTTATTTTCCATCTTTCTCTTTTTATTCTTCAGTTTACCCTTACTGGTACTCTTCAGTTCTGTGCACTCCTCTAGACCTCCCTCTCCCATCTTTTTTTTTTTTTTTCAGGCAGCAGAACTTCCTTTAGTATTTCTTGGAAAGCTGGTCTCTTGTTGACATATTCTTCCAGCCTTCCTTCATCTGTGTAAACTTTAATATCTCCCTCAGTTTTGAAGGACAATTTGGCTGGGTACTGAATTCTTGGCTGGATGTCTTTCTTTTTCAGAATCTTAAATATATCATACCACTGCATTCTTGTCTCCATAGTGTCAGTTGAGTAGTCTGAAGTCAGATTTATGTGGTTACCCTTGTATGTAGCAGATTGTTTTTCTCTTGCTGCTTTCAGGATTTTCTGCTTCTCTTCAACATTTGGCAGAGTGATTAGTATATGTCTAGGGGCAAGCCCATTTGGATTTATTCTATTTGGAGTTTGTTGGGCTTCTTTGATTTACATATTTATATCTTTTATAAGAGTTGAGAAGTTTTAACCCATCATATCCTCCACTAACCTTCCTAGTACTTTACTCTTTTCTTCTCCTTCTGGGACACTGATTATTCTTATATTTGCATGCTTTATTTTGTCCATCATTTCCATGATATCCAATTCAAAAATTTCCATCATTATTTGCCATTTGCTCTTCTGTGTGTTCAAAGTCATTTGTCCTGTCCTCCAGTTTGCTTATCCTTTCTTCAGCCTCTTCAAATCTGTTGTGTGTCTCTAGTATTTTTTTTGTTTTCTTTTTTAGTTGATGTAAAGCAACTTTAATATCTGTGATTTCCTCTTTTTTTCTATTTATTCTTTCAAATTCCTCTTTATGGTCTTCTAGTGTCCTTTGATCTTCTCATGTCATTTGTCAACCCACTGATTTTATTTAGTAGTTATATGAATTTAGTAAAGTTATGACTGGTTGTTCCAAAGTCTGTGTCTCCTCTGATGTTTTAATTTGGTCACTACATTGGGCTGTCTTGTCTGTACTTTCATATGTTTAGTGATCTTTTATTATTTTTATGGCATGTAAATATCTCAGTAGGGTTACATTAGGTGTTGATTTCCTTCGGTAGTCTAAAACTTTGTATTTCCAGGACAGGTGTACAGCAGGATGTGGGGTCTTGGGAGGCACAAAGCAGTGTGGTGCAGGTTGTAGTGCAGGTATATGCACAGGTCGGAGACTCTACACTGGTGCCTATTAGCCTGGGGTGTGTGTCATGATGTTGTGGATGTGTGGTGTGGGGACTGTGGGAGTGAGACAGGCCATGGATCACAGGAGCAGGGTTCAGCATGGGGAACACAAATGTATGGCCTGGCAGGAGGTGAATGGGGGGCTGAATGGATGCACGGTGGCTGGCATGTGTGCAGGATATGGATGGGTGCATGACGTGTGGGTTATGGGTATCAGGGTGTGGGGTTCAGGGCACAGAAGTTGGGGCACAAGGAGATTGGGGCATGGGTGTATCTTTGCACAGGGGGAGGGGTCCAGGGGGTTCAAGATGTGGATGTGTGAGTGTGTAGGGGCAAAGCACAGGTCTCAGAGGTTGTAGGACGTGTCGGTTGGGTGATGATGGGTTGGTGGGGCCCTGGTGCTAAGGGTGCTCGCTAGTGCAGGACAGAAACGATATGGCACAGATGTGCCCAAGAGAACCTGACAGGTGTGGGAATAGGTCACCTGTGTCATGGATGGGTCAAGAATGTGCACATCTGCGGGGAGAGGGGTTCAGGCACATTTATTAAGAGGTTCATGCATGGATACATTGGTTCCCAGTAAGGAGGATGTGGCTGTGCTGATGTGTGGATCTGTGGGGCATGGCCCTGATGTGCACATGCGCTGAGCTCAGGGTCAGTGGGTTGGATTTTGCCTGGGTGGCCTAGGGATGGGTATGACCTGAATGAGCAGATCAGGGCTTGCCCAGAGCTGAGGGAGTGTGGTGTGAGTGGGTGCTTGAGCATGTGCAAGACTGGGGGGCCAGATGCTCGTGTGCATGTGTGCAGAGCACTGTGTGGGGGGGGCGGGCAGGGTTGAGAGATTGTATGGGGTGGGTCTGGGTGTGGCCCAGGTATGAAAGTGATCACCTGCAGGGGCAGAGAGGGGTAGGTGCGGGTTAAGGGGCTGGCCATGGGTACACAGGTAATGGGAGGAGGGGTGGGACAAGACTGTGTGCTTGCACTGGAGAGATGGGTCAGGCTGAAACAGGTTTACATGCATGTGGGGAGCTGGGGTGTGGGATGAGGATACACAGTGAGGGCTCAGGGTGGGGGCACTTGAAGTGCAGTGGGGTGGCAGGTGACAAGGTTCATATGCATAGGGTGTGGGAGGAGTCACAGGTCGTGGGGCAAGGGTGACACATATGAGGGTAGTGCATTCAAGGAATATGGCTCAGCTTACTTCCTTGTCCTGTCTTCCTGTCTTTGCACTCCTAATGGCTTCAGGTCTCTAGAAATGGATGCACTAAGCTGTTTGCACTAGTTGGCTGGTCTCCAGTCTCTGCATCTCAATTCTGCTTTTTCAACCAGGGCTTTCATATGCTGTGTAGAAGACTGTCCCAGGTCACTTACATACTGGAATCACTCTCCCAATCTTTTTTTTCTATTCCTTCTCTAACTGTTCTTTGGGGCCAAAGTGAACTTGACCTACCCTATTCTGTCACCTTCCTTTGCTTTTATTTTATATAATCATCTAATGTGATACAGTGATTTTTATAACTTAAGTGATATTTAGATAATTCTAATAACTGTATATTTGGCAACCTATTAAAATGTTCTGCATTTGGAAAAACAAAACAAAAATTGGTAGCAGAAACATCATCCTCAATGGGGAAAAAATGAAAACTTTCCCCTTAAGATCAGGAACAAGACAAGGATGTCTTCTATCACCGTTTTTATTCAACATTGTATTGGAAGTTCTAGCCACAGAAATTAGATAAAAAAAAAGAAATACAAGACATAAAAATTGGAAAGGAAGAAGTAAAATTTTTACTGTTTGCAGATGAATTGATACTATATGTCAATGTAGGAGCCAGGGTTAATGGAAAACCTGCAGAATTTATTGGGAGCAACTGGCTTCAGAGTGGCATTGGCAGTAAACTGTGGAGACTGCTATCTGCTTAATTGGAGGACAGTCTGAGAGGGAGAGAATGTTTGTTTTTTCTTAAACCCCAAGGTCTTGTTAGCTATCTCTTCTGTGTATGGAATAATATACTGAAAAGGAGGCACTCTGTTTTACCACGAAATGTATGCATGCTTTTAGTCATGTAAACCCTGCAGTATAGAAGCAGGAACTAGCTAAGAATAAAGTTGTCTGTTGTCTGTTATTGCTAAGCTTCAGACCCCCTGATCCTATCTGTCTCTTTCTTTCTTTCTTATCATTCCTTAATATCGTTTGAACTCCATTTCATAGGAAGCAACATCTGGCACCCAACGTGGGGCTCAAAGAAGAAAAAGAAGACTCCAAGACAATATTAAGGAACCAAGGAAAAGTCTCCATTAGAGGCATGTGTGTCCAGCCAATAGAAGAGGACTCGAGTCATCTTGGTAAAGTAAGCATTTTCCTTGTAGCATCAGGGTAACAGGTAATCATAATAGGCAGCTGGAGGAGTATGTGTGTGTGTTGAAAACATTGTTAGAAGCTACTGGGGTGCCTGTTAAAACATCTGAATTAGTAAGTTTATTTGATCTCTTTCAAAAATATTGTTATTGGTTTCAGTCTTAAGGCCATAATGTTTTAAATCTTAAGTAATGGAAATTGGCTATGAAGGCTTTGCAGCAAGCATAAAAAAATGGGGAAGATATTCCTGTTTCTATTTGGTCATTGTGTTCAGTCAGGCAATGAACCACCTAGCCCATGCTTTCTCTTAAACTCTGAGTTGTGTTTTTTCTCCATCTCCCACTGCCCCTTCTGATCCTGTTTGGACAGTTGCTTGAGCTGGACTTGGCAATTGGTGCCCAGCCAGGGATCTGATAGGGGAACTCTTAAAGCATAAAGTGAGGAGATGCTCCAGGGACATCCACTACAAATACTACAAATGAATCTTTAGGGGTTGAGCAGTGGCCCTTATCTATAGAAAAGTTAGAGGCTCTAACTCAGTTAGTTCAAGAACAGTTTAAAGCAGGACATATAGAAGAATCTCATAGTCCCTGGAATTCTCCAGTATTTATTATAAAAAAAGAAATCAGGAAAATGGAGAATGTTAACTGATTTAATAAAACTTAATGCTGTAATTCAACCTATGGAGTCATTACAGCCTGGCTTGCCCATACCTGTTATAATTCCTAAAATCTTCTCTATTATTATAATAGATTTAAAAATTGTTTCTTTACCATACCTTTAGCAGACCAAGATAAAGGAAAATTAATTTCTGAGCTTGTTCTTAATGAACTGCCTTTATATAAAAATTCATATATACCTGAGTCAGAAAATATTCAATAAGAACAATGCCATGCCAAACAAAAATCAGTACTCATTAATGGTTCCTATAGAATTGTAACAGATTAGTCCCCTAAGTGGTATGCAATTCAGGATTGTAGTTCTGATTCAAAGTGTTCTGTTAAGTTACCTTGGTTTAATCTGAATAATTATTCCACTGAAATTTATACCAACGCTACAAATAAAATCTGTGACATGAAATGGGAATGGCAGCCCCATCTCCTTTTGTTAACTTAGATCCTTGACAAACAGCAATTTAGAAACTGGCCATGATTTTAGCTCCTAGTCACATTTGAAAAGGAAATATATTTTCAGAACTTTAAAACTGAAAATTCTTGTTAAAAACTATATATTGATGTTTCAAATGTGCATTAAATAAAATATTTTAAGTATTTAACATTATTTTAACAAATTTAATTTTGATGGTCATTATATGTAGTAAAATATTTGTTTAAAATAATGACTTAAATATGAAAAATACAAAAGATGTATCTTTATTAATAGGAAAACAGAACAGTTTTATCCTAAGATAAAATGAATAACTGTTACAAAATGAGAAAAATATAGGACAAAGCCTAAACTAATATAATAATTGCTAAGAGTTTGTAAAAATGGATATTATGGTCAAAATTAAAAAAGATTTAATGAGTCTAAAATGACAACATTTTCTTGGACTCTTAGCCTGTTCTAATGAAAATATATAAAAAAATTTTCTAAATAATCAGTGTAAAAAGCAAAAAGTCTGTGTTTTATCAAAATAACTTATGTTAACTTTTATCATGTCATTATCTGTATAAAAAATACTGGTTTTTCTCCTGGGTATCATTATACTGGCAAAAAAAAAAATGTTTCCTTTTTTGCCCTAAATCAGGTGGCTTAATCTACTAATTTAAGTAATATTGCTATAAATGAATATATTACTGGCTAAATAATACTCAAATCATGCAAATACCTAAATTCCTTTAAGCCAAAATATTTTAATGCTTTGTCCAGTGTTTATATAAACTACATGTGTATAAACTAAATTTATCCCCAAATAACCATGGCTTATGTTGGGAGCAAATCAAATTCAAAGGCTGAATACAAGGAAAAGAGATACTTGTGGAGTCTATTCCTTTCACCTGATGTTGCCATTACATGCAACTGATGTTGCTATCACATGACCTTGGTAAGAAACAGTTAAAATGTGCACTCTAACAAGGAGGACTGGCTATCCCCCCAGAAGGAGGTGCACTTTAATAAAGATGTCTAAGACCCAGGAAGCTCTTCTTGGTCCCTAGCCAGTTCTCAGAGGACCCAACTCGGCCCAGTCATGTAAGCAAATTGGGATTTGGCCACTATTTTGGGAAAATATCATAAAAATGGCATGCAATAAATTTAAAATTACCAAAAACACACAATCAATTATAAAAAATCCTTATTCTTGCATTCCTTTTCCATCAATCCAGTGAATTCATTTTATAAAATCTGGTCATTTACTATGGGTATATGTCACTATTGATACTTTATGTTACAAAACCTGTTTGATATTTTACAAGGAGATTCTGATTTATTAAGCAAAAGGCAGTTAACAGATGCAGCTTAACAAGAATTAAAATTAATTAAACAATGCATTCAAGAAGGACAGCTTGTTCAAATAGATTTAGAAAAACCTGTTGATTTTATTATTTTCTTTACCTCACAGTCTCCCACAGGCCTATTTTGGCAAAGTAATGTTTTAAAATAGATTTTTTTTAACCAAATAATTGACAAAAACATTTAAATATATTTCTGCAAAAAATCATTTCTTTAATAGCCAAAGGTCACCAAAGATATCAATTAAGAGGTCACAATCCTAATCGCATAGTGTGTGAACTTCACAAAGGAAGAGGTTCAAACTCTATTATCTTCAATACCTCTTGGCAAATAGCATTAAGTAATTTTAAAGGACAAATTAATAATCACTTGCCTATGTCAAAACTTTTATAATTTCTTAATCATGATGATGACTGTGCAACAATATGATGATATTGTGAATTACTGATTATATATATAGAACAGAATAATGATATGTTAGAAATGTTTTTGTTCGGTTGTTAAATTTTTTTTAAATAAATAAACTTTTACAATTTCTAAAAAGAACACAATGGATTTTCCCTAAAATAGTTCGGGCTTCCCCACTAGAGAGAGCCATTACCGTTTTTACTGATGGTAATAGTAATGGGCAGGCTGCATATTTCAGCCCAGGGGAAAACAAAAGTTGGAAAGCACATTATACCTCAGCCCAGTGCACTGAATTAGCAGCTGTAATTCAGGTATTGCAAAATTTTCTGCAATCTCTTAATATTGTTTCTGATTCTGAGTATGTCTGCCAAACAGTTACTCACATTGAGACAGCTTCTTTGTTTGAAGGAGATGAATTGTCCCGAATGTCTTTACATTTACAAACATTAGTCAGGAGTATAATTAATCCCCTTTTTATCATGCACATAAGAGCTTATACCAATCTTCCAGGTCCTTTGTCATTACAAAATCAGCAAGCAGATACTCTTGTGGGGGTAATTGAGGATCCCACAACATTTCACAAATTATCTCATATTAATAGCAAAGGATTGTGAAAGAAATTTCCATCTTTATCTAAACAGCAAGCTCAGGACATTGTTAGGACTTGTCCAACAAGTGGACCTTTAAATGCACTCCCATTTGCACCAGGGGTTAATCCTTGAGGTAAAAAAGCAAATGAATTATGGCAAATGGATGTTACTCAGATTTCACATTTTGGTAGAATGCAATATGTACATGTTGTCATAGACACCTTTTCTCATTTCATCTGGGCTACCACACAATCTGGAGAATGTTTCTGTCATGTTCGATCACATTTACTTAATGCTTTTGCTGTTATGGGATGCCTCAATCTATTAAAATGGACAATGGTCTTGGTTATACAGGAAAGCAATTTCATAAATTTTGTACTACTTTTCATATTACTTATATCACAGGAATTCCACATAATCCCTCTGGTCAAGGAATTATTGAATGATCAAACCGGACACTAAAGTCTATGCTCATGAAACAAAAAGGGGGAGACGATGATCAGGAGGATGATGTTGTGAAAATAAGTACACCTAAATATCAATTAGTAAAAGCATTGTTTACTTTAAATTTTTAAAACATTTATGATAATTCATCACAGACTCCTGCAGAACAACATTTTAATAATTTGGAAAAGAAGTGATATGACCCAAACAGAAATGCAGCTGATCTATTGGAAAGATGTTAAAGATGATTTTTGGAAACCAGGTATGATAAAAGTGTGGGGTAGGGGATTTGCTCTTGTCATTACAGATGATGGAAACTTGGTTTGGATTTCCCCAAAAAGAATAAAACCCAGACATGTCAACTCTGATGAAAATAACTAAGTGGGTAATGTACATTATAGGACATATAACTTTAATTGCTAAAGGACAGGGACATAATTATATTTATTGGGTTTATATTCCTAGCCCACCTCTGCTGCAGGCCCTAACATGGGCAGATCCAACTTTACCTGAATATATCTGAATACCAGTTTAGGATTCCCAGGTCCAGTAGAGTCAAGGCTTCTAAAACTACTTAAAGAAAAAGGAAAGATGGTGTCAAATTTAATTCTTCCATTTTTAGAAAGGCCCATATGCATAAGTAATGAATTACCATGTATGACAACAAATAATCAAACTACGTGGTTTAAGATCAAGAATGATTCTTGTAATTACTTACATGTATATCCCTCTTTTAACTCTGTGGAATCAAATGATACTTTCCTGTGAGATGGGAAAGATAGTTGGAATGGATGGCAGTTATGTCATATGGACCAAGCAGTTATCATAATTAATGATTCCTATGGAATTGTAAGAGATGAGACCCCTGTGGGGCCTCCCATCTCTAACTCAAAGATAACTGAGACTATGTTAACAGGTAAGCTAAATCAGAGTTTAATACATAGAGGATGATTTGTGCCAAATCCATGAGATGATAAATATAACATTAGTCAAAGAAATTTATGGAAAATTTTCCTAGGACTGGGACCAATTTTTATAGCAAATTCTAGTAACTATAACTTCTCTTATAGCAACCATAAACATTACATACAAATATGTGCTAGAAATCCATATGTATTTGTTAAAGGTCATATGCATATAAGAAACCAAACTTTAAATTGTGAGAATTGTTCTCTATTCACTTGTCTCCAAGCATTTATGTTGGAGGAAAATGAGATGATTATAGCAGCAAGGAGAAAAGGTATGCTGCCAGTGCAGATGTCAAGATCCTGGTAATCCTCTCCAGAAACACAAATCCTGATCCATTTGGCAAAAGAATATCTGAAAAGGACTAAGAGACTAGTTGGACTCATTATTGCTGCTGTCATTGGAATCATTGGAATTATCACAGTGGCTGTGGTTGCTGGAATTGTATTGCATCAAACTATACAGACACAGCATTATGTTAGAAAATGGCATAAAAATGTCAGTGAACTGTGGCATAGTCTATCTTATATTGATGAGCAAATTAATAATAGACTAAATGATATAAAGACAGCATTGGTTCATATTGGAGGTCAAATGCATAATTTAAATTTTTAATGATGTTTAAAATGTGACTGGAATGAGAGCAATTTTTGTATTACCCCTTTAAGATATAATCATCCTGAAATAGAATGGGAAAAGGTAAAAAGACATCTTTTGGGGCATTTGGATAGTTTAAATCTTGATATTTAAAAATAAGAAAAGCGGGTTTTAAAAATATCTCAGAATAATTTACATATAACTGATGGAGATGATGTTATACAATCATTTACCCAAGAGCTAAACAATCTTAATGCTGTTTACTGGTGGAAATCACATCATTTTTTGACTGCTATAAGCTTAGGTTTGGGGGTGTTTATACTCTTTCTCTTCCTCCTCAGCTATGTCAAACAACAAATGTTCAAAGTAGCAAGCCATGCCACTAAGCAGAGCTGTGCTAACAGTGTGATTCTGGTGAAAGCCCTTGACTCCCTCCTGAATCAAAGCCAGAGAGTTTGACTGGTAGCCAATGATGGGCAAGACCCTTCCTTCAGAGCTTAAGAGTAACCTAAGACAGGCACAGTCACCTCAGCTTATAAAATAAAAAGGGGGAATTGTAGGAGCCAGGGTTAATGGAAAACCTGCAGAATTTATTGGGAGCAACTGGCTTCAGAGTGGCATTGGCAGTAAACTGTGGAGACTGTTATCTGCTTAATTGGAGGACAGTCTGAGAGGGAGAGAATATTTGTTTTTTCTTAAACCCCAAGGTCTTGTTAACTATCTCTTGTATGTAAGGAGTAATATACTGAAAAGTAGGCACTCTGTTTTACCACAAAATGTATGCATGCTTTTAGTCACATAAACCCTGTGGTATATAAGCAGGAACTAGTTAAGAATAAAGTTATCTGTTATTGCTAAGCTTCAGACCCCCTGATCCCATCTGTCTCTTTCTTTCTTATCATTCCTTAATATCATTCAAGCTCTGTTTCATAGGAAGCAACATGTCAAAAAAACCCCCAAAATCCACAGTAAAACCACTAGAGCTAATCAATGAGAACAGCAAAGTGACAGGTTACAAGATCAACACTCAAAAATCTGTAGTGCTTCTACACATTAATAATGAACAATCTGAGGGGGAAATCAAGAAAAAATTCCATTTACAATTGCAACCAAAAGAATAAAATATATAGGAATAAATTTAACTAAAGAGACAGAAGACCTATTCAAGAAATTGCTAAAAGAAATCACAGAAGACCTAAATAAATAGAAGGGCACACCATGTTCATGGATTGGATGACTAAATATAGTTAAGATGTCAATTCTACCTAAACAGATTTATAGATTCAATGCAATACCAATTAAAACCCCCAATACTTACATTTCAGAAATAGAAAAACCAATAACCAAATTTATCTGGAAGGGCAGGTTGCCCCAAATAGCTAAAAATATTCTGAGAAAGAAAATGAAGTCAGAGGTCTCAACTACTGACTTTAAGGCATATTATGAAGCTACAGTGATCAAAAACAGCATGGTACAGGCATAAAGATACTGACCAATGGAATCAAATAGAGTGTTCAGATATAGACCCTATCATCTATTGGTCCATATCTCACACCTTATACACAAATTAACTCAAAATGGGTCAAAGACCTAAACATTAGCTTTAAGACAATAAAACTTTTAGAAGAAAATGTAGGGAAATATCTTATAAATCTAATAATAGGAGGCAGTTTCCTAGCTCTTACACCCAAAGCATGAGCATTGAAGAAAGAATGAAATGGGAACTCCTCAAAATTAAACACTTTTATATATCAAAGAACTTTTTCAAGAAAGTAAAAAGACAGCTTACACGATGGGAGACAATATTCAGAAACGATATGGCCGATAAGGGTCTAATATCCAGAATATATAAAGAGATTGTTTAGGTCAACAACAAAAAGACAAGCAACCCAATTACAAAATGGGCAAAAGACTTGAACAGACACTTCTCAGAAGAGGAAACACAAATGACCAAAAGTACATGAAAAAATGCTCAACTTTCCTGGCAATTAGGGGAATGCAAATCAAAACCACAATGAGACATCATCTCACACCCACCAGAAAGGCCATCATCAGTAAAACAGAAAATGACAAATGTTGGAGAAGAAAGATGTGGAGAAAGAGGCACACTTATCCACTGTTGGTGGGAATGTAAAATGGTACAACCACCAAGGAAGGCAGTTTGGTGGTTCTTCAGGAAGCTAAGTATAGAATTGCCATATGATCCAGCAATGTCATTACTAGGTATCTACTCAGAGTACATGTGGGCAAGGACACAAACAGACATTTGCACACCAATGTTTATAGCAGCATTATTTACAATGACCCAGAGATGGAAACAACCAAGATGTCCATCAACAGATGAGTGGCTAAATAAGCTGTGGTATATACATACGATGGAATATTATACAACTGTAAGACAGAATAAAGTCCTGAAGAATGTAACATCATGGATGGACTTTGAGGACATTATGCTGAGTGAAATTAGCCAGAAACAAAAGGACAAATACTGTATCATCTCACAGATATGAACTAACATTAGTGAATGAACTTGGAGAATTTCAGTTAAGAACAGAGACCATCAGGAGATAGAAATAGGGTAGATATTGGGTAATTGGAGCTGAAGGGATACATATTCTGCAACAGGACTGATTGTAAAAATTCAGAAATGTGTAGCACAATATTACCTAACTGTAGTATATTAAGTACTATGCAGAATGTTAGTATACTGAATGAAGCTGAATAACAGAATGATAGAGGGAGGAAGGCTGGGGGCACAAATGAAACCTGAAGAAAAGATAGATGATAAAGATGAGATTGTATAATCAAGGAATGCTTAGAGTACACAGTGATAGTAACTAAATGTACAAATTAAAAAATGTTTTTGCATGAAGAAGAACAAAGGAATGTTAATATAGCAGGGTGTTAAAAACATACGGCAATTCATATTTTAAAACTTTAACTTATGGGTGAGACTAAGACAAAAAATGCTTATTTCATACAAAATGTATAAATTCAAAACTAGTGCATTTCCTAATATAACTTACATGGATAGTTTAATTCTACACCATAAGTAAATGGAACCTTGAGTAGGGCATGAGATTTTGTATATTTGTACAGAGTGATGCCCCAATAAATCCCAGAGTGATTTTGAGCAGTGAATAAAAAAGTATTTGCAAAGTCCCCTTGGGGGAATGGCAAGAAAGGGGAAAATTCAACTTCCCCATATGGAGAATTCCTGATATTCTCACAAGCAGTGGAGACAACCAAAGCAATAGGTTGAGCCCTCAATCTTGGGATTTGTTCATATGAAACTTATCCCCACAAAGAACAGGCTAAGCCTACTTAAAATTATGCCTAAGTGTCACCCCGAGAGAACCTCTTGTGTTACTCTGATGTGACCTTTCTCTCTCTCTCTCTCTCTCTCTCAGCCAACAAAACAAGCAAACTCACTGCCCTCCCCCTTTCTACGTGGGACAGGACTCCCAAGGATGTAAACCTTCCCGGAAACATGGGACAGAAATCCTAGAATGAGCTGGGACTCAGCATCAAGGGATTGAGAAAACCTTCTCAAACAAAAGGGGGAAGAGAGAAATGAGACAAAATAAAGTGTCAATGGCTGAGAGACTCCAAACAGAGTCAAGAGGTTATCCTAGATGTTATCCTTATGCATTAAATTGATATCACTTTGTTAGTTAAGATGTAAAGGAGAGACTGGAGGGGACTGCCTGAAAATGTAGAACTGTGTTCCAGTAGCCCATGTTTCTTGAAGATGATTGCATAATGATATAGCTTTCACAATGTGACTATATGATTGTGAAAACCTTGTGTCTGATGTTCCTTTTATCCACCTTATCAACAGATGAGTAAAACATAGGGAATAAAAATAAGTAATTGGGGAACAAATGTTAAGATAAATTTAATAGATTGAAATGCTAGTGATCAATGAAAGGGAGGGGTAAGAGGTATGGTATGTATGAATTTTTTTCTGTTGTCTTTTTATCTCTTTTTCTGAATTGATACAAATGTTCTAAAGAAATGATCATGATTATGAATATACATCTATGCGATATTGTGAATTACTGATCATATATGTAGAATGAAATGATCATATGTTAAGAATGTTTGTGTTTGTTTGTTGCTGTATTTTAAAAAAATGACTAGTAAAAAAAATCAAATCAGTGCATTGAGGGAGGATATAAAGGAGACATTGGGCAAACATTAAGTACCCAAAAGTTTAAAATAACAAATCACAAAACTCATGGGAATGAAACACAATAGAAGAGATGAAAAACAATAGAGACGTACAAAAGCAGATTTTAAGAGGTAGAAGAAAGGATTAGTGAACCAAAGGACTGGAAATCTGAAATTTGACACACAAAAGAACAGATAGGGAAAAGAATGGAAAAATATGAGCAGAGTCTCTGGGAATTGAATGACAATGTGAAGCACATGAATATATTGTGTTGTGGGTGTCCTAGAAGGAGAAGAGGAGGAAAAAAGGAGCAGAAAGACTAATGGAGGAAATAAACTATTATGGAAGACATAAATCTACAGGTCCAATTAGTGCAGTATACCCCAAATAAATAGACATACTCCATGACACTTACTAATCAGATAATCATGTGCTTTCTCTGAAAGCAGCAAGAGAAAAACAATCCATCACATAACAAGGGAAACTTGATAAGACTATGTGTTGATTCTTCAACAGAAAGCATGAAGTTGAAAAGGCAGTGGTATGATATATTTAAAATACTGAAAGAGAAAAACTGCCAACTAAGAATATTATAATCAGCAAAATTTTCCTTCAAAGATGAGGGAAGTTAAAATATTTTCATACAACCACTGAGAAAATTTGTGACTAAGAGATTGGCTGTGCAAAAAAATACTAAAGTGAGCACTGCAAGCAGGAAAAGTCAGGACAAAGAGGTTTGGAGAAGAGTGTAGAAATGAAGACTATCAGTAAAGGTAAAAAGAGGAAAAATGTTAGTATGACATTCAAAATCCAAAGACAAATGGTAGAAGAAAGTACTACCTTTAAAGTAATGACATTAAGTGCTAATGGATTAAACTACCCCATCAAAAGATATAGACTGGCAGAATTGATTAAAAAAACAGGACTCACTATATGCTGTCTATAGGAAATGCATTTTAGACCTAAGGCAAAAATAGGTTGAAGTGAAAGGTTGAGAAAAGAAATTTCATTCAAACAGCAACCAGAAAAGAGCAGAGGTAGCTATACTATATCAGACAAATGTAAAATAATTAAAAGAGACAAAGAAGGACACAATATATTAATAAAAGGAACAACTCAACAAGAAGACATAACAATCATAAATATTTAAGCACCAGCCCAGAGTGCCCCAAAATAAATGCAGCAAACTCTGACAATACTGAAGGGAGATGTAGACACATCTACCAGTGGAGTTGGAGACTTCAATTCTCTGCTCTTATCAATGGATAGAATATCTAGACAGAGGATCAATAGAAAAACAGAGAATTTGAATAATATGAACTAGAGTTAATAAACATTTACAGAATATTACACCCCACAACAGCAGGATACACCTTGTTCTCAAGTGCTCATGGATGATTCTCAAGGATAGACCATACGCTGGGTCACAAAGCAAGTCTCAATAAATATTTAAAGATTGAAATCTTACAAAACACTTTCTCAGATCATAATGGAATGAAGTTGGAAATCAATAACAGGCAGAGGGCCAGAAAATTCACAAATATATGGAGGCTAAACAACACTCTCTTAAACAACCAGTGGGTCCAGAAGACATTACAAGAGAAATCAGTAAATATCTCAAGGCAAATGAAAATGAAAATACAAAATTTCAAAATTTATGAGATGCAGCCAAGGCAGTGTTGAGAGGGTAATTCATTGCCTCAATGCCTATATTTTAAAAAGAAGAAAGAGAAAAAAACTGAGAAATTAACAGTATACTTAGAAGAACTAGAGAAAGAACAGCAAACTAACCCCACAGCAGACAAAAAGAAAGAAATTATGAAGATCAGAGCAGAAATAAATGAAATTGAGAACATGAAAACAATTGAGACAAATCAACAAAACCAGAAGTTGATTCTTGGAGGAAATCAATTAAATCCATGGCTTCTTAGCTGATAGAAAAAGAGAAAGAGGATGCAAATAAATAAACTAAAAAATGGGAGATGGACTAACTACTGACACCATGGGATGGTGACATATGGATTGATAATGATGTCGGGGGTGAGGTTGAAACCAAGAGTCACGCTGAGTCTTCTCTAGATAACCCTGTAATAGTCTGCCCTGAGGACATAGCTGCTCCACCTCGAAACTGCCTTGAGTTGGCTGTCCCACCTCCTCCTGAAGGGATTAGCTCTAGAGTGATTAATCCTGTTTCAAGAGATGAAACTGCAAATGAATGCCCTGAAGTAAATGCCTTGGAAGATATTTCTAATTCTTTTCATGACCCACCTCTTATTTCTTCCAGATCTATAACTAGACTAAAGTCCCAAAAGGTCCCTAAAGGTGAGATACAAAGTATCACACATGAGGAGGTATGTTATACTCCAAAAGAACTGTGTGAGTTTTCCAATTTATATAGACAGAAATCAGGGAATATGTGCGGCAATGGATTTTAAGGGTGTGGGATAATGGTGGGAGGAATATAAGGCTGGGTCAGGCTGAATTTATTGATATTGGCCCACTAAGCAGAGATTCTGCATTCAATGTTATAGCTCGAAGGATTAGAAAAGGTATTAACAGTTTGTTTGGATGGGTGTTTGAAACATGGATCAAAAGGTGACCAACATTACCTGAGGTTGAAATGCCAGAACTGCCCTGGTGTAATGTAGAGGATGAGACCCTGAGGCTTAGAAAGAATTGGAATGTTAGAGTGGATTTATCATGCAAAGCCTGCTCTTACACCCCAGGAATGTCCCTAGGATGCACCTTTACCAAAACAGTGAGAAATGAATTTGTGAGACTAGCGCCATCATCCCTGAAGAGCTCTGTAGTTGCACTTCTCTGTAGGTCAGATATTACTGTAAGAACTGCTGTCACTGAGCTGGAATCCTTAAACACAATGGGGATGATCTGATCCCAAATTGGTAGAAGCCAGGTGGCAGCACTTAATCGCCAAATACAGGGTAGATGTGGCTATAATAATAGACAGCAAACTCAAAGCAGGAGTCAAAATTATATGACTTGGAGAGATTTGTGGCATTGGCTAGGAAATCATGGAGTACTTAGAAATACAATAGAAGGGTAGTCTACTAAATTCTTCTTCGAGCTGTATAAACAAAGGAGTTCTAGGTCAAGTGAAGAGAAGTCTAACCTGAATTACAAACACACAGAGTCACGGCCCCTTAATCAATTTACAGATTTGAGACAGTTTACAGACCCAGAGCCCCGAGAATGAAGGGGAGGCCAGGTACTTTTGGGAGAGAACCCTGTTACATTGCCACAAATTTATACTGTTAATTTTCCTTCAAGCCTTCCCCAAGGAGAGCAATGGTCTTTTACCAAGTAACTGTGCACTCTGGAAAAGGAAACGATCAGATATTTTGGGGATTATTAGACACTGGTTCAGAAGTGACATTAATTCCAGGGGAACCAAAATGTCACTCTGGTCCACCAGTCAGAGCGAGGGCTATGGAGGCCAGGTGATCGATGGAGTTTTAGCTCAGGTCCATATCACAGTGGGTCCTGTGGGCTCTGGACCCATTCTGTAGTTATTTCCCCAGTTCCAGAATGTATAATTGGAATAGAGATACTGAGCAACTGGCCAAATCCCCACATTGGCTTTCTAACTCATTCAGTGAGAGCTATTATGGTGGAAAAGGCCAAGTGGAAGCCACTAGAACTACCCCTATCTAGCAAAATAGTAAATCAGAAGCAATACCAGATTCCTAGAGGGATTGCAGAGATTACTGCCACTCTCAAGGACTTGAAGGATGCAGGGGTGGTGATTCCCACCACATCCCCATTCAATTCTCCTGTTTGGCCTGTGCAAAAAACAGATGTGTCTTGGAAGATGACAGTGGATTACCATAAGCTCAACCAGGTGGTAACTCCAATTGCAGCTGCTGTTCCAGATGTAGCATCATTGCTTGAGCAAATCAATACATCCCCTGGTACTTGGTATGTGGCTAGTGATCTGGCAAATGCTTTTTTCTCAATAGCTGTTAGTAAGGACCACCACAAACAGTTTGGTTTCAGCTGGCAAGGTCAGCAATATACTTTCACTGTCCTACTTCAGGGCTATATCAACTCTCTAGCCCTATGTCACAATTTTGTCTGCAGGAACCTTGATCATTTCTCCCTCCCACAAGACATCACACTGGTCCATTATATTGATGGTATCATGTTGATTGGACCCAGTGAGCAAGAAGTAGTAACTACTCTAGACTTATTGGTAAGGTATTTGTGTGTCAGAGGATGGGAGATAAATCCAACAAAAATACAGTGGCCTTCCACCTCCGTGACATTTCTAGGTGTCCAGAGGTATGGGGCATGTCAAGATATCCCTTCTAAGGTGAAGGATTAGTTGCTGCATCTGGCTCCTCTTATGATTGAAAAAGAGGCACAATGCCTAGTTGGTCTCTTTGGATTTTGGCAAAATGTATTCCACATTTGTATGTGCTACTCCAGCTCATTTATCAAGTGACCAGAAAAGCTGCTAATTTTGAATAGGGACCTGAAGAAGAGGAAGCTCTGTGACAGTTCCATGCTGATGTACAAGCTGCTCTGCCACTTGGATCATATAATCCAGCAGATCCAGTGGTGCTGGAAGTGTCAGTGACAAATAGAAATGCTCTTTGGAGCCTTTGGTAGGCCCCTATAGGACAATCACAATGCAGACCCTTAGGATTTTGGAGCAAAGCCTTACATCTGCAGATAACATCTCTTTTTGAGAAATAGCTTTTGGCCTGCTACTGGGACTTAGTAGAGACTGAATACTTAACCATGGGCCACCAAGTTATCATGAGACCTGAGTTGCCTATCATGAGCTGGGTGTTGTCTGACCCACCAAGCCATAAAGTTGGGCGTGTACAGCAGCACTATGTTGTAAAATGGAAATGGTATATACGAGATACAGCCAGAGCAGGTCCTGAAGGCACAAGAAAGTTACATGAGAAAGTGGCCCAAATGTCCATGGTCTCCATTCCTGACACATTATCTTCTCATTCACAGACCAGAGTTATGGCCTCTTGACCATACAATTTCTTACAGTGAATTGACTGAGGAAGAGAAAACTCAGGCCTGGTTTATAGATGGTTCAGCATGATATGCAGGTACCACCCAAAAGTGGACAATTGCAGCACTCAACTCCCTTTCTGGGGTGTCCTTGAAGGACAGTGGTGAGGGAAAATCCTTCCAGTGGGCAGAACTTCGAGCAGTGCACCTGGTTGTTCATTTTACTTGGAAGAAGAACTGTCCAGTGATGTGTTTGTATACTGACTCATGAGCTGTTGCTAATGGTTTGGCTGGATGGTCAGGGACTTGGCAAGGCCATAACTGGAAAATTGGTGACAAAGAAGTGTGGGGAAGAACTATGTGGATAGACCTTTCTGAGTGGGTTAAAAATATGGATATTTGTGTCCCATATGAATGTGCACCAGAGGGTGGCTTCAGCAGAGGAAGATTTTAATAGCCAAGTGGATAAGATGACCCATTCTGTAAATATCAGTCAGCCTCTTTCCCCAGCAACTCCTGTCATTGCCAAATGGGCTCATGTGGTCATGATGGTAGGGATGGAGGTTATGCATGGCTCAGCAACATGGACTTCCACTCACCAAGGCTGACTTGGCTACAGCATCTGCTGAGTGCCCAATCTGCCAGCAGTAGAGATCAACACTCAGCCACTGATATGGCTCATTCCCTGAGGTGATCAGCCAGCTACATGGTGGCAGGTTGATTACATTGGACCACTTCTTTCGCGGAAGGGGCAGCAGTTTGTTCTAATAGACACATACTCTGGATATGGGTTTGCTTTCCCTGTATGCAATGCTTCTGCCAAAACTAGCATCCCTGGGCTTACAGAATGCCTTATCCATCGTCATGGTATTCCACACAGGATTGCTTCTGATCAAGGAACAAACTTCACAGCAAATGAAGTGCAAGAATGGGCACATGCCCATGGAATTCTCTGGTCTTATCATGTTCCCCATCATCCAGAAGCAGCTGGATTGATAGAATGGTGGAATGGCCTTTTGAAAACTCAATTACAGTGCCAACTAGGTGGCAATACCTTGAAGGGCTGGGGTAATGTTCTCCAGGAAGCTGTATATGCTCTGAATCAGGGTCCACTGTATGGTGCTGTTTCTTCCATAGCCAGGATCCATGGGTCCAGGAAACAAGGGGTGGAAATGAGAGTGGCACCACTCACTATTACCCCTAGTGATCCACTAGGAAAATTTTTGCCTCCTAGTGATCCACTAGGAAAATGTTTGCCCATTCTTGCACTTCATTTGCTGTGAAATTTGTTCCTTGATCAGAAGCAACCCTGTGTGGAATTTCATGTCCCTGAAACCCTGAGCTCTGCTGGTCTACAGGTTTTAGTTCCAAAACAGGGAGTGCTTCCACCAGGAGAAACAACAGTGATCCCATTGAACTAGAAATTAAGACTGCCACCTGTCACTTTGGGCTACTCATGCCCCTGGATCAACAAGCCAAGAAGGGGATTACCTTATTGTCTGGGGTAATTGACCCTGACTATCACAGGGAAATAGGACTGCAACTACACAGTGGAGGTAAAGAAGAGTTTTCTTGGAATGTAGGAGACCCCCTAGGGCGTCTTTTAGTACTACAATGCCTTGTGATTAAAATCAATGGAAGACTGCAACAACCCAATCCAGGCAGGACTACCAATGGCTCTGAAACTTCAGGAGTGAAAGTTTGGGTTACCCCATCAGGCAAAAAAGCACAGCCTTGAAGTGCTTGCTGAGGGTAAAGGGAGCATGAAATGGGTAGTAGAAGAAGATAGTGATAAATACGAACTACGACCATGTGATCAGTTACAGAAATGAGGACTGTCATGCCATTTTGTTCATGTTTTAAGATATCAACTTTAAGAATAAAAATTACCCAAGGACTCGCACCCTATTCTGGAGATGTGTTTCTGGTTATATGCAGGTCAGTTGAGTACTGTTGGTTGAGAGAAAAAATGTGCATTTTATTGTTTTTTTATTTAGAAATTAGGTATGGTTTAAGGTGATATGTTTAACTGCTAAGTTGACAAGGGGTGGACTGTCATGGTCAGGTTCATGTGTCAACTTGGCCAAGTAGTGGTACCTGTTTGTCTGGTTGGGCAATTGCTGCCTGTCTGTTGTGATGAGGACATTTCATAGAATTAAATCACAATCATGTCAGCTGCGTCCACAGTTGATTCCATTTGTAATCAGTCAAGAGGGGTGTCTTCTGCAGTGCTTAATCTAATCACTGGAAGCTTTTAAGGAGGATTCAGTAGAGACAAGCTTTCTTCCTGCTTTGGCCAGGGATCCTCTCCTGTGGAGTTCATCCAGACCCTCCATTAGAATAATCGGCCTGCCCTGCGGATTTTGGTCTCTGCATTCCCATGGTTATGTGAGACTCTTCTATAAATTTTACATCTATCAGTGTTTCCTGTTGATTCTGCTTCTCTAGAGAACCCTAAATAACACAAACCCAATTACAAAATGGGCAAAAGATGTGAACAAATACTTCTCAGAAGAGGAAATACAAATGGCTAAAAGGCACATGAAAAGATGCTCAACTTCCCTGGCTATTAGGGAAATACAAGTCAGAACCACAGTGAGATGTCATCTCACACACACCAGAATGGCTATTATCAATAAAACAGAAAGCCACAAGTGCTGGAGAGGATGTGGAGAAACAGGCACACTTATCCTGTGTTGGGGTAATGTAAAATAGTACAACCACTGTGGAAGGCAGTTTGGTGGTTCCTTGGGAAGCTTAGAACTGCCATATGATCTGGCAATACCTTTGCTAGGTGTCTATTCAGAGGACATAAGGGCAAGAACACAAATGGACATTTGCAAACCAATTTTATAGCAGCATTATTTGAAATTGCCAAGAGATGAAAACAGCCAAAATGTCCATCAACAGATGAGTGACAAAATAACCTGTGGTATATACAAATGATGGAATATTACACAGCTGTAAGACAGAATAAAATCATTAAGCATACAACAACATGGATGGACCTTGAGGACATTATGCTGAGTGAGATGAGCCAGAAACAAAAGGACAAATGCTGTATAGTCTAACTGATATGAACTAATGTTAATGAATGAACTTGGAGAATTTCATTTAAGAACAGGGGCCATCAAGAGATAGAAATAGGGTAGATTTTGGCTAATAGGAACTGAAAGGATACATATTGTGTAACAGGATTGACTGTAAAACTTCAGAAATGGATGGTACAACACTACCTAATTGTAGCACAATAATGTTAGTACATTGAATGAAACTGAATGTGAGAATCATGGAGGAAGTTTGGGGGCACAAATGAAACCAGAAGGAAAGATAGATGATAAAGACTGAGATGATATAATCTAAGAATGCCTAGAGTGTACAATGATAGTAACTAAATGTAGAAATTTTAAAAATGTTTTGCATGAGAAAGGACAAAGGAATGTTAATATTGCAGGGTGTTGAAAATAGATGGTAATTCATATTTTTGAGCTTTAATTTATGTGTGAGACTAAAGGAAAAAAGGTTTATTTGGTACAAAATTTATATTTTGACTAGTGCATTTCCTAATATGACATATGGACAGTTTAATTGAACACCATAAGTACATGTAACCTTGAATAGGGCATGAGATTTTGTATATTTGTCCAGAGTGATGCCCTGATAAGTTCCAGAGTGATTTGAACAGTGAATAGAATAATATTTGCAAGGTCCCCTTAAAGGGATGGCAAGAAAGGGTGAAAATTCAACTTACCCATTTGGAGAATTCTTGTTATTCTCGCAAGCAGTGGGAACAGCCAAATCAATAGAACAAGCCCTCAATCTTGGGGTTTATTCATATGAAATTTATCCCTGCAAAGAATTGGCTAAGCCTACTTAAAATTAGGCCTAACAGATACCCCCAGAGAATTTCTTTTGTTGCTCAGATGTGGCCTATCTCTCTCTCAGCCACATGGCAAGTAAACTCACTGCCCTCTCCCTCTCTATGTGGGACATGACTCCCAGGGGTGTAAACCTCCCTGGCGACATGGGACAGAAATCCTAGAATGAGCTTTGTGACTCAGCATCAAGGGACTGAAAAAATATTCTTGACCAAAAAGGGGAAGAATAAATGAGAAAAAGTGAAGTGGCAGTGGCTAAGAAATTTCAAACAGAGTTGAGTGGTGATCCTGGAGGTTATTCTTATGTGTTTTTATAGATATCCCCTTTTTAGTTTAAGGTGTATTAGAGAGGCTAGAGGGAAGTGCCTGAAACTGTAGGGCTGTGTTCCAGTAGCCATTTTTTCTAGTTTGCTAGCTGCAGGAATGAAATATACCAGAAATAGAATGGCTTTTCAAAGGGGAATTTAATGAGTTGCAAGTTTACAGTTCTAAGGCCAAGAAAATGTCCCAATTAAAACAAGTCTATAGAAATGTCCAACCAAAGGCATCCAGGGAAAGATACCTTTGTTCAAGAAGGCCAATAAAGTTCAGGGTTTCTCTCTCGAGTGGAAGGGCACATGGTGAACACAGTGTCATCTGCTAGCTTCTTCTTCTGGCTTCCTGTTTCATGAAGCTTCCTGGGAAGCATTTTCCTTCATCTCCAAAGGCGCTGGCTGGTGGACTCTTCCTCTCATGGCTATGTCATTCTGCTCTGCTCTCTCTGAATCTCTTTCATTCTCCAAAGTGTTTCCTCTTTTGTCAGACTCCAGAAACTTATCAAGATCCACTTAAATGGGTGGAGACATGTCATCACCTAATCCAGCTTAACAACCACTCTTGATTAAATCACATTTCCAAAGAGATGATCTGATTGCAGTTTCAAACATACAGTTTTGAATAAGGATTATTCTGCCTTTATGAAATGGGATTTAGATTAAAACATGGCTTTTCTAGGGGACAGACATCCTTTCAAACCAGCACACCACATTTTTTGAAGATGATGGTGTAATGTTATAGCTTTCACAATGTGACTAAGTGATTGTGAAAACCGTGTGTCTCTTGCACCTTTTATCTATGATATTGACAGATGGGCAAAAAATATGGATTAAAAATAAATAAATAATAGGGGGAATAAGTGTTAAAATAAATTGAGTAGATTGAAATACTAGTGAACAAGGAAAGAGAATGGTAAGGGGTATAGAAAAAAATAGGAACAAAGGTTAAAATCTATTGAGTAGATGGAAATACTAGTGGTCAGTGAGAAGGAGGGGCAAGGGGTATGGTATGTGTGAGTTTTTCTTTTTTACTTCTTTTTCTGGAGTCATGCAAATGTTTTAAAAATGATCATGGTGATGATATTGTGAGCCATTGATAGTACACCATACATGGAATATTTGTATGTTAAGAATGTTCACGTTTGCACGTTGTTTTGGATTGATAATACAAAATAAATTAAATTTGAAAAAAAGAAAAAAAAAAAGAATGCCCATCATCACCATTCTTTTTCAAAATTGTGCTGAAAGTTCTCGCCAGAGCAATTAGACAGAAAAAGAAATAAAAGGCATCCAAATTGGAAAGTAGGAAAGTAAAGCTCTCACTATTTGCAGATGGTATTCTACTATATGTTGAAAATTTCAAAAAATCTACAGCAAAACTACTAGAGCTGATAAATGAATACAGCAAAGTGGCAAGGTACAAGATCAATACCCAAATATGAGTAGTGTTTCTATACACTAGTGATGAGATAACTGAGGAGGAAATCGATTTAAAAATTCCATTTATAATAGCAACCAAAAGAATTAAATATTTAGGAATAAATTTAACTAAGGCTACAAAAAACCTATAAGGATATTGGTAGAAGAAATCATGGAGGACCTGAATAAATGGAAAGACCTACTGTGTTCATGGATTGGAAGACTAAATATAGTTATGATGTCAATTATCTCCAAATTCATTTATAGGTTCATGCAATATCAATTAAAATCACAACTTACTTTGCAGAAATAGAAAAACCAATGACAAAATTTATTTGGAAGGGCAGGGTGCCCTGAATAGCTAAAAATATCTTGAGAAAGAAAAATGAAGTGGGAAGCCTCACACTACCTGACTTTAAAGCATATTACAAATCTACTGTGGTCAAAACAGCATGGTGCCAGCATAAAGATAGATATATTGACCAATGGAATCAAATTGAGGTTTCAGAAATAGACCTGCTAATCTATGGACAATTGATCTCTGATAACGTGGTCAAGTCAACCCACCTGGGAAAAAGAAGCCTCTTCAATATATGTGTTTTGGAGAAGTGGATATCCATATGCAAAAGAATGAAAGAGCATCCATATCTCACACCTTATACAAAATTAGCTCAAAATGGATCAAAGCCATAAACATTAGAGTTAAGATCATAAAACTGTTAGAAGAAAGTTTAGGGAAATATCTTATAAATCTTGCGATAGGATGTGGTTTCCTAGACCTTACACCCAAAACATAAGCAATGCAGAAAGAAATATATAAATGGGATATCCTCAAAATTAAACACTTCTGTGCACCAAGAACTTTGTTAAGAAAGTAAAAAGGCAGCCTACAAATGGGAGACAATATTTTGAAACCACATATCAGATAAAGTTTTAGTATCCAGCTTATATAAAGAGATTCTCCAACTCAACAACAAAAGGACAAACAACCCAATTAGAAAATGGATAAAAGACATGAAAAGACACTTTTCAGAAGAGGAAATATATGCTAAGAGATACATGAAAAGATGCTCAATTTCACTGGCTATTAGAGAAATGCAAATCAAAACCACTATGAGATATAATCTGACACCTACGGGAATGGCCGTTATAAAAAAAATAAAAGAAAATGAGAAGTTCTGGAGAGGATGTGGAGAAAGGCACACTTTCTACTGTTGGTGGGAATGTAAACTGGTCAACAACTCTGGAAAGCAATTTGGCAGTTCCTCAGGAAGCTAAGTATAAAATTGCCATGTGATCCAGCAATCCCATTACTAGGTATATATTCAGAGGACCTAAAGGCAAGGACACAAATGGACGCTTGCACACCGATGTTTATAGCAACATTATTTGCAATTACCAAGAGATTAAAACCACCCAAATGTCCATCAATGGATGAGTGGCTAAATAAAGGTATGGTATATACATACAATGGAATATTATGCAGCTATAAAACAGGATAAAGTCATGAAGCATATAAAGACATGAATGGAACTTGAGGACATTATGATGAGCAAAATTAGCCAGAAACAAAAGGACAAATACTACATGGTCTCACTAATATGAACTAATATTAATTAGTGAACATTGAGAGTTAAAGTTAAGAACACAGGTTATTAGGAAATAGAAAGAGGGTCGACATTTGGCTTTTGGTGCTGAAGGAATACAGATTGTGCAAAAGGATTGATTGTAAAATTCAGAAATGGATAGCACAATACTATCTGATTGTAGCACAATAATATAATTACATGAATGAAGCTGAATGTGAATATGGTTGAGGGAAAAGTGCTGGGGCACATATGATACTAGGAGGAAAGAGAGAGCATAAAGACCAAGATAGTATAACTTAGGAATACCTAGAGTGGACAATGATGGTGATTAAATGTTTGATGGAGAACTAATGAATGTCAACATTGTAAGAGGTTGAAAATAGAGGGTGTTCTAGTATACTTGCTGCCAGAATGTGATATACCAGAAACAGAATGGCTTTTAAAAGGGGGAATTTATTAAGTTTCAAGTCCACAGTTCTCAGGCCTTGAAAATGTCCAAATTAAAGCAAAGCTGTAGAAATGTCCAATCTAAGGCATCCAGGGAAGGAAACCTTGGTTCAAGAAGGCCAATGACATTTGGGTGTATTTCTCAACTGGAAAGGCACATGGCAAACATGGCAGTGTCTCCTAGTTTTCTCTCCCAGCTTCTTGTTTTGTGAAGCTCTCCCAGGGGCATTTTCCTTACTCATCTTGAGAGTTCTTTGGCTATTCGGGTTCTGTAGCTCTTCCAAAATGGGTCCCTCTTAAAGGACTCATAAGCAACCCCACCTTCAACGGGTGGAGATGCACCTCCTTGGAACTCATCTAATCAAAAGTTACCACACACATTTGGGTGGGTTACATCTCTATGGGAAAAATCAGAAAGCTCCCAGCCAGCAATATTGAATGAGGATTAAAGGACATGGCTTTTCTGGGGTCCAAGGTGTTTTTACTGGAGGCTAGGGGTGGGGTTGCCATATGATCTTGCATCCCAGTTGCTAAGTATATACCTGAAGGAACTGAGGGTGGGGACATGAATGGACATTTGCACACGTGTTTATGGTGGCATTATTCATGATATGCAATGGATGGAGATGGCCTAAGGGTACAACAACTGAGGAATGGATGGGGGAACTGTGTTTACATACAATGCACTACTGAATGGCTGCAAGAAGGAATGAAGTTGTGAGGCATACAACTAGGTGAATCAACCATAAGGAAGTATGTTGAATAAAACATCAGAAACAAACAAACAAAATCCATCAGAAACAAAAAGACAAACACTATCATGCCTCACTCATATGGAGAACTATAATACAAACTCAGAGAATTGAAGTTAAGAGCATAGGGTTACCAGGTTGGGGCCTATTGTAAAGGTTTCTAAATTGTAAGCTCTTATAGAAGTCACACATACTTAGAATTTATAACTGATATTTCTAAATTCTGAGATACTGAGCTATTTTTATATCACCTGGTCATTCCCTGAAACTTTGGGTATTTATGTGACACTTGAGACTCAGAGTTAGAGCAGACTCTATGAAAGTCAGCATTACCCCATTCAGCAACTGTTAAACTGTAAACATGATCAGGTTTCTTCTAGAGATATGAATGAAACTGATCTGAATAGGACTAAGGTAAATCAGAATAATGGGTAAAAGATAATATGGTCCATATTTTCAAACTTTAACCTCTGTGAGAGACCAAAAGGAGAGATGTTTATTTGGTGCAAAATTTATATTTTGGGTAGCAACTTATCAAATTTAATTTGTATGGTCAGTTTACTTGAACAACATAATTATATGGAATCTTGAATAGGGCATGAGATCTTGTTGGTGTGTACAGGTTAGTTTGATGCGCTGATATGACCCAGAGTAATTTGGGCAGAGAATAAGAAAAGTATTTGCAAAGTTTCCTTGGGTGATTGGGGAGAAAGGAGAAAATATTCAACTTCCCCATCTGGGGAATTCCTTTCATCCTTGCAGGCAGTGGGGACAACCAATTCAATAGGGTGAACCCTCAATCTTGGGTCTTGCCCAGATGAAGTTTATTCTTGCAAAGGAGAAGCTAAGTCTACTGATAATTATGCCTAAGAGTCATCAGAGAAGCTCTTTTGCTGCTCAGATGTGGCCTCTCTCTCTAAGCCAGTTTGGCAGGTGATCTCATTGCCCTCCCCACTATGTGGGACATGAGTCCCAGGGGTGTAAATCTCCTTGGCAACATGGGAACTGACTCCTGGGGATGAGTTTGGGCCTGGCATCATGGAAATGAGAAAGCCTTCTTGACAAATATGGAGGAAAGACAAAATAAGATTTCAGTGGCTGAGAGATTTCAAACAGAGTTGAGAGGTTATTCTTATGCATTATGTAGATATCCCTTTTTAGTTTATGGTGCATTGGAGTTGCTAGGGGGAAGTACCTGAAACTGTTTAACTGTGTTCCAATAGACTTGATTCTTGAAGAAGACTGTGTAGCTATATAGCTTTTACAATGTGACTGTGTGATTGTGAAAACCTTTTGTCTAATTCTCCTTTTATCCAGGGTATGGACAGATGGGTAAAAAAAAAATAAGGGTAAATAAATAAATAACAGTGAGAGATAAAGGGTAAAAGTTGGGTAGATTGAAATACTGTCAATACTGTTGGGTCAAATAGGTAAGAGTTATGGGATGTATGAATTCTTTTTTCTTTCTTATTTATTTTTCTGTAATGATGCAAATGTTCTAAAAATTTTCATAGTGAAGAATATATTACTATGTGATGATATTTTGAGCCACTGATTGTATAATATAGTCCGGCTGTATGTGTGTGGTATTTCTCATAAAAATATACTTTTTAAAAGCACACTAAGAAAACTATACAAAGTGATCAAGTAAGTTTTATCACAGGTATGCAAGGGTGGTTTAACACAGAAAATCTGTTAATGTAATACACCACATTAACAAACCAAAGGGGGAAAATGCATGATCATTTCAACTGATGTAGACAAGGCATTTGACAAAATTCAGCATCCTTTCTTGATAAGAACACTTCAAAAGATAGGAATTGAAGGGAACTTCTTCAACATGATAAATAACATGTGAAAAACCCATCACTAACATTGTACTCAATGGTGAAAGACTGAAAGCTTTCCCTCTAAAATTTGGAACAAGACAAGGATGCCCACTGTCACCAATATTATTCAACATTGTGCTAGAAGCTTTAGATAGAGCAGTTAGACAAGAATAAAATAAAAGGCATCCAAATTGGAAATAGAGTAAAATTTTCCCTATTTGTAGATGACATGATCCTAAAAATAACACCCTGAGAATCTACAAAAAAGCTAGAGTTAATAAATTCAGCAAAGTGGACAGGATATAAGATTAACACCCCCAAATCAGTAGTGTTTCTATATACTAGTGATGAGCAATCAGAGTAGGAAATTAAGAAAAAAATTTCCATTTACAATAGCAACTAAAAGAATATCTAGCAACCAAGAAAGGAAAGAGGCTTCAATTAGAGATTAAAAAACACAGCCAATCTGATTGGGACTAAGGTAAATCAGAATACAGGGCAAAGGATGATATTGTACATATTCTAGAACTTCATCTACTATGTGAGAAGAAAGGCAGAGACTTATTGCCTCTAGAACCTAAATTTTCTGTAACACACTAAATCAACCTTCCTGGATAGCTCATTTAAACAACCCAAACTCATCAATCCCAGAATGGGAATGAGGCTTTGTAATTCCGTACAGCTTGAATGTATTATGTGGATACCATCCCAGAGTATATTGTGCAGATAATTAAAAAGTATTGGTAAAGTCCTCTGAGGGACTGGAGAAAAAATATGGAAATAATAAACTTTCTCACCTAGGAAACCCCTGGTACTGTCTCAGTCATTAGAGACTTCCAAAAAAATAGGCCAAGTCCATGATTTTGAGGCTTGTTCTTATGAAAATTATTCGTAGGGGAGAAGCTAAGATTACCTATAACTAAGCCTAAGAGTTGCTTCCAGGAAACCTCTTTCATTGCTCAGATGTGGCCTCTTACTCTCTAAGCCCAATTCTGTATGGGAAATTATTACCTTCCCCCCTCCTTGGGACCATTCAGGGGTGAAAGTTTCCCTGACAATGGGGGACATAACTCTCAGGATTGTGCCTAGCCCTGTCACCATAGGATTGACAACGCCTTTCTGAACAAAAGGCACGAAAGGAATGTGTTCTAGTTTGCAAGCTGCCAGAATGTGGCAAGAAATGGAATGGTTTTAAAAAGGGGAATTTATTAAGTTGCAAGTTTACAGTTTTAAGGCCATGAAAATGTCCAAATTAAGGCATCCAGGGGAAGATACCTTTGTTCAAGAAGGTAAATGATGTTTAGGGATTCTCTCTCAGCTGGAAAGGCACATGGTGACATGTGCTGGCTTTCTCTCTAGGAATCTTCAACAGCTTCCCTGGAGCTCTGTCCATTTTATTGGCTCTGTCGGTCCTCGTGGCTCTCATGGCTCTACAGATTTTTCCAAAATGGTTCCCTCATAAAGGGCTCCAGTAAGCAACCCCATCTTGAATGAGTGGAGACATCTCCACGGAAACCACCTAATAAAAAGTTATTACCACAATTAAGTGGGTCACATCCCCATGGAAACAACAAAAAAGACTGTTGTTGAATGAGGATTAAAGGACATAGCTTTTCTAGGGTACACAACAGATTCAAACTGGCTCAGAGTGTAACAAAATAAGGTATCAATAACTGACAGTTAAAATAGAGTCCAGATGCTTTTCTGGAGGCTACTCTCATGCAAGCTTCACCTAGCTATTGTCAATTGCTGTGGTTTACCGAACTCCAACTAACATCATTCCTGTTAATGTTAAAGAATGCCTAGGGCTCTGAGATTCTACAAAAGTTTCATGCATTGAGTTTACTTTCCAGAAACCCATAACCTCCACAGTGTTCCTAGGCTAGATAAGCCCTGAAACTGAGAGGGCCCAGCCTCTCCAAGAGCATCAATTAATTTAATTCCCCTATCCTATATTGTTAACACGCATTTTCAACATGAAGAAATTAGAATGGGCATAGTCCAAAAATCCCTTTAGATTGGGAGAAAGTTCAAAGAAGGAGGAATTATAAAAGAGAATTAAAAGATTTAACCAATGAGTATGACTGCTGAATCATTACAATGATATATTTATTTGTCTCCAGATTTTTGCTGCAGAGGAAAGGAAAAACCTGAAATTGTGGAATAGTAACCCATAACAAACTTTGAAATCTGTAACTACTTGTTAAAATGTACTTTAAAAATTGTTACTTTGTGTGTATATATATTTCACAAAAAAAAAAAAAACACAACTGATAGCAGTGGTTGTCCCTGGAGAGGCAAAGTAGGTAGCTGTAGGAATGGAAGAAAAGAAACAGGAAAATAAATTTCCTATTAAGGGAGATTTATTTTCAATTTACTATTTTTGTGATTTTTGAATTTTGTAACACACACTTTTATCTGAACTACAAAAAAAAAAACATTTTAAAAAGATTACTGTACATCCCTGCATGATGGCAGAATAGGAGAGGCTGAATTCACCCCAGGTCTCCACAATGACAGATGCAATAGAAAAACAACCAGGACAGTGCTTCCATGGTGTGAATGATTACAGAGGGTCTTCTACTCTACATAGGAACGCCCTTGGAGAAAAGCTGGAGAAATTGGGATGGAGAGAATGGGACGAATGTACTTGGGCATGACTTTGCCTGTTCCAGCAGCTGGCTTGGGAAGATTTTCTCTTCTGGTTCACAGCTGGGAGTTCCTTGGGAAAACTTGGGAAGATAACAGACATTCTTTTCCTGTGAACAGATTCCACTTAATTAAGGAACAATACCTGTTTTTTTTTTTGTTTGTTTTTTTGTTTGTTTTTTTTGCAGACTTAGGGGCCCTTCCCTGGGGAGGAGGGGGAGACATAGTGTGATGCCTGTCCGACATCCAACCAGAAAAAGGGATTTGTTTGGGTCCTGATACTGCTCTCCTTCTCCCATGGAGGCCCAGAGACCACAGGCGTGTGTGGACAGAGAGGTAAGGCCAAGAAATCTGGCCAAGTTTAGCATGATGACCGGTTGTTTAGCATAGCACCTGCAGTCAGGGACAGGTAGTCCTAAGGTGATGAGAAGACTCAAAAGCACCATTTGCTAGGGAGAAGCAGAAAGTGCAGTCTGACAAACTGCCTATCTGCCTAGCTCTTAAAAGCCTTAAATAGAACTGCAATTCCACATCCAGCAGGGGATTGTCAAAGCTAATACAAGTAGATTCTAAGACTTAGAAGAGGGAAGGGAAATACATCTGCAAAATAAACTTATTAAGACATTAAAATGCCCTGTATGTGAAGATCCAGGCAGATACGACTCAGCTAAATGACCAGATTAAATTACCTGGGGGGACACAGAATTTGGAACGAATTAAAGTTGGTCACACAACATTAAGGATATCAAGCAGACACTGGAAGATCATAAAAGATTTGAAAGAATAGAAAAATATCAGATATCAGAGGTGAAAGATATTGTAGACAAAATTAAAAGTGTATTAGAGACAGTTGACTTCAAAAGGCAGAAGAATATGCTTATTGAACTTGAATGTTCAAAAGAAAAAATGGGAAGAAAAATAGAAAAAATGCAACTTGATCTCCAGGAAATGAAATGTGCAAATGTAAGAATTACTGGTGTCCCAGGAGAAAAGGGATAGGAAGGCTAGTTGAAGATACAATAGGGAAAACTTCCCAACCCTTATAAAAGACAAACATCCAAACCAAACAAGCCAAACAAATCCCAGTTAGAACAAATTTAAATAGGCTTACTCCAATACATATTCTTAGCAGAATGTGAAATCTTGAAGAGAAGCAAGAAGTCATGAAAGTTGTAAGAGAAATGAGTTTTATTACATACAAGGGAAAACATACATGACTGAAATCAGAATACTCAACAGGCACCATGGAGGCGAGAAGGCAGTGGCTTGATATATTAAAGATCCTGGATGAGAAAGACTTCCAGCCAAGAATTCTTTATCATGCCAAATTGTTCTGCAAAATTGAGGGAGAGTATAAAATCTTCACAGATAAACAATGGCAGCAAGAATCTGCCAACAGCCCTGCCTTACAAGAAATATTAAAGGGAGCTCTGGCAACCAAAAAAAAAAAAGATAGAAAGGGAGGTCTGGAGGAGGGTACAGAATTGCATATTAGCAAGGATAGCTTAAAGGATAAAAAGCAAGAGAGGGGAAATAATATATAGATCAGACAAAAACTATAGGCAGCTATAGAATATTAGATAGATTCCTGAAATGAGGAACTTGTAAATGTTTAGTAACACAGGTTGTTACTATTGCAAAGTTGCTATTTGTAACAACTTGCTACTTGATATTTTGAGAACACAGATTTTACAGCTAATTAAATAGGTACTGAAGATAGTGTTTAATATTTAGAATTTAGGAAACTCATATCTGTAAATTTTCTTTGCTTATTTTAAATTGGTTTATGAAACATTGTTTCAACACAGGCTTTACAATGATTATGTAGATATTTTATTTAATTGTGCCTATGGATAAGCTAATTAAGATATCCATTTTTAGGGGTTCTAATTGTCTTATATGTTTTCTTAGATAAAAATACTTAAATAAGAATTGAAAAAAAATTACTATAGACACACAGACACACAAACACTATTCAGATACAAGCATACCTGAAAAATTTTGTGGGTTTGGTTCCAGATCACAATAAAGCAAGTATCACACAAAAAAATAAGTCATATAAATTTGTTTCCCAGTGTATATAAAAGTTATGTTTACACTACACTGCAGTCTATAAAGTGTGCAGTAGCAATGTCTTCATAAATATACATACTTTAAAATATACTTTATTGCTAAAAATGCTAACCATTAAGTGAGCCTTCAGCAAGCTAGTCTTTTTGCTACTGGAGGGTTTTGCCTCAATGTTGATGGCTGCTGACTGTTCAGGGGATCAATTGCTGAAGGTTGGGGTGGCTGCAAGCAATTTCTTAAAATAAGACAATGATGAAGTTTGCTGCATCAATTGACTCTTCCTTTCATGAAAGACTTCTCTGTAGCATGTGATGCTATTTCATATCATTTTACCCACAGTAGAACTTCTTTCAAATTTGGAGACAATCCTTTCAAAACCTGCTACTATTTTCTCAATTAAATTGATGTAATATTCCAAATCCTTTATTGTAATTTCAATAATGTTCACAGCATCTTCACCAGGAGTAGATTTCATCTCAAGAAAACACTTTCTTTGCTCATCTATAAGAAGCCACTCCTCATTTGTTCAAGATTTTTCATGAGATTGCAGCAATTCAGCACATTTTCAGACTTCATTTCTAATTCTAGTTCTCCTGTTACAATAGTAACATCAAAGGCCTCTGATCACGGACCAGCATAACAGATATAATAACAATTAAAAAGCATGAAATATTGCAAAAATTATCAAAATGTGACATGGTGACGTGAAGTGAGCAAAGGCTGTGGGAAAAATGCTGATAGACATGATTGACACAGGATTACCACAAAATCTTAAATTTTATTTTTTAAAAAAGGAGTATGTGCAAAGCTCAATAAAACAAGGTTTGCCTATACTCTTAAAGTCACAAATCTCACTCCGTTGGGAACCTGTCCAACAGAAATAAAAGAATGACAATGTAAGGATTTTTACTGCAAGATAGTCTCTGGTGAAAAAAAAGTAGAAGCAACATGAATGACTACATTAGGGAATGGCTCAAAATGCTGACATATATCCCAGACTAGAGAATATTCTGAAGCATTAAAAAATTATTTACAAACAAAAAACAAAAAGAATTAATTAGATGCATATGTATTAACCTCAAAATGCCCAAGAAAATTAGGTTAAAAAGGCAAAATACAATAAAATATATCATTAAAGAGGTTAAAACCTCCATACACAGGCAGCAAACACTTCATATATGCAATGTTTTTCTTTAAGCATAAAGAAAGGAACAACAGACTCATAGTGGTTAACTCATGGATTTATGGGAGGGGAAGACACTGACTATTATTTAGGTTTACAAAAACCTCACAGGTTTCAGTAAAAAAATGTTATACAGTTTTACAATAATTTCCAATGTTGCTTATTACAACAACTCAGAAACAGCATTGACATCAGATCTAACGTTATGACTTAATCACTTTATCATTTTCCCACTTGAAAAAAATTTTTCAAGGATTAGTGAAATAAATCAATACCACTAAAACTTAGTACTTAATTAAATTTTTCCTTAATGAAAAAACATAACTCCCCCAAATAATTTCATGACACTAGACTGTGATGGGCAGAGATGAGGAAATTTTACTGGCTTCTCATCAGTATGAAGTGTTGGATGTAGATTAAGTTGTGAGCCATGACTAAAAGTCTTCCCACATTTATAAAGTTTTTTCCCAGAATGAATTCTCTGATGGTGTAAGAAGCTTGAGCGATAGCTGAAGGGCTTCCCACATTCATTACATTCATAGGGTTTCTCACCAGTATGAGTTCTCTGATGTTGAATAACGTGTGAATGAAGTCTAAAGGCTTTACCACATATTATACATCCATGAGGTTTCTCACCAGTATGAATTCTCTGATGTCTTTTGAGGTGTGAACATTGTCTAAAACTTTTCCCACATTCCTTACAGTCATAGGGTTTCTCACCAGTATGAATCCTCTGATGTAAGGTAAGTTGCAAACCATCACAAAAGGCCTTCCCACATTTGTTATATTCATATGGTTTCTTGCCAGAATGAATTTTATGATGATGAGAGAAACTTGAGTGATAGCTAAAGGCTTTACCACATTCCCTACATTCATAGGGTTTCTCACCAGTATGAATTCTCTGAGGTATGGTAAGGTGTGAGCGATGTCGAAAAGTCTTCCCACATTCCTGACATTCATAGGGTTTTTCACCAGTATGGAGTCTCAGATGCTCGGTAAGTTGAAAGCCACGAATAAAAGCTTTCCCACACAGCTTACATTCATAGGGTTTCTCACAAGTATGCAGTCTCTGATGTTGAATAAGTTGTGAACGTTGTCTAAAGGCCTTTCCACACTCCTTACATTCATAGGGTTTCTCATCAGTATGAATTCTGTGATGTAGAGTAAGTTCTGAGCCATAATTAAAGAACTTTTCACGTTCTTTACATTCATAGTGTTTTTCACCATTATGAACGCTCAGATGTGAGCAATGAATAAAGGTCTTCCAACACTCCTTACAATCACTGCATTTGTCACTATTTTGAATTCTTTCTTGTTTAATAAGGTATGATGTAATAATTTCTATGCATTCTTTACATTCAGAAACTTTTTTTTTAGAATGGCTTCTTTTGTGGTGACTAAAGAATAGATGGTAACTGAAGTTTTTTCCTACATTCTTTACATTCAGAGATTTTCTCTCTACTGTAAAATTCCTGAGTGAGAAAAGTATGCTAGCTCAACATGGACATGTTTGCATGACTAGTCATAAATTGTCTTATATAGCTCTCCCTTTGTTCTTCAAACTGACTTCTGCATTCCCAAAGGTCTCTGAAAACAGACCACTCAGGACTACAGCTTTTATATTGTTCCATGATAGTCCATTGGGATGATTCTGTTCCATAAATGTCCCTTTTTGGAGATAACTTCTTGGGCTCATACCTGGAAACCAAATCTGAAAAATAAGAAAAAAATTTTAATAGCTGGGCTTGTGTTTCAAGAGAAAGAAAATAAGTGTAGAAACAAGAGATAACTGAAAATAATTCACATATGAACTGAAAGGCTTGGAGAGCTGTTAAATACTATAACGCTTTTGAAATTTTAAAAGGGTAAGAAGAGTGTGACTATATCTCAATAAAATGGCATTTAAAGAAGGGTAAAGAGAACACAGAGAAATGAGTGAATGAAAATGAAGGAGTTAATTAGTGAAATAAGTCAATTCAATGGTTCTAAAATTTTGATCTACCTCAGAATCCACCTTGGGAATTTATTGCTATTATGGGTGTTTGGAAACATCCTAGATGAACTGAATCAGAATATTCTAGATTTAGTCTTGGAATAAAATCAACTGTATCAGATCTATGAGGCAATGTTTAACACTCTCTACCAGATCAAAGTTTCATGGGACAAAAACTGCTAGTTGTCCCCAGATGTCTACTCTTGCCTTTTGTATATTCACTGAATTGTTGATTTCTAATTAAAAGAGACATCAAATAGAGACAAGAGGCTATTCTGGAGGCTACTCTTATGCAAGCTTCAATTAGGTAGTGCTAACTGCCACAGTTTGCTAAACCTCAACCAACATCACTCCTGTTTACTCTTAAGAACACCTAGGGCTCAAACTGCAACTCTATAAATGTTTCATGCACTAGGTTTGCTTTCCTGGAACATATCATTCCTGGAGGGTTTCTAGGTCAGATAAATCCTGAAACTCAGAGGGATGAGCCTGTCCAAAATTATCAATTAATTCCATTCCCCTATCCTTTAAACTGTGGACACCCCTTCTCAACATGAAAAAGTCAGAACAGGCATTGCCCAAATATTCCTACTGATTGGGAGAAGGATTAAAGGAGAAGGAGAAGGTATAACAGAGAAAATGGGATTTAACAAATTAATATGGCTGCTGAATCACTATATTAATATTCCTTCTAGCCTCCAGTGTTTTGGAGCAGCTAGAAGGAAAAATCTGAGATGGTAAAATGGAAGCCCATGACAAACTCTGTGATCTGTTCTGTAACTAGTTGTTGAAATGTGCTTTGAAAATTATTGCTTTTTTTCTTTGCTTTGTATATATTTTACAATAGAAACATTTAAAACACAACAACAAAAACATAGCTAGTATTATTATCTTTCAGATCTGGAGATTAACTGAGCTCAGTTAAGCACTCCTCACTTAGTTCCAATTTAGGCAGATAGTGGCTCAGCTGGAGTAATTTCAACACCTTCCTTACTTATAGGTCTGGCACCAGGCCTGAGAAGATTTAAATGGTTGGAGACTAGAGCAGCTGGGATGCCTTGGGGTCTCTATCTTTATATGGTCTCTCTAGCCTAGTGTTTAAAGGTAATAGGTGCCTTTTGACATGGCGGTTCAAGATGCCAAAGGCATGTGGAGAGAGAGCGGGAGAAAGTGGGGGGAAGAGGGAATGAGAGGGAGAGAGAGTATGCATGCCAGGTAGAAGCTGTAGCTATTTTAGGACCTAGCGACAGGAGACCATGCAGTGTTAATTTTGCTGTACTCTATTTGTTAGAAGCAAGTCACTAAAGCTGGCTCATTTAAGGGGAGGACAGTTAGACTCTATTTTTTTATGGGAAAGCTGTCAAAGAATTTTCAGACATTCTTTAAAACCACTAAAACACTTATACATCATAACTGTATATACACACACATACACACTTTTCCACATCACTTAGAGATGACTTTTTCACTAAGTGAAGACATCTCTGAAGCCACTTGATCAAGAAATAGAACATTACCAGCAACCCAGAAACTTCAAAACAGTAGAATGAAGAAAACATCAGGGAGGGAAATAGACAAAAAAGAAACAAGTATAAAAGAGAGAGGAATCTTGAAAAGACTGTTCTAGGAAAACACAGTATACCCACACAGATTATTAATTACAAAAAAAAAAAATTACAGTGGAGAAACCTGGCAAACATCACCCTAAGCAAGCGATGAAAGATAATATCACCAATAGTGGGACAGAATAGCATCATGTACCTCCTGAAGTGATGTACTGAAAAAGATACTAATGCAGTATTCCTGCCAAAAATGTATAAGCTAGATCTAATCAGGAAGAACCATTAAACATACCCAAACTGAAAAACATTCCATAAAACAACTTGGCAGTATTCTTCAAACATACTAAGGTCATGAAATCCAAAGGAAGCCTAGGGAACTGTTATATTAAATGAAAGTAAAGAGAAATATAATGTTGAGCCTCAGGTGAAAAATTGCAAAAAAAGGAAAATATTGGGACAATTAGTTAAATATGAATATAGACAATATATTAGAATAATTATGGGTCATGTAAAATTCCTAAATTTATGAAATATGACAGAATTCCTCATACTTAGGAAATATAAGCTTAACTATTTAGAATAAAGGGGCATAATATCTGCAACTAACTCTCAAATGATTTAGGAAAAAATATGAATATACTTTTTGGAATAAAAAGATGGAATAACAAAGCAAATGTGGTGAATATTAACAATGAGCAAAACTGGATGAAGAGTATATGGAGTTCTTTACTATTCTCGTACCTTCTGTAAATTTCAAATTTAAATCAAAACACATTGTTGTTGGAAAATTCAGAAGATACAAATAAGCATAATTAGAAATGAGAAAGGGGACATTAATACAAACAAAAATCCATACCCTCATAGAGTTACATTCTAGTGGGATGACTTCTAATAAATAAATTAGTAAAATGTACAGTAGGTCAGAAGGTGAAAAATGCTATAGAAAAATATAATAAAAGGAAAAGGGATGTAAAGTTCTAAATGATGGAGATGGGATGATAATTACAAATTGCGTAGTCAGAAAATGCTCACTGGAAATGTGATATTTGAGAAAAAATACTGTACAAGACAGCAAATCATGGCTATCTGGTAGAAGAGCAATTCAGGAACAGAAAGTAGCAAATCCCTAAAATGAGAGCTTTACTGGTTTGTTAGAAGAACAGCAAGGAAACTAGGATGGCTGGAATCAAGTAAGAGAACAGGGAGAACTGGAGGTCAATGAGATTCAATGCAAGTCAAATCATATTTTAACTAGATTGTTCGAGAAACTTGAAAAACTGATGCAAAAATAAAAATATGAAGAGCAAATGTCCAGGAACAGCCAAGATGCTCCTGAAAAACAAGGTTCAGGAAGTTCCCCTACCAGATATCAAAACTTACAGTAAAGCCTTAGAAATTAAGATAGTGTGGTATTCACATAGGACTTAACTTATGGAATAAAAAAAACCAGAAACAGACTCACATACGAAGCACTGCAGATCAGTGAGGAAAGAATAAATTATTTAATATATAGCAGTTGAATATCATTACCTTGGATTCCTATCATGCACCATAAATACACAAAACACAAACCCGAAATGAATTGAAGATTTAAAATTTAGAGGCAAGATTATGAGGCTTATAGAAAAAAATAAGATAAACATATATATTTTAAAACTTGAGGTAGAAATGGATTCTTAAACAAGACATAAACATGCTAACCAGAGAAGAGATAAACAACCTGATAGAAAAATGGGCAAAAGATTTGAACAAGAATTTCACAGAAGAGGAAACACCATGTTAAAGAACTATAGGAAAAGATGTTCAAACTCATTAGGAATCAAGGGAATGCAAATGAACAAATACTGAGATACCATTTCATACTCATCAGATTGGTAAAATTTAAAATATCTAAGAATATTGCACACTGTTATGAATGGTGAACAAGCAGAATTACTGTGCACTGCTAGCTGCGATACATATTATCACCATTGAGGAAAATAATTTGGTAAAATATAAAGTTGAAGATGTACATATTCTACTACCCAGGAATTTCGATTCTAGTAAATACACTAAAGAAAACCTTGTATTATATGTATCAGGAGACAGATGCAAGGATTCATAGCACCAATGTCTACACTAGGAAAAACTACAAACAACCCAACTTATAACAACAGAACAAATATAGAATAGAGTATTATACAAATGTGAAAATGAACTTAGGTATAAAACTATATGGGCAAATTATCAGAAATCACATCATATGAACAATCAATCACAGATGCATTCCTAATATTTTTATAAAATTCAAAAACAAGCAAAACTCAATACTATTTAAGAGCATATACATGTATCATAAACTATTTTAAAAAGGGCATGATTGTAACAAAATTCAAGATAATGGTGACACCTGGAAGTATACAGGTAGCTTAATACAGTATTGGCAATACACTAGATCTTAACAGAGAGATAGGCTCCTCAGATTAAATGAAATACTCCATTTCCTCTGGGAAATATTCTGACAGGATACAGCAAATCAGCTACTGAGCTATAGGTGCATTTTGTGCTGTTTGGCCTGCCAAGTTTTGCACCTACTAGAAATACAGTGTGTTTGTCCCCAGGCCTGTTTATACTGGTAGATGAGAGGCATGTGGAAACTGGGTGGTTTTTATAAAAAACTAAGCGAACTTCTTTGCAAAGACTAAATAATGGCAATTGCTTCAGGAAAAAAAAACTATCATATTTAGTATGGACAAGAAAAGATAAAAAGACCAGTGGCAAGCAGGACATAAAAATGTTGTATTCTGCATTTCCATCATCATTATAATCTTTGTCTTCTTTAAAGAAACTCAAAGGAAATCATAGAAAATGCATTTTGTAAGTGTGCTGGCTTGAAAATGTTATGTACCTCAGAAAAGCCATGTTTTAATCCTCATTCAATCTTGTGGAGGCAGCTGTTTCTTTTAATCCTGATCCAATACTGTGGTGGTAATCTTTTGATTAGATTATCTCTGCAGAGATGTGACACGCCCAATTGTGGGTGTGACCTTTGATTAGAGGGAGATGTGACTCCACCCATTCCAGGCGGGTCTTGATTAGTTTACTGGAATCCTTAAAAAGAAGAAAAATTTTGGAGAGAGTAAAAAATGACATAAATGATAGAAACAACAGAGCCAACAGAGAGAGTCAACAGAAACTTCAGAGCTGAAAAAGAGAACAGAAACACGGATGTTTGGAGATGCTTAGAGCCCAGCAGATGTTGCTGTGAGATGTTAAGCAATCCAGAACCTGGAGAAAACCAAGGGAAGCCAAGAAATGAAAGCCAACTTTGGAGAAGTAAAGTGAGGAACCTCCATAGGTACAGAGGCTGAAAGCAATGGAGCCCAAGAGCAAAAGGCCAGCAGATGTTATAGCTATGTGACTTCCAGCTGACAGAGCTGTTCCAGACCCAACAGCCTTTCTTGATTTAAGGTGTCTTTCCCTAGATGCCTTAGTTTGGACATTTTCATAGGCTTAGAACTGTAAAAACTTGTAACTTATTAAATAAATTCCCCTTTTAAAGAGCCATTCCAGGTGTGGTATATCACATTCCAGCAGCTTGCAGACTAAAACCTTAGTTCACTTTTAAAATGACCATTTTAAATCCCACTCACAAAGATGGCATAAACTCATGTTTCCCTGCTCCTCCCCTCTAAATACAACTAAAAATCCGGGAAATTATCTACTAGACAACAATTGAAGAATGCTCAAAACTGGAAGGAAGAAGGTAGACTGGTTAGGGTCCTCTTGACTTGAAGAATGACCATATGGTGAATTCCCTGAGTTTTCTTTTTATCTCCGAAATACTCCCAGACTGGGCACTGAAGAGGCTGGCAACCCAGAAGGGCCAAGAGGGATATGCAAACACCTAGAAGAGAAAAAGAAAAAAACAACAGAAGCAAGAAAAGCCTGATCTCCCTGACCAATGCACGAGGAATAAGGAAGTCCAAAAAAAAAACACCTAGTGGGAGCCCTAACCCTTGCTCCACAATCTGGACGCCAACAGCATTTTGATCAGCCAGCAGCAGCAGCAACAGGAAGAAGTCTCTGGTTTTCCCAGCTCCAATTTCACAGGGGCATTGGCAGGAAGACCAATCCACCCAAAGGAGCAGTAACAGCAGAGCCTTGCATTGGCCAGCCACATAGGTGGAACAAGGATGTGTCTTCTGCTCTTTCAGATAACTCAAGCGGGTTTAGAGCAAGAGTTAAAGGACGACTTCCGGAGAAGATGGCGGCTTAGTAAGACACGCGGATCTTAGTTTCTCCTCCAGAACAGCTACTAGGGGAGTAGAAACGATACAGAACAGCTCCCAAAGCCACGACAGAGATAAAAAAGACAGCGTACCCCATCCTGGAATGGCTGGCTGGCTGAGAGAACCTGCTCTGGTGAGATCGCCGAGGGGCGCGGGCTTCACCGGGTGGGGCGGCAAGCGGCCGGAGTCACTCCATTCCCCCTCCCCGGGCCGGCTGGGAGAATTGGACAGGCGGTCCCCTCAAACCGCGGCGGTTGGCGCCCACACCACGCGCGGCCCCCCGGACCAACTGAGAGAATTGGATCGGAAATCCCCAGGCCGTGGAGAACAGTGACGGGGGTGCCATTCCAAACCCGTGACTCCCCGGGAACGGTGCACTCTCCCGGGCGGGCTGCTGCGGCTGGCGCCCTCCCGCCACGCTTGGCACCCCGGGCCGACTAGGAAATTCGGACGGGCGCTTTCCTGGGCTGCGGCGGCCAGCGACCCTCCCCGCGTTCGGACCCCGGGCTGGCTAGCACTCTTCCAAGCCGCTTCGGCTAGTGAAACTCCCGGATGGCGAGACTTTTCCAAAGTTAAAGGACCCACAGCACCATTTACTGGTGGGACCCGCAGACAAACGTGTGTCACGAGTGCCACCTACTGGGCAGGATAAGAAAAACAGAACCCAGAGATTTCACAGAAAAATCTTCCAAACTTTTGGATCCAACACCCAGGGAAATCTGTCTAAATGTGCAGACGCCAGCAGAAGATAATGGATCACGCTCAAAAAATTGAAAATATGGCCCAGTCAAAGGAACAAACCAATAGTTCAAATGAGATACAGGAGCTGAGACAACTAATGCTGAATATACGAACAGAAATGGAAAACCTCTTCAAAAACGAAGTCGATAAATTGAGGGAGGACATGAAGAAGACATGGGCTGAACATAAAGAAGAAATAGAAAAACTGAAAAAACAAATCACAGAACTTATGGAAGTGAAGGACAAAGTAAAAAAGATGGAAAAAACAATGGATACCTACAATGATAGATTCAAAGAGACAGAAGATAGAATTAGTGATTTGGAGGATGGAACATCTGAATTCCAAAAACAAACAGAAACTATCGGGAAAAGAATGGAAAAATTTGAACAGGGTATCAGGGAACTCAAGGACAATATGAACCGCACAAATATACATGTTGTGGGTGTCCCAGAAGGAGAAGAGAAGGGAAAAGGAGGAGAAAAACTAATGGAAGAAATTATCACTGAAAATTTCCCAACTCTTATGAAAGACCTGAAATTACAGATCCAAGAAGTGCAGCGCACCCCAAAGAGATTAGACCCAAATAGGCATTCTCCAAGACACTTACTAGTTAGAATGTCAGAGGTCAAAGAGAAAGAGAGGATCTTGAAAGCAGCAAGAGAAAAACAATCCATCACATACAAGGGAAACCCAATAAGACTATGTGTAGATTTCTCAACAGAAACCATGGAGGCTAGAAGACAGTGGGATGATATATTTAAATTACTAAAAGAGAAAAACTGCCAACCAAGACTCCTATATCCAGCAAAATTGTCCTTCAAAAATGAGGGAGAAATTAAAACATTCTCAGGCAAAAAGTCACTGAGAGAATTTGTGACCAAGAGACCAGCTATGCAAGAAATACTAAAGGGAGCACTAGAGTCAGAAACGAAAAGACAGAAGAGAGAGGTATGGAGAAGAGTGTAGAAAGAAGGAAAGTCAGATATGATATAGATAATACAAAAGGCAAAATGGTAGAGGAAAATATTATCCAAACAGTAATAACACTAAATGTTAATGGACTGAATCCCCCAATCAAAAGACATAGACTGGCAGAATGGATTAAAAAACAGGATCCTTCTATATGCTGTCTACAGGAAACACATCTTAGACCCAAAGATAAACATAGGTTGAAAGTGAAAGGTTGAGAAAAGATATTTCATGCAAATAACAACCAGAAAATAGCAGGAGTGGCTATACTAATATCCAACAAATTAGACTTCAAATGTAAAACAGTTAAAAGAGACAAGGAAGGACACTATATACTAATAAAAGGAACAATTAAACAAGAAGACATAACAATCATAAATATTTATGCACCGAACCAGAATGCCCCAAAATACGTGAGGAATACACTGCAAACACTGAAAAGGGAAATAGACACAAATACCATAATAGTTGGAGACTTCAATTCCCCACTCTCATCAATGGACAGAACATCTAGACAGAGGATCAATAAAGAAATAGAGAATCTGAATATTACTATAAATGAGCTAGACTTAACAGACATTTATAGGACATTACATCCCACAACAGCAGGATACACCTTTTTCTCAAGTGCTCATGGATCATTCTCAAAGATAGACCATATGCTGGGTCACAAAGCAAGGCTTACCAAATTTAAAAAGATTGAAATCATAGACAACACTTTCTCGGATCATAAAGGAATGAAGTTGGAAATCAACAATAGGCGGAGTGCCAGAAAATTCACAAATACGTGGAGGCTCAACAACACACTCTTAAACAACGAGTGGGTCAAAGAAGAAATTGCAAGAGAAATTAGTAAATACCTCGAGGCAAATGAAAATGAAAACACAACATATCAAAACTTATGGGATGCAGCAAAGGCAGTGCTAAGAGGGAAATTTATTGCCTTAAATGCCTATATCAGAAAAGAAGAAAAGGCAAAAATGTAGGAATTAACTGTTCACTTGGAAGAACTTGAGAAAGAACAGCAAACTAATCCCAAAGCAAGCAAAAGGAAAGAAATAACAAAGATCAGAGCAGAAATAAATGAAATTGAAAACATGAAAACAATAGAGAAAATCAATAAGACCAGAAGTTGGTTCTATGAGAAAATCAATAAGATTGATGGGCTCTTAGCAAGATTGACAAAAAGAAGAAGAGAGAGGATGCAAATAAATAAGATCAGAAATGGAAGAGGAGACATAACTACTGACCTCACAGAAATAAAGGAGGTAATAACAGGATACTATGAACAACTTTACGCTAATAAATACAACAATTTAGAGGAAATGGACAGGTTCCTGGAAAGACATGAACAACCAACTTTGACTCAAGAAGACATAGATGACCTCAACAAACCAATCACAAGTAAAGAAATTGAATTAGTCATTCAAAAGCTTCCTAAAAAGAAAAGTCCAGGACCAGATGGCTTCACATGTGAATTCTACCAAACATTCCAGAAAGAATTAATACCAACTCTCCTCAAACTCTTCAAAAAAATCGAAGTGGAGGGAAAGCTACCTAATTCATTCTATGAAGCCAACATCACCCTCATACCAAAACCAGGAAAAGATATTACAAAAAAAGAAAACTACAGACCAATCTCTCTAATGAATATAGATGCAAAAATCCTCAATAAAATTCTAGCAAATCGTATCCAACAACACATTAAAAGAATTATACATCATGACCAAGTAGGATTCATCCCAGGTATGCAAGGATGGTTCAACATAAGAAAATCAATTAATGTAATACACCATATCAACAAATCAAAGCAGAAAAATCACATGATCATCTCAATTGATGCAGAGAAGGCATTTGACAAGATTCAACATCCTTTCCTGTTGAAAACACTTCAAAGGATAGGAGTACAAGGGAACTTCCTTAAAATGATAGAGGGAATATATGAAAAACCCACAGCTAATATCCTCAATGGGGAAAAATTGAAAACTTTCCCCCTAAGATCAGGAACAAGACAAGGATGTCCACTATCACCACTATTATTCAACATTGTGTTGGACGTTCTAGCCAGAGCAATTAGACAAGAAAAAGAAATACAAGGCATCAAAATTGGAAAGGAAGAAGTAAAACTATCACTGTTTGCAGACGATATGATACTATATGTCGAAAACCCGGAAAAATCCACAACAAAACTACTAGAGCTAATAAATGAGTACAGCAAAGTAGCAGGTTACAAGATCAACATTCAAAAATCTGTAGCATATCTATACACTAGTAATGAACAAGCTGAGGGGGAAATCAAGAAACGAATCCCATTTACAATTGCAACTAAAAGAATAAAATACCTAGGAATAAATTTAACTAAAGAGACAAAAAACCTATATAAAGAAAACTACAAAAAACTGCTAAAAGAAATCACAGAAGACCTAAATAGATGGAAGGGCATACCGTGTTCATGGATTGGAAGACTAAATATAGTTAAGATGTCAATCCTACCTAAATTGACTTACAGATTCAATGCAATACCAATCAAAATACCAACATCTTATTTTTCAGAAATAGAAAAACCAATAAGCAAATTTATCTGGAAGGGCAGGGTGCCCCGAATTGCTTAAAACATCTTGAGGAAAAAAAACGAAGCTGGAGGTCTCGCGCTGCCTGACTTTAAGGCATATTATGAAGCCACAGTGGTTAAAACAGCATGGTATTGGCATAAAGATAGATATATCGACCAATGGAATCAAATAGAGTGCTCAGATATAGACCCTCTCATCTATGGACATTTGATCTTTGATAAGGCAGTCAAGCCAACTCACCTGGGACAGAACAGCCTCTTCAATAAATGGTGCCTAGAGAACTGGATATCCATATGCAAAAGAATGAAAGAAGACCCATGTCTCACACCCTATACAAAAGTTAACTCAAAATGGATCTAAGATCTAAACATTAGGTCTAAGACCATAAAACAGTTAGAGGAAAATGTTGGGAGATATCTTATGAATCTTACAACTGGAGGCGGTTTTATGGACCTTAAACCTAAAGCAAGAACACTGAAGAAGAAAATAAATAAATGGGAGCTCCTCAAAATTAAACACTTTTGTGCATCAAAGAACTTCATCAAGAAAGTAGAAAGACAGCCTACACAATGGGAGACAATATTTGGAAATGACATATCAGATAAAGGACTAGTATCCAGAATTTATAAAGAGATTGTTCATCTCAACAACAAAAAGACAGCCAACCCAATCACAAAATGGGAAAAAGACTTGAACAGACACCTATCAGAAGAGGAAATACAAATGGCCAAAAGGCACATGAAGAGATGCTCAATGTCCCTGGCCATTAGAGAAATGCAAATCAAAACCACAATGAGATATCATCTCACACCCACCAGAATGGCCATTATCAACAAAACAGAAAATGACAAGTGCTGGAGAGGATGCGGAGAAAGAGGCACACTTATCCACTGTTGGTGGGAATGTCAAAGGGTGCAACCACTGTGGAAGGCAGTTTGGCGGTTCCTCAAAAAGCTGAATATAGAATTGCCATACGACCCAGCAATACCATTGCTAGGTATCTACTCAAAGGACTTAAGGGCAAAGACACAAACGGACATTTGCACACCAATGTTTATAGCAGCATTATTTACAATTGCAAAGAGATGGAAACAGCCAAAATCTCCATCAACAGAAGAGTGGCTAAACAAACTGTGGTATATACATACGATGGAATATTATGCAGCTTTAAGACAAGATAAACTTATGAACCATGTAATAACATGGATGGACCTAGAGAATATTATGCTGAGTGAATCCAGCCAAAAACTAAAGGACAAATACTGTATGGTCCCACTGATGTGAACGGTCATTCGAGAATAAACTTGAAATATGTCATTGGTAACAGAGTTCAGCAGGAGTTAGAAACAGGGTAAGACAATGGGTAATTGAAGCTGAAGGGATACAGACTGTGCAACAGGACTAGATACAAAAACTCAAAAATGGACAGCACAATAATACCTAATTGTAAAGTAATCATGCTAAAACACTGAATGAAGCTGCATCTGAGCTATAGGTTTTTGTTTTGTTTTGTTTTGTTTTGTTTTGATTTTACTATTATTACTTTTATTTTTTTCTCTATATTAACATTCTATATCTTTTTTGGTTATGTTGCTAGTTCTTCTAAACCAATGCAAATGTACTAAGAAATGATGATCATGCATCTATGTGATGATGTTAAGAATTAATGATTGCATGTGTAGAATGGTATGATCTCTAAATGTTGGGTTAATTTCTTTTTTTCCGTTAATTAAAAAAAAAAAGAAAAAAGAGAAGGGATAATTGGAGATGAAGGGATACAGACTGTACAACGGGACTGGATATAAAAACTCAGAAATGGACAGCACAATACTACCCAATTGTAATGCAATTATGTTAAAACACTGAATGAAGCTGCATGTGAGGTATAGGTTTTTTGTTTTTGTTTTTTTTCTTTCTATTATTGTTTTAATTCTTATTCTGTTGTCTTTTTATTTCTTTTTCTAAATCGATGCAAATGTACTAAGAAATGATGAATATGCAACTATGTGATGTTATTAAGAATTACTGATTGTACATGTAGATTGGAATGATTTCTAATTGTTTTGTTAATTCTTTCTTTAATTAATAAAAAAAAAAAAAAAGAACTTCATCAAGAAAGTAGAAAGACAGCCTACACAATGGGAGACAATATTTGGAAATGACATATCAGATAAAGGACTAGTATCCAGAATTTATAAAGAGATTGTTCAACTCAACAACAAAAAGACAGCCAACCCAATCACAAAATGGGAAAAAGACTTGAACAGACACCTATCAGAAGAGGAAATACAAATGGCCAAAAGGCACATGAAGAGATGCTCAATGTCCCTGGCCATTAGAGAAATGCAAATCAAAACCACAATGAGATATCATCTCACACCCACCAGAATGGCCATTATCAACAAAACAGAAAATGACAAGTGCTGGAGAGGATGCGGAGAAAGAGGCACACTTATCCACTGTTGGTGGGAATGTCAAAGGGTGCAACCACTGTGGAAGGCAGTTTGGCGGTTCCTCAAAAAGCTGAATATAGAATTGCCATACGACCCAGCAATACCATTGTTGGGAATATACTCAAAGGACTTAAGGGCAAAGACACAAACGGACATTTGCACACCAATGTTTATAGCAGCGTTATTTACAATTGCAAAGAGATGGAAACAGCCAAAATCTCCATCAACAGAAGAGTGGCTAAACAAACTGTGGTATATACATACGATGGAATATTATGCAGCTTTAAGACAGGATAAACTTATGAAGCATGTAATAACATGGATTGACCTAGAGAACATTATGCTGAGTGAGTCTAGCCAAAAACTAAAGGACAAATACTGTATGGTCCCACTGATGTGAACGGACATTCGAGAATAAATTTGGAATATGTCAGTGGTAACAGAGTCCAGCAGGAGGTAGAAACAGGGTAAGATAATGGGCAATTGGAGCTGAAGGGATACAGACTGTGCAACAGGACTAGATAAAAAACTCAAAAATGGACAGCACAATAATACCTAATTGTAAAGTAATGATGTTAAAACACTGAATGAAGCTGCATCTGAGCTATAGGTTTTTGTTTTGTTTTGTTTTTACTATTATTACTTTTATTTTTTTCTCTATATTAACATTCTATATCTTTTTCGGTTGTGTTGCTAGTTCTTCTAAACCGATGCAAAGGTATTAAGAAACGATGATCATGCATCTATGTGATGATATTAAGAATTACTGATTGCATATGTAGAATGGTATGATTTCTAAATGTTGGGTTAATTTCTTTTTTTCCGTTAATTAAAAAAAAAAAAGAGAAGGGGAAATTGGAGCTGAAGGGATACAGACTGTGCAACAGGACTGGATATAAGAATTCAGAAATGGACAGCACAATACTACCTAATTGTAATGCAATTATGTTAAAACATTGAATGAAGCTGCATGTGAGGTACAGGTTTTTTTTTCTCTCTATTATCGTTTTAATTCTTATTCTGTTGTCTTTTTATTTCTTTTTCTAAATCGATGCAAATGTACTAAGAAATGATGAATATGCAACTATGTGATGATATTAAGAATTACTGATTGTACATGTAGAATGGAATGATTTCTAAATGTTTTGTTAATTTTTTTTAATTAATAAAAAAAAAGAGAGTTAAAGGAACACCAGAGGTATCAAGCAGACTACAATGGCATTACAAACTCTGAAAACAAAACAGTCAGTAGAATCAAAGTCTATAAAAGTAGGCCATATCAAGCCTACTTAAATTTAGGCCTAAGAGTCACCCCCAAGAGAGTCTCTTTTGTTGCTCAGATGTGGCCTCTCTCTCCAGCCAACACAACAAGCAAACTCACCACCCTCCCCCTGTCTATGTGGGACGTGACTCCCAGGAGTGTGGACCTTCCTGGCAATGTGGGACAGAAATCCTAGAATGAGCGGAGACTCAGCATGAAGGGATTGAGCAAAACCCTAGAGTGAGCTGAGACTCAGCATCAAGGGATTGAGAAAACCTTCTCGACCAAAAGGGGGAAGAGTGAAAGGAGACAAACTGTCAACAGCTGAGAGATTCCAAACAGAGTCGAGAGGCTATCCTGGAGGTTATTCTTATGCATTAAGCAGATATTACCTTGTTATTCAAGATGTAATGGAGTGGCTGGAGGGAACTGCCTGAAAATGTAGAGTTGTGTTCCAGTAGCCATGTTTCTTGATGATAATTGTATTATGATATAGCTTTCACAGTGTGACTGTGTGATTGTGAAAACCTTGTGTCTGATGCTCCTTTTATCTGCCTTGTCAACACATGAGTAGAATATATGGAATAAAATTAAATAATAAGGGGAACAAATGTTAAAATAAATTTAGTTTGAAATGCTAGTGATCAATGAAAGGGAGGGGTAAGGGGTATGGTATGTATAATTTTTTTTTCTGTTTTCATTTTATTTCTTTTTATGTTATCTTTTATTTCTTTTTCTGAATTGATACAAATGTTCTAAGAAATGATCAAGATGATGAATAAGCAACCATGTGATGATATTGTGAATTACTGATTATATATGTAGAATGAAATGATTATATATTAAGAATGTTTGGGTTTCTTTTTTGTCATATTTTTAAATTTAAAATTAATAAAAAAATTTTAAAAAATTTATGCAGAAAAAAAAAGTAGGCCATACCTACACACTAAACCTAACAAGGCAACTACCTGCTAAAATAGAAGATTTAAATAGGATCAAGACTCTCCTAAAATACAATTTAAAATGACCAAGGTATAATTGAAAATTGCTTCTATCAAAAGTCAGAAAAACTAAATTCTGAAGGAGAAAACACAATCAACTGACACAACTACTGAGATGAAGCAGATGTTGGAATTATATGAAAAGGGACTTTAAAGCAGTCTTTGCAAATATGCTTCTACAATCAATCACAAATTCTCTTTAAACAAATGAAAATATAGACTATCTCAGAGGAAAAAATTTAAAACTTACCAAAAAAACGCAAATGAAATGAAAAATTTAATAAATAAAAGACACACCAAATGGTCTCAAAAGTGGCATGGAGATGACAGGGGATAATTTCAGTAAACTTAGCTCAATAAAGTTCACGTAGTCTGAAAACACAGAGAAATACTATTTATAATTACAAAAGATTCAACTTTCATCCATCAGAGTGCCAGAAGGACATGAGAAAGACCGTGAAGCTGAAAAATTATTTGAAGAAACAATGGTTGAAAATTTTCCAAATTTGGTACAAAATATAAATCTAGATGCAAGAGGCTGAGGAAACCCCTGATAAATGCAAAGAAATCCATACAAACACACATCATAATTAAACTTTGACAACCAAAAACAAAGAAAAAAATCTTAAGAGAGCCAGAAAGAAAAGAAATACCAGTCAAATGACTGCAGATTTCTCATCTGATACCATGGAGGCCAAAAGGAAGGGACCCAACATTTTCAATTGCTGAAAGAAAGGAACTGTCAACTCCAAATTCTATATCCAGAGAAACTATCCTTAAGGAATGAAGAAGAAATAAAGATATTCTCAGATGAGAGAAAACTAAGAGAATTTAAGACTTGCCATTTAAGAAGGCCTAAAGGAAGCTTTCTAAATACAAAGAAAATATTAATAGATTACTTGGAGGTTTATTTGATCCGGAACTGAAATTTTTTGTAGTTAATAATCTAATTCAACCTATCTGTATAGCCATTTGAACAACTGAAACACAGGAAGCACAGAATAAGAAAGAGGTCCTTTAATCCTGTATACATTATTGTAATGCCTGGAAACATCCTAGAGTATATTACTCAGATAACCAAAAAGTATTGGCAAAGTCCCCTAAGGAAGAGGAGAAAGAATATGGAACTATTAAACCTTACCATCAGGAAATCCCCTGATATTGGGTCAAACTTTAGGGATACCCAAATCAATAGTCCATGCCCTCGATGGCTTACCCTTGTGAAACTTATGTAGGTAGTGTAGAAGCTTAGACTACCTATAGGCATGCCTAAGAGTTACTTCTGGAGGACCTCTGTTGTTGCTCAGATGTGGCCTCAGTCTCTCTAAGCCCAACTCTGCAAGTGAAATCATTGCCCTCTCCCCTACATGGGACATGACATCCAGGGGTGAAAGTCTCCCTGGAGACGTGGGAGAGGACTCCCAGGGATGAATTCAGACCTGGCACCACGGGATCAACAATTAAATCCTGACCAAAAGTGGGGAAAGAAGTGTAATTAGTAAAGTATCAGTGGCAGAGAGAGTTCAAATAGTCAAGAGGCTACTCTGGAGGTTGCTCTTATGCAAGCTTCAGTTAGACATTGCTACCTATCATAACCTGCCAATCTGCAACCAGGACCATTCCAGCCAACCCTAAAGAACACCTAGGGCAATATACAATATTCCCCAAGAGTTCCAGGCACTAGAGTAACTTTCCAGAAACCTACAACCTCCAGATGGGTCCTTGGTCCAGATAAGTCCTGAAACCTAGCCCAGCCTCTCCAGAGCATTAGATAGTTCCATCTCCGTACCCCACATTAGTGACAGACCCTTCCAATATCAAAAATCTATGCAATATTGTGAATGAAATTAATCCCAATGAATTGCCATAGCCCAAACAACCCCAATAAGAGGTATTTGAAAGATCAAAGGTGATGGTGGAATTATACATAGAAGATAGGACTTGACAAAAGAATATGAATGCTGAATCATTAAATTGATATCTCTTTTAGTCTCCAGTATTTTAGAGCAGTTAGAAGTAAAAACCTAAAATTGTGAAATTGTAACCCATGTCAAGGTCTGAAATATGTTCTGCAACTAATTGTGGTGCTGTGCTTTGAAATTTATAGCTTTTAGATATATATGTTATTGTTCACAAAAAAGAAGGGAAAAAAGTTGATTGTAATGACAAAAAAGTATTTAAGCTCTCTAGCCTCCTATATTCTGGAACAGATAGAAGGAAAAATATGAGAGGATCGTATGGTAGCCCATGACAAACTCTGGGATCTGTCCTGTGACCAGTTGTTGAAGAGTGTTTTGAAAACTTGCTTTTTTATTTCTTTGCTTTGTATAATTGTTACACTATACAATACAAAAAAAGTTAAAAAAAATAAATATAAGAAAAAAAAGGAATGAAACCTATGATGGAATAAAGATTAAAAAATCAGGATAAGACTTCCGGAGAAGATGGCGGCTTAGTAAGACGCGCAGGTCTTAGTTCCTCCTCCAGAAAAGCAACTAAAGAAACAGAAACAATACGAAACAGCTCCCGGAGTCACGACAGAGACCAAAAAGACAGCGTACCCCATTCTGGAACAGCTGAACGGGCAGGGAGAATCTGCTGCGGTGAGATACCCGAGGGGCGCGCGTTTTCCCGCTGGGGCGGCTGGCGACTGGGGTCCCCTCCACGCACGTGGCTCCCCGGTCTGACTGGGAACGTTGGATAGCGGGGCCCTCCCGTCACACCTGGCGTTTCGGGCCAGCTGGGCAATTAGGACCGGCACTCTCCCAAGCCGCGGCGGCCAGCGACCCCCGCCTCCACGCGTGGTTTCCCGGGCCGACTGCCGTGCAGACAGACGAGTGCCACGAGCGCCACCTACTGGGCAGGAAAAGAAAAACAGAGCCCAGAGATTACACAGAAAAACCTTTCAACCAGCCGGGTCCCACACCCAGGGAAATCTGATCAAATGCCCAGACACCAGCAGAAAATAATGGATGACGCTCGGAAAATTGAAGATATGGCCCAGTCAAAGGAACAAACCAATAGTTCAAATGAGATACAGGAGCTGAGACAACTAATGCTGAATATACAAACAGAAATGGAAAAACTCTTCAAAAACCAAATCAATAAATTGAGGGAGGACATGAAGAAGACATGGGCTGAACAAAAAGAAGAAATAGAAAATCTGAAAAAACAAATCACAGAACTTATGGTGGTGAAGGACAAAGAAGAAAAAATGGAAAAAACAATGGATACCTACAATGGTAGATCTAAAGAGACAGAAGCTACAATTAGTGAACTGGAGGATGGAACATCTGAATTCCAAAAAGAAACAGAAACTATAGGGAAAAGAATGGAAAAACTTGAGCAGGGGATCAGGGAACTGAATGACAATATGAAGCGCACAAATATACGTGTTGTGGGTGTCCCAGAAGGAGAAGAGAAGGGAAAAGGAGGAGAAAAACTAATGGAAGAAATTATCACTGAAAATTTCCCAACTCTTATGAAAGACCTAAATATACAGATCCAAGAAGTGCAGCGCACCCCAAAGAGAATAGACCCAAATAGGCGTTCTCCAAGACACTTACTAGTTAGAATGTCAGAGGTCAAAGAGAAAGAGAGGATCTTGAAAGCAGCAAGAGAAAAACAATCTGTCACATACAAGGGAAACCCAATAAGACTATGTGTAGATTTCTCAGCAGAAACCATGGAAGCTAGAAGACAGTGGGATGATATATTTAAATTACTAAAAGAGAAAAACTGCCAACCAAGACTCCTATATCCAGCAAAATTGTCCTTCAAAAATGAAGGAGAAATTAAAACATTTATAGACAAAAAGTCACTGAGAGACTTTGTGACCAAGAGACCGGCTCTGCAAGAAATACTAAAGGGAGCACTAGAGTCAGATACGAAAAGACAGAAGAGAGAGGTATGGAGTAAAGTGTAGAAAGAAGGAAATCAGATATGATGTATATAATACAAAAGCCAAAATGGTAGAGGAAAATATTATCCAAACAGTAATAATACTAAAAGTTAATGGACTGAATTTCCCAATCAAAAGACATAGAATGGCAGAATGGATTACGACCCAGCAATACCACTGCTAGGTATCTACTCAAAGGACTTAAGGGCAAAGACACAGACGGACATTTGCACACCAGTGTTTATAGCAGCATTATCTACAATTGCAAAGAGATGGAAACAGCCAAAATGTTCATCAACAGACGAGTGGCTAAACAAACTGTGGCGTATACCTACGATGGAATATTATACAGCTTTAAGACAGACTAAACTTATGAAGCATGTAATAACATGGATGGACCTAGAGAACATTATGCTGAGTGAGTCTAGCCCAAAACTAAAGGACAAATACTGTAAGGTCCCACTGATGTGAACCGACATTCGAGAATCAGCTTGGAATATATCATTGGTAACAGAGACCAGCAGGAGTTAGAAACAGGGTAAGATAATGGGTAATTGGAGCTGAAGGGATATAGACTGTGCAACAGGACTAGATACAAAAACTCAAAAATGGACAGCACAATAATACCTAAGTGTAATGTAATTAGGTTGGAACACTGAATGAAGCTGCACCTGAAATATGGTTTTTTGTTTGTTTGTTTGTTTGTATCTTTTGCTTTTGTTTTTTTTTCTTTTTCCTTTATATATATATATATTATTATTATTTTAATTCTCTTCTCTATATTAACATTCTATATCTTTTTCTGCTGTTTTGCTAGTTCTTTTCCTAAATCGATGCAAATGTACTAAGAAATGATGATCATACATCTATGTGATGATACTAAGAATTACTGAGTGCATGTGTAGAATGGAATGATTTCTAAATGTTGTGTTAATTTCTTTTCTTTTTTTGGATTAATAAAAAAAATTAAAAAAAAAAAAAGAAAAAAAAATCAGGATAATATTAATGGTAATATAGGAAACCCATTTGATTTGGGGTAGGGAGAAAGAACAAAATAAAAATTGACACATTCTTTAGTACAGACAAGAGAGTAGTTTATATTCACTTGATTTAAATGTCAATCATTGCTATTTACCTAGTGACCCTCTTAGAGTTAAATTCTTAGAACATGTTTATGTTTGTAATAATAAAAATATCTTTCTTTAGAAGTTTTTTTAATATTACTGAGGTACAAGAAATTATTTGTTGTCCATCCCAAGTATACGAAGGCATTGTTAATTAATCTTTGTAACTTTAAATGCTAAAGATGGAAAATTCCAGTCATAACAGTTTGATACAAGCTTAAGGAAGAGATGCCTCAGAACCTACATTCCAATGATAACACATTAAAATATCAAAATCCCCAGGTTTCAACAAAAGATTATAAAATATATAAAGAAACAGGTTGTGACAGCACAGCCAAAGGAAAATAATAAAATCTTAGAAACTATCAATGAGGAAGATCAGGCCTGGGCAAAGACCTTTTAAAAACGGTCCTAACTGGGCAGTGCAAGTGTAGCTCGGTGGCAGAGTTCTTGCCTGCCATGCCAGAGACCCAGGTTTGATTCCTGGGGCCTGCCCCTCCCCGTTCCCCCCCCCCACCAAAAAAGGTCCTAATTATGTTACGAGCTAAAGAAAAATATGGACAAAGAATTTAAAAAATAAGGAAAACAATATCAATAGATAGATGGAATTTATGAAAGGAACCAAACAGAGCTAAAGATCATGGTAAGAAAAAATTTAAAAATCCCTAGAGGGGTTCAACAGCAGATTGGAATTAGCAGAAGAAATAATCAGTGGACCTGAAGAGAAGACCATTGTAATCATCCAGTTTGAGAGGCAGAAATAAGAATGAAAAAAAGTGAACAGAAACTGAGGAAGCTGTGGGATACCATCATGTGTATCAATATATGCACTACAGGAGTCCCAGAATGAGAAGAAAGAAAGAGGCAGAGAGAATATTCAAAGAAATAATGTCTGGAAAAAACTCTCAAATTTAGCAAAAGACAAGAATATACTGATCCAAAATACTCAATGAACTCCAAACAGGATAAATCCAAATGGACTCATACCATGCCATTCAGACTACTGAATGCCAAAGATAAAGAGAAAATTCTGAAAGCCATAAGAGTGCTACATACAAAGGTACCTCAATGGGATTAAATGCAGATTTCTCATTGGAAACTATGGAAGCAAGAAAGCAGTGGGAAGACATATTTAAAGTGTGAAATAAATATCTGCCAACCAAGAGTTCTATATCCAACAAAACTGTTTTTCAAAAATGAAGCAGGGATTAAGACATAAAATGTAATGATAAATGAGTGGTTTTGGACTCATAACATATAAACATGTAATCTGTGCAAGAACAACATAAAATTGGGGCTATAGAACATAGTTTGTGAATCAAAGCAAACAAGATGGTTAGAGATTTAGGATGTTCAATTTAAACCCTATGATAAAAAAAACAACAGAGAATATACACACTCTTAGAGACAGAAAGTGAAGTACATGTTGTCAGGGATGGTGGGTAGGAGGAACAGGGAGTTAATGCATAATGGTGTAGGGTTTCTGTTTGTGGAGATGGAAAAGTTTCAGTAATAGTAGGTGGTGGAGGTACTGCAATATTGTGAATGAAATTAATTCCAATGAATGGCATGCTTAGAAATGGTTGAGATGGGAAAGTTTATGGTGTATATATGTTCCCACAAATTAAAAAAAAAAAGAAAGAACAATTAAAGACAATGACAATTAAATGCAATCTGTGATACTGTCAGATTCCTATCAATATTAAATTTCTTAAACTTGGTAGCTGGACTTAAGGCAGGATACATAAGTGAATATTGACATGCTGTAAGGAAATATACATGGCAGTTTTAAACATTCAAGGAGCATGATGCAATCAACCTACATAAAGGTGGGGGGGCCCCCCAGCTTTATATTGTTCTTGTCACACTGTCTTGTAAGTTTTAAAGTATTTCAAAATAAAAAGTAAAAAAGAAAAAAATGGAGATGGTAAAAGGACTTAAATGAATATAAAGTTTTTACATTTCACTCAAGGTTATAAAATGTAGACACTAGCAGGCTGTGATATATTCACATGTATATGGTAATACCTAGAACAACCACTAAGAAAAACATACAGAGAAAAATATTTTAAAACATTTTAAATAAATCAAAATGGAATTCTAAGAATATTTAATTAACTCACAGGAAGGCAAGAAAAAAAACAGAAGAATGAACAACAGAGGAAACATAAAAAAACAATAAAATGACAGGCTGAAACCCTAATTATATGGATTACTTTAATATAAATGGTCTGAATACACCAATTAAAAGATAGACATTGACAGAGTGAATAAAACAAGATTTGAACTGCATTGTGAGCATGAGAAATCCATTTCACAGATAATGACATAAGTAGGTTAAAAGTAAAAGAATGGAAAAATATGTATGTCATGCAAACAATAATAAAAAGAAAACAGACGTAGTTATGTTAATATCAGATAAAGTAGACCTTAGAGAAAAGAAAACTAATAAGGACAATGAGGGACACAAAGTAATGATAAAAGGATCAAACTATTAAAAATGTATAGTAATGCTAACTGTGTATTTACCAAACCACAGAACATTAAAACGCATGAAACATAAACTGATACAGTTAAAGGAAAAATAGACAAACTACAATTATACCTGGGGACCTAAACACCCTGCTCTCAGCAATTAATGGAATTACTAGACAGAAAATCAGCAAGGATTGTAAAGAACTGAATGACACCATTTATGCTGGTTTGAATGGATTATATACCCTGAAAAAGCCATGTTTTAATCCTGATTCATCTTGTGGAGGTGCCATTCTTTTTAATCCCTATTCAGCACTGTCAGCTGGGAACTTGATTAGATTATCTCCACAGAGATGTGGCGTGCCCAGTTTTGGGTATTTATTAACCTTTGATTAGAGGGATATGTGACTCCATCCATTCCAGGAGGGCCTTCAGACATTTACCGGAATCCTTTAAAAAAGGAAACATTTTGGAAAAAGCTTCAGAGCCATGAGAACCATGACATCCCAAGCAGCCAGAGACCTTTGGAGGTGAAAAAGGAAAACGCCCCCAGGGGAACTTCATGAAACAAGAAGCCTGGAGAGAAATCCAGCAGACATTGCCATGTTGCCCATGTGCTTTCTTAGTTAAGAGAGAAACCCTGAACATCATCAGCTTTCTCGAACCAAGGTATCTTTCTCTGAATGCCTTAGATTGGACATTTTTATATCCTTGCTTTAATTTGGACATTTTTCACAGCTTTAGAATTATAAATTTTCAACTTTATAAATTCCCCTTTCTAAAAGCCATTCTGTTTCTGGTATAATTGCATTCCAGCAGCTAGCAAACTAGAACACCATCAAAGAGGATGTAATAGATTTTTATGGAACATTCCACCCAACAACAGAAAGAGTACATACTTTTTCCACTGCACAAGGAACATTCTCCAAAACAGTCCATATTCTGGGTCATAAAACAAATCTTAATAAATTTAAAAGAGTAAAAATCACAGAGTATGTTCTATGTCATGTAGTAAAGAATTTAACCTTACCCAAAGAGAGGTCTAGTCTTGCCCTGGTCTTTTAGTAGGTGGTCTCTAAGAAAAGCATATTTGTTTACTGGGGGACCTTGTACACTGGACAGTCAAATAATGTAATTTGTGATGGGGATTCTGGGCCATGCAGCATCTGCTCTACCCTCTAAAGAGGGGCTGGAGACTAAAAGTCAACCATGTGGGTAGTTAGCCAAGAAGCCCTGATAAAAAATATGGACACTGACTTCCAAGAAAGTAGTGGAGTAGGGTAAGCAGGACGGTAGAGCAGGGCAGGCTGGATTCACTCCTGTTCTGTAGAACAAGATAGGGGATAGGGAAAAAATGACCAGGACTGCAGACTCAGGGGTTGAATGATCAAAGAGGGTCTTCATATTTCATAGGGAGGAGAGTGGCAGGGAGATTGGGATGGAGAGAGTAGGGTGGGTCTGACTGGCCTTGACCCACAACTGGAGCAGGTGGTAGCACATGGGGAAGTGCAGATCTGAGGAAATAGACAGTCCCTCTGCTCCAGCCTGCCCCATCTGATGGGTGGGGAAACCTTCCTGCATGGCTGTGCTGCTAGCAGCACCTGTAGTCAGCCCAGAGGCATGCCTAGCCATCTACTATGAAAAGCTGCACCACTGGGCTCTGGGAGCAGTTGCCGCTGCAGTGCACAGAGAACAGCCATCCTGTTGGGTATGGTGAATGGAAGATCCACCAGACATGGCTAACAGCTGCCCCCTCAGAAGCCAGGATTGGCTCCCCCATTCCACGCACCGGGAGTAATATCTCACAATGTATGCATGTGTCATCTTCCCAGCTAGCCACTGCAGTTGGGGAGGGGTAGGCCTGAGGGGAGGAAGGGCCTTAGGAGTACCACCTGCTGAGAAGAAGTAGTAAGTGCAATCTGGCAAACTCCCTATCTGCCTAGGTTTTTAAAAAACATTTTTTCTCTATTCATTAGAAATATCAATAATTTTTCATTTTATTTATATATTTCTTTATATATTTATAATTTTATTGATTTTTAAATTTTTTTCTCTTCCTTCTGTCTCAGTTCACTCCCCAAATATCTTGGGGTGTCTCTTTCTGACTTTGGAGCCAACTATTGTTGAGGTGTGCTTTAAAATTTTTTTCATTTTTATTATTATTTGGGTGCGTGGGCCAGGAGTCAAGCCCACATCTCCTGTGTGGAGGGCAGCTGATCTGCACTGAACTATTCATGCACACCTGCTTAGCTTTTAATAGACCCTTAAGTAGCACTGTACTTCCTACGTGAAATCTGGGCCTTGGTTTGATGAGGAACTACTGATAAACCAAGTGTAAAAGGAAACCTTCAGGGTGGGCAATGGTGGTTCAGTGGCAAAATTCTTGCCTGCCATGCCGGAGACCCGGGTTCAATTCCCGGAGCCTGTCCATGTGAAAAAAGAAAAGAGAACCTTCATTGCTAAACCAAGTAAACGCAAAACTTTAGACAACTTTAGACAACCAAGTAAATACCAAAGTACATAAAAAATTTTGGACAAGTGAAGGAAACCAACTTGCAAAATAACCTTATTAAGATAATCAAATGCCCCAAATACAACAGAAAATCACATATGAAGATACATGCAGAAATGGCCTAACCAAATGGTGGCCTACACCACTGGTGGGGACATAGAATACAGAACTACTCGAGGATATTTTATAAAGAAATAAAGGATATCAGGTAGACATTAGAAGAGCATAAAGAAGAATTTGAAAGATTAAATAGAAAAATAGCAAATCTCACAGAGATGAAAGATACACTAGACCACATTCAAAATATACTAGAGACACATCATAACAGACTTGAAGTAGTAGAAGTAAGAATAAGTAGGCTAGAAGACAGAACAATTGAACTAGAGTGCACAAAGAACAAATGGCAAGGAAATGGAAAAAAAGGAACTGGACCTTTGGGAAATGATGGACAAAAAGCTGCACAAGTATGAGAATCATTGATATACCTGAATGAGAAGAGAAAAGGAATATGGTTGAAGATGTAATTGGGGAAAACTTTGCAACCCTTATAAAAGATATAAGTATGCAAATCAAAAGGCCCGACGAACCCCAAATAGAAAAACTCCAAATAGGCCTACTCTAAGAAACATACTAATCAAACTGTCAATTTTGAAGAGAAGCAGAAAGTTCTGAAAGCAGCATAAGAAAAGAGATCTACTACATACAAAGGAAAAAACATAAGAGTGAGTTCAGACAAGTCAACAGGCAGCATGGAGGCAAGAAGGCAGTGGTATGATATATTTAAGATCCTGAACCAGAAAGGCTTCCAGCCAAGAATTCTTAATCCAGCCAAGCAGTCTTTCAAAACTGAGGGAGAGATTAAAATCTTCAAAGACAAAGACTGAGAGAACTAGTCAACAAGAGATCTGCCCTCTAAGAAATACTAAAGGGAGTCCTGTCAGCTGAAAAATAAAAGAGACAGGAGAACAAGGTCTGGAAGAGGGCACAGAATTGAACAATACCAGTATAGATAATTTAAAGGATAAAAAGAGAGAGATGGAAAGGAATATATCAATTTGACAAATAAAAACCAAAAGATAAGATAGTGGATTCAAGAACTGCTTTTACAGTAATTACTTTGAATGTTAATGGAGTAAACTCACCAATTAAAGGTACAGATTTAGATACAGATTTGCAGAATGGATTGAAAAATATAGTTCACCGATATACTATTTATAAGACATGCATGTTTTTCCCTAGGACACAAATTGCTAAAGATGTTGGTAAATATCTGGAGTTGAATGATAATGAGAATATGAAATATAAGTACTTAAGGATGAGGCAAAGGCAGTGCTGAGAGGGAAATTCTGTTTTTTTTTTTTTGCTTTTTAAATATTTTTATTGAGAAATCTTCATATATATACAGTCCATTCATTGTATAATCAATGGCTTACAATATCACAAGGAATCAGTTCTTGATGCTCCCTGATTCTCTGGCTCTTGGTGGTCCTGTTTTCACCTTAGGAAGTAGAAATTTTCTCACTAGAGAAGACTGGTGTCAGGGGGAGGAGATACACACAGAGGAAGTGAGGAGTGAAATACAGAGACTGGAACTCTACACCCACACAGTACTTGGGGTACAGCCATATCATAAAGCCCAGTGCCCATTTATTAGGTATTTTCTCCAACTAGGTGTCAGGCACATGCCTTATAAGGAGCAAAATCATTTAGCTTTGACCCAGTAGAGGTCTAGGATTGCTACTCCCAGAAAGGAAAATAGACTCAGAGATGAAGTCACACAACTGTTAGGTAGTAGGATTTGGGTCTATATGATCAAAATTCTATATGACCTGAATCCCTATGTCTGTGGCCTCCCTAACAACAGCTTCACTGCACTCTGTATTTCTGTTCCCTTTTTTTTCCTTTTTAACGGACCTTTTTTAAAAACTTTTTATTGTATACAGTATAACATATATACAAAGCAAAGAAAAAAAAGCAATATTTTTCAAAGCACTCTTCAACAAGTAGTTACAGGATAGATCCCAGAATTTGCTGAGAGGAAACTTTAGTGCTCTAAATGCCTATACGAAGAAACAAAACACGAGCAAAAATCAAGGACTACTTGCTCACATGGGAAAATTAGAAAAAGTACAGCATATTAAGTGCAAAGCAAATAAAAGAAGAGAAATAAAAAAGATTAAAGCAAAAATAAATGAACTGGAGAACAAAAAAACAAAAGAAAGAATCAACAAAACTAAATGCTGGTTCTTCGAGGAAATCAATGAAATTGATGGACCCAAAGAAAAAAAGACAGAGGATGCAAATAAACAATATCAGAAATGAGAGAGGAGGCAGTTACCATGCCTCTTCAGGGCAGTTACCCTGAAGAAATTGTAAAAATCATAAGACAATACTATGAACAACTATACATGATCAAACTAGACAATTTAGATGAAATGGACAAATTCCTAGAAACACAAGAACTACCTACACAGATTTAAGAAGAAATAGAAGATCTCAACAAACAAATTACAAATAAAGAGATTCAATCAGTCATCAAAAATCTTCCCCCAAAGAAAAGCCAAGGATCAGAAGGCTTCACAGGGGAATTTTATAAAACATTGCAAAAAGAACTAACATTAATCCTACTCAAACTCTTCCAAAAAACTGAAGAAAAAGGAATGATACCTAACTCATTTTATGAAGCTAACATCACTCTAATACCAAAACTGGTATTAGATAAAGATTAGATAAAGATAAAGATGCTACAAGAAAGGAAAACTACAGACCAATCTCCCTAATGAATAGAGACGCAAAAATTCTCAACAAAATACTAAGCAAATAAAATCCAATGACACATTAAAAGCATTATACATCACTACCAAGTGGGGTTTAAAGGAATGCAAAAATGTTGAACACAAGAAAAACAATCAAAGTAATACAGCGCATTAACAAATTGAAAGGGAAAAATCACATGATCATATTGATTGATTCTGAAAAAGCATTTGTCAAAATTCAGTAAGCTTTCCTGATAAAAACACTTCAAAAGGGTGGAACTGAATGAAACTTCCTCAACATCATAAAGAGCATATATGAAAAACCCATAGCCAGAATCATATTTAATGGTGAGAGATTAAAAGCATTCCCCTTAAGATTGGGAAAGAGAGAAAGATAACCATTATCTTCACTATTATTCAACATTGTAATAGAAGTCCAACAGGAAAAAAATAAAAGACATCCAAATAGAAAAGGAAGAAGTAAAACTTTCATTATTCACAGATGACATGATCCTATTCTTGGAAAACCCTGAGAAGTCAACGACAAAGCTACTTGAGCTAATAAATGCAGCAAAGTGGCAGGATACAATATTAATGTACAAAAATCGGTAATGTTTCTATACATAAGTAATGACCTATCTGAGGAGACAATTAAAGGAAAAATTCCATTCAAAATAGCAACCAGAAGAATCATGTATCTAAGAGTAATCTTAACCAGAGATATCAAGGAGTTGTACACAGAAACTATAAGACATTGCTAAAATAAATAAAAATGACATACATAGATAGAAAGACATGCCATGCTCATGAATAGGAAAGTTGAATGCTTTAAAGGTCTCAATTCTACCCAAATTTTATTTGGAAGGTGTCCTAGTTTGCTAGCTGCCAGAATGCAACACACCAGAGACAGACTGGCTTTCAATAAAAGGGGGAGAATGGATCGATGAACTACTGAAATTCTCAACAACATGGATGAATATCAAAAACGTTATGCTAAATGAACAAGGCCTTACAAGAAAGTACAAATTGTATGAATGCATGCACGTGAAGTTCTACAATAAACAAAATGATCTTTGGTGATAAAAATAAGAATAGTGGTTTCCTGGGTTGGCAGCATGGTTAGAAACTGAGAATCAGTATAGGGAATTTTCTGGGGTGATGAAAATGTTCTATATCTTGATAGCTGTGTAGATTACATGGGGGTATACATATGTCATATTTCATTAAACTGTACACTTAAGATGCATACAGTACACTGTTTGTAAATTGTATTTAAAAATGTATTCAAAACACCATGCCAACAAATTGTTCACATTTTGTGAGCATAATAATGGGATGTTTTGAAATTGATTTGTTTTTTACAAAGGAAGAAATTTTCTTCTATTTCACTTATACAAAAAAAAAAAAGGGGGGCAGTGTGATGGTCGCTCAGTGGCAGAATGCTCTCCTGCCATGCCAGAGACCCAGGTTCGATTCCCAGTGCCTGCCCATATAAAAAAAACAATTATGCTCCTTAGGTTCAAATTCCTGCCTAAGGTTCAAATTCCTGCCTAGAGCTCTGTAATGGGTCATCAACATTACCAAAGACCTCTGATCAATAGAAAAGTTAGCCTGCTCTTGACGCCAGGACTGTGCTTCCCTGATTGGCCTCCTTCTGTCCCCATCACCCTTCTACTGTCTCAACATCATCAATGTGGTCTTATATTATTTTCTTTAACTCTACCAATCCTAACTTTTTCCTAAGTATTCTATTAGAATTTCTATTCTTATGTTCTTGATTCCCTACTAAAATTGAAAATGTCTTTATAACACTTTTTTATTCCCATCACCTAGCAAAGCAACTTGTATGAATTTTTTTTAAAAAGAAATCAATAAGCACTAGTTAAAAGAGTAAAAGAATAAAAGCATGTGGTATAGCAGTTAAGAGTAAGAGCTTTTGGAGTCAGCCTGCTGACTCTTGCTAGCTGTACAATTTCAGGAAATCTACTTAAACTCCCAGGGTCTCTGTTTCTACATCTATTTTTTTTTTTAAAAAAGCTACTTTATAGAGTTGTCAAAAAGATTAAATGTAAAAAACTTAGAACATCTGATATTCAGTGTTTTAATATTAATATTTTAAATTTAAAATTTTAATATTAGCAGTATTTTTATGAACTAATCAAAGAAGCAAGTCAAAAAAGCAAGTCAACTAATCAAAGAAGCAAGTCAAAATATTGAGGAGTAGGTAAAACTGAATACCAATGTGAAGAAAATATTTCACACCTTTTCCTCTTCCTTTGACTGCCTTTCCTCTCATCAGAGACCATTTCTCCTCTTCTGGAAGAGGACCTATCATTAAGAAAAGGAAACGATTAATTACTACTTAATCTCTATTCCACCAAATTCATGCATTTTCTAAGTATTCCCATTTATTTCTAAAGCCATCCTTCCTCTTGTTCACAATACCCCAAGGACTTAAACCTTGCAATTACCCTCTCTCTTGTATTAATTTATCCCTCTCAATGGAGTCATTCCTCTGAATAAATAAAACATGCTCTACTATCTCATATAATTATAAAAACAAACCTTATTTTCTGTGTCACCATCAAGTTAATACCCTATTTCTCTGTTCCCTTCAAAAACAAAACTCCAAATAGTCTTCCACACTCACTATCACCACCGCCACCACTCCCGCCCTTCCTTTAAGCCATTACACCTGGGCTTGGGCCGGACCACTATCTTTAAAGCTCACCTTCATCTTATATTCATTCTTAGCAGCATGTGATTCGCTTATTAGTCCTACTTTCTTGAAACATTTTCTTCACTCAACTTCTGGGACTCAGAATCAACTTTTCTGGCTGCTTTTCTTAGTCAGTCTCTTTCACTGTACCACCTCCTCCGTGAGACCACTTCTAATTGTCAGAGTCCCAGGGCTCAGTTCTCAGCCATCTTCTCCATTTCTGTACTCATTCTACAGGAGATCTGATCCAGTGCCATAGCTTTAAATACTTTCATATGCTGAAGACTTCCACAATTATATATACAGCCCTAAACTGTTCTAGAACTTCTAAATATCTTCATTTGATGACTAACTGGAATTTCAAACTTAACATGACCAAAACAGAATTTTAAATTTCCATCCTAAAACCTACTCTATACCTATTATCATAAAAGACACCACCTACAGGTAATATAAAAACCTTGAGATCCTACTTTTTTTTTCCTCTCTCTTGGCTCCCTTATAATCTATTAGCACATTTTGTTAGCACTACCTTCAAATTATATTCCAAATCTTCTATTGCTACCACCCCAATACAAACAATTGCTCTACTCTGGATGCTAAAATAGTCTCCTGTCTTCCTTTTATTATTACTGATACTCATTCTCTACACAACAATAAGTCCTCTTAAAAAATTTATCCAATATTCATTTTCCTGCTCAAAATCCTCCAATAATTTCCCCATCAAACATATTAAAAAATTCAATTCCTTCCACTGGCTTACAAGGCCCTAAAGGATCTGGCCACATAATCTTTGTGACCTCATCTCTTCCTGTCTCTCCCCTCACTCATTCTGCTCTAGCCATGTAGACCTTCTTGCCATTTCTCAAAAAGTAAAGTGTATTTCCACCTCAGGATTTTTGCAGCTATTGTTCTCTCTGCCTAGAATTGTTGTGTTCCCCTTTTTAGCCCCCAGATTTTTACCTCGCTTACTCTTTTTCAGATCTTTCCTCAAATATCTTCCCAGAGAGGCTTTCCCTAATTATTCTAAAATAATCCTGTTGTCCCAATATCCTTCAAATTATCTATACTCTTACCCTGCCTTTCTTCATGGTGTTACCAGTGCCTGACATTAGAGTATATATTTCTTTATTCCCCACTAGTTTGTGAACTACACAGAAGACTGAGATTATTGTAGTATATCCTTGGCCCCTACCATAGTTTCTGATACACAACAGGCACTTAGTAAATAGTACTGAATAAATGAATCCATTTATTCATACATTCAATACTGTTTACTAGATTTTTAAGAAACAGAGACTCGTATATATGAGTCTAAATGCAAAGGAGGAACTTGATTCAAGGAACTGGTAAAAAGATTGTCATTGAGGAGAAAGAAGAGTAACTCTTGCTTTGAGATGGGGAAAAAAAATCAGAGAAGTGAAATATAGGAGTACAAAGTTGGGGTAAAAATGAAATTCTTTGGAAGATTATACTGAAAAGATCTTTTCTCCATAGACCTTGGGTCTTGGATGAGAGATTCCCACAACCTTCTCAAAGTTGCTGCTGTCTCAATGACCAGCTGAGCTCCTTCTTGCAACAGCTTGCTGCTACCTGATCAATGATTACTCACCTGGGCACTGCTCTCCTGTCACTTCCCTCACAACCATCCAGGGCTCCTTCCCTTGTTCCAATTAGGAGATCAGAGCCAGCTTAGAAATGCAAAGTCCTAGTTATAAGAAAAGAAGTGAAGATGAGGTGGAAATGAAAATACCCAAATACTATGATTCAGAATTGATTAAAATAAAAATAAACTTTAGGTCAAAGGATGCTTGATAAAGCCTACAGAGGAAAGAAAGGAGAGGGGTTGATTTACTCATATTCAGGTGAAACCATGGTCATAAGAAACAAAGCAAATAAATGAGAATCTGCTATTTAAATTTATATAAATTTTCTCCTTATTCTGCTATTAGAAAAAAAAGGAGCTTCCTTAGACATTTATTCTGATAATTTTTAATATTAAATGCAAAGTTCTAGGACGGTAACTTCCAAATGCAAACTGTTTAAGATATTACACTTGTTATATTCACTTGTTGTAAATGGTAAATTACTTTTCTTGATTCAACCCACTACCTCATTAGTCCAGAAGGCTAAAGAGCTGGATCCAACTCCTTACTATACTAATCCAGAAGGCTAAAAGTTTTCACATCTGGGCCCATAAGTTTCATTTTAATCTTTGATAGTACACTGAAGGTTTTGTTCACTGGAAATGAAATACAAAACGAAGCCTGGTTTCTTTGACAGTGTGATGCTTTGGTGTTGCAAAATTCCAATTTCTCCCCTTAATCATTAAGAAAAGACTTAATTATTGGAAAGATGAGAGGAAAGAGTGAGGATGGGGAAAATGAAGGTGTACTTCCATCTAAATGTGCTCATTTCTACACAAACAGAATATTCTTCTAGTTATTTGGATGGTAACCTAAAATTCAAAGGGGAGAAATCAGACATTCCAAGATAACAGACTGTGGATTATTAGGGGCGGATAACTTTACCCAGTGAAAACAAGTTGCTATAGTTCTCCAACATTAAGTTGCTATAGTTCTCCAACATTAAGTTGCTATAGTTCTCCAACATTACATCTTTAAACAGATTCCTCTGCGCAGGGTTTAGGCATTCCCATTCCTCCTGTGAGACATCGATAGCCACATCTCTGAACATCACCAACCCCTGAAATGATAAATCACAGCACTATTTTTTTTGCCCTTAAACAAATAATTGTCTTTTAATATTTTAATAATCTTTTCATTTATTAGCTGTTAAAGTAAATAAGAGATTTACTTTGCATAGTAGTTCTTGGCATCTTGCGCTTTTGTATCTATCTCTTTTTACTCCACAGTTAAAAATTAAAATAACCACATCATATAGAACAACTTTTGCTTAGACCACTAATGGATATTTTAAAAGTATCCTAGAATCTGGAAAAAGTGCTAGGGAATAAACCACAAACATAACAGTATGCTGGGTTCTGAAGTGTAGTATGTTAAAGAACTTTTCATTTGTCTCGTTAAATCTATCTTTTATGCAGTTTTGGCAAAGATTATAGTAAAATATGACATCTGCGATTCACATGGGTTTATAAAATGGGAGTAGTTGTACTTCTGAATCTTGTTCACATCACCTTCCAAGCCTAATAATACAGATATACTCTAGTTTTGCTCCCTGAGAAGTTATCAGCTGATGGTTCCAAGTTTACAAAAGAAACACATGGAAACCTTATCTGTGTAACTACATCTATCATTAATAGAAACATGACATGTTAATATGCTAAACAGGTTATAAATAAATAGCATACTATGTGCAATTAAAATAGAAGAAAAAGTAAGTCAGATCCTTCCAGGCATAAATGTGCAAGTATTTTTAAATTTCACAGTAAACAAATATCTAAGAGACGATTTTCCCGTGTTTGTAAATAAGATAATTTTGAACATATCTTACAATGAACTTTTACATTTGACCTCCTTTTTTGTAAATATAGTTGCAATAACTGAGTTATAGACACTCTCTCTTCAAAAAGACTCCCCTCTTAATACTTTCTGGGATGGGTTCACACAATTTGGCATACGAATTCAGTATCACCCAGGAAAATATCTCGGAGACGAGGACAATCCCTCCATCAATTGCCCCCTGCTTTTTTTTGGCTTAAGGTGTTTTTTTTTTACTAATTTTTAAAATTTTTAAAAAAAACATAATGAATGCAAACATTCTTAACTTTTGATCATTCCATTCTACATATATAATCAGTAATTCACAATATCATCACATAGTTGCATATTCATCATCATGATCATTTCTTAGAACATTTGCATCAATTCAAAAAAAGAAATAAAAACACAACAGAAAAAATTCATACATACCATACCCCTTACCCCTCCCTTTCATTGATCAATAGCATTTCAATCTAAATTTATTTTAACATTTGTTCCCCTTATTATTTATTTTTATTCCATATGATTTATAAGGTAGATGAAAGGAGCATCAGACACAAGGTTTTAACAATAACACAGTCACATTGTGGAAGCTATATCATTATACAGTCATCTTCAAGAAACATGGCTACTGGAACACAGCTCTACATTTTCAGGCAGTTCCCTCCAGCCTCTCCATTACATCTTGACTAACAAGGTGATATCTACTTAATGCGTAAGAGTAACCTCCAGGATAACCTCATGACTCTGGAATCTCTCAGCCATTGACAATTCATTTTGTCTCATTTCACTCTTCCCCCTTTTAGTCGAGGTTTTCTCAATCCCTTGATGCTGGGTCTCAGCTCATTCTAGGATTTCTGTCCCATGTTGCCAGGAAGGTTCACACCGCTGGGAGACACGTCCCACATAGACAGGGGGAAGACAGTGAGTTTGCTTGCTGTGTTGGGTGGAGAGAGAAAGGTCACATCTGAGCAACAAAACAGGTTCTCTTGGGGGTGACTCTTAGGCCTAATTTTAAGTAGGCTTCACCTATCCTTTGTGGGGTTAAGTTTCATGTGAACAAACCCCAAGATTGGGGGCTCAGCCTATAGCTTTGGTTGTCTGCACTGCTTGTGAGAATATCAAGAATTAAACTTGGGGAAGTTGAACTTTCCCCCTTTCTCACCATCTGCAAACAGACTTTGCAAGTACTGTTTTATTCACTGTTCAAATCACTCTGAGATTTATCGGGGCATCAGTCTGGACAAATCAACAAAATCTCATGCCCTACTCAAGGTTCCATGTACTTATGGTGTTCAATTAAGCTGTCTACACGTTATATTAGGAAATGCACTAGTCAAAATATAAATTTTGTACAAAACAAACATTTTTTGCTTTAGTTTCACACATCAGTTAAAATTTTAAAATATTAATTACCATCTATTTTCAACACCCTGCAGTAAAGCCATTCCTTTGTTCTGCCTCATGCAAAAACATTTTTTAAATTCATACATTTAGTCACTATCATTATACACTCTAGGCATTCCTAGATTATATCATCCCAGTCTTTACTGTCTATCTTTCTTTCTGATTCATTTGTGCCCCCAGCCGTCCTGCCTCTATCATTTTCACATTCAGCATTTTAACATAATTGTATTACAATTAGGTAGTATTGTGCTGTCCATTTCTGAGTTTTTACAATCAGTCCTATTGCACAATCTGTATCACTGCAGCTCCAATTACCCAATATCTTACCCTAGTTCTATCTCCTGACGGTCTCTGTTACCAATGACATTCTCCAAGTTTAATCACTAATGTCAGTTCATATCAGTGAGGCCATACAGTATATGTCCTTTGTTTCTGGCTAATCTCACTCAGTATAATGTCCTTAAGGTCCATTCATGTTGTTACATACTTCATAACTTTATTCTGTTTTACAGCTGCATAATATTCCATCATATGTATACACCACAGCTTGTTTAGCCACTCATCTGTTGATGGACATTTGGCTGTTTCCATCTCTTCACAATTGTAAATAAAGCTGTTATAAACACTGATGTGCAAATGCCGTTTGTGTCCTTGCCCTCATGTCCTCTGAGTAGACACCTGGCAATGGTATTGCCGGGTCATATGGCAAGTCTATATTTAGCTTTTTGAGGAACCGCCAAACAGCCCTCCTCGGTGGTTGTACCATTTGACATTCCCACCAACAGTGGATAAGTGCACCTCTTTCTCCACATCCTCTACAGCACTGTCATTTTCTGTTTTATTGATAATGGCCATTCTGGTGGGTGTGAGATGATATCTCACTGTGGTTCTGACTTGCATTTCCTTAATAGCCAGGGAAGTTGAGCATCTTTTCATGTGCCTTTTGGCCATTTGTATTTCCTCTTCTGAGAAGTGTCTGTTCAAGTCTTTTGCCCATTTTGGAATTGAGTTGTCTGTCTTTTTGCTGTTGAGTTGAACAATCTCTTTATAAATTTTGGATATTAGAACTTTATCTGATATATCATTTCCAAATATTGTATCCCATTGTGTAGGCTGTCTTTTTACTTTCTTGACGAAGTTCTTTGATGCGCAAAAGTGTTTAATTTTGAGGAGTTCCCATTTATTTATTTATTTCTTCAATGCTCTGGCTTTGGGTGTAAGGTCTAGGAAACTGCCTCCTAGTATAAGATTTATAAGATATTTCCCTACATTTTCTTCTAACAGTTTTATGGTATTAGATCTAATGTTTAGGTCTTTGATCCATTTTGAGTTAATTTTTGCATAGGGTGTGAGATATGGATCCTCTTTCATTCTTTTGCATATGGATATCCAGTTCTCTAGGCACCATTTATTGAAGAGACAGTTCCTGTCCCAGGTGAGTTGGCTTGACTGCCTTATCAAAGACCAATTGTCCATAGACAAGACGGTCTATATCTCAACACTCTATTCTACTCGATTGGCCAGTATATCTATCTTTATGCCAGTACCATGCTGTTTTGATCACTGTAGCTTCATAATACACCTTAAAGTCAGGTAGCATGAGACCTCCAGGGCACCCTGCCCTTCCAGATGAATTCGATTATTGGTTTTTTATAGTTCTGAAAAGTATGTTTTGGGGATTTTAATTGGTATTGCATTGAATCTGTAAATCAATTTAGGTAGAATTGATATCTTAACAATATTTAGTCTTCCAATCCATGACACAGTACTCCCTTCGATCCATTTAGGTCTTCTATGATTTCTTTTAACAATTTCTTGTAGTTTTGTTTGCATAGGTCTTTTGTATCTTTAGTTAAATTTATTCCTAAATATTTTATTCTTTTGGTTGCAATTGTAAATGGTATTTTTTTCTTGATTTCCCCCTCAGATTGTTCATTAGTAGTGTAAAGAAACACTACAGATTTTTGAGTGTTGATCTTGTAACCTGTCACTTTGCTGTACTCATTTATTACCTCTAGTAGTTTTGCTGTGGATTTTTCAGGGTTTTTGACATATAGTATCATATCATCTGCAAACAGTGAGAATTTTACTTCTTCCTTTCCAATTCTGATGACTTGTATTTCTTTTTCTTGTCTAATTGCTCTGGCTAGAACTTTCAACACAATGTTGAATAAAAGTGGTGATAATTGACATCCTTATCTTGTTCCTGATCTTAGGGGGAAAGTTTTCAGTTTTTCCCCATTGAGGATGATGTTAGCTGTGGGTTTTTCATATATTCCCTTTATCATTTTGAGGAAGTTCCCTTCTATTCCTATCCTTTGAAGTGTTTTCAACAGGAAAGGGTGTTAAATTTTGTCAAATGCCTTTTCTGCATCAATCGAGATGATCGTGTGGTTTTTCTGCCTTGATTTGTTGATATGGTGTATTATATTAATTGATTTTCTGACGTTGAACCATCCTTGAATACCTGGGATGAAACCTACTTGTCATGGTGTATAATTCTTTTAATGTGTTGCTGCATTTGATTTGCTAGAATTTTGTTAAGGATTTTTGCATCTATATTCATTAGAGAGATTAGTCTGTAGTTTCCTTTTTTTGAAATATCTTTGCCTGGCTTTGGTATGAGGGTGATGTTGGCTTCATGGAATGAGTTAGATAGCTTTCCCTACTCTTCAAATTTTTTGAAGAGTTTGAGTAGGACTGGTACAAATTCTTTCTGGAATGTTTGGTAGAATTCACATGTGAAGCTATCTGGTCCTGGACTTTTCCTTTTGGGGAGCTTCTTTTTTTTATAATTTTTTATTAATTAAAAAGAAATTACAAGAAAGAAACGCAAACATCCTTAATACATACTCATTCCGTTCTACATAATCAGTAATTCACAATATCATCACATAATTGCATATTCATCATCATGATCATTTCTTAGAACATTTGCATCAATTCAGAAAAAGAAATAAAAAGACAACAGAAAAATAAAACAAAAACAGAAAAAGAAAAAAAATTTACATACCATACCCTTTACCCCTCGCTTTCACTGATCACTAGCATTTCAAACTGAATTTATTTTAACATTTGTTCCCCCTATTATTTATTTTTATTCTATATATTCTACTCGTTTGTTGACAAGGTAGATAAAAGGAGCATCAGACACAAGGTTTTCACAATCACACAGTCACATAGTGGAAGCTATATCATTATACAATCATCATCAAGAAACATGGCTACTGGAACACAGCTCTACATTTTCAGGCAGTTCCCTCCAGCGTCTCCATTACTTCGTGGATAACAAGGTGATATCTACTTAATGTGTAAGAATAACCTCCAGGATAACCTCTCGACTCTGTTTGGAATCTCACAGCCATTGACACTTTGTCTCATTTCACTATTCCCCTTTTTGGTCGATAAGGTGTTCTCAATCCCTTGATGCTGAGTTTCAGCTCATTCTAGAGTTTTTCTCAATCCCTCGATGCTGAGTCTCAGCTCATTCCAGGATCTCTGTCCCACATTGCCAGGAAGGTCCACACCCCTCGGAGCCACACCCCACATAGACAGGGCGAGAGTGGTGAGTTTGCTTGTTGTATTGGCTGGAGACAGAGGCCACATCTGAGCAACAAAAGAGGCTCTCTTGGGGGTGACTCTTAGGCCTAATTTTAAGCAGGCTTGACTTATCCTTTGTGGGGTTAAGTTTCATATGAACAAACCCCAAGACTGGGGGCTCAGCCTATAGCTTTGATTGTCTGAACTGCTTGTGAGAGTATCAATAATTCAATTTGGGGAGGTTGAATTTTCCCCTGTTCTCACCATTCCCTGAAGGGGACTTTGCAAATACTTTTCCATTCACTGATCGAATCACTCTGGGATTCATTGGGGAATCACTCTGGACAAACCAATAAAATCTAATGTCCTACCCAAGGTTCCATGTACTTATGTTGTAAAACCAACTATCTACATAAGTTATATTAAGAGATGCACTAGTCAAAATATAAATTTTGTACCAAATAAACATTTTTTTGCTTTAATCTCACACATAAGGTGACATTTTAAAATACTAATTACCATCTATTTTCAGCACACTGCAGTACTGACATTCCTTTGTTCTTCCTCATGCAAAAACATTTTTAAATTTTTTACATTTAGTCACTATCATTATACCCTCTAGGCATTCCTAGATCATACCATCTCAATCTTTATCATCTATCTTTCTTTGTGATTTTATTTATGTCCCCAGCCCTCCTCCCTCTATCATTCTCATATTCAGCTTCATTCAGTGTTTTAACATAATTGTATTACAGTTAGGTAGTGCTGTGTTGCCCATTTCTGAATTTTTATATTCAGTCCTGTTGCACAATCTGTATCCCTTCAGCTCCAATTACCCAATATCTTACCCTATTTCTATGTCCTGATGGTCTCTGTTACCAACGAAATATTCCAAGTTTATTCACTAATGTCAGTTCATATCAGTGAGACCATACAGTATTTGTCCTTTTGTTTTTGGCTAATCACATTCAGCATAATGTCCTTAAGGTTCATCCATTTTGTTACATACTTCATAACTTTATTGTCTTACAGCTACATAATATCCCATCGTATGTATATGCCACAGTTTGTTTAGCCACCCGACCGCTGAAGGACATTTTGGCTGTTTCCATCTCTTGGTAATCGTAAATAATGCTGCTATAAACATTGGTGTGCAAATGTCCATTTGTGTCCTTGCTCCATGTCCTTTGAGTAGAGACAGCATATATATGGGTCTTGTTTTTTAATCCATTCTGCCAGTCTATATCTTTTGATTGGGGAGTTTAATCCATTAACAATTAGTGTTATTACTGCACAGGTAGTACTTTCTTCTACTATTTTGCCTTCTGGATTTTATAAGTCATATCTCATTTTCCTTCTTTTTCCTTTAATCATAGTCTTCCTTTCTACACTCTCCTCCACTCCTCTCTCTTCTGTCTTTTTGTATCTGTCTCTAGTGCTCCCTTTAGTATTTCTTGCAGAACTGGTCTCTTGGTCACAAATTCTGTCAGTGATTTTTTGTCTGAAAATGCTTTAATCTCTCCCTCATTTCTGAAGGACAATTTTGCTGGATATAGAATTCTTGGTTGGCAGTTTTTCTCTTTTAATAATTTAAATATATCACCCCACTGTCTTCTCGCCTCCATGGTTTCTGCTGAGAGATCTACACATAGTCTTACTGGGCTTGCCTTGTACGTGACGGTTTGCTTTTCTCTTGCTGCTTTCAAGATACTCCCTTTCTCTTTGACTTGTGCCATTCTGATTACTAAATGTCTTGGAGTAAGTCTATTTGGATCTATTCTCTTTGGGGTATGCTGCACTTCTTGGATCTGAAATTTTAAGTCTTTCATAAGAGTTGGGAAATTTTCAGTGATAATTTCCTCTATTAGTGTTTCTCCTCCTTTTCCCTTTTGTTCTCCTTCTGGGACACCCACAACATGTATATTCATGCGCTTCACATTGTCTTTCAGTTCCCTGAGTCCCTGCTAATATTTTTCCATTCTTTCCCTATATTTTCTTTTTCTTGCCGGATTTCAGATGTTCCATCCTCCAGTTCAAAAATCCTATGCTCTGTCTCTTGAAATCTACCATAGTAGGTTTCCATTGTTTTTTTCATCTCTTCTACCATGCCTTTCATTCCCATAAGTTCTGTGATTTGTTTTTTCAGACTTTCAATTTCTTGTTTTTGTTCATTCCTTGCCTTCTTTATATCCTCCCTCAATTCATTGATTTGGTTTGTGTTGAGCTTTTCCATGTCTGTTTGTATACTCTGAATTAAATTTTTCAGCTCCTGTATCTCATTTGAATTGTTGTTTTGTTCCTTTGACTGGGCCATATCTTCAATTTTCCTAGTGTGATTTATTATTTTTTGTTGGCGTCTAGGCATTTAATTACCTTAATTAGTTTATTCTGGAGATTGCTTGCACTTCTTTTACCTAGGGTTTTCTTGCTGGATGAATTTGTTGTCTATCTGTTCTTTGACATTCAAGTCAGCTTTATCTGGACCTTAGCTTAAGTTTTGTTTAACAGACAAGAATTTTTCAGTTCTTGTTTCTTGCCCTGCCTGTATGGTGCCTTTCCCACCCCACAGTTAGGAGGGTCTAATTAGGTATTATAGACTGCAGCCGGATTTTCCCAGACCAAACTGGCCTCCTATCAGGAGGAAAGAGTCTCCTGTGTCAGTTTTCTCTGAGGGTGAGACGCAGCAGGTTGAAAGACTTTCCTGTGAAGTTTCTGGACTTTGTTTTTCTTATCCTGCCCAGTATGCGGTGCTTGTCTGCCTGCAGGTCCCACCAGCATAAGATGATGTGGTACCTTTAACGTTGGCTGAGGGTGTGGTGGAGACAGAGGAGAGGTTGTAGGCTGGTTTTAATGGCTTCAAATTACCAAGCCCTGGTGTCTGAATTCCTTGAGAGAGGGATTCCACCTGAGCTGGGCTTCAACCCTCCCCTGGGGAAGGCACAGACTTCAGACAAGCCCTCAAACGAGTTTGTTTCTGCCTATGTCTAGGGCAGTTGCAGCCTGAGGAGCCCTGCCGCTGAATCCAAAGGCAGTCAAGCTTTTGTAGAAACACAGCCACAAAAACCTCTGTTTCTTCTTTTTTTCCCTTTTTCTGTCAGCCCTGCCCCCTTGGTGCCGGGGCAAAATGAGCCACCTCTGCTTTGACAAGGTTCACCTTAGCTGGGGGCCTATTTTTAGTACTCAGAATTTGTTAATTAGTTCCACAATTGGTGGTTGGTTGGGCTCAGCCCCTGCTGCTAATAAAGTCCCTTTCCTTTCCCCTCTCAGAAGGTGCCTGTGGGGGAGGGGCGCCAGCCACCACGGCTTGGTGAAATCATGGTTCTGGAGGGGCTAGCAGGCAGTCCAGCTGGTCCAGATTGGGGTACGCTGTGTCAGCCACTGATGTGGCCCCAGGAGCTGTTCTGTACTGTGTCTGGTTATTTAGTAGCTGTTCTGGAGGACAAACTAAAACACGCACATTGTTAAGCCGCCATCTTGGCCCAGAAGTCCTAGAAGTAACTCTTAAGCATGCCTATAGGTAGTCTAAGCTTCTCCGCTATTTACACAAGCTTCACAAGAGTAAGCCTCATGATCAAGGGCATGGCCTATTGATTTGGGTATCCCTAAGGTTTGACCTTGGGGAACTTCTCGACGACTCATTCAATTTATTTAATTGTGATTGGTTTGTTGAGGTCGTCTATTTCTTCTCGAGTCAATGTTGGTTGTCCATGCCTTCCTAGAAAGTTGTCCATTTCATCTACATTTTCGTATTTATTAGCATAACGTTGTTCATAGTATCCTGTCATTACTTCCTTTATTTCTGTGGAGTCAGTGGTTGTGTATCCTCTTCCATTTCTGATCTTATTTATTTGCATCCTCTCTCCTTCTTTTTGTCAATCTTCTTAAGGGTCCATCAATCTCATTGATCTTCTCATAGAACCAGCTTCTGGTTTTGTTGATTTTCTCGATTGTTTTCATGTTCCCAGTTTCATTTATTTCTGCTCTAATCTTCATTATTTCTTTTCTTTTGCTTGTTTTGGGGTTAGTTTGCTGTTTTTTCTCTAGTTCTTCCAAGTGGACAGTTAATTCCTTGATTTTTGCCCTTTCTTCTTTTTTGATATAGGCATTTAGGGCAACAAATTTCCCTCTTAGCACTAACTTTGCTATGTCCCATAAGTTTTGATATGTTGTGTCTTCATTTTCATTTGCTTCAAGATATTTACTGATTTCTCTTGTAATTTCTTCCTTGAGCCACTGGTTGTTTAAGAATGTGTTGTTGACTCTCCACATATTTGTGAATTTTCTAACACTCTGCCTATTATTGATTTCCAACTTCATTCCTTTATGCGCTGAGAAAGTGTTTTGTATTATTTCAATCTTTTTAAATTTATTGAGACTTGCTTTGTTACCCAACATATGGCCCATCCTTGAGAACGATCCATGAGCACTTGAGAAAAAGCTGTATCCTGCTGTTGTGGTATGTAATGTTCTATAAATGTCTGTTAAGTCTAGCTCATTTATTGAATTATTCAAATACTCTGTTTCTTTATTGATCCTCTGTCTAGATGTTCTGTCCATTGATGAGAGTGGTGAATTGAAGTCTCCAACTGTTATGGTAGATGTGTCTATTTCTCTATTCAGTGTTTTGGAGCATTCTGGCTTGGTGCATAAATATTTATGATTGTTATGCCTTCTTGTTGAATTGTTCCTTTTATTAATACAGTGTGCTTCTTTGTCTCATTTAACTGTTTTACATTTGAAGTTTAATTGCTGGCTATTAGTATAGCTACTCCTGCTCTTTCCTCATTGTTATTTGCATGAAATATCTTTTCCCAACCTTTCACTTTCAACCTATGTTTATCCTTGGGTCTAGGATGTGTTTCCTGTAGACAGCATACAGACGGGTCCTGTTTTTTAATACATCTGCCAGTCTATATCTTTTGATTGGGGAGTTTAATCCATTAACATTTAATGCTATTAATGTACGGGTAGTACTTTCTTCTACCATTTTGCCTTTTGGATTTTATATCTAATTTTTTTTCTTTTTACCTTTACTGATAGTCTTCATTTCTACACTGTTCTCCAAACTTCTCTCTCTGTTTTTTTTTTGTATCTGCCTCTAGTGCTCTCTTTAGTATTTCTTGCAGAGCTGGTCTCTTGGTTACAAATTCTGTCAGTGATTTTTTGTCTGAAAATATTTTAATTTCCCCTTCATTTTTGAAGGACAATTTTGCTGGATATAGTATTCTTGGTTGGCAGTTTTTCTCTTTTAGTAATTTAAATATATCATCCCACTGTCTTCTTGCCTCCATGATTTCTGATGAGAAATCTATGCAGTCTTATTGGTTTTCCCTTGTATGTGATGGATTGCTTTTCTCTTCCTGCTTTCAAGATTCTTTCTCTTTGATCTGTGTCATTCTGATTAGTAAGCGTTTTGGAGTACGTCTGTTTGGATCTATTCTCTTTGGGGCGCTGCACTTCTTGGATCTGTAATTTTAAATCTTTCATAAGAGTTGGGAAATTTTCAGTGATAATTTCCTCCATTAGTTTCTCTCCTCCTTTTCCCTTCTCTTCTCCTTCTGGGACACCCAGAACACGTATATTCATGTGCTTCATATTGTCATTTAATTCCCTGAGTCCCTGCTCATATTTTTCCATTCTTTTCTCTATATTTTCTTTTGCTTGTCGGATTTCAGATGTTCCATCCTCCAGTTCACTAATCCTATCTTCTGCCTCTTGAAATCTAACATTATAGGTTTCCACTGTTTTGTTCGACCCTTCTACTGTGCCCTTCATTCCCACAACTTCTGTTATTTGATTTTTCAGACTTTCGATTTCTTCTTTTTGTTCATTCCTTGCCTTCTCTATATCCTCCCTCAATTCATTGATTTGATTTTTTATGAGGGTTTCCATGTCTGTTCGAATATTCTGAATTAATTGTCTCAACTCCTGTATCTCATTTGAGTTGTTGTTTTGTTCCTTTGACTGGGCCATATCTTCAATTTTCCTAGTGTGATTTGTTATTTTTTGCTGGTGTCTAGGCATTTAATTACCTGAATTAGTTTATTCTGGAGATTACTTTCACTTCTTTTACCTAGGATTTTCTTGCTGGATGAATTTGTTGTCTGTCTGTTCTTTGACATTCAGTTCAGCTTATTCTAGACCACTAGCTTAGGTTTTGCCTAACAGAGCAGAATTTTTCATTTCTTGTTTCTTGCCCTGCCTGTATGGTGCCTTTCCCCCCTCACCCTTAGGAGGGTCTACTTAGGTATTATAGTTCTCAGCCAGATTTTCCCAGACCAAAGTGGCCTACTGTCAGAAGGAAAGAGTCACCTGCATCAGTTTTCCCTGAGGGTAGACCCAGCGGGTTCAAAGACTTTCCTGTGAAGTCTCTGGACTCTGTTTTTCTTATCCTGCCAAGTATGTGGCACTGGTCTGCCTGCAGGTCCCACCAGCATAAGATAATGTGGTACTTTAACTTTGGCAGACTCTCCCTGCTGAGGGCATGGTGGAGACAGAAGAAAGGTTGTAGGCTGGCTTAAATGGCTTCCAATTTCCAAGCCCTGGGGTCTGAATTCCTTAAGGGAGGGATTCCACCTGAGTTGGGCCTCACACCTCCCTTGGGGAAGGCACAGGCTCCAGAAAAGTTCTCAAACAAGCTTGTTTCTGCCTATGGCTGGGGCAGTTGCAGCCTGAGAAGCCCTGCCACTGTATCCAAAGGCAGTCAAGCCTTTGTAGAAACACAGCCACAAAAACCTCTGTTTCTTTTTTTTTCTTTTTCCATCAGCCCTGCCCCCTGGGCGCCAGGGCAAAAATGAGTGACCTCTGCTTTGACCAAGTTTACCTGAGCTGGGGGCCTATTTTTAGTAGTCCGAATTTGTTAATTTAATTAATTCCACACTTGAAGCTTAGTTGCCCTCATCCCCTGCTGCTGGTAAATTCTCTTTCCTTTCCCCTCTGGGAAGCAGCCTGTGGGGTAGGGGAGCCAGCCGCTGCAGCTTGGGGTACTCATGGTTCTGGGGGGCCTCGCATCTGGTCCAGCTGGTCCACACTGGGGTACGCCGTGTGTCCGGTCACTAACATGGCCCCAGCAGTTGTTCTGTACTGTTCCTGGTTATTTAGCAGCTGTTCTGGGGGACAAACTAAATCCCACACCTTGCTAAGCTGCCGTCTTTGCCTGCAATTTTGGCGTGAGGTTTTAACTTCAAAATATAAAACTTGTTAAGCTCTTAAAACAATCCTTTCATAAAATAAGGCAACTGTATGCTGTAAAAACGTTAGTACTGTGTCCGAGGTTATGCTTTGCTGTTCTGATTTATTACCAGCTGTCAGCATCTTCTTTATAAATCGTTTACTTCATAACGACACCTGCATGAGGCTCTTTGGCTGTCCAGGTATGTTTTACAGCCTAAATGTACAACACTGTCAAACAAGAGCTCCACTGTTGTTTCACATACCTCAACATGCTGAGCTAGTCCTAGTGTTTTCTGCACATTTTGGCAGATCTTGAAGAGGCAATAGTGGAACTCCTCATCACAGTCATTCTTGCCTTTGCCACAGGTCTCATAGCACCTATCATGTTGGTTGCAGCACTTTGTCAGCGTGGGGGTGCCAATGTTAAGGTAAATACTAAACAGCAGAGAGTCTCATCCATTCAGTGGAGAAGGTTTATAACCATAGGTGGGAAAGGCTTAGATCCAACTGTGCTTGTACTGGCAAAGCCAGCCCTCCCTTTTAAAGAGGTGAAAGGCATGTGTTAGGTATGTGTCTATCTTGTGCTGTTCCAGATGGTCTTAAGGGTGGTCCTCCAGTCGGTGGTCTGGGCCTCCTCGGGGAACCTAGGAGCAGTTGCCAGGAAGAGGAGCAAGAGAGTGATCAAGAGCCAGCTGTGGAACTACAGCCATCCGTGCAGCATTTGGCCTCGCCCAGGAACCCTAGGGATGGGGGTGGGGATTTGGGGGTGGCGCATTAGGCAGCATGGCAAGCCCAGGGCTAGGAGGCAGTTACATGCTCCATGTCCGTGCATCCTCCTCCCGCTCACCTGGGCCAGTGGCGGCCCACAGACCTGCACAGCACTATTTTTTAAATTATAAGAAACATTTTTTTAAAGGAGGGAGAGGTAGGGCAGTGCAATGGTGCCTCAGTGGCAGAATTCTCGCTTGCCATGCCAGAGACCTGGTTCATTTCCTGATGCCTGCCCATGTTAAAAAAAAAAAAAAAAAAAGGAGGGAAAGGTACTAAAAGAAGGCACTGCAGGTATATTAAGTGAAAAGGCTAAGGCTGGAAGCCGGTGACATACGTCAAAAGGAATTTAGTGTGACTGAGGCAGAGGGCCTACTTGTTCTTAAACAATTTGATTACTCCAGAGATATCCTTTTACATGGAGGGGGAAATATCTGCTAACCAGATATCTAGAAATTAAGAAACTAAGTAATGATTCCCATTTAAATTAGTTGAAAAAAATTTTTAATTTATTAATTAAAAAAATTTAACAAACAAAATAAAACATTAACATAGATAATCAGTAATTCACAATATTATCACTTATTGCATATTCATTTCTTAGAACATTTGTATCCATTCAAAAAAGAAATAAAACACCATAGAAAAAGAAATTAAATGAAAACAGAAAAAAAAAAAGATTATACCTACCATACCCCTTACCCCTCGCTTTCACTGATCACTAGCATTTCAACCTAAATCTATTTTAACATTTGTTCCCCCTATTATTCATTTTTATACCATATGTTCTACTCGTTTGTTGAAAAGGTAGATAAAAGGAGCATCAGACAAGGTTTTCACAATCACACAGTCACATTGTGAAAGCTATATCATTATTCAATCATCCTCAAGAAACATGGCTACTGGAACACAGCTCTACCTTTTCAGGCAGTTCCCTCCAGCCTCTCCATTACATCTTGAATTAACAAGGTGATATCTACTCAATACTAAGAATAACCTCCAGGATAACTTTTTGACTCTGTTTGGAATCTCTCAGCCATTGATACTTTGTCTCATTTGACTCTTCCCCCTTTTGGTCCAGAAGGTTTTCTCAATCCCTTGATGCTGAGTTTCAGCTCATTCTAGGGTTTTTCTCAATCCCTTGATGCTGAGTCTCAGCTCATTCTAGGATCTCTGTCCCACATTGCCAGGAAGGTCCACACCCCTAGAAGTCATGTCCTACGTACACGGGGGGGGGGGGGGGTGAGATTGCTTTTTGTGTTGGCTGCAGAGAGAGGCCACATCTGAGCAACAAAAGAGGCTCTCTTGGGGGTACTCTTAGGCCTAAATTTTAAGTAGACTTGACCTATCCTTTGTGGGGTTAAGTTTCATATGAATAACTCCCAAGACTGGGGGCTCAGCCTACAGCTTTAGTTGTCCACACTGCTTGTGAGAATATCAAGAATTCAACTTGGAGAAGTTGAATTTCTCCCCATTCTCACCCTCCCCAAAGGGGGTTTTGCAAATACTTTTCCACTCACTGATCGAATCACTCTGGGATTCATTAGGGCATCACTCTGGACAAACCAACAAAATCTCATGTTCTACCTGAGATTCCAAGTACTTATGGTGTTCAGTCAAACTATCTACATAAGTTATATTAGGAAATGCACTAGTCAAAATATAAATTTGTACCAAATAAAACATTTAGTTGAAAAATTTTTAATCTTTCCAGAAAGTCTTACAAAAGTCTCAAAAATTCTTAATTATGACTATTATGTCATAAGTATATGTAAATTCTTTTCATGCAAATTATTTAGCAAACAACTGATGCAGATTATATTTTCCAAAGATGGACACAGCAATAACTCCCATTCCATATGCTCTTCTTTAATATAACCTTGACGTGCCCATTGGTGTGGGGTCTACACACTCCGTGAACCTTAGATATATCTGTTACATACTCAACCTAGAGATTTTGGCAGAAGTGGCTATGTGACTTTCAAGGGCAGATCATAAAAATGCCTTATTCTCTTGGGATGCCCATTTTTGAAACTCAACCACCATATTTCTAGGAAGCCCAAGCAATCTATGGAATAGCTCATCTGCAAAGGAATCAAGAGCCCCAAACCATAGCCTGGAATGAACTCCTAGCCCACAGCCAGCAACAACTTGCAAACCACATGAGGTAGCCATCTTGAATGTGGATCCTCCAACCCTCAGTAGAGTCAACCCAGCTAATATCACGTGGAATAGGGATAAGTCAGTGCCACGGAGCCCTGCTCAGACTGCAGATTTGTGAGCCAAAGGATAATTGTTATTCTGTTTACTAAGTTTTAGAGTGGTTTGTTATGCAGCAAAAGTAACTGTATCTTTTTTTTAATTGGTGGCGTAACATTTGATCTTATAAGAGATCTAATCATTCTCTTAAACTTGGGCCTCTGAGGTGGACAAAATCTCTAAGGTTTTTTCCAGTTCTCAGATTTTTACAATTATACCTGGGAGATTTTACCTATAACTATCCACCATCCTTCCCTGTTCAATATCCATGTTCCTAATTTAGAGAATATTAATGTAGAGTGATCCTAACTCACATAGTGACTTAAGTCAAGTCTATTTCTTCAATATTAAAATGGACTTTGTAAATGGTGCTCACCTAATTCTTGGCAAGACCAATGCAGGTATCAATCATCTCCACCTAATTCTAAAGCCTCACAAAGAAAAAGGTCTCTCCACCCAGTGAGATCACCTAACACCAATTCCTGTCATATCATATCTAACTGGAAACCCAAAATTGTGGAGAAGTTCAGAAATTTTCCATGCTTGAGCCAAATAAACATTTATTGCTTGAGAATACCAACTTCCATAAGGAAATTACAAGTAGTGATTACTTTTTGTATTTAAACTTTTATTTTGAAATAATTTCAAACTTACAGAACAATTGTAAAAATAATACAAAACCAATAAAAGAACTCCAAAATACTCCCTAACCAGATACCAGATTTACCAACTTTTATCATTTTGCCACATTTGTTATATTATTCTTTCTATCAAGGGATCTATTTCCTCAACACTTGAGAGTAGGTTGCATATGTGATGCTTCTTGAATAGTTAATATTTCCATGTGTATTATATCCTCAAAACAATGATATTCACTATGAAACCTCATAAAGTACAGTTATCAAGTTCAAGAAATTTAACACTGATAATAAATCATACCATTTATATGTCATTTTTTTGCAATTGTCCCAATAATGTCCTTTTGAGCATTTTCTGCCTCCTTTTAGGCATACTGATCCAGTGTAGGCTTATTTATTGCATTTAACTGTCATTGTCTCTTTAGAATCTGTCTCTCTTTTAAGCTGTGTACACGTTTATACATATACAACATAAAATTTTCCATCACAATCACCCTCAAGCATACAATTCAGTGGTATTAATCTTATTCACAATGTTGTCCTATCCTCACCACCATCCATTACCAAAATTTTTCCATCAACCCAAACAGAAATCTTCTGCATTAACTTCTCATTCCCCTTACCCTTCACACTCCTAATAACCTGTGTTCTATTCTACTTTGTCCCTATGAATTTGCATATTCTCATTATTTCGAATAAGTGGAATCATACAATATGTCCTTTTGTGTCTGACTTATTTCACTCAACATGATGTTTTCATGGTTCACCCATGCTATAGTATGAATCAAAATGTTATTCATTTTTACAGCTGAATAATACTCCATTGTATATACCATATTTTGTTTATCCATTCATCCACTGATGGACATCTGGGTTGTTTCCACCTTTTCACTATTGTGAATAACACTGCTATGAACAATGGTGTACAAATGATTTCAATTCTTTTGGGTATATACTGAGAAGGGGGATTGCCATAATATGGTGGTTGCTTCTCACTTTTTGAGGAATTGCCAAACTTTCTTCTAGAGCAGCTGTATTATTTTACATTACCAAAGTTTTTTTCTCCCATAACCTTCATGCCTTGCTACTGAAGTGTGTCAACTGTCCTTCCTTCTTGCTATTAGTGTCATAGAACTGTCCTTCCTTCTTGCTACTGGTGTCATACAACTGTTTCTCCTTCATCTCTAAAATCTAAAGTCATCTTTTCATCAGATTATAATATTCAATACTTCTGTCTGTTGTATTAATTTGTTGACATCCAGATTTCTGCCCCTCAGTAGTTTTAGGTGCTGGCTCAGTGTCCCTATTTCCAGCATTATTCCCATCTTAATTCTCCCGTGATTTCAAATAACCACATACCTATTTCTTCTAACATCCTGGCCTCCCAGCAACTTGACCTCCTCTACTTCAATGATTTGTCTTTCTTTCAAAGATTAGAAAGAAGATTAACTTCCTTTCCATGTTATTACCCTCTACCCTATCATATGCAATAAATGCAACATCTCCAAAACAGCAATTTCAAGTATCCTTCTCAATCATCAACAATACATTGATACTCTTTCCACTTGTCCCTCTCCTTCTCTCTTTATCCCACTTAAATTCCATGCTCAACAAGTCACTCAACTTCAAAATCACTCCCAACATGAACTCCCTTTATCCTCTCATTTTATACTTGCTTATTCAAGTCTGAATTTTAGATGAATTCAACTCTTTACCTACTCTCTTGTTGCATCTAAGTAACTGAATGTGGCTAGAGAAAAATCATCAGTATTGATGGTAGGTTTTAATTTATATATTTTCTTTCATCAATATTTCAGAACTAAAGAACAATATTCAGAAGTCTTGCTTCTTCCCCTCTTGTTCATTTTATCTCCTTCCTCCTGCTCTCTATAAGGAAACACTTTTATAACTTTTTGTATGTTCTCCCAGTGCTTTTATGCAAATACAAATGAATATGGATATATTATTTTCCAAACTTTTCCACAAAAGGTAATATACTGTAATATATGCAGTTATGTACTTGATTTATTTACCTTTTGAATTAAAGAGATCTTACAATATCAGTGGCTAATGATTTCCTTATTTTTTACAGTGACATATCATTCCCTTTTTTGTATTTATGAACATTTGATTGTTTTCAACCTTTTGCTATTACAATGGACTAACGAATAATCCTGTAAATACACTAAAACCAACTTAACCTAAGTGACAAATATCCCCCACTCAACCATAGTATTATAAGACACAGTGTTTTCCAGTGCACAAGGAGCATTCAAAAAAGTAGCACATATTTTGGCCCATGAAATAAAACTCAATAAATTTAAAAGGACTGAAATCATGAAGTATGTTCTCTGAGCACAAGAGAATTAAATTAAAAATGAATAAATAGATATTATTTGAAGAAGAAATCATAAGGGAAACAATCTAAAAAAAGAAGAGAAAATTAAACTCAAAGTATATAGAAGGAAGGAAAGAATAAATAAGACCAATAATCCATGAAATAGAACAAGAACAAACTAGAGAAAAATCAAAACCAACAGCTGGTCTCAAAAAAGATCAACACCATTGATAAACCTCTCAATATAATGATCATTATAAGAAGACATAAATTACCAATACCAGCTGTTGAATTAAAGAAGGGATATCACTACAGATCTTACAGGCATTAAAAAAGAAAAAAGGGGAATATTATGAATAACTTTATGCCAATAAATCTGACATCTAAGGTGAAATGAACAAATTCCTTGAAGTATACAAATTATCTTAACTGATTTAAGAAATTTAAAAACCTAAAGAGACCTACACCTATTAAAGAAATTAAATTGTTAATTAAAAATCTCTATTTCTATCTCTGTTACAATAAATTACCACAAAATGCAGTAGCTTAAAACAACATATATTTATTATTTTACAATTCTGTAGGTTTAAAGTCCAATACAGTTTACTACACTAAAAATCAAGGTATCAGCAGGACTGTGTTCCTTTCAAGAGGGTCTAGGGGACAATCTGTTACTCTTTGCCTTTTCCAGTTTCTAGAGGCCACTCACATTCTTGGCTCATGACTCCCTTCTACCATCTTCAAAGCCAGTAACATTGCATCTGTCTGACCATTGTTTCATCCTTATAGCTCCCTCTGACTCTGACTCTATGGATTCCTTCTTCCATTTTTAAAAACTGTGATGACATTGCACCCACCTGATAATCCAGCATAATCTCCACTATCTCAAGATCCTTCCTTAATGCTATAATATGGCCCAAATTTTAGTGTTTTCTTTTAGACGCTACTTGCCTGATACAATTCATCCATACTTTTATTTTATTTATTTTTTATTTTTGTACTATCGTTTCTTTCTGAGAGAAAGGTCCTTCAACATGTGGAAGTGGAAGATCATTAGGTAACTTGCTAACTTAAGAAGGCCACATCTTGGTATACTTATAATCATGCAGCCCAGAGGGAGAGTTTATTTTTAAATTTTCAAATCAAGTGTCTGGTGTATAGAGCAGAGAGTTGGGTTTTTCTCTGGTATTCAACCTGAAAGTCTTTTTCTTTTAATAGGTGAGTTAAAGTACCATGCATCTATTGGTAAGACACATATTTGGTCTTTAGTCTTATTTTATCATGTAATTATTGTTAATTCTTCATTCTGTCCTTTTTATATATGTATCAAGTCTTGTCCTATATAATTTAGTTATTTATTTTCTAAATCACTCACTATTAATTAAGTTCTACAAGGGAAGGTTTTGTGACTTTTGTGTGACTTTCTTTGCATTGATTTAATCCTAGCCACCTAGAAGGGTGTCACATAGTAGGTACTTGAAAAATATGTTAAATCACCTCATCAAACCAAAGTTCTCTTAAGAGAAATACTAATATTTCCCTTAAAATAATATTAGTTCTTTTATTTCCACATTCCTGGCAGAAGGTTGAACATATGGGAGATGAGAAATTATTTACTGAATGAGTATATGAACACTGGAGAAAAGAGCAAAAAGGAAAGGCCCGAAATTTTGGCACCATTACTTAATCATTCACTAGTAGATTATTGTATGATTCTCAGATAGGTAACAATGCCAGGATAAAGAATGCAAATATTCCTATGATCTTTAGGAAAAATAAGGACTATTTCAACTAGTAGCAAGAAAACACAAACTTACATGGGCCATGGCTCTTTTTTTATTTAGAACGAAACGTATTTATTAGTCCTCTTCTGGCTTCCAGATTAGAAGAAACTCAGTCCAAAGAAGTTGTTGCTGGGTGAGAGAGGGATAAGGAAAGAAATGAAATAATCTTGCCCAAAATACTAATTTAGAATGACTACTTTTTCTCCTTCCTGTCTCCTACCCTCACTCCCCATACAAATTAGAGGGAAACTGACAAATGCCAGCCTTACTCAAAACTACTAGGGAACTTGCCATAGCAAGATGGATTCAATAAAGATAGGGCCCAGGCTCCTCAGCATCAGGGATTTAGGCCTGACCAGTGCCCCAATTCCATGATAAAATGGATCCCAGACAGGGCTGCCCTCCGATTTTCAGCGAATTAAGAGAAAAAAAGTAAAAGAAAATTATGAGAATAAAGGATCATGGAACTAGAAAACTCATCCAGATGACCCAATGTATGTATAACTGGAATTTCAAAAATAGAGGCTAAAAATGCAAATGGAAGAGAAGCTTTTTGTTGCATGAATCTACAGCTAGCCACTCTGAAGTGTATCCCTACAGCTGACCACTTTCGCGTGTGTGTGGGCCTGAGTGTAATGGTTTTTGTTAATTTGCTTTTCTTTTGTAAGTCTAAGGGGACCTACACAATAGCCACCCACAATCATGATAACAAGTCACATAGAAATTCCATTCACACAAATGGTCACAAACGCAATCGCACTGCCACAAATGCACAACATGTCGCTGTCACATAACAAACTGCAACACACGAATTCAGGAAACAAACTTCAGTCTCATCGCGCACACTCATCCCACAACCCACCCTTCCTTGGGATGCTCCCGCAATTACAGGTCTGACATCCCGATGCTCAAGTTTCTGGCCCTGGAACTTCAGCGTTCCTCACCATCAGCCTCCTCAGGAAGGGATCGGGTCCAAATTCTGATCTGGGTTCCAAGGGGAACCTCACGCCAAGCCAAGTCTTCTCGCCAAATCTGAGGACGCCCTCACCGGCCCCTCACGCCAGACCATTCAACCGACGCTCTAACGGAAGCAATTTTGGATAGCGGTGCCTTCTGGGAAACGTAGTCCGAGAAGGAAGCGCTTCGGCATCCAGCTCCTTGAGTCTTCCGCCAGGCTTCGGGGGCTGGAGAGACATTATAACCTCCTCGGACTGGTTTCCACCACCGAGACCCGATTTGAAATTTGGATTCCGGCACCTCGAATTCCTCTAAGGACCGATCTCGGGCCTAGCACAAAGACTACCCCTACTCCCTCGAGGTGGCGGTGCGCCACCCTAGGAGTTACCCTAGGAGACTAAGACCTCTGAAAAGTTTTGATATGAGGGATGTTTCGAGTGAATCCGTATGTGCGCGTGTCCGAGAGTAAGCCCCATCAAGAGAGAGAGGGTGAAGGTGATACCGACTAGGAGAGTGTCGTGTGTGAGGAGGTTTGTGTGAAACAGTTTTGAGACCTCCTTGTCTGTGCACATATCCGCGTAGTTTGGGCCACACGCTCCATTATTGTGGTTGGAAATAATGTGATGTGTTTTAAGTGTGAGAGGCGGCTTGAGCGTGATTGCGCAGGTCTGGGGAGGACTCCTGCAACTGCTCTCGCCGTTATCTTGTGACGTGCTGTGTGTCGCAATTTATGCAGGGTACAAGTGTGACTAGCGGGCAGGTAGGCTTCGTGGTGGGTGACGCGAGTCCACAAGTGAGTTGGATCAGTGAAAGGAACTGACTGCTGAGCTGGATGAACCACAGATCCCTTGAGCAGGGCAGACTTGCCCTGAGCTTCCGACGTATGAACGGAAGCAGTATGAGATGACTTTGTGTGTCTGTTTTTGAGGGACCAGGGCTAATGAGAGGGATGGAAATTAGTACAGATTACCTGCCAGAAGGGACAAATCTAGCATAAAGAATTTTAACCTAGCAGAAAGACCAGAAGCCGGATCTCTAAGTATGATATGTGGAAATGCTGTTATTTGTGAGAACAACCGTTTCTTTGTTTCGATTCTTGGTCATGTGTGTGAGATGGTTTACATTTGAGACTGTCACTGGGTAGAGGACGGTGAGTCTTGTGACTGTACCCAAGAGTGTGGATGAAATGTGAATAGGGCAGGTAATTATACTGTTAATGGCATTGAGGTTGATGTGTGTGTTTTAACTATGATTCATGGGACATATATGTGCGTAGATATTTGATAAATGTATTTTTGTGTGTGTTTGGATGTGATTTATGAGAGAAGATGAGAAGAGACTGTGATATCAGGAAAGTGTGTATTTGTGAGATTATGAGGTGGTACCCACTTTAACCCTCACTTTCCTTATCTTAAGCTTCCCAAAGCATCACTTTTACTTGAAATTTTGGGAGATTTTTTTAAAATAAGAATAATTTAAAACATGATTTTAAAAATAGAAATTGGTAATTTATTGTGATAAAGAGTGTAAAATTACCATGAAAACACATTTTCATGAGCCACTGTGGCCCACCCGCTTTGGTGGACTTTGAGAAAGATTGAGAAGCAGAGAACTAAAGAAGTAGCTTTATTCTTTGAAAAGATATCCATGTATTTTGGTTCAGGGAGCTAAGACTTGAACAGTTAATATTTTGGGGGTCTTACTCATTATTCTTATATCCCGAATGACAATGCTTTTACTCAAAAGAGTTCAAGGAACTTATTTAACCTTCTCTGTTTGTCTGTGCTACAGCGTTAGAATCCAGATCTCTATACTCTTAATTTTGTCCAATTTCTTACAAACCACATGCATGTCCTCTATGATATAATAAAGCCATTATCTTCTGTATACAAAGATAATTTTTCCAGTACAATCACTACATTGTCTGTGCTTAAAAAGCAAAGTTATAAATGCACATGGTTAAAAATAATAAATTATTCTTGCCTGCCATGCCAGAGACCTCGGTTTGATTCCTGGAGCCTGCCTATGGCAAAAAACAAAAAAAGTAAAAAGAATCAATTATTCTACAAGACTTACTATACTAGATAGCCATCTTATTATGTTCTTTTCCAGTTCCGGGAGAAATACTTTAAACTGTTAGGCCTGTTACCTTTGATAGTCACATGAGTCAAAACCTTAAACTATTACCTCTTGATGTTCTAATTTTAGGTATCACTTATGATTTCCTACTATAAGATATAACCACTTAGCTTTCTTTATCACATTCTTCTCTAACTTCATTGTTGTCCCCACATCCCTCCACATATACTTTATCTCACCCATTGTTTTCGTTTCCTAGGCTGCTGAAAGCAGATTCCTTGAAATAGTTTCAGTTCAAACGATGAGAATGAATTAGCTTACAGTTGAGGCTAGGATAATGTACAAATAAAGGCATCATTAAGGCAATGCTTTCTTCTTGAAGACCAGCAATCTTTGGCTCCTCTGTCACATGGCAAGGCACATGGTGGGGCTTGTGCTGTTCTCTCCCTTCTCTTCTGGGTTTCGTTGCTTTCAGCTTCATGTTTCCATGTCTTCCTCTCTGTATTCATCCTGTTTATAAAGCACCCCATTAAGAGGATTAAGACCCATCATGCATGAATGAGGTGGTCACACCTTGACTAAAGTAGACTCATCAAAGGGTCCTACTTACAGACCCACAGGAATGGATTAAAATTAAGAACATTGTGTTCTGGGTACATACAGTTTCAAACCACCACACCCATCCTCCTAATATATCATGAAGTTAAGTGTCTAAATTATTAGGATTATTTAAACATTCTTCACAACTGAGGTATATATTGTACTATGTATATATTTCCTTTCATGTAAAAGGCTGTGCTTCTGGAGTTATATTTATCTTTATTTACTTAGTTTCTGTGCACCTGTCACCAGTTCATCCCCTAAATCTGGAATAAGTGTATTTTCCTCTCAGTATGTCCAAAATATTTGAGCTAGTTTTATCAATTTCACCAATGGGTCATTTTTCCTGAAGCCCTTGGCTTTTTTACAGTCTAGACTAACTGTTCTTTATGCCTGATGCTTAGCTCTTTTCTTGGACTCTCTTCATTATCATCCTGGGAATTTGCTTCTCTTCTCAGTTGGGTCCCCTGTTTTCTGAATTGCCTATCTTCCTCTTATTTGGGTTAGTCCTTCATTTTGGTAGGGAACATTCTCCATTAGCTTCCTGAAAAGTGTATATGGCAGGTTAATTTCTTGAGACCTAGTATGCCTAAAAATGTTTTGTTTTTTCTACTCACCTGCTGGATTGATAAATAAATGGTCTGGGAATAGAAATCTAGGTTGGGATTACTGAGATTTTAGCATTCGTTGTTCCACTGCATTCTTATTTCCTATGCTTTTATTAATAAATCTAATACTCTTTTGATTCTTGATCATTTTTGTTACCTATCTTTGGACTTCTTAACTTTGTTTCCTATCCTGAAGTTTCATGATGATGTATTTTGGTGAGATTCAATTTTCATTCATTTTCCTTTGATCTTGGGAAATGCCACTATTGCTTTGAAAACTTCCATTTTTCTGTCACCTTTTTTCTAGAACTCTTATTCAGTATTGGACTTCCTATACTGATCCATTATTTTGTTATTTCTATTACTTGTTCAGTCCTATTTTCCATTTCTTTGTGTTTTTATACACCTCTGAGAGAATTCCTTAATTTTATCTGCTGAAATTTTTGTTTTTATTATTATTTGTTTAAATTTCCAAAGGCTCTCTCTTTTTGTAACATCCTTTTTTATAACATCCTTTCTTGTTTTGTGAATGCAATACCCTCTGTCTCCAAGGATATTAATAATAGGATTTTTAAAAATTTCCTTTCTTCTATACTATCTCCATTTCCTTTTTTTTGTTTGTTTTATTTTAGTCTTTGTTTTTTTTTATGCTGGAGGTTTTCTTAAAGTAATTCTTCACTGCTTGCTTTATAATTAAGAGTAGCTCAAAAAGAAAAAAAATTAATTAATTAAAAAAAAATGTAGCTCAATAAAAGGCTGACTGAAAGCCATTTGCATTTGAGCATTGTTTCCTGAGCTGAGGGCTTCACAGATCTGTTTCACCAGGGAAACCCTAAATGTCAGTTTCTTTCTGGACTGTTCACATTCCCAGAGAAAAATCTTCTATTCTTTTACTTGGAAGATATGGGTCTGACTCACAGTGTTCTAGGAGCTGAATGTACTGAGTACTCAGTGTTTCTCTTTTCCCAAGTCTTCATTGTAATTTTCAGTTTGGTAATTGTATTAGTTTCCCATTGCTGCTGTAAAAATTACTTCAAATTTAGTGAGTTAAGTAATACACATTTATTATCTTACATTTCTGTAGGTCAGAAGTTCAACACAGTCTCACTAAACTGAATTCAGGCAGTTAAATTCAGAGCTGCTTTCCTTTCTGTAGGCTGTATGGGAGAATCTGTTTCCTTGCCTTTTCCAATTTCTAGAGTCTGCCTGAATTTTTCGGCTTGTGGCCCCTTCTGCCATTTTCAAAGCCAGCAATGGTAGGCTAAATCCTTCTCACTCTCATATATTCTTCTGCTTCTCTTTTCCATACTTAAGGACTCTTGTGTTTACAGTAGGCCCACCCAGATAATCTAGCATAATCTACCTATTTTAAAGTCAAATGATTTTATGACAGTTTTCTGTTCTAGCTTCGTGGCTTGTCACTGATATTGTTCTGCTTGGGCAGTTTGCAGTTGCTGGAGACCAGTACAGTGATAGCAGTTGGACTGACCATTGTAGCTGCAGGATTTGCGGGCCTTTTGTTTTGCAAGCCATGAAGCCTATGGACTGCAAGTAAAACAAGTTTTTCAGTCTTCTAAAATCTGCCTTCAGTGGTGGTTATTACAGAAGTGGGAAACAGCATTAATACCAGTTGTTAGCCTGACTGCCAATAAAGGAAGAATAACAGATGCTCATCAATGAATTATGCTCTTAAATCACCCAGACAAGGGAGGATTTCCTTATTTAGCAACCAAAATCAATGACACTAAAGATTTACTGGAAGGTCAAGCTAAAAAAATGAAGTAAATGCATGATGCAAATTTTAAGTTCATGTTAGTTTATGTATATAATTAAAACTTTTTATAATAAAATGCCTCAAAGCTGTAATTTTAAGAAAAAAAAAGTCAGATGCTCAGCAGCCTTAATTCAATCTGCAACCTTAATTCTCCTTAACCACGTAAGATAACCTAATGACAGGTTTTAAGGATTGGAATGTGGACATATTTGGAGGGCATTATTCTGCTTAAACAGAGTTGTCCTGCTTTAAGCTGTGAATGCTGTCTTCGAATCCAGAGTTCCTCTAATTCTCCCTCCCCAGAGATGTTGGAGATTGAGTCATTTCTCCTACAAAAGATATGTTTATACAATAATTTTTTTAAAGACGTGTTTAAGTCCTAATCCCCAGTTCTATAGGTGTGAACCCATTTGTAAATAGGAACTTTAAAGATTCTATTAAAGAGTGGCCAAACTGAATGATAGTAGGCCTTAATCCAGTAAGGCTTAAGTCTTTGAAAGGAAAGGAAACATGGGAGGAGAAGCCAGAGGAGAGAGAAGCCATCATGTGATAGAAGCCATGATCCATCTGTAAGCCAAAAAACATTAAGAAATTGCTGACAAGCTTATCACTGGAACATTACAGATTCCAGGAGAAAGCATAGCCTGGCGATACCTTGATATTGGACTTCTAGTTTCCAAAACTTTGAGACTTTAAGTGAACCCGTTTGTGTATTTGTCATACCTGGCTATGTTAGTTTGAAAGTTGCTGGAATGTGATATACCATAACTGCGACTAGGATGGCAATTCCAGGGTATAAAGTGACCTGGGAGGGTCTTCTACACCACATAGGGAAGCCCTGGTTGCAAAAGTGAAGAACTGAGGCTCAGAGAACTGGAGACCATCCAGCTAGTGCAAACAGCCTAAAGCACCCCTTTCAAAACGGAAGCCCAGAACTGTCAGGAGTGCACAGACAGGGAGACGGGGACTAGAAAATAAGCCAAGCTGCCTTGCTTGAATGCTCTATCCTTACATGTACTGCCCCTGGCCCACAACTCCTCCACACCCCACACATTTTAACCCTGTGCCCTGTCCGCATGTCCCTACCCCACATCCCAACCTGTGTGCACACAGGCCTACCCCAGCCTGCCCCACATCTCCTGGGTAAGTGCAGTCTAGCCTCCAGAGACCTGCGAACCTGTGCCCATCCCCTTCACCTCCACTTTCCCCACCTTGTCCCCTGCAGGCGGTTGCTGGTACCTCCAGGCTGCATGCACACACCTTCATACCCGGGCCACACTTGCACCCAGCCCATACAGTTGTGCGATCCCACCCCACCCCACCTCCAGCCCTCGTATATGTACTTCAGTTGAAGGCCCTCCCAGATCCATTTATATGCTCATCCCTGCCTTGTCCCCTAAACCCATACACACCAGTGCCCTGCCCCACAGACACACACATGTGTACAGCCACATTCTCCCCGCCAAGTGCCCATGCATCCATGCACAGACCTCTTGACCCCTGCACCCTATTCTTCTGCCCTACACATGTGCACACCGTTGTCCCAACACCCTGCACAAGCGACCTCCCATACCTGGCAGGTGCTCACATGCACATCAGTATACATAGCTTCCCCTGTATACGCCTGCACCCCTACCCCAACCCCCCACACTTGAGCACCTGTGCCAGGGCTCCACCCACCTGACATTACCCACCCCTGACCCACATCCTACAAGTCTCATGACCTGTGCCCTGCCCCTACACATACATCCACATCCCACGCCCCACCCCCCTGCACAAGGACACACCTGTGCCCTGCCCTCCTGGTTCCCAGATCTCTGTGCCACCTACCCCACAACAATACCATGCATGACCCCCACGCTTCATGCACCCACCCACATCCTGCCTGTACACTAGCTCCCGTGCATCCCCACTTAGCCATTCCATCTGCCTCCTGCTGCGCCCTCCTCTCTGTCCCCCACGCCGCACCCTGCTCCTGTGCACCAAGGCTTGCCTGAGCTGCAACCCACCTCCACAGCCCCTGCACCACACCTCCGCAAACCCAATGCCCCATGCCCCAGGCCCACAGGCACCAGTGTAGCATCCCTGAACATTCCTTGTACCTATGCTAAAGCCCATCACTAGACTGTTGTGCCCCGTATCCTCCTCCACATCCATCCTGCAAATATGATACTTTAGACTACTATAGGAAATCAACTTCCAAAGTAACCTTATCAAGATATTTACATGCGTCAAAAGCAACAGAAGATCAGTAGGCATATCAAGATGCAAGCAGATATAGCTCATCCTAATGACCAAATTAAAACACTAGAGGAGAGACAGACTTTGGAACAACCAATCAAAGACACTCATATAATTTTACTAAGTAAAGTCAATGAGATGGCTAATAACATAAAGGAGATCAAGAAGACACTAGAAGAGCATAAAGAAGAATTTGAAAGAATAAATAGAAAAATAGCAGATATCACAGAGATTAAAAATGTGGTAAACCAAATAAAAAATATACTAAAGACAAACAACAGGTTTAAAGGTGCACAAAGTGAACAAGAGGACAGGACATCTGAATTTGAATGCACAAAACAGCACATGGCAAAAACCATGGAAAAATTTGAATTGGATCTCAGGGAAATGAACAAAATAAAGTGCACAAACATAAGAATCATCGATGTCCCAGAAGGAGAAGAGAAAGGTAAAGAGCTAGGAAGATATAGTTGAGGCTATAATGGGGGAAACCTTCCAATCCTTATAAAGGATATAATATGCAAATAAAAGAAGTTCAACAAACTGCAAATAGAAAAAATCCAAATAGGCCTTCCCAAGACACGTACTAATCACTCTGTCAAATTTTGAAGAGAAGCAGAAAATCCAGAAAGTGGCAAGAGGAAAACAATCTACTACATAAAAGAAAAATCATATAAGACTGAGTTTGAACTACTCAGCTGGCACTGTGGAGGTGAGAATGCAATGGTGTGATAAATTCAAGACCCTGAAAGAGAAAGATGTCCACCCAAGAACTCTATACCCAGCAAAACTGTCCTTCAAAACTGAGGGAAAGAGCAAAATTTTCAAAGTCAAATGCTGAAAGAATTTGTCAGCAGGAGCTGGCCCTACAAGAAGCACTAGGGGGAGCTCTGGTGGAAGGTATAGAATTGAAGAGTACCAGTAGAGGTAACGTAAAGGATAAAATGAGAAAAGTGAAAATAATATATATATAGATCTGACAAATAAAATCCAAAGGATAAGATGGTGGATTCAAGAAACGCTTTTACAGTAATAACTTTGAATGTTAATAGACTAAACTTAATTAAAAGTTATAGATTGGCAGAATGGTTTAAGAAACATAACCCAGCCAAATGCTGCTTACAAGAGACTCATTTTAGACACAAGGATACAAATAGATTGAAAGTGAAAGGATGGAAAAAGATCTTCCATGCAAGCTATAACCAAAACTAATATCAGATAAAATAGGCTTTAAATGTAAAGACACCTTAAGACACAGAGAAGGACACTATACATTAATAAAAAGGACAGTTCACCAAGAAGAAATAATGATCATAAATGTTTATGCTCCCAATCAAGAAGCTCCAAAGTACATGAGACAGACATTGGCAAAACTGAAGGGAGTGACAGATCTTTCAACAATGAGAGTAAGAGACTTCAATACACCACTCTCCCCTATAAATACAACAACAAGACAGAGGATCAGCAAGGAAATAGAGAACTTAAAACAATTTGATAAATGAATTAGGCCTAACAGACATATCCAAGTAATTATACCCCAAAACACCAAGATATATTCTTCTCTAGTGCTCATGAAACATTTTTCAGGATATGTTCCTATTTTGTAAAACAGGTCTTTTATCAATTTAAAAACACTGAAAATATTCAGCGCATTTTCTCTGATCACAGTGGAATGAAGCTGGAAATCAATAACTGCAAAACAATGAAAACTTTCACAAATGTATAGAGGTTAAATAAAACACTTTAAAAAACCAGTGGGTCAAAGAAGAAATTGGTGGCTATCTGGAGACAAATGAAAATGAGAATACAACATACTAAAATGTATGGGATGCAGCAAAGTCTGTGCTGAGAGAGAAATGTATTGCCCTAAATGCCTATATTAAAAAAGAAAAAGGAGCAAAAATTGAGGACTTAACTGCTCACCTAAAGGAACAAGAGAAAATACAGCAAACTAACCACAAAGCAAATAGCAGAGTTAAATGAATGGGAGAACAATAGAAAATATCAAAAAACCAAAAGTTGATTCTTTGAGAAAATCAACAAAATCAATGGTCCACTAGCAAGGCTGATGAAAAAAAGAGAGAGGACACAAATAAAGAAAATCAGAAATGAGAAGAGGTGCGTTACCACAGACCTTGAAGAAATTTTTTTTTTTAATCATAAGAGGAAACTATGAACAACTATATGCCAACAAACTGGACAACACAGGTTAAATGAACAAATTCCTGGAAACAAATGAACAAGCTACACTGACTCAGAAGACATAGAAGATCTCAATAAACTAACCACAAGTAAAGAGATCCAATTGTTCATCAAAAATGTTCCTACAAAGTCAAGTCCAGGACCAGATGGCTTCACAGGGGAATTTTATCAAACATTCCAAAAAGAACTAAAATCAATCCTGCTTGAACTTGTCCAAAAAAATTGAGGTAAAAGGAACACTACCTAACTCATTTTATGAAGCTAACATTACTTCCAAAACTAGGTAAAGATACTACAAGAAAGGAAAAGTACAGGCCCATTTCCCTAATTGACATGGATGCAAAACTTCTCAACAAAATACTAGCAAATCAAATCCAACAACACATTAAAGGAATTATACACCACCACCACCAAATGGAGTTTATACCAGGAATGCAAGGATGATACAACAGAAGAAAATCAATTAATGTAACATACCACATTAACAAATCAAAGGGGAAAAAATCACTTGATCATCTTGATTGATGCTGAAAAAGCATTAGACAAAATTCAACATCCTTTTCTGATTAAAACACTACAAAAGATAGGAACCAAAGGTACCATCCTCAATATAAAGGGCATATATGAAAAACTGACAGCCAGCATCATACTCAATGGAGAGAGACTCAAAGCATTCCCCCTAAAATTGGGAATGAGACAAGGATGCCCTCTGTCACCACTATTATTCAACATTGTACTAGAAGTTCTCACTAGAGTAAACAGGCAGGAAAAAAGAAATAAAAGGTATACAAATTGGGAAGTGTTTTAGTCTGCCAAAGCTGCCAGAATGCAATACACCAGAGATGGATTCGCTTTTAATAAAGGGGGATTTATTTAGTTAAAAACATATAGTTCTTCAGAAGAAAGGCAGCTAGCTTTTAACTGCGGTTCTTTCTTATAAGGGAAGGCACAGGGTGATCTCTGCTGGCCTTCTCTCCAGGCCTCTGGGTTCCAACAACTTTCCCCAGGGTGATTCCTTTCTGCATCTACAAAGGCCTGGGCTGAGCTGAGTGCTGAGATGAGGTATGCTGAGCTGCTTGAGCTGTGCTGCATTGAGCTCTCCCATTTAAGCATCCAGCCAATTAAATCAAACATCATTCATTGCAGCAGGCATGCCTCCTAGCCAATTGCAGATATAGTCAGTGACAGATGAGCTTCACATGCCATTAGCTCATGTCCACAGCAACAGAACTAGACACCTTCACCTGGCCAAGTTACCACCTGAACCTAACTACCACAGGAAGGAAGAAATAAAATTTTCATTATTTGTAGATAGCATACTATACTTGGAAAATCCTGAGAAATCTATAAAAAAGTTACTTGAGCTAATAAATTCAGCAAGATGGCAGGATATAAAATTAATGTCCAAAACTCAGTAATGTTTCTATACACAAGCAATGACCTAACTGAGGAGTCAACGAATGGAAAAAGTCCATTCAAAATAGCAACTAAAAGAATCAAGTATCTAGGAATGAACTTAACTAGGGATGTAAAGGACTTGTACACAGAAAACTACATAACACTGCTAAAAGAAATCAAATAAGTTCCCTGCTCATGGGCAGGAAGGTTAAATATAATTAAGATGTCAATTCTACCCACATTTGATCTACAGATTCAACACAGTAACACTCAAAATTCCAACAACCAACTTCAAAGACTTGGAAAAACTAGTTACCAAATTATCTTGAAGGGAAAGGGACCCCAAATAGCTAAAAGCATCCTAAAGAAAAAGAAGAATGAAGTGTGGGGATTAATACTTCCTGATTTTAAAACTTATAAGGCCACAGTGGTCAAAATGGCATGATACTGGCACAAAGAAGTATTGATCAAATGGAATTGAATCAAGAGCACAGAAAGTAATCCCCAAATCTATGGTCAACTGATCTTCAAGAAGGTTCTCAAATCCAATGAATTAGGGGCGGGGCATGGCTCAGTGGCAGAATTCTCACCTGCCATGCCTGAGATTCAGCTTTGATTCCTATTGCCTGCCCATGAAAAAGAAAGAAAAGAAAAAAAACATCTAATGAACTGGGACAAAATAGTCTATTCAATAAGTGGGCATGGGGGAACTGAATATCAATAGCCAAAAGAATGACCTTACACCCAATACAAAAATTAACTCAAAGTGTATCAAACACCTAAATACAAGACCCAGTACCATAAGTTCTAGGAAAAAATGTATGGCAACATCTTCAAGAACTAGTAATTACTTACCTAGTAATTACTCACCTAGTAATAGGAGGCAGCTTCCTAAACTTTACACCCAAAGCACAAGCAACAGAAGAAGAAGAAGAAGAAAAAAGACAAATGGGAACTCCTCAAAATCAAATACTTTTGTGCCTCAAAAGACTTTGTCAAAAAGGTGAAGAGACAGCCAACTCAATGGGAGAAAATATTTGGAAATCACACATCAGATAAATGTTTGTTATCCTCTATACATAAAAAAACCATAAAACTCAATAACAAAAGAACAAACATCCCAATTATAAAGTTGGCTAAAGATATGAATAGGGGTTTTTCTGAAGAGAAAAGGGCTAAAAAACACACGAAGAGATGCTCAGTTTCATTAGCTATAAGGGAACAGCAGATCAAGACTACAGGGATATACAGTGAGATACCCCCTCACACCTATAAGAATGGCTGCTATTAAGCAAACAGCAAACTACAGATGTTGGAGAGGATGTGGAGAAATTGGGACACTTATGCACTGCTGGTGGGAATGTAAAATGGTATAGCCACTATGGAAGATGGTCTGGCGGTTCCTTAGGAAACTAAATATTGAGTTGCCCTATGACCCAACAATAGCACTACTTGGTATATACCCAGTAGAGCCACTATGGAAGACAGTTTGGCAGTTCCTAAGAAAAGTAAATATTGAGTGGCCCTATGACCCAGCAATATCATTACTCAGTATATAACCCAAAGAGCAACAGCAGTGACACAGAGAGACATTTGCATTCTGGGATGTTCATAGGATCATTATTCATAATTGCCAAAAGATGGAAACAATCCAAGTCCCTATCAACAGACGAGTGGATTAAGAAAATGTGGTGTTTACATATGATAGAATATTATGCAACAGTAAGAAGAAATGACGCCCTGAATCACATGGCGAGATAGATTAGCCTGAGGATATAATACTGAGTGAAATAAGCCATACACAAAAGGATAGATACTGTGTGATTCCACTTTTATGCCCACGGTAAAGGTAAAATCAGAGGCTTATAATACAGAATATAGGGAACTAGATATACATGAAAGGTAGTGATAGGTGAACAGGTAGCTAATGAAGTTGAACTCAAATGTAAGGGAATAGATAAAAGTGAAGGCAGTTCACTAGTGGGTCTATGAATAATATTAACATTGAAGGTGAACATGATTGAAAGGGGTTGTATAGACCTATGTGTCCCACTGATTAACATAACATAACATAATATAAATAAGTTATTGCAAGAACTACTTCAAAGGTAGGAGTCTTGTTCAAAGAGTATATGCATTTGGGATATAGAGGGAAAGCTGCTATTGCATGCTATGGGCTATGTTCAACAGGAAAACATCAACAGTACCACAGCAACAGCAAGGGTAGATAATGAGGGTAGGAACAAGGTTAAGGGGATGTTTAGATTTTCTATTTGGTGAGAGGGTGTTTATTGGTTTTTCTTTCTCTTGGGAACAGTGAAATTATCTAAAATTGACAGTGTTGATGGACTGTTAACTTTTTATGTACATGATGCATAGTGAATGGAGGTAGCTAAAGGATGCCTTGACTGAGAAAAAGATTGTGAATGATGGTATATACATATGATCAAATATTGTGCTGCTACAAAAAAAGAACAAAGATGTGAGGCATGCAACATTGTGAATGAACCTGTGGGACATTTGGTGAAGTAAAATAAGCTAAAAACAAAAGAGCAATTATTGTATGGTCTCATTTAGAAAATACTTATAAGAAAACAGGGGCCTAGATTTTAAGTACTTATTGTAGTCACATTTAGCCCAGAGTGGTAATTATTATTCCTGGATTTTAAGAGGCTGTTTTATATATGTACAACCTGGTGTTTAGATTTAAGAACAAGCCAATCAGATCGGGATTAAGGTAATTTAGAATGCAGGGGTAAGAAAGACATTATCTATATTTTAGAACTCATCTACTCTTTGAGACCAAAGGAAGAAAGGTTTATTTTGTCCAGAACCTAAATCTTCTGTAGGATATAATATAACAGCCTGTCTGGATAGATCATTTAAGCAATCCAAACACAGGGAGCCCAGAATAAGAATGAGGACCTTTAATCCTGTATAGCTTAATATAATGCCTGGATACATCCTAGAGTATATTGAGCAGATAATCAAAAGTATTGCCAAAGTCCCTTGAGGGATGGGAGAAAATATATAGAACTATTGAACTTTACCATCAGGGAATCCGCTGATACTGTGTCAAACTTTAGGAACACCCAGATCAATAGACCAAGCCCTTAATCTTGAGGCTTACTCTTGTGAAGCTTATGTATTAGTAGAGAAGCTTAGCCTACCTGTAGGTGTGCCTAAGAGTTATTTCTGGAGGACCTCTTCTATTACTCAGATGTGGCCTCACTCTCTCTAAGCCCAACTTTGCAAGTGAAATCATTGCCTTCTCCCTATATGGGACATGACATCCAGGCGTGAAAGTCTCTCTGGTGGCGTGCAAGATGACTCCCAGGGATGAGTCCAGCCCTGGCACCACAGGATTGACAATTCCATCCTGACCAAAAGGGGAAAAGAAGTGTAACTAATAAAGTATCAGAGTTTTGGGCCAAGATGGTGGCTTAGCAATGTGCATGACTTAGTTCAACCTCCAGAACAGCTACTGAATAACCAGAAACTACAGAACAGCTCCTAGGGCCATGTCAGTGACCAGACACACCATGTACCCCAGTCTGGACCAGCTGGACTGGCTGCGAGCCTCCCCAGAACTGTGAGTTCCCCAAGCCGTGCTGTCCAGCACCCCTCCCCCACAGGCTGCTTCCCAGAGGGGAAAGGAAAAAGACATTACCAGCAGTAGGGGCTGAACACAACCAAATGCCAATTGTGGAATTAATTAATAAATTCTGACTACTAAAATTAAGCCCCCACCTCAGGCAAACCTGGTCAAAGTGGAGGTTGCACATTTTTGTCCCAGGGTCAAGGGGGCAGGGCTTATGGAAAAAGAAACAGAGGTTTTTGTGGCTGTGTTTCTACAAAAGCTTGACTGCCTTTGGATACAGCAGCAGGACGTCTCAGGCTGCAACTGCACCAGGCACAGGCAGAAACAAGCTAGTTTGAGAGTCTGTCTGGAGCCCATGCCTTCCCCAGGGGAGGGGTAAAGTCCAACTCAGGTGGAATCCCTCCCTGAAGGAAGTCAGACACCAGGGCTTGGTAATTTGAAGCCATTAAAACCAGCCTACAACCTCTCCTCTGTCTCCACCATGCCCCCAGCAGGGAGAGTCTGCCAAAGTTAAAGGCACCGCATCATCTTATGCTGATGGGACCTGCAGGCAGACAAGTGCCACATACTGGGCAGGATAAGAAAAACAGAGTCCAGAGACTTCACAGGAAAGTCTTTCAACCTGCTGTGTCTCACCCTCAGAGAAAACTGACACAGGAGACTCTTTCCTCCTGATAGGAGGCCAGTTTGGTCTGGGAAAATCTGGCTGGGGTCTATAATACCTAAGTAAACCCTCGTAAGGGTGGAGGGGAAAAGGTACCATTCAGGCAGGGCAAGAAACAAGAAAACAAGAACTGAAAAATTCTCTGTTAAACAAAACTTAAGCTAGAGGTCCAGAAAAAGCTGAACTGAATGTCAAAGAACAGATAGACAACAAATTCATCCAGCAAGAAAACCCCAGGTAAAAGAAGTGAAAGCAATCTCCAGAATAAACTAATTAGGGTAATTAAATGCCTAGACACCAGCAAAAAATAATAAAAATCACACTAGGAAAATTGAAGATATGGCCCAGTCAAAGGAACAAACCAACAACGCAGATGAGATACAGGAGTTGAAACAACTAAATCAGAATATACAAACAGGCATGGAAAACGTTATCAAAAACCAAATCAATGAATTGAGGGAGGATATAAAGAAGGCAAGGAATGAACAAAAAGAAGAAATCAAAAGTCTGAAAAAACAAACAACAAAACTTATGGGAATGAAAGGCACAGTAGAACAGATGAAAAAACAATGGAAACTACAATGGTAGACTTTGAGAGGCAGAACATAGGACTGTGTCCCCAGTCTTGGGGTTTGTTCATATGAAACTTAACCCCACAAAGGATAGGTCAAGCCTACTTAAATTAGGCCTAAGAGTCATCTCCGAGAGAACCTCTTTTGTTGCCCAGATGTGGCTTCTCTCTCCAACCCAAACAACAAGCAAATTCACCACCCTCCCCATGGCTATGTGGGACATGACTCCCAGAAGTGTGGACCTTCCTGGCAACATGGGACAGATATCCTAGAATGAGTTGTGACTCAGCATCAAGGGATTAAGAAAACCTTCTCAACCAAAAGGGGTAAGAGCGAAATGAGACAAAATAAAGTGTCAAAGGCTGAGAGTTTCCAAACAGAGTCGTGAGGTTATCCTGGAGGTTACTCTTACGCATTAAATAGATATCACCTTGTTATTCAAGGTGTAATGGAGAGGCTGGAGGGAACTGCCTGAAAATGTAAAGCTGTGTTCCAGTAGCCATGTTTCTTGAAGATGATTGTATAATGATATAGCTATATCATTATATATATAAAATAATGATATAATGTGAAAACCTTGCATTTGATGCTCTTTTTATCTTCTTTATCAACAGATGAGTAAAACATATGGAATAAAAGTAAATAATAGGGGAACAACTTTTAAAATAAATTTAGATTGAAATGCTAGTGAGCAATGAAAGGGAGGGGTAAGGCGAATGGTATGTATGTATTTTCTCTGTTGTCTTTTTATTTCTTTTTCTGAATTAATGCAAATGTTCTAAGAAATTATCATGATGATGAATATGCATCTATGTGATGATGTGAATTACTGATTATATATGTAGAACAGAATTATATGTTAAGAATGTTTGTGTTATATTTTTTTAAAAACTTAAAAATTAATAAAATTATAATGGAAAAGCAAAGGAACTATAATTGCTAAAACAATATTGAAAGAGAAGAAAATAAAGTGGAAGGAATCAGTCTACCTGATTTCAAGACTTATTATGTAACTACAGTAATCTATATATATGGTTTTGGCAGATGGACAGACATAATTCAGTGTAACAAAAGAAAGAACCCAGAAATAGACCAATAGAAATATGACCATATGTTTTTGTTTGTTTTTAACAAAGACGGAAAAGCATTTCAAGAAAAAATAGTCTTTTCAAGAAAAGTTTCTGGTGCAACTGGACAAATAAATACATGCTGGCAAATAAGTGATCCTTTAAGTCCATATACAAATATTACTTTGAAATCAACCACAAACTTAAATGTCAAATATAAAACTTTTAAGAGAAAATATTTAGGATTTAAGGCTAGGCAAAAAGTTTTTGAACTCGATACTGCAAGCACTATGTCTATAAAAGCAACAATTGACTGGAGACCTGGGTTCCATTCCCAGAGCCTGCCCATGCCAAAAAACAAACAAATAAACAACAAAAAAGCAACAACTGATAATCTGGACATCATCAAAATTAAAAATATTTACCCTTTGAAAGACCACATTTAAAGGATGAAAAATTAGCAATGTGTTGGTAGATTATATTTGAAAATTACATATCCGACAAAGGACTAGTATCTAAACATCAAAAGACCAGTAGAAGAATGTTCATAGCAGTGTTATTCATAATGCCCCAAAGCTGAAAACAACCCAAATGTCCCATCAACAGGAGAATAATGGAAAAAGTATGGTATATTCAGACAATTTTATTTCATAACAAATGATAAATACACTACTACTAAATATGACAACATCTATAACTTACAAATATGTTGGGCAAAAGATGCCAGGCCCAACAGTACATACTCTGTAGTGTCTATTAATATAAAATTTAAAAACAGAGAAAACCAATCTACTGTGATAGAGGTCAAAATACTGGTTAACTTTTTGGGGTATCAGTTTGGGAGAGAGATAAGGGAGCCATTTGGGGTGCTGAAAATGTTCCATATCTTTATTTGATAGTGGTTGCATGGATTTATGTTACACCAATAATATCACTGAGCTATGATTTTAGGATTTGTGCTCTATATTGCACAAAAGAAAAAATAAATCACATGCTCAAAATAGGTAGTAGATCTGTGTTTTGAAACTACATTTTGTAGTTAACAAAATCAGTTCTCTTTTAATTCTTCTTTTGCCTCTGAAGCTAAAATTTTATTACACAGAGTAAACCTGAGCATGGGTAATTCATTAAAAACAAACAAACATAACTGTCACTAGCTTGGTAGGTTTAAAAGACTGATGATACCCCATATTTGAAGACTAGACATGGTTTTGGTATGTTGTATATTGGTGCAAGATTAAAAGCACGACTTAACTATGAAAGCTTAATTCTCAACAATATTTTTGAGACTGCCCAAAAGAAAATAATTTTATGTGTGCATGAAGAGGGGTATGCAGAAAACACTATTTAAAATGGAAAAAACTGAAAAGAATTTAAAATATCCTACAAAAGGAAAGTGGTTAAATTATAATACATCCAGAAAAAAACAATGTGGCTGTTGTAGTTTGCTAACTGCCAGAATGCAACATAAAAAACGGAATGGCTTTTAAAAAGGGGAATTTAGTAAGTTTCTAGTTTACAGTTCTAAGGCCAAGAAAATGTCCCAATTAAAACAAGTCTATAAAAATGACCAATCTAAGGCATCCAGGGAAAAATACCTTGGTTCAAGAAGGCCGACGAAGTTCAGGGTTTTTCTCTTAAGTGAGAAGGCACATGGCGAACACAGTCACAGTTTCTCTCTCAGCTGGAAGGGCACATGGCGAGCAAGGCGTTATCTGCTAGCTTTCTCTCCTAGCTTCCTATTTCATGAAGCTCCCCGGGAGGCATTTTCCTTCTTCATCTCCAAAGGTCGCTGGCTTGTGGGCTCTCTGCTTCTCATGCCTATGTCGTTCTTCTCTGCTGTCCCTGAATCTCTTTCATTCTCCAAAATGTTTCCTCTTTTATAGGGCTCCAGAAATTTATCAAGAACCACCCAAATGGGTGGAGACATGTCGTCACCTAATCCAGCTTAGCAGCCACTCTTGATTAAATCACATCTCCAGGGAGATGATCTGATTACAGTTTCAAACATACAGTATTGAATAAGGATTATTCTACTTTTATGAAATGGGATTTTGATTAAAACATGGCTTTTCTAGGGTACAGACATCCTTTCAAACCAGCAGTGGCCATAAAATATTATGAGAGTTCATAATTTAATTACATGAAAAGGTGTTCACTATATCTTGTTAGATGTCAAATGTAGATTACAAAACAGTACATGTGTTATGATCCTGCTTTGAATGAAAAAAGATATTACATGTTCATGGATGTAAAGACAGTTTTGTTAAGATGTCAGTTCTTTTATAGATTTAATGCAACCCCAATAAAAATTCCAGCGTTATTTTTTAGATATCAGCAAACTAAATCTGAAAGGTATATGGAAAATAAATAAAATTCATACGGAAAGGCAAAAGACCCAGAATAACCAACACAATACTGAAGGAGAACAAAGTGAGAGGACTGACACTTCCTGACTGATACTGAGAAAAGAATAAACAGATTGATCAATGGAACAAAATAAGAGAACCCAGAAATAGATACACACAAATATAATCAAAACTGATCTTTAACAAAGGAGCAAAGGCAATTCAATGGAGAAAAGATAATCTTTTCAACAAATGGTGTTGGAAATACTGAACACCCATATGCAGAAAAAATGAATCTAGACCCAGATTATACCTTTCATAAAAATTACCTCAAAATGAATCATAGACCAATGTGTAAAACGCCAAATTATACAACATGTAGAAGATAACACTGGAGAAAGTTTAGATGACTTTGGGGTTATTGGTAACTTTTTAAATACAACAGCCAAAGCATAATGCATTAAAGAAAAAACTGGTAAGTTGGACTTCAATATAATCAGACATTTCTTCTCTTCAAGACATATGTGAAAAGACAGGCCAAAAACTGGGAGAAAATATTAGCAAAACACATACCTGATAAAGGATTTGTATCCAAAATATTATAAAGAACTCTTAAAATTCAATATAAGACAATAGACCAAGTACAGAACAGGCACATACACACACACACAGATGAACAGACACCTCACTAAAGGAGAGACAGAGATGACAAATGAGCATATGGTGTTAGTCCGGGTTCTCTAGAGAAGCAGAACCAACAGGAAAGATCTGTAAATATGAGATTTATAAAGGTGTCTCACATAACCTTGGGAATGGAAGAATCCAAAATCTGTAGGACAGGCTGTGAAGCTAGCAGCTCCAATGAAGGGACTGGACGAACTCCAAAGGAGAGTCTCGCTGGCTGAAGAAGTAGTGAAAGAATCTCTCTTCTTTCTTAAAAGCTTTCAGCTGATTGGATTATCTCATTGTGGGAGGCATGCCTTAGTTGATTGCAGATGTAATCAGCCACAGATGCAAGCAACTGACTGATAATTTAATACACCTGCCTGTATTTCATGGCTGACTGGTTTATCAGTCAGCCATGAAATATCCCCGTACTGACATTCAGGCCAGTACTTGCCTAACCAGACAACTGGACCTCATCACTTGGCCATGGTGCTGGTTGGAAATGATGTATGTACACTTGAAAAGCCATGGTTTAATCCTAATCCCATTTTGTGAAGGCAGCCGCTTCTTCTAATCCCTATTTGGCATTATATGTTTGAAACTGTAATTAGGTCATCTCCCTGGAGATGTGATTTAATCAAGAGTGGGTGATAAACTGGGTTAGGTACAGGCCTGTCTCCACCCATTTGGGTGGGTCTTGATAAGTTTCTGGAGTCCTATAAAAGATGAAACATTTTGGAGAATGAGAGAGATTCAGAGAGAGCAGAGAATGCTGCAGTACCACGAAGCAGAGAATCCACTAGCCAGTGCCTTGGAGATGAAGAAGGAAAATGCCTCCTGGGAAGCTTCATGAAATAGGAAGCCAGGAGAGAAAGCTAGCAGATGACACCATGCTCGCCATGTGCCCTTCTAGCCAAGAGAGAAACCGTGACTGTGTTCACCATTTGCCTTCTCACTTGAGAGAGAAACCCTGAACTTCATCGGCCTTCTTGAACCAAGGTATTTTTCCCTGGATGCCTTAGATTGGTCATTTCTATAGACTTGTTTTAATTGGGACATTTTCTTGGCCTTAGAACTGTAAACTAGAAACTTATTAAATTCCCCTTTTTAAAAGTCATTCCATTTCTGGTATATTGCATTCTAGCAGCTACCAAACTAGAACAGCCACATTGACACCAGAACCTAACCATCACAGTCCACCCCTTGTCAACTTGGCAGTTATACACCTCACCTTGAAACATGCTTAATCAAATGTCAGCCAACAGTTTGACAGTTTGACTTTGTCAAGTCTGTTTCAAGTAACAGAAATATGTTTCACCTAACAATACTCAAATGTCCTGTGTACACCCAGAAATGAACTACATCTCTCCAGAATAGGGTGCGTGTCCTTAAGCAACATTCACTCTTAAACTTCATATCCTATAACTTAAATACTATAATATGAACAGTACAACTTATGTCATGTGATAAGAGGAAAACAAGATACTTGCTTATGTACAAATTCATAATGAAATAGGGAGGAAATAAACAATCACAGTCCTTGTTTCTGTAACTGGTCATGTGGTTGTAGTTCATATTCATCACTACCTTCTTCTACAACCCATTCCATGTTCCCTTTACCCTCAGCAAACACTTCAACTGGCCATGGTTCTTTGCCAGGTGGGGTGACCCAGACCTTCATTCCTGAAGTTTCTGGGCCATTGGTACTCCTGCCTGGATTAGGTTGTTGCAATTTTCCATTGACTTTAATCACAGGGCTTGGTAATACTAAAAGATGCCCTAGGGAATCTCCTGTATTCCAGGAAAACTCTTTTTTACCTCCATTGTATAGTTGCAGTCCTATTTCCCCTTGATAGGATCAATCACCACAGACAGAACAGTAATCCCTTTTAGTGCCTGTTGACTCAGTGGCATGAGAAGCCCAAAGTGGCCAAGTGGCAGTTTTAGCTTCCAGTTCAATGGAATCGTGTGTCTCCTGGTAGGAGCACTCCTCCTTTTGGAACTAAGACCTGTAGACCAGAAGAGCTTAAGGTTTCAAGGACAGGAAGCAAAAATTTCCTTGTGGATCACTAGGGGTGACAGTGAATGGTACACTCCCATTTCCACTTCTTGATTCCTGGACCCATGAATCCTGGCTATAGGAGAAACAGCACCATCTGGTGGACACTGATTCAGAGCATATACATCCTCCTGGAGAACACTGCCCCAGCTCTACAAGGTATTGCCATCAACTTGGTACCATAATTGGGTCTTCGAAAGGCCATTCTCCCCGGGTTCAATTCCTGGAGCCTGCCCATGCCAAAAAAAAAAAAGAAGAAGAAAAGAAAACAGAAAGGGAAAAGGCCATTCCACTATTCTATCAACTTAGCTGCCTCTGGGTGATGGGGAACATGGTAAGACAAGAGAATTCTACAAGCATACAAGCATGTGTCCATTCCCATACTTCATTTGCTGTGAAGTGGGTTTCTTGATCAGAAGCAATGCTGTGTGGATTACCATGATGGTGGATAAGGTATTCTGTAAGTCCATGTATGGTAGTTTTTGCGGAGGCATTGCATGCAGGGAATGCAAATCCATATCCAGAGTATGTGTCTATTCTAGTTAGAAAAAATTGCTTCCCCTTCCATGATGGAAGTGGTCCAATGTAATTAACCTGCCACCAGGTAGCAAGTTGATCACCTCGGGGAATGGTGCCATATTGGGGACTGAATGTGGGTCTCTGCAGCTGGCAGATTGGGCACTCAGCAGTGACCATAGCCAGATCAGCTTTGGTGAGTAGAAGTCCGTGTTTCTGAGCCATACATAACCTCCATCCCTACTACCATGCCCACTTTGTTCATGAGCCCACTGGGCAATGGCAGGAGTTTCTCAGGAAAGAGGATGTCTTGTATCCACAGGATAGGTCATCTTATCCACTTGATTATTAAAACCATCCTCTGCTAAAGTGACCCTCTGGTGAGCATTCACATGGGACCCAAATATCTTCATATTCTTTGCCCACTCAAAAGGATCTAGCTCTTCTGGGGAACATACCTCTTCCCCAGACTTCTTTGTCACCAATTTTCCAATCATACTCCTTCCAAGTTCCTGACCATCCAGCCAAACCATTAGCAACAGCCCATGAATCAGTATACAAATGCACCTCTGGCCAGTTTTCCTTCTAAGTAAAATGAACAACAAAATGCACTGCTTGAAGTTCTATCCACTGGAAGGGTTTCCTCTCACCACTATCATCCTCCAAGTCCCATTTATTTTCTGCACAGGCCAAATAGGACAGTTGAATGAGGATGTGGTGGGGATTACCACCCCTAGATCCTTCAAGTCCTAAAAGTGGCACTAATCTCTGCAATTCCTCCAGGAATATGGTATTCCTTCTGATTCATTATTTTGCTAGGTAGGGGCAGGTCTAGTGGCTTCCACTTGGCCTTTCCTACCATAATAGCCCTCATTCCACAAGATAGAGAGCCATTGTGGGGATTCTGTGAGTTTCTCAGTATGCCTGTTCCAATTATGCATTCTGAACTGGGGAAATGACCACAGAATGAGTCTGGGGACCCACTGTGAGATGGACCTGAGCTAAAACTCCCATCGATCATCTGACCTCCATAAACCCCTACTCTGGTGAACCAGAGTGACATTTTGGGTTTCCTGGAAATTAATGTTGCTTCTGAGCCACATTGTCTAATAATCCCCCCAAATAGCTGATCATTTCTTTTTCCTCAATGTGGTCACCCTGTTAAAAGGTGAGGAAGGTAAATCTGGGACAGTGTAAAAGAGTCCTTCTCCAAGGACACTTTAACAGTAGACACCCTGCAAGGTTAAGGCTTGTGTTTATGTTTTAAATCTGCTACTCGCACAATGAGGCTTTATGTCTGGTTTTTGGAGATCTGAAGTCTGTGACCACAGGAAATCAGATTTTCTTTCAGGACAAACATGGAAACTTTTAAGTCATTCATATGGTGCATTTTAAGGTGCAAATTTGAAGCCTTCAGTTCATTCCTTTCCCTCATTACTGTATCCAGTGTATCTAACAACCAACAAACATCATTATACCTCTTAATTCCACAAAACTCTGTAAAGGTGTCAAAAACATTCTCATCCAGAGCCTTGTCCCATGTATGCATACAATGAGCAGAATCTGATGGTGGTATTTTTAGTATCTCTTTTGCCATCTCACCCTATGGACTGTCAGTGCCATCTTGATTATTGGAAACAGAGTCATTAGTACCTCTGAATGTAGTCAAGAGTAGAAAACCAATTGTAAAAAACCCATTTTTAAGATTCTGTTTCCTCAAGAACCACTCTCACTACCAACCTGTATTAATCAGGGTTCTCAGAGAAACAGTACAAACAAGAGAAATCTATAAATACAGATTTATAAAGGTGTCTCATGCAACAATGGAAATGGAAGAGTCCAAAATCTGTAGGGCAGGCTATAAAGCTGGCAACTCTGATGAAGGGTCTGGACAAACTTCACTGGAAAGCTCACCTGCTGAAGAAGCAGTGAAAGAGTCTCTCTTCTTCCTTAAAAGGCTGCAACTGATTGGATTATCTATTGTGGGACACACACCTTAGTTGATTGCAGATGCAATCAACTGACTGATGATTTAAAACACCAGCCTTCCAGTTTATCAACTAGCTATGAACTATCATTGCAGCAATGGTCAGGTCAGTACATGCCTGACCAGACAACTGGGCATAATCACTTGGCCAAGTTGACACCAGAACCTAGCCATCACATATATGAATAGATACTCAACATCATATTCATTAGGAAATTGCTAATTAAAACAAGATACTACTACTACTACTACTACACACCGATTAGAATGGCTAACATCCAAAACATGACACCAAATGCTGATGATGCAGAACAGCAGGAGAATCCTTTCATTGTTGGTGGGAATGCAAATGGTGCAACCACTTTGGAAATCTGGCAGTTTCTTACAAAGCTAAATTTAGTCTTACCGTATGATCCAACAATTGTGCTTCTAGGTCTTTACCCAAAAGAGTTAAAAAGTTATATCCAGACAAAAACTTGTACGAGAATGTTTATAGTAACTTTATTCATAATTGCCAAAAATTGGAAGCAACCAAGACATCCTTCAATAGATAAATGGTAAACAAACAGTGGTACAACTATACAATGGAATATTATTTGATGGTAAAAAGAACTACTGAGAGTTCCAGAAAGATGGCAGAATAGGATAGATTGAATTCAGCCCTGCTCCATGGAACAGTTAGAGAAGGGATGGGACGGCAATTAAGACAGCGATTCCAGAGTGTAAGTGATCTGGGAGAGTCTTCTGCATCATATAGGGTGGCCCCGGTTGCAAAAACTGAGGAACTGAGAAACAGAGAACTGGAGAAACATCCAGCTGATGCAAACACCCTAACGTGGAAGCCCAGAGCCCTCAGGAGTGCATGGACAGGGAGATGGGGACTAGGAAGTAAGCAAGCTGCATTCCTTGAATGTGCTACCCTCACCAGTGCAGGCCCATGACCACAACTCACCACACACCCCACGTACCTGAACCCCTTCACACGCCCCCATTCCCCAAGCTCCAAGTGCCCCCACCCCAACAACTACTCGTGCATGTACCTGCCCTTCACTCCCACCCCAAGTGCAACCCAAACTACCTCCCCTGTACCCCACCCAAGCACTAGCTCCCCCTCCCTGCAGACTGTCACTAGCACATAAAGGCTGCAGGCACTTACCTCCATACCCACGCTACACCTGCCCCCTGCCCATACAGTGGCACAGCCCCACCCCATCCCCCCTGAGCTCTGCGCATGGGCATATCAGTTTACAGCACTCCTAGAACCCACACATGGGCACAGACCCCAGTCATACACCCCCACTCTGGAAAAGCACTGACCTACGCATCCAGATCACATCTGCCCCAAACCCATGCAGGCATAATTCCAACCCACTGCCATAGCTCTGTGCATGTACACAATGGGCCCTGTGCCTTCGACCAGCACACACCAGGGCCATGCCCCCCAGACCCAGACCCATACATCTGCACAGCCACATCCATCCCCACTGCTGGGTGCTGACATTTAAAGGCACCAACATAGCATCCCCAACCTGCACCTATACCTATGCTGCAACGCATCACTGCACTATTGTGCCCCAACGTGTGCCCTATATCCTGCTATACATCCATCCCACAAACACAAGGCTGTAGAATACTAAAGGGAATCAATTTCCCTTTAAAACAACAGAAGGACAACTGATTTTGAACACACAAAAAAGCAAATGGCAATAAAAAGCTGGAAATTTTTGAACTAGATCTCAGGGAAATGATGGACAAAATATAAGAATCATCAGTGTCCAAGAAGGAGAAGAGAAGAGTAAAGGGCTAGGAAGATTAGTTGAGAATATAATGGGGGAAAACTTCCCAGCCCTTATAAAAGCCATAAATACACAAGTCAAAGATGCTTAAAGAACTCTAAATAGAATAAATCCAAATAACTATTCCTCAAGACACATACTAATCAGTCTGTCAAACGCTGAAGAGAAGCAGAAAATTCTGAAAGTGACAAGAGAAAAACAATCTACTACATATAAGGGAAATAACATAAGATTGAATTCAGACTACTCGACGAGCACTATAGAGGTGAGAAGGCAATGGTATGATAAATTTAAGATCCTGAAAGAGAAAGACTTCCAAACAAGAATTCTGTACCCAGCCAAAGAGTCCTTCAGAACTGAGGGAGAGATTAAAATTTTCACAGACAGATGAATCCTGAAAGGATTTGTCAACAAGAGAATGGCCCTACAAGGAATACTAAAGGGAGTCTGACAGCTGACAAAAAAAAAAAAAAAAAAAACAGGAGAGGGAGGTCTGGAGTAGGGCACAGAATTGAAGAGTACCAGTAAGGGTATTTAAAGGATAAAAAGAGAAAGAGGGGAAAAATATATAAATAGATCTGACAAGTAAAATCTAAAAGATAAGATGGTGGATTTAAGAAATGCTTTTACATTAATAACTTTGAATGTTAACAGACTAAACTTACCAATTAAAAGATACAGATTGGCAAAATGGATAAAGAAATATAATCCAGCTATATGCTGCTTACAAGAAACTAATCTTAGACACAAGGATACAAATAGATTGAAAGCAAAAGAATGGAAAAAGATTTCCCTAGCAAACTGTAACCAAAAGAAAGCAGGAGTAGCTATACTAATATTGGACAAAATGGACTTTAAATGTAAAGACATCATAAAAGACGAGGGACACTATATATTAATTAAAGGGAAAATTCACCAAGGAGAAATAACAATCATAAATGTTTATGCTCCCCATAAAGGAGCTCCAAAGTACATGAGACAGACATTGGTAAGACTGAAGACAGCAATAGAGGTTTCAACGATAATAGTAGGAGACTTCAATACACCACTCTCCCCTATAGATAGAACAACCAGAAGAAGATCAGCAAGGAAATAGAGAAGTTAACTTGATGAATGAATTAGACCTAACAGACATATATAGGTCATTACACCCCAAAACACCAGGATATACATTCTTCTCAGTGCTCACTGAACATTCTCCAGGATAGATCATATGCTGGGGCACAAAACAGGACTTTATAAATTTAAAAACATTGAAATTATTCAAATTTCACAATGGAATGAAGCTGGATCTCAATAACCACCAAAGAATGAGAACATTCCCAAATAAATGGAAAATAAATGACACACTCAAACAACTAGTGGGCCAAAGAAGAAATTGCTAGAGAAATCAATAGCTATCTGGAGATGAATGAAAATGAGAATAGAACATATCAGAACTTATGGGATGCAGCAAAGGCTGTGCTGAGAGGGAAATTTATTTCCCTAAATGCCTATATTTAAAAGCAAGAAAGAGCAAAAATTGAGGACTTAACTGCTCACCTGAAGGAACTTGAGAAAGAACAGCAAACTAACTGTTCTAGTTTGCCAGCTGCCGGAATGCGATACACCAGAAACTTTCAAACCAGCACATTCCACCCTCTGGACCCTAAAATAGACATGTTTTCCCCATATACAAAATACATTAATTTCACAACAATATCAGAAATCCTTAAACCATTTCAGTAGCAAAACAAATGAAACACAAAGTTGGAAACAGTAAAAAAACTATCAAAGTTAGTTACAGGCATGGTCTGTTCTAAGGCAAAGTTTTCCTCTGGCTCTGGACCTACAAAAACTCAAAACAAATTATTTGCTACCAACATACAAAGGAGGAACATTCATAAGATACATATACCCATTTCCATAGTGAGGAAGGAACACAGGGATCACTGGACCCATATAGTTTCGAAAACCTGCAGGGCAAAGTCCATCAGATTTCAAAGTCTGAGAATCACTTATCTTCGGGGCTTTAGAAAGCGGCAGTCCCACCCTTTCCGAAGGCCTACACAGCGGCCTGCCTCTCTCCAAATGGAACCTTGGGGGACATTGGGGAGACCACCTTTTTCTCAGCTCCACCCCCTCCAAGCATTGGGGCCACACCCGGGCTCTCTGCCATCTCTGGGACACACACTCAACCCCTCCATGTGGTGGCAGCCAGGCTCTCCCCAAACCCCAAGGAATGTCCTCACCCTCTCCAAGGACTGAGGTGGCATGACTCTTTCACTGCAAGGAGGTGGAAGGCCCATCCTCTGGCTTTGGGGAATTTCACCCTCTCCAAGGGCTTGGGTGGGTCCACTCTCCTGGCCCAAGGCTTCTTGACTTCAGACCTCAGCCTCCATGGTTTTGCCTCTGATGTTATTTTTCCTCCAATGTGTCCCTTCTCTGAACCCCCCAGTCCAGACTGGCAGTGGCTCTGTTAATACAGGTCCCATAGCACTCTTGCTGGCTTTCTATGCAGTAGCCTTGGATTGTACCCATCAGACATAAGGAGTTTCCACAAATCCTTCCTGGATAACTCCATGTCCGATCCTGGCTTTCTCTGAAATGGCTGACTGGTTCCACATTTGGCCAGATCCTCACATGGAGCACTATTCTCTTGGGTCTCCGTTCCTGGAAGCACAGAATTTTCCAGGACATCAATTTCTGGTTTCTTTGTACCCAAGAGTTCAATTTTCAGCTTATCTCTCTCCTGTCACATTTCACTATAAGCTGTGAGAAAAAAACAGGCTGCACTTTCCACATTTAATTTGGAGATCTCTTCTGCTAAATATCCAAGTTCACAGCTTTTAAAATCTCCCTTCCAGCCAAAGCCACTAGTCAATTTTGCCAGATTATCTGCCATTTTAAAATAAGGCTTGTCTTCCTTCCAGTCTGCAATAGCACATACCTCATTTCTGTCTAGAGCCTGGGCAGAGGTATCTTCAAAGCAAGATTTTCTTCAAAACATTCTAGACCTTCTCTATCAACCTTCTCACAACTCTTCCAGAATCTTCCCCTTGTCCATTTAAAAAGCTATTCCGGCATGTTTTGTATTTGCAAACCTCAGCAGCAGTACCCCACTCTCCAGTACCAAAATCTGTTCTAGTTTGCTAGCTGCTGGAATGTGATATACCAGAAAAAGAATGGCTTTTAAAAAGGGGAATTTAATCAGTTGCTAGTTTACAGTTCCAAGGCTGAGAAAATGTCTCAGTTAAAACAAGTCTATAGAAATGTCCAATCTAAAGCATCCAGGGAAAGATACCTTGGTTCAAAAAGGCTAATGAAGTTCAGGTTTTCTCTCTCAAGAGAGAAGGCACATAGTGAACACAGAGTTTCTCTCTCATCTGGAAAGGTACATGGTGAACACAGTCAGGGTTCCTCTCTCATCTGGAAGGCCACATGGTGAACATGGCATCATCTGCTAGCTTCTTCTTCTGGCTTCCTGTTTAATGAAGTTCCTGGGAGACATTTTCCTTCTTCATCTCCAAAGGTTGATGGCTGTTACTCTACTTCTCATGGCTATGTCGTTTTGCTCTGCTCCCTGAATCTCTTTCATTCTCCAAAATATTTCCTCTTTGGATGGACCTTGAGAACATTATGCTGAGTGAGACTAGCCAAAAACTGAAGGACAAATACTGTATGGTCTCATTGATATGAACTGACATTAGTGAATAAACTTGGAATATGTCATTGGTAACAGAGACCATCAGGAGATAGAAATAGGGTAAGATATTGGGTAATTGGAGCTGAAGGGATACAGACTGTGCAACAGGACTGGATACAAAAACTCAGAAATGGACAGCACAATACTACCTAACTGTAATGTAATTATGTTAAAACACTGAATGAAGCTGCATGTGAGAATGATAGAGGGAGGAGGGCTGGGGACATAAATGAAATCAGAAAGAAAGATAGATGTTAAAGATCGAGATGGTATAATCTAGGAATGCCTTAGAGTGTATAATAATAGCGAAATGTACAATGTACAAATTTTAAAAATGTTTTTGTATGAGGAAGAACAAAGGAATGTCATTATTGCAGAGTGCTGAAAATAGATGATAATACTTTAAAATGTCACCTTATGTGTGAGACTAAAGCAAAAAATGTTTATTTGTTACAAAATTTATATTTTGACTAGAGCATTTCCTAATATAACTCATGTAGATAGTTTGATTGAATGTCATAAGTACTTGGAATCTCAGGTAGCACATGAGATTTTGTTGGTTTGTCCAGAGTGATGCCCCGATGAATTCCAGAATGATTTGATCAGTGACTGGAAAAGTATTTGCAAGCCCCTTTGGGGAATGGTGAGAGCAGGGAGAAATTCAACTTCCCCAAGTTGAATTCTTGATATTCTCACAAGCAGTGTGGACAACCAAAGCTATAGGCTGAGCCCCCAGTCTTGGGGGCTCTTAACCCCACGAAGGATAGGTCAAGTCTACTTAAAATTTAGGCCTAAGAGTCACCCCCAAGAGAGCCTCTTTTGTTGCTCAGATGTGGCCTCTCTCTCCAGCCAACACAACGAGCAGTCTCACCACCCTACCCCTCTCTACATGGGACATGACTCCCAGGGGTGTGGACCTTCCTGGCAACATGGGACAGAGATCCTGGAATGAGCTGAGACTCAGCATCAAAGGACTCAGAAAAAACCTAGAATGAGCTGAGAATTAACATCAAGGGATTGAGAGGACCTTCTTGACCAAAAGGGGGAAGAGTGAAGTGAGACTAAGTGTCAATGGCTGAGAGATTCCAAACAGAGTTGAGAGGTTATCCTGGAGGTTATTCTTATGCATTAAGTAGATATCACCTTGTTGTTCAAGATGTAGCGGAGAGGCTGGAGGGAACTGCCTGAAAATGTAGAGCTGTGTTCCAGTAGTCATGTTTCTTGATGATGATTGAACAATGATATAGCTTTCACAATGAGACTCTGTGAATGTTAAAACCTTGTGTCTGATGCTCCTTTTAGCTACTATATCAACAGAAGAGTAGAACATATGGAATAAAAATAAATAATAGGGGGAAAATGTTAAAATAAATTCAGTTTGAAATGCTATTGGTAAATGAAAGCAAGGGGTAAGGGGTAGGGTATGTATAATCTTTTTTCTCTATTATCATTTTATTTCTTTTTCTGTTGTCTTTTTATTTCTTTTTTAAATCAATGCAAATTACTAAGAAATGATGAATATGCAACTATGTGATGATACTAAGAATTACTGATTGTATATGTAGAATAGAATGATATCTTAATGTTTTGTTTGTTAATTTTTTTTAATTAATAAAAAAAGTTAAAAAAATATTTCCTCTTTTATAGGACTTCAGAAACTAATCAAGACCCACCCGAATGGGTGAAAACATATCATCACCTAATTCAGCTTAACAACCACTCCTGATTAAATCACAGCATTCAGGGAGATGTTCTGATTACAGTTTCAAACATACAGTATTGAATAAGGATTATTCTGCTTTTATGAAATGGGATTTTGATTAAAACATGGCTTTTCTAGGGGACATACATCCTTTCAAACCAGCACACTAACCCTAAATCAAATAGAAGAAGAGAATAACAAAGATTAAAGCAGAGTTAAATGAATGGGAGAAAAATAGAAAGAATTAATAAAACCAAAAGTTGGCTCTTTGAGAAAATCAATAAAATTGATGGGCCACTAACAAGACTGCTGTGGTTTTCTTGTTGTTCTCAAAAGGCACTCTCTCCAAAATGTTTCCTCTTTTATAAGATTCCAGTAAACTAATCAAGACCCACGTAGAATGGGTGGAAACACGTCTCCATCTAATCAAGTTTAATATCCACAGTTAATCAATTGAGTCACATCTTCATGGAGATAACCTAATCAAGTTTCCAACCTATTGTACTAAATAGGGATTAGAAGAAACTATTGCTCCCACAAGATTGATTAGGATTAAAACATGGTTTTTCTAGGGTACATAAATCCTTTCAAACCAGTTCATGGGTAAAGATGCTATAAGAAAGGAAAACTACAGGCCAGTTTCCCTAATAAGCATAGATGCAAAAATTCTCAACACAATATAGCAAGTGAATCCAGCATCACATTAAAAGAATTATACAACTCAACAAAGTGGCATTTATACCAGGAATGCAAGGATGGTTTGTTGCAAGAAAATCAATTAATGTAATATAGCACATTAACACATCAAAAGGGAAAAATCACATGATCATCTCAATTGATGCTGAAAAAGCATTCAACAAGAATTCAACATCCTTTTCTGATTAAAACACTCCAAAAGATAGGAATCAATGATAACTTCATCAATATGATAAAGGGCATATATGAAAAACCAATAGCCAGCATCTTACTCAAAGGAAAGAGACTGAAAGCGTTCCCCCTAAAATCAGGAATGAGACAGGGATGCCCAGTGTCACCACTATTATTTAACATTGTGCTACAAGTTCTCGCTAAAGCAATCAGGCAGGAAAAAAGAAATAAAAGGCATCCAAACTGGAAAGGAAGAAGCAAAACTTTATTTGCAGATGACACAATACTATACTTGTAAAATACAGAGAAATCTACAGCAAAGTTACTTGAGCTAATAAACAAATGCAGCAAGGTGGCAGTATATAAAATTAATGTGCAAAAATCAGTAACATTTTTATACACAAGCAATGACCTAGCTGAGGAGTCAGTTAAGGAAAAATTCCATTCAAAATAGTAACTAAAAGAATCAAGTACTTAGGAATGAACTTAACTAGGTACATAAAGGACTTATACATAACACCACATAACACTGCTAAAAGAAATCAAAGGAGATCTAAATGGGGGGAAGACATTTCCTGCTCATGGATAGGAAAGTTAAATATAGTTGAGGTGTCGGTTCTACCCAAACTGATCTATAGATTAATCGCAGTACCAATCAAAACTCCAATAACCTACCTTGGAGACTTGGAAAAAACTAGTTACCTAATTCATCTGGAAGGGAAATAGACCTGGAATAGCTAAAAGCATCATAAAAAAGAAGAGCAAAGTGGGAGGATTAACACTCCCTGACTTTAAAACTTATTAATAAAGCCACAGTGGTCAAAACAGCATGGTACTTGCACAAGGATAGAAGTTTTGACCAATGGAATCAAATCAAGAACGTAGAAATAGACCACCAAATCTATGGTCAAGTGATTTTGACAAGGCCCCCAAATCCACTGAACTGGGACACAACAATCTTTTCAATAAATGGGCACAGGAGAATTGGATACAATAGCCAAAAGAATGAAAGTGGACCCTTTACCTTACACCGTATACAAAAATTAACTCAAAGTGGATCAAACGCCTAAATATAAGAAGTAGCACCATAAAGCTTCTAGAAGAAAATGTAGGGAAACATCTTCAAGATCTAGTAATAGGAGGTAGCTTCCTAAACTTTACACCCAAAGCACAGGCATCAAAAGAAAAAATAAATGGGACCTCCTCAAAATCAAATGCTTCTGCACCTCAAAAGATTGTCAAAACAGTGAAGAGGCAGCCAACTCAATGGGAGAAATATCTGGAAATCACATATCAAACAAAGATTTGATATCCTGTGTACACAAAGAAATCATACAACTCAACAACAAAAATACAAACAATCCAATTATAAAATAGGCTAAAGATATGAATAGGCATTTTTCTGAAGAGCAAACAGATGACTCAAAATCACGAGGAGATGTTCATTTTCATTGGGTATAAGGGAAATGCAGATCAAGACTATAATAAGATACCATCTCACATCTGTAAGAATGGCTGCTATTAAACAAACAGGAAACTATGATTGTTGGAGAGGATGTGGCGAAATTGGGACACTTATGCACTTCTGATGGGAATGTATAATGGTGCAGCCACTATGGAAGACAGTTCGGCAGTTCCTTAGGAAACTAAATATCGAGTTGCCCTTATGATCCAGCAATAACACTACTTGGTATGTACCCAGAAAAGCTGAAAGCAATGACACAAATAGACATTTCTTTTGTTCTTTTTTTTGTGTGTGTGTGTGTCTTTCTTTTAGAAATAGACATTTGCACACCAATGTTTATAGCAGCATTATTCACAATTGCCAAAAGATGGAAACAAACCAAATGCCCATGAACAGACAAGTGGTTTTAAATAATGTGGTATATACATATGTGTTCTGGTTTGCTAGCTGCTGGGATGCAACACATCAGAGACGGATTGGCTTTTAATAAAAGGGGATTTATTTTGTTGGTTCTTCAGAGGAAAGGCAGCTAGCTTTCCACTGAGGCTCTTTTCTTACGTGGAAGGCACAGGATGGTCTCTGCTGGTCTTCTCTCCAGGCCCCTGGGTTCCAACAACTTTCCCCGGGGTGACTTCTCCAAAGGCCTGGGCTGAGCTGCAAGTGCCGTGATGAGGAATGCTGAGCTGCTAGACTGTGCTACATTGCGTTCTCTCATTTAAGCACAAGCCAATTAAGTTAAACGTCACTCATTGCAGCAGACACGCCTCCTAGCCGACTGCGGATGTAATTAGCAACAGATGAGATTCACCTACCATTGGCTCATGTCCACAGCAACAGAACTAGGTGCTTTCACCTGGCCAAGTTGACAACTGAATCTAACTACCACAATATGCTAGAATATTATGGAGCAGTAAGACAAAATGACTTCCTGAAGCACAGAATCAGATGGATGAAGTTTGAGGACATAATGCTGAGTGAAATAAGCCAAACACAAACAGACAGATACTGTATGACTTTACTTTTATGCCCATTGTAAAGGTAAAATCAGAGGCTTCCAATACTGAATATAGGGGACTTAGAGATACATAGAAGCTAGAGATGGGTGAACAGTTAGCTAATGATTTTGAACTCAAATGTAACAAAATAAATAGAAGTGAAGGCGGTTGTCTAGTGGGTCTATAAGTAATATCACCATGCTGAAGTTGAACAAGATTGAAAGAGGTTGTATAGACCTATGTGTCCCACTGATTAACACTAGAATTAGTTCTTGCAAGAACTACTTCAAAGGTATGATTCATGTAAAAAGAGTGTTTAAATCCAGGAGAGGGGGGAAACTGTTATGGCAGGCTATGGGCTATGTTTAAGAGGAAAACATCAGCACTACCTCAGCAGCAGCAGAGATAGGGGATTGACAAGAGAAGGTTTCGATTTCCTATTTGGTGAGGGTGTGTTTATTGGTTATCTTTCTCTTGGGAACAATGAAATTATCTAAAATTGAGAGTGTTGAGGGAGTGTGGACTTTGGGCATTCTACATGATACCTAATGAATCCAAGTGGCTGAAGGATGCACTGACTGAGAAGTAAATTGGCAATGATGGTGGACATATATTATCAAATGTTATACTGCTACAAAAAGGAACAAAGTAGTAATTTGGCGAGGTAAAATAAGCCAGAAACAAAAGAACAATTATTGTGTGGTCTCCTTTAGAAAATGCTTATAAGAAAACAGCAGCCTAGATTGTAAGCTCTTATAGCAGATACATTTAGTCTGGAGTGGTAATTATTATCTCTGTTTTCTGAGAGGCTGTTTTATATATATATAATACACACACACACACACACACACACACACACACACACACACATACAACCCAGTATTTAGAAATAATAATAAATATATAAGAATGAAGCTGAGCAGGTTGGGGTTAAAGTAATTCAGAACACCGGGGTAAAGAAGACACTCTCTATTTTAGAACCACACATACTCTTTGAGAACAAAGGAAGAAAGGTTTCTTTTGTCTGGAACCTAAATTCTCTGTAGCACATAGTTGAACTTAATCTATCTGTATATTCATTTGAGGAAATGAAACACATTGAAATAAATATCAATCTTATTTGGGAGCCCAAAATAAGAGAGAGGGCCTTTAATCCTGTATAGCTTAATGTAATACCTGGATAACTCCTAGAATATATTAAGCAGATAATCAAAAAGTATTGACAGAACAGTGCATGGTGGCTCAGTGGCAGAATTCTCGCCTGCCATGCCAGAGACCCGGGTTCAATTCCTGGAGCCTGCCCATGCAGGAAGGAAAAAAAAGCATTGGCAAAGTCCCTTGAGGGATGGAAGAAAAATTATGGAAGTATTAAACTTTACCATCAGGGAATCTGCTGATACTGTGTCAAATTTTAGGGGCACCCAAATAAATAGGGCAAGCCCTTGATCTTAAGGCTTACTCTTGTGAAGCTTATGTAGGTAGCAGAGAAGCTTAACCTATCTACAGGTGTGCCTAAGAGTTATTTCTGGAGAACCTCTGTTGTTGCTCAGATGTGGCCTCACTCTAAGTCCAACTCTGCAAGTGAAATCATTGCTGTCCCCCTTGCTTGGGACATGACATACAGGGGTGAAACTCTCCCTGGCAGTGTGCAATATGACTCCCAGGGATGAGTCTGGCCCTGGTACCATGGGATCAACAATTCCATCCTGACCAAAAGGGGAAAAGAAGTGTAACTAATAAAGTATCAGTGGCAGAGAGAGTTCAAATACAGTAGAGAGGCTACTCTGGAGGTTGCTCTTATGCAAGCTTCAGTTAGACATTACTACCTATCATAACTTGCCAAACCCCAACCATAACCATTCCAGCCAATCCTACAGAACACCTAGGGTAATATATAAGATTTTATGAAGGTTCCATGCACTAGGGTAACTTTCCAGAAACTTACAACCTACAGATAGGTCCCTGGACCAGGTAAGTCCTGAAACCTAGAGGGCTCAGCCTCTCCAGAACATCAGCTACTTCCTTCTCCCACAATATGACACCCCCTTCTAACATGAAAAAGTTAGAATGGCCATAGCCCAAATACCCCTAAAGAGAGGGATAGAAAGATCAAAGTTAATAGTGGAGTTATACACAGAAGACAGGATTTAACAAATGAATATGATTGCTGAAGGATTAAGTTGAGATCTCTTTTAGTCTCTAGTATCTTAGAGCAGCTAGCAGTAAAAACCTAAAATGGAATTGTAACCCATGGCAAACTCTGAAAACTGTTCTACAACTAATTGTGGTGCTATGTTTTGAAATTTATTGCTTTTTTGTGTAGATGTTATTTTTCACACACACCAAAAAAAAAAAGGTAGATTGAAATGATAAAAAAAAAAAAAAGTATTTACTCCTTCTAGCCTCCAATGTTGTGGAGCAAGAAGAAAAACTGTGAGATGATGGCATGGAAGCCCATGACAAACTCTGGGATCTGTCCTGTAACTATTTTGAAGACTGCTTTGAAAACTTGCTTTTTTCTTTCTTTGCTTTGTGTATATGTTATATTATACAATAAAAAAAAAAAAGAAAAAGAAATGATCAATCCATGAAGACACAGAAGAACCTTAAATGTATTTTAACAAGTGAAAGAAAATCTACATATTCTATGATTCCAAATGTATGACACTCTAGAAAAGGTAACCTGTAGAGATAAAAGATCAGTGGGTGGCAGGGGTTCCAGCAGAAAGGGGAAGAAATGAAAACAGGGAGCACAGGGAATATTTAATACCCTGGAACTCTTCCATATGACACTATAATGGTGGACATATGACATTATGCATTTGTCACAAGCCACACAAATAGTGAGCCCTAATGTAAACAATGGACTTTAGTTAATAATGATGTGTCAATATTGGTTCATCAAATGTACCACATTAAAACAAGGGCAGAGAAAGTGTGGGGGTATAGGGATTAAGTGAGAATGCTCTGTACTTTCTGTATAAGAATTTAAAACTGCTCTAAAAGAAACCATATTAAAAGTCCTATATGCCTATATCCATGTGCTTATTCAGAGAGAAAGATGAAATGATTTGGAATAAAATGTTCAAAGGAATTGTCTCTAGGTTAAAAGTAGCTGTCTCTAGGAGTTAATACATCTTTCAGAGAGTAAGATAGAATAAAAGGAGATGTGTATGATATACGGCAGTGGTGCTGAAGTGTTGTGAATTCTGGCTGATGAGGCCTTTCAGATTCAAACACCACTTTAAAGCTCCTAAATCTCAAATGCTGAGACACAGTAGATTCCCCTTACTGGTTACCCCTAACTTACTTGGGCTCATGTTTTTTGTTACCAATCTCTCAACCAACCATTGCTCCAATAAGGAAATAACATCTGGCTTGGAAATCAATCAATCACCATTATCATCATTAACATTATCCCCATACATAAGAAAAGAAATGGGATTTAGGCTTAAAGTGTCTATGCCTTTTCCTTGGTCATGAAATAGGAAAGAAGTTGAGGCAGCAATGTGAAAGATCAAGATGGCATCTTAGGAATAACACAGAGGAAAGGCCTATTTGCAATTCTATAAATCATAAACTTTCATAAAGTCAGTGATGCACTCCAAAAGTTCCCCCAATGAGTCACAGTGAAGGAAGAAAGATGCTCCAGAATGCAGATTTTGAATTAGAAAGGTAAAAAGATATATTTGAAATCAGCAAGACCCAATTGGTTGGTTAAATAAATGTTTATAAATCCTATCTCACACCCCTGAACAAATTCCTCTGAGTGGGGCGAATGATTCTATACTCCACCCTTAGAAGTGAGTACCACCTCCCTGAGTCAATATACCCATGAAATGACAGGTATCTATGACTCCATAGGGTTCTGGGAGGAAATGTAAAGTTGGTCAAGACATGGGAAGTAGATAGCAAGTAGGAGTTGCTCAGGAAGGTTACTGGGCAAATAATTTATAGAATATCCATGCAATATAATTAATACTAAGACATTAAATGCAAAATTATAGAAAATATTTATGGATATGGAATATTTTCAAGAGAAATCAATTTACAAAACAGATTGGACAATACAATTACAGCAATATAGAGACTCAAAAATGTCTAGAAAGTTAATCATTTGTTTTAGTTATCTATCACCATGTAACCAACCAAAAGTTTGTGGCTTAAAACAACAAATATTCATTAGCTCATGATTCTGGGGACTGGTAATTTGGACTTGACTTGGCTGAGTAGTTCTGCTGGTCTCACTCACAGGAGTCAGCCGGTGGTTTGGAGGGTACTGGATGGTCCAGGTGGTCTTACTTAAATACCTGGCTATTGTTGCTGTCAACTGGGCTACTTTCTGTCCAAGTGATCTTTTGTCTTCAAGTGAGTTAGCCTTAGCTTTGAGTACATGGTGGTCTCAGGGCAGGAAGACAGCAAGGGCAAAAGCCACAAAACCTTTTGAGGCTTTATCTTGGAAGTTTCACAATGTTACTTTTACCACATTCTGTTGGTCAAAGCACATCACAAAGCCCTGTCTAATAGTAACCTAACCACTAAATAGCATTTCAAGAGGTGAACAAATATTCCCTCTTCTGAAAAACAAAAAGATCATGAGAAACAAGCAAATTGACCTTGAGGTAGGTTTTCAAATATGCCCAGTAATGCTTTCCTTTTCCTCAGGGGTTCTCTCATAGAACTACAATAGGAGGTGTAGAGGTATGAACATGAAACTTCAGACCTTTCTTGGAGCCCAGACTGGCTAATTAGAACAGATCCTCCATTACTACACAAGCTCACCTCCTCTACCACACACATACCCAGATGGAAGTAAAGCGGAGGCTAGAGGAATGCTAATCCTTGTTAGTATTTCAGGGAAAGGTCAGGGTGTGGGAAACAGACCTTTTGACCTTCAGGCTAAACCTTGAGACAGTGACCCAGAGAACTGGGTCACATCGTTCTTGTGGAACACCTACAAGGAAGCTTTGAAGGGTAGGAGGGGGGGCCTAGAATGTGCTATTCTTAGAAGAGACTTCACAGATAACAACTTAGCTTAAAAGATTTTGCATTTTACATATTGGTGTAATAATAATTAACATTAAAGATTAACTTGATGTTACTTCCTCCTGCTTTTTGAAATAACCACTAATAACTAGCTGGAGCAAAACTAGCAAAGGGCTGTTGGCTCTAGAAGTTCAAGAGTTCCCTGCTCCCATTTTCAGAAATCTGTGTCTGTCTTAATTCTCGTGTCGCCCTGTCAGCAACACCAGAGTCACTCACACCTTGGCCTGGAAGCTCTTAAATTCATAGCTATCTCCTGGGAAGAGAGCTCTGAGAATGATGTTATTCTGAAACATAGAACTTGTCCTCCCACAGCTAGCTCCCAAGGGAAGTCTTCTGAGGGAGGAATCCTACTAGGCTTCCCTCATTATGTCTTCCTAGAACTTTGCCTAAGGGGCACTTCCAACTGTGAAATTCCTATCCCCAAAACATGTTTGTGCTTTTTTTACTTGCAACCTTTATGATTCAAATATTTGACTCCCCTTTAGGGTCCATCTAGCTGTAAGGCAAGAGTACAGAGGAAGCAACAGGGAATCCAGGGATACAGTCCAAGAAACTATCTTGAATCTACAATTGGCCTTTAGGCAGACAACAATGACCCCACCCATACCCAATCTGTGTTAAGCACTAGGCTGGTCACTGGAAGCTGAAGTGTCCTGATGAAGACAACTCAGGCGACGTTGTGGCACAGGGCAACTGGTTAACCGAGGATGGTCTTCACTGGAGTCGTCAGAGTCACAAACATACTCAAGGACATATTTTTCCACAGACTCCTCAGTCCGAACATCAAACCTAAAACCGCAGAAATGAAGCTCTACTCCGACACACCAAATTCCTACAGTCACAGAATAAGCCTTTTTCATCACACTCACAGTCGGCCACAACAGCACTGTCATATGATATACAGTCTCAAATGCCAGTGTCACACATCCCATCCCACATACTGATCAAGGACACCCAAAAGGTCTGCAATCTTCACCTAGTCACAGTCACAAACGCACCCCCCACACAGACACACACACACACATATGTGCATACACAGGCCTGAGTACCCGCTCCACGCGCTCTGACCGCACCCGTACTGGTTTGGGGCTGCCTGTCGCCTTCAACCCCCTGACTCGGATCATTCCAAACCGGGAAAGACGACTATTAGGACTTATGCTGGGAATCAGTGGTGAAAGTTCAAACGTGATCTAGGGCTTGTGGGTGGCGTAGTCCAAGATCGGAAAACCCCGGATGTGGAGAAGGCACGGACAGCTCACTGGTTGCGAGGGCCGCGCGGCTTTTGACCAGCGCCGCGGAGATACCTGGGAGGTCCAGGCGCGCGGGAGTACGCAGGCGCAGAGTGTTGGCCAGTAGCAGAAGATTTAGTGGGGCTTCCCGGCGCCGAGAAGGCGGTGACCGTGCGACCAGTTGGGGGAGGCCGAAGAGTAGGAAAGTGGGATCCCGGGCAGGGAAAGGCCAGCGAAAGCAGAGGAGAAAATTGGGAACCTGGGCCGAGGAGGCCAAGGAGGGAAGCGGGAGTCTGGGCGGGAGAAGGCGAGGAGGAAACGGGAACCTGAGCTGAGGAAGGAACCCGGAGCGCGGAGCAAGAACTGGTAGCCCGAAGCAGGTGTGCTCCGCGAGGGCAGGAATTTTGCCTTTTTTCCCTTGGAGGAAGTCCTAGTGCCGGCAGCGCTCTCTGGCACACAATAGGCTATCTGGCACACAACAGGCGCTCAGTTTGTGTAGCTTTTTTGCCTGTCCGTGTGTGTGTGTGTGTGTGTGTGTGTGTGTGTGTGTGTGGGCATGTGTGAGGTTGTGGAACCGATTGTATATGAAATAGGGTCTTTACGTGAGTCTAGTTTTTAAATTAGGTACAAGTCAATTATGTGTGCAAATCACTTTAGAGAAGTGGCAGTAAAGGGTTCGTTAGTGACATTGTGTTGTTTTGTGTTATGGGCTCTGTGAGATTGTGTATGACCTGGGGGTTTATGGAATTGCATCTTTGTGTAGTAGGTGATGTTGTAATTGTGAATGTATCTAATTTTTAGGTCTTTTTGCATAGCCCACTGTGACAATGAGTGTGGCTCACTGTGCCTGAGAGTGCTTGAGAAACTGGGTACCTGACTGTCTAGTTGGGTATGTATATTTATAGATTATCTGAATATTGGCCATTTTATGTGTCTGCATAATTTGACTCTATAGTAAGTAAACAGTAAAATTAGAGATTTTTAAAATGTAGAAGGGATAAGATTAAAATAATTTTTAAATGGTAGGATTGAGAAACCCCATGTGAAACTCCTGTTGACTAATCATCATTACGAAGTAGAACACCACTGGGAGCACACAGAAAAAAGCTTTGTCTCATAACTGACACTCAAAATTTCTATTTTCTCCTGGTGGATGAATTCTTTGTCAGTTCAATAATTTCTTCAGCCGTTCCTTTTTTTCAAATCATTTTTTTTTAAATTAGAGAAGTTGTAAGTGTACAGAAAAATCATGCAGAAAATGGAGTTCCCATGTACTCCAACTGTGCATTAACACCTTATATTAGTGTAGTATATTTGTTACAATTGATGAAAATATTATAATTGCAATATTCACTATAATACATGGTTTACATTAGAATTCAATGTATTGTACAATCGTATGTTTGTTTTTATTTTATTCTAGTAACATATACAACCGAAAATTTCCCCCTGTAACTACCTTTAATTATATAATTCAGTGCTATGACTTACATTCACAATGTTGTGCTACTACCATCATCCACACTTTTCCATTTCCCCAAATAGAAACTTTGTACAATTTAACCATTAACTTTTCTGTTCCCTACCCCCTTCCTGGCCCTGGTTACCTCTAATCTAGCTTTTTTTATCCATTCTTATAAAAATTTTTTTTTAATCATTTGGACATTTAAATACAAGATCAGTTTCATATTCTAATACTCAATTAGTAGCTAAATAATACGTTCACTGTACAAAGCAATATTTCAAGCTTGTTTTTAAAAACTCCCTCCTACTGGAAGTCTATAGCGTGGAAGAGTACCTTATCAGTTTCTTCTCTAATTTCCCAACCTGTTTTGTCCCTTATTCATTCCCTCTAGGTGGGTAGTCTCCAACTTGAATGGATTGGGAACTGGGAATGGGAAGAGAAGGCAGGGACAAGAAGAGCTAACCTGACTGTACCATTATAATTTAGTGTAAGATATCTTTTGCCTTCTGAGAGAACTTAGTTCCCTGCTGGGAACCTTCAGATATACTTTCCTTCTCATGAATATAGACTGCTTGGTGCTTCCTCTAGATAGCAGTGCCCCACTGCTCTGGTGGGTCTTGCTATTCCTGCAGTCACTTTTGGACAGGATCCAAGACAACCCAGTCAGGGTCCATCAATGAGGTTCCCATCTAGCACTCAGGTGAGAATTAGCCTCAGTCATATTGCCCTTCCAAATTCTGGAGACATAAATTTTTTCAAAGAATTCTCTGACCACTTTGATTCATGGTGGCATCAAGGGCCAAGGGGCCTCTTATTTGGTATGAGAAAGGATCTCCCACTTTGCTTCCTCGTTGAAAACAATATTCTAAAAATAATTCACTCTCATAAAGAGACATACTTCTCTCTCAGCCTCTCCATTCTCTTGAGATAAGTGTTAAATTAATGTTTGCAAAACTTTACAGACAACTGCTTTACAAGACCTTAGTTTAGAATGAAGGATATTTGGAATCTTGCTTTGTTTACCATCTTTGGGACATCAGCTAAAACTGAAGCAGAAAGACTGATGATGTAGTATCCTGTTATAAAAGAACAATGACAATAATTAGAAAACCCAGGAAGAAAGGTTGCTGGAAAATACGTAACAAATCAGTAGGCTCCATATATATGTCTGTACAGTATATATGTATCAGAAAACTATGGAAAAAAGACTTCATTTATGATGGCATCGAAAATGTGAGCTACCAAGGAGTCTACTTAATAAATTGCATAATTTTTTTCAGAAAAAGCATTTAGTCCCAAGGGACTAAAAAATTAGGACTTAAGTCATAGGACAAGAAGATACAATATGATAAAGATGTTAGAATTCTGTAGCATTTCATGCAATTTCATTAAAATTCAAGTAATTTTTTTTAACTTTCTCAAGTTCTTAAGAGAAAATAAACAGGCCAGAAAGTCTGAAAGAAAAAACAGTGAGGGCCTAATTAGCCATAACAGATACTAAAATATGTTTAAAACTAATAACTGTAGGGTTATTAAAAGTTTATTGCAGTGCTATTACAAAGTTATTACAGTGATCTCCAATTGAACAGAGCATTAGAGCTAAATATAAAGTCAAGATATACTTAAATACATAAGGGAAATAAAGAATATGATAAGGATGGTTTTGACTGGTAGAGGAAATACAGATTATTAAATACATGGTAGTACTAAACCAAATAGCCAAATAGTTTTTTGTTTTTTGTTTTTTTTTTGGCATGAGAAAAATACAAAGTCAAATGAGAAATTATTGAAAATTATTTACAACTCATACCACAGTTAAAGGATTAATTTCCTTTTTTTAAGAAAGAGTTAATACCAATTCAGGAAAAAAAATAATAACCCAACAGAAAAATGAAACAATTACAGAAGAACATACACAAGGCAAAAACCTAGAAATGTTTTTTTTAACTTATTAAAAGAAAGTTATCAATCGGTCAGTGGTGGCTCAGTGGCAGAGTTCTCACCTGCCATACCAGAGACTCGGGTTCGTTTCCCGGCGCCTGCCCATCTAAAAAAAAAAGGGTTCTCTTTCCTCCTAATAAATATATCAATTAGAACCACACTTACACCATTGAATAGCCAAGCTTAAAAACATTTGTATCAACAGTATTGGTGTGGGGTGACATTCTCATTTATTGTTGATAATAGTACGAAATGGTAGAGCCTTACTAGAAAGCAATTTGAAAGTATTTAATAACAGCAGTCTGCTTAGGAAAGAATGAAGAATGGCTTTGGACGAGAAAGGAGATTGCCCCAAGAGCCTGTATCAGGCACTGGGGAAAGAATAGGTTTTATGTAGCCCATTGGCCCTGCTGTATGTAAGTGTGGTATGCAGAATGGACAAGAGCCAAAGCAAGGGAAATGGGGGCAGTTTTAAGGGAGTTGTAAGTCATAAGGGAACTATAAGGCACATATGGTCTGATTGTGGCTTCTCTTTCATCTCAGCCCTACCTTCTTAGGAACCACCCCTTTTCTAAAGAGGAGCGCAAAGGAGGACTGATCAGCTCTTCAAATCTCGAAATGGCTCAGGTGAGGTCATGATTCTGCTATCTTTTTTGGAGAGTCTTTTTTTTTTAAATGGTTCTTAAAAAACCTAAAACCTCCTACCTGTCTTTTTCTTCAAGAAACTTGTTCCCATCTCTTCTCATATTGGCCAGGAGGCTTGTACCTTCCCTGAGTGCTCCTAATTTTAAGCAATGTTCACACCTTATATTATTCAACATCTCCTTTCTCGGTCTTCTTCCAGAAGCAATGCTGAAACAAAAATGAATTCCCTCAAATTAAATGAGAATATATTACTGAATTAACCTGTCTTGTCTTGACAGTGATTTGATGTCTAAGTGGTGAATGCTTAAGAAAGCCTTAATCATATCCACAGACTTGAGTTTTCCAGTGAATCAAGATGGAGATGGAATTGATAGATTGCAATATTAGTAGGTGGTAAGAAGTCCAGTCTTTTGAGACTTTGATGTGGCAGAAGTGATTGGCATCTTGTACAGAGAACTAAGAATTCTGTGTTTCTCCTCTCTGATCCTTTGAGCTTTGCTCAAAGCTACTAAAATTTTAGTTCATTAAACTGTGGCCTGCCAATGATACACCTCCCAGTATTTGAACAGTGTTACAGATTTATTCCTATTTTAAAATTTCTTCTCATTTTAAATTTGGATGCAGGAAAAATAAATGTATATGTTAAGATTACTATACTGAACTAGGAATGTAACTCTTGAAATATTCTGCTCTGGGTTTCAAAGATACTACTCTCTCCTGATCCTTTCAAAAAATTCATCTTTATACTGGGACCTCTTAAATACTGGTGTTCTCCAGATTCCATATTTGTTCTCTTCTTTACAGTCTCTGGTTTCCGGGGACAATCTATCACTATTATTCTAATGATGCTCAAATAATTTTAATCATAAATTTCTATCCTGAGTGGTAAAATCATATATCTAACGTCCAATTAGATATTACCACCAACATTTCCGACAGATACTTCAAGCACATGTCCAAGATTTACCTCATTATCTCCTTCTGCCCATCCTATTTTTTGTTTCTCAAAATGTCCCCAGTATTTAGTATTTTCCCCAGATGTCCCCACCTGCTAATACAGCTAATCTGAGTTAAATGTTTCTCTTCTATTGCATAACCATTTAATGGCAATTCCTTTTCCTCCTAACACAATTCCTTCTGTCTCCACTGGTACCATCTTTATATAGGTGTGTCTTTCATGGTCGTTACTTGTCTTTCCACTTAACACACATCAGTCCTTTCTCAGTACTCAAGTCCTCATGCAAGTGCTTACTTACATGTATTTGTGTTTCTTAGGCTTTTTTTTTATTTTTTTTTTTATTTTATTTTTTTTTTTTAAAGACAGAGAAGGAAGGAAGGATAGAAGGAAGGAAAGGAAACATCTTTAAACATTTTCTTGTTTTATTGTATTTTGTTTGTTTGTTTGTTTTTTACATGGGCTGGGGCCGGGAATCGAACCGAGGTCCTCCGGCATGGCAGGCAAGCACTTTGCCCGCTGAGCCACCGCGGCCCGCCTCTTAGGCTTTTTAATATCACAAATCTAAATCACCTTAGAGGAATGTATGAAACAATGTATTCGGAGAGAGGGAAATATTAAAATTAGCAGTTTAATAATACTAAGTTTTCCAGTTCATGAACCTGATGCACATCACTTTTTATTTAGATCTTCTTTAATTTCTCTCAGTTATGTTTTGTTGTTTTCAGTGTACCAGTCTTGTAATTTTTAAAGTTATATGTATCCCTATGTATTGCAAATGTTTTGTTATGTTAAACCCTGGATAGTTCAGGCTTTTTATTCTATTGTAAATGATTCTGATTTTATTTCAGTTTCCCATTGTTCACAGCTAGTATATGAAAATGCAATTGATTTTTGTAAATCAAACCTTTCTATAGTCCAATACTAGTTCTAATAATTTTTTGTAGGTGCCTTAGGGTTTTCTACATAGCCACTCATGTCATTCATATGTGAACACAATTGTTTTCCTTCTTGCTTTCTAATCAGTTTCTTTCTATTTCTTGCTTACTGCATCTAGTGCAAAGTTGAAGTGGTGAGAACCGATATCCTTTGTCTTGTTCCTGATCTTAAGGGAAAAGCATTTAGTCTTTCACCACTAAGTATGATAGTAACTATAGATTTTACAAAGATACTCTTTATCAGGTTGAAGAAGTTCCTTTATATTTCTAGTTTGCCAGTTAGTTTTCGTCATGAATGGGTTTTGAATTTTGTCAAAGCCTTTTCTGTATCCATTGATTTTTCAGCATCATGTGGTTTTTCTCTTTTTTCAGTATTTAATAGTGAGTTATATTGATTGATTTTGAAATGTTAAACCAGCCTGGTAGTCCCAGGATAAACCTTGCTTGGATATGACATATATCTTTTTTATGTATTGCTTGATGAATTGGCTCATATATTGTTGAGAATTCTTGTGTCTTTTTGTCCATGAAGAATATTGGTCTATTGTTTCTTTTCTTGCAGTGCCTTTGTGTGGTTGTGGTGTCAGGATAATATTGGGCTCACAGAATGAGTTGGGAACTGTTCCCTCTAATTTGATATTTTGGGAGAATTTGTGAAGAATTGATATTATGTGTTCGTAACTATTTGATAGAATTCACCCATGAAGCCATCTGGTCTGGGCTTCGTAGGTAGTATTTAAATTTCTGACTCAACCTCTTTACTGATACAGCTCTATTTAGATTTTCTATTTATTCTTTAGTTCATTTCAGTACTTTGTGTCTTTCTAGAAGTTTCTCTGTTTTGTCTGAATTATCTAATTTTGCATAAAGTTATTCAAAATATACTCTCTATATTCTTCTACTATTTGTTCAATCTGTAATGATATCTCCTCTTTCATTCCTATTATTGGTTATTTATATCTCTCTCTTTTTCATCTGGTCAGTCTGGCCAGAGGTTTATTGATTTCATTCATCATTGTAAAATATCGGCTTTTTATTTCATTGATTTCCTCTACTGTTTTTCTGAGTCCTGTTTTTTTTCATTTATGCCCTTATCTTTTTATTTCCTTCCTTTTCATTACTTTGAATTTACTTAGCTTTTTTTTAGTTTTATATGAGTTTAATTAGCTCTTTTTTTAGTTTTATAGATAGTTTAATTGATTTGAGATTGTTCTTCTTTTTTATTATAAGTATTTAATGTTCTTAATTTCCTTCCAAGCACTTGTTTAAGTGACCTCCAACAATTTTTAAATGTTGCTTTTTCATTTTCATTCAATTGAAAATATTTTCTAATTTTCCTTGTGATTCCTTTTTTGATCCACTGGATGCTTAGAAGTATGCTTTATTTCCAAATATTTGGGGATTTTCCAGATAGCTTTCTGTTGCTGATTTCTAGTTTAATTCTGTTAAAATCAGAGAGCATACTCTGTATTCAAGATTTCGATTTTCTTAAATTTATAGACTTCTTTATTACCATAGAATATAGTTAACTTAGGTCCCATGTGTACTTGTAAAGAATGTATATTCTGGTGTTATTGGGTGGAGTGTTCTCTAAATGTTAGTGTGTCAAATTGCTTGATTGTGTTCATAAAATCTTCTATATCCTTATTGATAATTCAGCCTACTTGGTATAGCAATGATTGAGAGAGGAAGCTTAAAATCCTCCACTTGTAACTGTGGCTTTTGTCAACAAATAGAAGTATGTGATCATATTTTCATTGGGGTGGATTGAGTTGGCAGCACCATGGGAAATGGGTTTGGAAAAGTGTGAGAGGGTTCATTTCTATCAGATTTTGAAATTCTATTTTGAGGTGTATACACAATTAGGATTGTTAAGTCTTCTTATGACTTGACCCCTCTATCATTATGAAATACCCCACTTAAACCCAGAATAAGATATTCTTTGTTCTGGAATCTATTTTTGTTTGATATTATTATAGCCCTTTAGCTTTCTTATAATTAGTATTTTATAGTATACCTATTTTTGAATCTTTTTTAGTTTGCTAGCTGCCGGAATGCGATATGACAGAAATGAAACAGCTTTTACAAGGGGGATTTTATTAAGTTGCAAGTTTACAGTTCTATGGCTGTGGATATGTCCCAGTTAAAACAAGTCTCTAAAAATGTCAAAATTAAGGCACCAACAAGAGGTTACCTTCACTCAAGAAAGGCCGATTGAAGTTCAGGGTTCTTCTCTCAACCGGAAAGGTACATGGCAAACATGGTGACTAGCTTTCTCTCCAGGTTTCTTGTTTTGTGATGCTCCCCCAGGGGCGTATTCCTTCTTCATCTTCAAAGGTCTCTGGCTGCATGGGCCTTCGTGATTCTTATGGCTCTCTTGTGGCACTGCCGTGGCTTTCCACAAGTGTTTCTTCTTTTAAAGGATTCCAATAAAGTAATCAAGACCCACCTGGAATGGGTGGAGTCATCACATCTCCCTCTAATAAAGGTTAATACCCACAATTGGGCATCTTATATCTCCATGAAGATAATCTAATCAAAAGATTTCAACCTGCATTATTGAATAGGGATTAAAAGAAGAGGTTGTTCCCACAAGATTGGATCAGGATTAAAACATGGCTTTTCTAGGGTATATTATCCTTTCAAACCAGCACATCTACCTATGTTTTAATATTTTAAATGAATCTTTGTATATAGTTTGGTGTAACATTTTTTTTTCTCTCCAGTGTGACGCTTTCTGCCCTTTAATCAAAGCTTTCAGACTACTTTCATTTAGTGTAATTATCATTGTAGTTGGGTTTAAATCTACCATCTTGCTAGTTTTTTCTGTTTTTCACAATTTGTTTTCCATTTTTCTCTTTTCTTGTCCTCTTTTGGATTAAGGACTTTAGAAATTGATTCCATTTTTTTCTGTATCATTCACTGGTTAGCTGTACCTCTTTTTATTTATTTATTTATTTTTATCTTTTAGTGGCTGCTCCAAGCAGGTGTTGAAAAACTATTGCCTATTGGCCAAATCCAGGCCTACTACCTGTTTTTGTAAATAAAGTTTTATTGAAACAGTGCCATTCCCCAAAGCATTTTGAATAACATCTTTTGCTATATCTTCAAGTTCCACGATCTTTCTTTCTTCAGTGTCTAGTCTATTGTTACTTCTATCCATTGTTTTTCATTTTATATCATATATTTTTCTTCTTTAGAAGTTCTTTTTTATCCTTTTTTATACCTTCCACTTTTCTCCTCATCATATTCATGTTTTCCTCTACATCCTTGAGCTTATAGAACATGTTTTTGATAACTGTTTAACATTTCTGTCTGCTAAATCCATCATCTATTATTTCTGGATCTGTTTCTTTAGGTTATAGGCCCTATTTTCCTGCTCCTTTGCATGCTGGAAATTTTTTTACTTGAATTTTCTATCTCTGAATGCTGGCTTTTGTTAGTTCCCTTAAAGAACTTTAGACCATTTTAATCCTTCTGAAGCTTGCATTTAAGCTTTTGTTAGCACAGGTCCAGAGCAGTGTTTGGTCCAGGGTTTATTTAGTCTCATTACTAGGATTGGCAACCTGTAGCTCTTGGGCCAGGTTTGGCCTACTGTCAGTTTTTGTAGATAAAGTTATATTGGAACACAGCCATAGTTAATGATTTACATATTGTCTATACTGCTTTCAGAGTATCTGTGACAGACCATATAGCTTGCAAAGCCTAAAATATTTACTCTCTGACCCTTTACATAAAAGGTTTGCTGACCCTTACTGTACACAAAACCTGTATATTAAGAGGTATTTCTACTGTGCCTGATGGGAATGTAAACTATTTCCACACCTATTTGAGTTCTGTTTGGCATATTTCTTTCTTCTGATTATTTTCCCAGCCTCATGGAGTTTCACTGCCACACTGCCATATATTTGTAGATCAGTATTCAGCAGCAGATTCCAAGACCCTCTACTGATATCAGACCATCAAGACTTACTTGCTCTCGCTCACTCTCTCCCCTTCTCCCTCCCTTCCTTCTCTCCTTTCCCTCATCCCCATTCTTTGTCTTTCTCTGTGCTGCTTCCTCCTTTTTAATATTCTGTCATCTTAGACTCCCCAAATTCTGACCTGTGGTTTTTCAGTTCAGGAGGATTGTTCCTTATGCTAGGCAGCAAGCTGTGGCAATCATAGGACTTACTTGATCATTTCCTTTCTTTCCACAGTCACCATTCTGTGGTGTCAGTTGGCCAGTGGTTTTGAGAAGAGAGCTTTAATATGTTTTTTACAGTTTTTTAGTTGTTTATGTGGGGGAATTTCCTGTAGAGGTTAATCATTGGGACACTGAAATGGAAGTTTGAAGTATTGATTTGTGTTTCATTGCACAGTTAACTTGGATGAACTCAAATTCAGACTCTTCCCTGTGATTATTGGCAGATGAAATCCCTGCTGTTTATCTTTTATTTTTAACCAGGGTGCTTGGGTTTTGGCCCATACCTGCATAACTGAGGTGTCAGCCAAAGATGTGACCAAAGTTTATTTAATGTCCTTGGTATTCCCCCTCTCTGGCTTTCATTTTTATGAGATTTCTCTGCTTCCTTTCCAGCTGCTATTCCAGCTGAACTCTGTGCTTTGATTCTTCAAGCCAGTAAGACTGTGGGTTTCCACCTGAATTTTGTTTGCCATGCTTAGTGTCTACTGGAATCTGTTCTCAGGATAAGAGTAGGAATCAGTGGTAATTTTCCCATTGCTCTCTGTTCTTCCAAGTGTAGACCTTCCCCTCCAGTTTCTCTCTGGGTAACTCTTCAGCACCTTCAGGTAGTTGCTTTTTATATTTTCTCCAGAGCTTTTATTTATTACCTTCAGTAATATTAGTCAAGTAACAGCTACTCTGCTATTTTTTTTTTGCATGGGCAGGCACCAGGAAATGAACCCGGGTCTCTGGCATGGCAAGCAAGAACTCTGCCACTGCACCACCATTGCCTGCCCCTCTGCTATTTTTTTTAAACATTCGTGACATGCAAACATTCTTGACATGGTTATAATCAGTGGCTCACAATCTCATCACATAGTTGTGTATTCATTACCATGATCATTATTTTGAACATTTGCATCTCTGCAGCAAAAGATAGGAAAAAAAAAAAGAGAACTCTTACATTTCATACCCCTTACCACTCCTTTTCATTGACCACTAGTATTTCAGTCTACTCAATTTATTTCAACCTTTGTTCCCCCTTATTACTTGTTTATTTCTTATCCATATTTTTTATTCATCTGTCCATACCATAGATAAAAGGAGCATCAGAAGGTTTTCACAATCACACAGTCCCATGGTGAAAGCTATATCATTATGTGATCAACTTCAGGAAACATGGCTACTGGGATACAACTCTACATTTCGGTTACATCACTCTAGCCACTCTAATACAGCATAAACTAAAAAAGGGAATATCTTTATAATGCGTAAGAATTAATGAGTTCACTCATTAATTTTAGTTCATATCAGTGAGACCATAAAATATTTCTCCTTTTCTTTCTGGCTAATTTCACTCAACATAATGACCTCAAGGTCTATCCATGCTCTTACGTGCTTCATGACTTTATTCTGTCTTACAGCTATGTAATATTCCATCGTTTGTATATATCACAGCTTTTCAGCCACTCATCTGTTGATGGACATTTGGGCTCTTTTCATCTCTTGGCAATTGTAAATAATGCTGCTATAAACATTGGTGTGTAAATCTCCTTTTGTGTCCTTGCCCTCATGTCCTCTGAATAAATACCTGGAAATGATATTGCCAGATCATATGGTAGTTCTATACATAGCTTCCTGAGGAACTGCCAGACTGCCTTCCACAGTGGTTGTACCATTGTACATTCCCACCAACAATGGATAAAGGTGCTCTCTACACATCCTCTCCAGCGCTTGTTGTTTTCTGTTTTTTTGATAATGGCCATTCTAATGGGTGTGAGATGATATCTCATTGTGGTTTTGATTTGCATTTCCCTAATAGCGGGGGAAGTTGAGCATCTTTTCATGTGCCTGTTAGCCATTTATATTGCCTCTTCTGAGAAGTGTCTGTTCATGTCTTTTGCCTATGTTTTAATGTGGTTGTTTGTTTTTTTGTTGTTGAGTTGAACAATTTCTTTATGTATTCTGGATACTAGATGCTTATATGATATATCATTTCCAAATATTTTCTCCTATTGTGTAGGCTGCCTTTTAACTTTCTTGACAAAGTTCTTTGATGCACAAAGTGTTTAATTTTGAGGAGTTCCCATTTATCTATTAATTATTCAATGCTCATGCTTTGGGTGTAAGATCTAGGAAACCACCTCCTGTCACAAGTTTTATTGCATATTTCCTCACATTTTCTTTTAAAAATTTTATGGTCTTAGTTCTAATGTTTAGGCACTGCAGACAGATGTAAGCATTTTTATGAGTGTCCTGAACGAAAATCTTATTTCCTGTAACCGTAGACTTGACATCTCTGAAAATCAGACTCAGAATCTTATTGTTAGAGTAGCAACTTTACAACATAAACTGAAATCTCAATCCTGCATGGTGTCTGCCATTAAAGTGAGGGCATTGATTGGAAAGGAATGGGACCCTGAAAAATGGGATGGCAAAATATGGATTGGTAATGATGTCAGTGGAGAGGTTGAAACCCTAGGTCATGTTGAGTCTTCTCTAGATAGCCCTGTAAAAGTCTTCCCTGGGGCATAGACTCCAGCCTGCCCTGAGGAGTTAGTCACTCAACCTCCACCTAAAGGGATTAACCCTAGAGTGATTATTCTTGTTTCACCAGGTGAAGCTGCAAATGAATGTCCTGAAGCAAATAGCTTGGAAGATACTTCTAATTCCTTTCATGACCTTCCCCCACCACCCCTCCTTTCTTCCAGACCTATGACTAGACTAAATTACCAACAGGCCCTAAAAGGTGAGGTACAGAGTATCACCCATGAGGAGGTATGTTATACTCCAAAAGAACTGTGTGAGTTTCCCAATTTATATAGATAGAAATCAGGGTAGTATGTGTGGCAATGGATTTTAAGGGTATGAGATAATGGTGGGAGAAATATAAAGCTGGTTAAGGCTGAATGTATTGATATGGGCCCACTAAGCAGAGATTCTGCATTCAGTGTTACAGCTCGAGGGGTTAGAACAGGCATTAAGAGTTTGTTTGGAGGTTGACTGAAATATGTATCAAAACATAGCCAATATTACCTGAGGTTTAAATGTCTGAACTGCCCTGGTATAATGTAGATGAGGGGATCCAGAGACTTAGAGAGATTGGAATGTTAGAGTGGATTTATCATGGAAAGCCTGCTCTTACACCTCAAGAATGTCCAAAGGATGCACCTTTTAGTAGAACTGTGAGAAATAAATTTGTGAGACTAGCGCCATTATCCCTGAAGAACTCTGTCATTGCCCTTCTCTGTAGTCAGATATTACTATGCGAATTGCTGTCACTGAGTTGGAATCCTTAAACACAATGGGGATGACTGGATCCCAAGTTGGCAGAAGCCAGGTGACAGCACTTAAACGCCAAAGACAAGGTAGACGTGGCTATCATAACAGACAGCAGACTCAAACCAGAATAATTTGACTCGCAAATTGGCTAGAACCATTGTGGCATTGGCTAGTAGATCATGGGGTACTTAGAAGTACAATAAATGGGCAGTCTACTAAATTCTTGTTTGAGCTATATAAACAAAAGAATTCTAGATCAAGTGAAGAGAAGTGTGACTTGAATTACAAAAACACAGAGTCATGGCTCCTTAATCAATTTCCAGACTTGAGACAGTTTACAGACCCAGAGCGCCTTGAATGAGGGGGAAGCCAGGTCCCTTTGGGGGAAGACCCTGTTACACTGTCATAAATTTATACTGTTAATCTTCCTCCAGGCCTTCCCCAAGGAGACTGATGGCCTTTTAGCAGGGTAACTGTGCATTGGAGAAAATGAAATGATCAGATATTTTGGGGATTATTAGATACTGGTTCAGTAGTGACATTAATTCCAGGGAACCCAAAACATCACTCTGGTCTACCAGTCAGAGTAGGGGCTTATGGAGGTCAGGTGATCAATGGGATTTTAGCTCAGGTCCATCTCACAGTGGGTCCAGTGGACCCCTGGATTCATTCTGTAGTTATTTCCCCAGTTCCAGAATGTTTAATTGAAATAGACATACTGAGCAACTGGCCAAATCCCACATTGACTCTCTAACTCATGCAATGAGGGCTTCTTTGGTGGGAAAGGCCAAGTGGAAGCCACTAGAACTATTCCTATGTAGCAAAATAGTAAATCAGAAGCAATATCAGATTTCCTGGAGGGATTGCAGAGATTACTGCCACTCTTAAGGACTTGAAGGATGTAGGGGTGGTGATTCCCACCATATCCCCATTCAACTCTCCTATTTGGCCTGTGCAGAAAACAGATGGGTCTTGGAGGATGACAGTGGATTTTCGTAAGCTCAACCTGGTGGTAACTCCAATTGCAGCTGCTGTTCCAGATGTGGTATCATTGCTTGAGCAAATCAGTATATCCCCTGGTACCTGGTATGCAGCTGTTAATCTGGCAAAAGCTTTTTCTCAATAGCTGTTAGTAAGGACCACCAGAAACAGTTTGCTTTCAGCTGGCAAGGTCAGCAATGTACTTTCACTGTCCTACCTCATGGGTATATCACCTGTCCAGCTGTATGTCACAATCTTGTCCCCAGGGACCTTGATCAATTCTCCCTCCCACAAGACATCACATTGGTCCATTATATTGATGATATCATATTGATTGGACCTAGTGAGCAAGAAATAGCAACTACTCTAGATTTATTAGCAAGGCATTTGCGTGTCAGAGGATGGGAAATAAATCCAACAAAAATACAGGGACCTTCTACCTCAGTAAGATTTCTAGGTGTCCAGTGGTATGGGGCATGTTGAGATATCCCTTCTAAGGTGAAGGATAAATTGCTGCATCTGGCCCCTCCCACAACCAAAAAAGAGACACAATGCCTAGTTGGTCTTTTTGGATTTTGGCGACAACATATTCCTCATTTGGGTGTGCTACTCTGGCCATTTATTGAGTGGCCAGAAAAACTGCTAATTTTGAATTGGGACCTGAACAACAGAAGGCTCTGCGACAAGTCCAGGCTGCTGTACAAGCTGCTCTGCCACTTGGATCATGTGATCCAGCCAATCCAGTGGTGCTGGAAGTATCTGTGGCAAATTGAGATGCTGTCTGGAGCCTTTGGCAGACCGCTATAGGAGAATCGCAGCATGGACCCTTAGGATTTTGGAGCAGAGCCTTACCATCTGCTGCAGGTAACTGATCTCTTCTTGAGAAACAACTTTTGTCCTGCCGCTGGGCCTTAGTAGAGACCGGACGCTTAACCATGGGCCACCAAGTTACCATGAGACTTGAGTTGCCTATAATGAGCTGGGTGTTGTTTCACCCACCGAGCCATAAAGTTGAGTGTGCACAGCAGCAGTACTCCATCTTAAAATGAAAATGATATATACAGGATAGGTCCAGAGCAAGTCCTGAAGACACAAGTAAGTTATGTGAGGAAGTGGCCCAAATGCCCATGGTACCCACTCTTGCTACATTACCCTCCCTTTCCCAGACCATAGCTATGACCTCTTGGGGAGTTCCTTACAGTGAATTGACTGAGGAAGAGAAAACTCGGGCCTGGTTTACAGATGGTTCAGCACAGTATGCAGGTACCACCCGAAAGTGGACAGCTGCAGTGGTACAACCCCTTTCTGGGATGTCTCTGAAGGACAGTGGTGAGGGGAAATCCTCCCAGTGGGCAGTACTTCAAGCAGTGCACCTGCTTGTTCATTTTGCTTGGAAGGAAAACTGGCCAGAGGTATGTTTGTATACTGACACATGGACTGTTGCTAATGGTTTGGCTAGATGGTCAGGGAATTGGAAAGACCATAATTGGGATATTGATAACAAGAAGGTCTGGGGAAGAGGTATGTGGATAGACCTTTCTGAGTGGGCTAAAAATATTAAGATATTTGTGTCCCATGTGAATGTGCATCAGAGGGTGACTTCAGCAGAGGAAGGTTTTAATAATCTAGTGGATAAGATGACCCATCCTGTAGTTACCAGTCAGCCTCTTTCCCCAGCAACTCTGTCATTGCCCAATGAGCTCATGAACAACATGGTCATGGTGGTAGAAATGGAGGTTATGCATGGACTTAGGAACATGGACTTCCACTCACCAAGGCTGATCTAGCTACATCCACTGCTGATTGCCCAATCTGCCAGCAGCAGAAACCCACACTCAGACCCTGATGTGGCACCATTCCCCAAGGAGACCAGCTGGCTATATGGTGGCAGGTTGAATACATTGGACCACTCCCTTCATGGAAGGGGCAGTGATTTGTTTTAACTGGAATAGATACTGCCTTGCTTTCCCTGTATACAATGCATCTTCTGAAACTACCATCCGTGGACTTACAGAATGCTTTATCCATCATCATGGTATTCTACACAACATTGCTTCTGATCAAGGAACCCACTTCACAGCAAATGAAGTGTGGGAACAGGCACATGCTCATGAAATTTTTTGGTCTTATCATATTCCCCATCATCCATAGGCAGCTGTGTTGGTAGAATGGTGGAATGACCTTTTGAAAACTCAACTATGATGCCAACTAAGTGGCAGTATCTTACAGGGTTGGGGCAGTGTTCTCCAGGAGGCTGTGTATGCTCTGAATCAGTGTCCACTGTATGGTGCTGTTTCTCCCATCACCAGGATCATGGGTCTAGGAATCAAGGGGTCAAAATTGGAGTGGCACCACTCATTATTACCCCTAGTGATCCGCTAGGAAAATTTTTGCTTCTGTTCCTGCAACCTTCAGTTCTGTTGGTGAGTTTTACTTGGATACAGGAGATCCCCTACGGCGTCTTTTAGTACCACCTGCCCTGTGATTAAAATCGATGGAAAACTGCAACAACTCAATCCAGGCAGTACTACCAATAGCTCTGAAACCTCAGGAATGAAGGTTTGGGTCACCCCACCAGGCAAAGAACCACAGCCTGCTGATGTGCTTGCTGAGGGTAAAGGGAACATGGAATGGGTAGTGGAAGAATGTAGTGATAAATATGAACTACAACCACGTGATCAGTTGCAGAAATGAGGAATGTAATGCTGTTTTGTTCATGTTATAGTATTTAAGTTATAAGATATCAAGTTTAAGAATGAATATTACCCAAGGACTTGCACCCTATTCTGAAGAGATTTAATGTGTTTCTTGTTGTACATGGGACAGTTGAGTATTGTTAGGTGAGGGAAAAAAATGTATCTTTTATTTTTTTCTGTTTAGAGATTAAGTATGGTTAAACGTGATGTATATAGCTAAGTTGACAAGGGGTGCACTGTCATGGTCAGGTTCATGTGTCAGCTTCGCCAAGAGGTAGTACCTGTTTGTCTGGTTGGGCAAGTGCTGGCCTGTCTGTTCCAATGAGTACATGTCATAGAATTAAATCATGATCATGTCGGCTGTGTCCAAAGCTGATTGCATTTATAATTAGCCAAGGGGAGTGTCTTCTGCAATGAGTGACATTTAATCTAATCACTAGAAGGCTTTTAAGGAGGATTCAGAAGAGACAGTCTCATTTCCTACTTCATCTGGCAAATCTCTCCAGTGGAGTTCATCCAGATCCTCCATCAGAATTGTCAACTTCACAGCCTGCCTTGTGGATTTTGGACTCTACGTTCTTACAGTTACATGATTCATTTTTATGAATTTTATAACTACAGTTATTTCTGCTGATTCTGTTTCTCTAGCAAACCCTAGCTAACACACCTTCCATTTATTCAGGTCTTCTGTGATTTCTTTTTAGCAATTTCCTGTAGTTTTCTTCATACAGGTCTTTTGTATCCTTTAATTTATTCCTAAATATTTTATTATTTTGGTTTCAATTGTAAATGAAATCTTTTTCTTGGTTTCCCCCTCAGGTGCTGCTATTCTTGAAGCAGTATCCCATCCCACTTATTATGTACAATTGAGAAAAACATTTTTTTAATTTTTTATTGATCGTATAACATACGTACAAAGCAAAGAAATCAAAAATAGTAGTTTTCAAAGCACGCTTCAACAAGTAGTTAAAGGACAGATCCCAGAGTTTGTCATGGGCTCCCATACAATCCTCCCAGATTTTTCCTTCTAGCTGCTCCAGAATATAGGAAGCTAGAAGACTTAAATATTTTTTTTATCACCACAATCGACTTTCTTTTTGTAAAAAATAACATACATGCAAAAAAGCAATAAATTTCAAAGCACAGCACAATTAGTTGTAGAACATATTTCAGATTTTGACATGGATTACAATTCCACAATTTTAGGTTTTTACTTCTAGCTACTGTAAGACTGGAGACTAAAAGAAATATCAGTTTAATGATTCAGCAGTCATATTTGTTTGTTAAACCCTACCTTCTCTGTATAACTTCGTGTGGTAGTTAGATTCAGGTGGCAACTTGGCCAGGTGAAGGTGCCTATTTATTGCTGTGGACATGAGCCAATGGCATGTGAACCCCATCTGTTGCTGATTACATCTGCAGTCGGCTAGGAAGGGTGCCTGCTGCAATGAATGATGTTTAATTTAATTGGCTGGTGCTTAAATGAGAGAGCTCCGTGTACACAGCCCAAGCAGCTCAGCATACCTCATCCTCAGCACTCACAGCTCAGCCCAGGCCTTTGGAGATGCAGAAAGGAATCACCCTGGGGAAAGTTGTTGAAACCCAGAGGCCTGGAGAGAAGACCTGCAGAGATCGTCCTATGCCTTCCCATGTAAGAAAGAACCTTGGTTGAAGGTTAGCTGCCTTTCCTCTGAAGTACTATACGTTAACTAAATGAATCCCCTCTTATTGAAAGCCAATCCGTCTCTGGTATGTTGCAATCCAGGAGCTAACAAACTAGAATACTCCACCATCACGTTTGCTCTTTCTGTCCCTCTCTTTAGGGATATTTGACCTATGGACATTCTAACTTTTTCATGTTGGAAGAGTCTATCAATAATATGGGGTAGAGAGATGGTTTGCTGATGTTCTGAAGAAAGGCTGGGTCCTCTAGGTTTCAGGTCTTATCTGGTTCATGGCCCTATCTGGAGGGTATAGGTTTCTGGCAAGTCACCCTAGTGCATGGAACCCTTGTGGAATCTTATATATATATTGCCCTAGGTGTTCTTTAGGATTGACTGGAATGGTCCAGGTTAAGGTTTGGCAGGTTATGATAGGTAAAGTGTCTAGCTGAAGCTTGTGTAAGAGCAACCTCCAGAGTTTCCTCTCAACTCTATTTGAACTCTCTCTGCCACTGATACGTTATTAGTTACACTTCTTTCCCCCCTTTTGGTCAAGATAGAACTGTTGATCCCTCAATGCCAGGACTGGATTCATCCCTGAGAGTCATGTCGCATATTGCCAGGGAGACTTTCAACCCTGGATGTCATGGAGGGCAGTGATTTCACTTGCAGAGTTGGGCTTAGAGAGGGTGAGGCCACATCTGAGCAACAAAAGAGGTCCTCCAGAAGTAACTCTTTGGCATAGCTATAGGTAGGCTAAGCTTCTCCACTACCTACATCAGTTTCACAAAAGTAAGCCTCAAGATCAAGGGCATGGCCTCTTGATTTGGGTGTCCCTAAAGTTTGACAGAGTATCAGGGGATTTCCTGATGTTAAATTTTAATAGTTCCTTATTTTTTCTCCCCTCCCTCAAGGGACTTTGCCAATACTTTTCATTATCTGCTTAATATACTATAGGATGTGTCCAGGCATTACATTAGGCTATGCAGAATAAAAGGACCTCTTTCTTATTCTGGGCTCCCTGTCAAAAAAATATTTTAAATGTACAGGTCACAAGCTTTGAAAAATACATAGATCTGTGTAATTGCTGCAACAGTCTGTCTAGCTTACAAAATTTCCATTACTCCAGAAAGTTTCCTCATGTGCCTGTATAAGCAGGTACTTTATCACCACCACCACTTCCACCTGGCCGCTAGGAATAGTGTATCAGCTTCTGTCACTATAAATTAGTTTTCCCTCTTCTAGAATTTCATATAAATGGAATCACAAATATGTATTTGGGAAGGACACTTGACTTATTTAAAAAGGTTTATTATTGGCTTATTGTTTTTGAAATTCATTCATGCTTTGTATATCATATTGCTGAGTAGTATACCAGAATATAGATATAGCACAATTTGTTTATCCATTCATCTTTTGAAGCACATTTTTCTCTCTTCCAGTTTTTGACTATTTTGAATGAAGCTGCTATGAACATTTTTAGTTTTTTTTTTTTACATAAAAGAATCTTTATGTAGTTTTTTTTTTCACTTCCTTTGGTTAAATACCTTGGTGTGGGTCATACAGAAAATATATTTAACTTTTCAAGAAATAGCCTGTTTTGCAAAGTCCTTGTGCCATTTTACATTCCCACTGGAAATGTCTAAGTATTCCAGTAATTCCACATCCTCATTAACACTTGGTGTTTTCACTTTAATATTATTCTAGTGGATATATAATGGTATTTTATTATAGTTTCACTTTTCATTTCCCTTTTTTGTCATATGTATCATTTTTCTTGAGTTGTCTATTCAGATGTTTTGCCAAATTTAATTGGATTGCTTGTCGTCTTATTTGTGTGTTGTGAGAGTTTTTGTATTCATTTATTTTTTTTCCAGTTCATTCACTAAACACTTATTGAGTACTTCACTATGCACAAGGCATACATTTGATCCTGGGGAACCCATTACCCTCTTGACAATTATGTGAGGAAAAGGGATTCCATGTTATGAGTTGGTTTATTTTTTTAATGGTGTTCAGAGAGCTAAAAATTTAATTTTGATGAAATCCAGTTTATCACATTTTTTATGGCTATAATCTTTGTGTCCTACCTCCAAAATATTTCTCTACTCCAGAGTTGTAAATATTTTATTCCGTGTTTTATTATGTAATTATTACAGTTTTAAGTTTTCTGTTTAAGAGTATGATCCATTTCATCTTTAGGCTGTAAGGTAAGAGTTAAGGCTTTTTTTTTCTCCCATGTAGATGTCCATATTTTCCAGTCATTTGTAAAAAGATATCCTTCCTCTATAGAATTATCTTTGTACCTTTGTCAGTAATCAGTTGACCATATATGTAGTATATTTCTGTATCTCATTCCACTGATCTCTGTATTGTTCTTTCATCTGTATTACACAGTCTTGATTTGTATAGCTTTATAGTAAGGCCTGGCATCAGGTAAGGTGAATCTTCCAATTTACCCTTTTCAAGCTTGTCTTAAATGTGCTAGTTGTTTTACATTTTCATGTAAATCTTAAAATCACTATGTCAATTTCTACAAAACAGCCTGAGGGTTGTCATTGGGTTTTCAAGCTAATCCCTAGATTATCTAGGGATAATTGACATGTTAACAATACTGTCTTCCATTCCTTGGACATAGTATATCTCCTGATTTATTTAAGTCTTTTTAAATTTCTCTCAACCGAATTTTATTGTTTTTACTATTCAGGTATTTTGCTAATATTTTTTCTTTAATTTTATTTCAAATTGTTGTTAGCATATAAAAATGCAATTGATTTGTATATTTTGACTTTGTATCCTGCAACCTTGCTAAATTTATTTCTAGCACCCTTTTTATAGATTTTTATAGACTTCTTAGAAACTTATACGTATATGTTCAGATCATCTGTAAATACAGTTTTCTTTCTTCCTTTCCAGTCTGTATGCCTTTTGTTTTTATTCTTTTTAGCCCTGGCTAGAACCTTCAATACAATGGTGAATAGAATTGGTAAGACAAGACACTCTTGTCTTGCTGTTAATCATAAGGAAAAATAGTCTTTCAATATTAAATATGATGTTAGTTATCTAAGTCTTTTGTAGGTTTTTTATCAATTTGAGGAAGTTCTTTCTATTTCTAATTTGTTGAGAGAATTTTAATCATGAACAGATGAACTTTGTCAAATTCTTGCTCTTCCTTTATGAAATGATTATATGTTTCATTTTACTCTAATATTATGATATATTACATTATTGATTTTCAAACATTATACCTTGTATTCCAGAGATAAGCACCACTTGGTCATTATGTGTTATGCATTTTATATATCACCTTACTTGATTTGCTAATATTTTGTTAATGTTTTTTTGCTTTTATATTTTTCAGGGATATTGGTACTAATTTTCTTTCCTTTTCATGTTTTTCTCTGGGTTTGGTAACAGTGCAGTAGTTCCTTATAAAATGAACTGGAACATATTACCCAGTCCTCTAGTTTCCAAATAAAGTTAGTGTAGAATTCTTGTTCATTCTTAAATGTTTGCTAGAATTCATCTTGAAACATTCCAAGCTGAGGAATTTCTTTTGGGGAACATTTTTGATTACAAATTCAAGTTCTCTAGTAGATTAGATCATGTTTTCTATTTCTTTTGTTTTTCAAGTGAAAACGTTTGTTTCATCTACGTTTTAAATTTAAAAATTGTCTAATTCATTGGTTTTAATTTGTTCCTGATCTTTACTTGTTACTCATTTAATATCTGTAATATCTGATATTGTCATTTGTGATATCCTTTATTTCTGAATCCATCTAATGATGGGTTTTTCAATTTTACTGAAGGATTTGCTTTATGTTTCATTGATTTTCTCTGTTGTTTATTCGTTTTCTATTGCTTTTATCTTTATTATTTCCTTTATATTTACTTTGAATTAAGTTTGCTCTTTTTTTAAGCTTAAGGTAAAAGCTTAAGTTAAATCGGTCCATTTTGGTCGTATGATATGTCTCTAATCTATTGAGACTTGTTTTATGCTTTTTCTTTAATTAGAGAAGTTATATGTTTACAGAAAAATGCATAGAATACAGAGTTCCAGTATACCTACCATATTAGCATCTTGCATTAGTATGGTATATTTGTTACAATTAATGAAAAAATATTTTCATAATTTTACTATTAACTGTAGTACATGGTTTAACTTAGGGTTCACTGCTTGTGTTAAATATCCCTATGTTTACTTGTTTTTTATTCTAGTCACTATGCAATCTAAAATTTCCCCTTTTAACTACATTGAAATATGTAATTCAGTAATGTTAATTATGTTCAAAATGTCATGCTACCCTTATCATTATCCATTACCAAATGGTCCATTTGCTCTAGAAAGAATATATGTTGTGAAATTATAGAAAGTAGTGTTCTATAAATGTCAAATGGATTACAGTGGTTGATGGTATTCTTTAAATTTTCCGAGTCTTTTTGTCTAGTTCTTTCAATTACTGGCAAAAGTATATTAACGATAGTTTTCATCTCTCATTTACTTTTTCTTTTGACGGGGGGGGGCGGGGGGTGGTGCATGGTCCAAGAATCTCTTGTTTACTTTTGTCAAATTTTACTTTATGTATTTTGAAACAATTTTATTAGGTACATATACATTTATGATTGTTACAGTTTCTTGATTTATGTACAGTTTTATCTTTAGGAAGTGTCACTCTTTGTCTGTAATAGTAATACTCATCTTGAAATCTGTTTTGTCTGATGTTAATATAGCCATTTCACCTTTCTCCTGCTGTTTTTATATCACTGAGCATTCTTTTGCTTTCAGCCTATTTGTGATTTACTGTTTAAAATGTCTTTTTATAGACAGACTATATTTGAATTTTCCTTGTTTTTTATAAATTCTAATCATTTCTTCCTTTCATTGGAGTTTGTGATACATTTACATTTCATACAGTTAAAGACAAGGTTGGATTTGGGACTGCCATTTTGCTGTTTGTTTCTGATAGCCTCACCTGTGTTTATTTATCTGTTCCTTCATGCTGTTGTAGTTCCTGTGAATCAAATACATTTTATAATTTGTTTTCATTTATCTATTGACTTTTTTTGCTATATCTGCTTATATTAGTTTTTATTGTTGCTTTAGGAATTACTATATTGTACACATTAAAAATTCATGTGCTGCTTTTACATTTTTGAGCTTCACAGGGCCCCAAAGGCCTAACCATGAGTTCCCCAGCTCTCATCAAATATGCCTCACACCCAGTGGAATAGTTTCTCTACCCAGCCAGTTCCCCTATCAGCCAAACCATCTCATTCCATTCAGTCATCAAACTAATGGACTTCAGTTTCTTACCAGTCCACAAAATTATTCAAACAAACCAATCACATCCTTCCACATAAACCAGGGCCTATATCACCCTCTAGCTACCACAAAGTCTGCTTCTAACAGGCCCTGCTGTATTACTCTGCTCTTGACTACAATCTCTATAGTCAGGGCTTGTGGGGTACCAGGCTGAGTATGTGTGACTAATAAAGTAATGCCAATCTCATTTATCCAGTATGTGAAATTTGTCCATCCTTAACCATGGAGTCGATAGTAATGATCAGAACAGTTGGCCTCACAAATAGTACAATCCAACCACAACCAAGGATTCCTGCACGATTTTACCCAACTGACTCATGATAGAGCAAAAGTTGGCTGGAATGGAACTACCAGTTGCTGGCTGGCTATGCTTTAGCTTACTCTGTGTCCCAGGACAGCCATCTCCTCCCACCTTAAGTGTCTTTCTCTCCCCCAAGGTAAGAGCTACTGTTAATTAATTATGTCCTGGCATCCAGTGCAACCTGTGTTTTCTGGAACTTCTGCACCCAGTCTGAGGCATAGCTACCATCAACAAGCCTCTAGAGGGACAGTGGGAAGTTGACCTGACACTAGAAGCTGGGGACAGCAAATACACAACTTCTTAACCAGTCAGCACTTGAGTCCTGCTTGCTAAGGATTAGGCTAGAACTCTAAAGGATAAGGATTCTGGTATACTGTGTCTAGCATGGTGACTAGAGAGTGATCACTTCGGGCAGTCATCTGGCCATTGTTTAGGAAGGTGCTTCTCCTCTTCTCCTCTAGAATGAACTTGGAATCAGCCTGCTAAGGACTTGCAGAAAGTCAGAGTGGCTACCACAAGGAAAGAAGTAAGAATGGCTCTCCGAATGCCTTATGAGAGAGGTTGTTCAAACAAAGGTTGTGTCCTTTCTTATCTCCTTTGTTGCTGCTTCCCTTTTGGGTGCTGTATTTTTTCTGACCCCTAAGGGCATCAAGGTGTACATCCATGGTGGTCCATGGCCCTGGCACCAATGAGAAGAAAAAAGGCAGGGGAGAAGCATTAGATATTCTACTTCTAATGTAAAATCCCTAGCCAAAGTACCTAGGGTTTGCTCAGTACTGTTTCCTACCAGCACATTAATCTTGCAATCACAGGACTTGAGGATCTTACCCCAGCCATAGAAAAAATGGCTGTTTTGGAGGTAGGCCCCCAAGTTTTGAAGATTGACTGACATTCACAGAGGAAGAGGGTGGTTACCTATGAGGCAGACCACCACACTCCTGTTGCCCATAACTACCACAGAGTTCATACTATAAAAGATCAGATGGGGACAAAATCAAACCACAGCTATGCAGGTAGGAACACAAATGAGAAAAAAAAGTCGGAGCCCTGTGAAAGAGGGTAGAACTGTAGCAGAGGATGATTTCCATCTACCCTCTCTAGGTTATGGGTCCAGCATTCTTCCACTGGGCTACTCTGCTATTTGTACAGAGAGCCTAATCCTCAAGATTATAGGACAAAACACTCATGGTAATCCTGTAGCACAGTGAAGGGATTTATTAAAACCTGACTTAATCCCAGGGTCAAAACCAGATAACCACTGCCATGGAGTAGGTCCCTAATCCTATGGATACCGATATGAGGCTCTGTGGAGGAAGAAATTCTTAAATCTAACAGGGGGATATACTCCTTCTGAAATATATCCAGTAACAAATTAAAAAAAAAAATGAATGAAAGAAACCTGGATAGAGGGGGAAGAAACAAACAAAATATTTTAGATTGAAATGAAGGTACATAATTTGACCCAATTAGAAGTCCAAAATTTAATAAAATAATTTATAAATTGACATCCTCCAATAATCTCACTAACATCTTATAAAATGCCTACTATCTTATTTCTTGCCTTAATTGATATAATTACCATTTGGCTCTCTCAGGCTGTGAGTATATATTACCAATAAACTGCTGGCAATTTCATTTCTCCCATCCAGTGTGAGGTGTCATGTGTTGAGCCATCTCTTACTATTTACAACACATATCCTTAATTTATCATTATTCACTTAGAGTTAATACTGAATTACTTAATGTAAAACACATCTATTTTGCAACATTATAGTCCCACTTAATGACCCTCTGATCTTTTGTGTTTTGATTGCCGTGTATGTGATATTTATATTCATAATAAACTGTAAAATATTTAAACTTTAAGCCCAGGGTTGTATAGCCTACCACCTGTATTTTTCTTACAAATTCTGAGCTCTGAGAATGGTTTTAACATTTTAAATGTTTGAAAATTTTCAAATGAAAAATAATTCCCATGCATGAAAATTGTATGAAATTCAAATTCTAGTGTCCTTAAGAAGTTTAATAAAACACAGCTTTGCTTATTCATTTACATATTGTCTGTGGCTGCTTTCACACTATAACAACAAAAGTGAGTTTTTTTTGTGTGACAGACCATATGGCCTATAAAGCCTTAAATATTTACTCCCTGGGCGTTCACAGAAAAAGTTTGTCAACTCCTACTTTATCATGTGTCTTTTAAAAAAGAAAGTAAAATAACAGTTACAGTCTTTTTATGTGTAACTTTTCTGGTGCTCTTCAATCCTTATAGACCTAAGTTATCTAGTATCATTTATCTTCGGCCTGAAAGACTTTCATTAACTTCTTTTTTGATGCAGGCCTGCTAGTGATAAATTCTCAAATTTTATCTGAATGTTGCCTTCATTTGTTTATTTTTAGATGAGCATCATACAGTTTATAATACACTCCCATTTATACACAAATTTCATGTTTACAAGTACAAAAGGTAAAGAACCAAAAATAATCTAGACAGCTATATTAAGTAGTTAATACTGCTGTCCTCGATCCCCGTTTTCTAAATGCAGAAGAAAACTGTAAATGCCATCCTGCATGTGGACTTCACTTTTAGAAGGTGGAGAGTGTATGTAGTTCTGCACATGCCTGGGTTTCCAGAGAACTAACCTGAGACTCCACCTTGCCCCAGGCCAAATCAATCAGAAGGAAATCGACTGTGGTTGTTTGAGTTTCATTGCTGCTGAAAAGCAAACACCCCAAGGTTTTCAAAACCAGAATTCATTGTCTGTGTTTCTGAACTGTTCAACTGAACTTTGCTTTCTAGAGCAGGTAGGTTTTTAGTGGAAATCCCGTTGCTTGGGTTTCTGTGTCAGATGAAGCAGTGTTTTTGGAAAAGCTGGAGTGTTTCAAAATACCACCCAGAGGCAGATGAGGGCTACTGTCTAAAAAAGAAATTTAAGTGTGTCTGTGTCTACATATCAAACATTTCCCCTACAACTGTGGACTGAGCAGAGGTGTCTACAAGTAAAAGTTGGTTTGGGTCCATATGTCCAGGGATTCCAAGACTGATTCAGTGTTCATATTTCTGAGTTTACTGTCTTCCTTTTGAGTTTGGATATTTGAGGCTGAAAATAACTTTTCAATATCAAAATCTTTCCCTGGATTCTGGATTGGGCCAGATGGGAGCAGGGTGTCAGGTCCAGTGTTTGTGTCAGACAAAAGGCTACGATTGTCCAGTGTCTGACCCAGCAGGTTACTTGATAAGATGTTTTCTAAATCACTTAATAAACTATGATTTAGTTCTCATTATCTGTCATGTTTTTGAAGGTAGCATACTGTTCTGCTCACTGAAGTTAATAATTGGTGCGGATTTCTCCATATCTTGATTTAAAGTCTTAGGGTCAATCTGAGGTAACAAACCATGAGTTACAGTCTCTGCTACCAAACCGTTGCTTATAATATTGTCTATAGAAACCCTGAATGATGAATGGACATTCTCAAAAATGTTTCCACATATTACCGCTTGGTTCATGTGTACCTCCACTGGTTTAAGTTCCTCTAGAGATACACCTGACTGGAAACAAGCATCTAAAAAAGCATCAGTCTGAGTGCCTATAAATGAAGTTTCTTTAGACTGGGTAACAAGGTTTGAGTATGAACACTATGGGATGTGAAACTTGAGAACCAATCATCAAATCAGTTTGAAAACAAGACAACACAGAGGAGTCTAGGAATCCCACTGTGCAGAAGGCATGAAGCTTAGCGAGGCATAAGACAGATCTGTCTGCACATTGATGGAAGAAATGCCATTCTTCTTACACATGTTCCCTAGTTGTTGTAAAGTAGTTGGTGGGCTTTTACCCAAGTTCATTTGAACATCTGTACTAATTGGCTCAATGGGATTCACAGTTTTTGAGGGAGGTAGGCTCTCTAAAAGAATAAGCCTCTGAATCTAGGCCGAGGATTAGGACACCTATGGATGAGGAAAGTAAGTGAATGGTGCTGGTGGCAGAGCCCTGATGAGCCATACCTACTACCTCAGGCTAGGCTGAGGAGTTGGCTGTAGTGGGCACAAAGACAGGCATAGAAGAAAACTGCATAACAGGCAGTGTAACCAAAACCACTTTGGGCTTTGATAAAAGCAACTTCTGAGGATATCTTGGAGGTGTTGTAAGAGTCTGTTTTCCAGCATTAGAGCTATGAGAGTTTTCAAAGGAAGCTATTAGCTTAATTTCTGAAATTTCTAGTTCTTGTGTCTCATTTAAAGGTTGGTTTATCAAGCTGTAATTCAAAGGTCTTCTTTGACAACTTCTGGTTATTTGTGGAGTTCTCCATTTCCCTTTTCTAATTAAGTGGATTCCTTTGCTCAGCAGGGATCTCATGGTCAGTTCAGTAGATGTGTGACTGCCAGGCAGTTCTAACATGTGCACTGAAAGGTCTTACCACAGCCCTCTACATGTCTTTTAACATCCCATTCAGTTCCATAAGAATTGCTGCACTTACTACATTTATGTTTCTTTTCAGCATGCATTTTCATAAAGTGCTGTTTTACAAGAGAGAATTGAGAAAATGGTCTGTTCAGCCCTCTAGGTCATACTTGAATTGGACAGCAGTAGAATTTCATACCGTTTTCGAATTTTTCCTTATAGTTGAATTTACTATGACATCCTGCAGGCAGTGGCTCTTGACCAAGGTGCATGTTGAGGGTGGGGCTGTTGGGTAGGATCTTGCTGCAGCCACACAAGGTACACATGATGTTAGTGTGCATGGACTGGGATAGCTCACTCACCAAAAGCTGGATCAGCTCCTAGGCAGGCAGTGCCGGAGCTGTGGGCTACTGCCTTGCCACTGCAGGCCATGGCTGGCTGTCCCTCAGCTGTCTTGAAACAGCCGGAACACCTGATGCATGCCCAAAAACAGAACCATGGGCTCTGCCCCCACTGCCTCAGAGGCCATCATTTTTTGTTGCCTTTATTTTTGAAGAATAGTTTTGCTTGTTGTGGAATTTTTTATTGTCTTTATTGGTGGTGGCTCTAGTTTGCTAGCTGCTGGAATGCAGCACACCAGAGACAATCTTTATGTCTTTCAATAAAAGGGGATTTATTTAATTAACATGTAGTTTTTCAGAGGAAAGGCAGCTAACTTTCAATTGAGGTTCTTTCTTACACAGGAAGGCACAGAGTGATCTCTGCTGGCCTTCTCTCCAGGCCTCTGGGTTCCAGCAACTTTCCCTGGGATGATTTCTTTCTGCATCTCCATGGGCTGAGCTGCAAGTGCTGAGTTGAGGTATGCTGAGCTGCTTGGGCTGTGCTACATTGAGCTCTCTCATTTAAGCACCAGCCAATTAAATCAAACATGCTCATTGCAGCAAACAGTCTCCTAGCTGACTGCAGACATAATCAGCAACAAATGAAGTTTGCATGCCATTGGCTCATGTCCCCAGCAATAGAACTAGGCACCTTCACCCAGCCAAGTTGACACCTGAACCTAACTACCACATGTCCACCCCTTGTCAACTTGGCAGCTACACGCCTCACCTTAAACAATATTGAAGTGCAAAAAATTCTCTTCTGGCTGTGAACCTATGAATCTCAAAACAAGTTATCTGGTGCCAATATGCAAAGGAAGGGCAGTCACAAGATCCATAGGGAGAAATTGGAAGGAAAACCTGCAGGGCAACCGACATTGCATTTCAAAGTCTGAAAGTCATTTATCCTTCAGCTTTAGAAAGTGACAGTCCCACTCCTTCCCAGTGTCTATGCAGTTGACTTCCTCTTTCCAAATCAACCTTGAGAAACATTGAGGAGACCTTTATCTCGGCTCCACCCTCTCCAGGCATCAGGGCCACACCTGGGCTCTTTGCCATTTCCAGGGCACACATGCAACCCCTCCATGTAGTGGCAGCCGGGCTCTCCCCAGTCCCCAAGGAACATGCTGTACCTTTTCCAAGGCCTGAGGTAGCACAACTCTTTCACTGCAACAAGGTAGGAGACTCATCCTCTCCATGTATATGGGTGGGTCCACTCTCCTGGCTGAGGTTTCTTGGCTTCAGACCCGAGCTTCCATGATTCTCACTCTGCAAACTCCAATTTGTCCCTTTTGTGTCCCTTTGTCCAGATTGGCAGTGATTCCGGTTACACCAACAGTCTCTTCAATCACTCCAGGACTTGTCCATCATTCTCTTCACAATTCCTCCAAAATCTTCCCCTTATCTATCCAAAAAACCAAACATATCTTGTATTTGCAAACCTCAGCGACTCCCCACTCCTGGTACCAAATTTGCTAGCTGCTGGAATGTGCAACACACCAGAGACAGATTGGCTTTCAATAAAAGGGGATTTATTTTGTTAATTCTTCAGAGGAAAGGCAGTTAACTTTCAACTGAGGTTCTTTCTTACATGGGAAGGCACAGGGTGATCTTTGCTGGCCTTCTCTCCAGGCCTCTGGGTTCCAACAGCTTTCCCTGGGGTGATTTCTTTCTGCATCTCCAAAGGCCTGGGCTGAGCTGCAAGTGCTGAGATGAGGTATGCTGAACTGCTTGGGTTGTGCTACATTGAACTCTCTCACTTAAGCACCAGCCAATTAAATCAAACATCATTCATTGCAGCAGGCATGCCTCCTAGCTGACTGCAGATGTAATCAGCAGCATATGAGGTTCACATGCCATTGGCTCATGTCCACAGCAATAGAACTAGGCACCTTCACCTAGCCAAGTTGACACCTGAACCTAACTACCACACTGGTTTTTAGCAGTTTGACTATGATTTATGTGGTGATTTTCTTTGTATTTATTCTGTTAGATGGAATTCATTGAGCTTCGTGAATTTGTAAGCTAAAGGTTTTTTGCAAACTTTGGTAGTATTGGGCCATTATTTCTTTAAACAAAATTTTTACCCCTTTTTTCTCTTCTTTTTCTATGATTTCAATTTTACATATATTGGTTCACTTAATATTGAGCCAGAGATCTCTGATTCTATTCATTTTTCCTTAGCCTTTTAAATTTCTATTTGGATTCTATAATTTCTATTCATGTATTTTTCAAGGTCACTGATTTTTCCTTTTTCTACTTCTGGTCTGATGTGGAGCCTATCTAGTGAATTTTTCATTTCAGTTATTGACCTTCTCAGCTCTGAAATATTCATTGGATTCTTTTTTATAATTTACATTTTGAGATTCCCTATTTGATCACTATTTAAGACTAATTTTTCCGTTACATCTCTGAACACATTTAAAACAGCTAGTGTGAAACCTTTATCAGTAAGATCAAACATCAGGACTCACTAGGAATTCATTTCTATGGCTGTTTTTTTCTAAGTATGGGTCATAAATTCCCCCCTTGTTTTTGTTTTGTTTTTCATGTCTAGTTTTACTGGAAACCTGGATATCATGAATAATGTGTTATAGTGACTGAATTCTGTTACATCTTTTACATGCTTCTGAGTATTATTGGTTTTTTGTTCTAGCAAGCAATTAACTTGCTTGGAATAAAACTTCAAACTCTTGTCTCTGTCTTTAGTGTAAAGCAGCTGAGATCTCCACTAGGTTATTTAAGCTTCCAGCTGCTGCTTTTTACTCTGGCATCCCTGTGGGGAGAGGGGGGAAGGTAGATTCTCCTTTGTGTTCATGTAATTTAGCTCTCAGGGATTTGATGAGTATTTATTTTAGATTTGGATGTTTGCTTTTTGCAATTCTGTGATTCCGTGTTCTCCCACCCTACCCTACCCCACTATGTTTCTAATTCCTTTGTCAACCCCAAATTCTGATACCTCAATCCATTAAGACTTCCATTTTCTTCTACTTGAACTATGAGCAGGCTGTGGAATGCTCTCAGTCAAAAAAAAAGCAGAAAACTTAGAAATCTCATTAGATACTATATTAGTTTGCTAATGCTGCTGGAATGCAATATACCAATAATGGAATGGCTTTATAAAGGGAATTTATTATGTTACAAGTTTACAGTTCTAAGGTCATGAAAATGTGCAAATTGAGACACCAACAACTGGTTACCTTCACTCAAGAAAGGCTGATACCATCCAGAATGCCTCTGTCAGCTGGAGAGGCACATGGCTGGTATCTGCTGGTTTTTGTTCCCTGTTCCATTGTTTCCAGCATCTGATGCCAGTAGTTTCCTCTCCAAGCATTTATTGGGCTTTACTTAGCTCATCTGGGACACAACTCTGGGTTCTGGCTTGCTTAGCATCTCATAGGAAGGCACATGGTGACATCTGTTGAGCTGTATTCATATCTAGGCATTTGCTTTTTCTGTTGGCACTCCTTGCATCTCCAACCATCCATGTCTCTGTCAGCTCTGAAGCAACTGTTCTTCAAGCATCTGCAGGTTCTTCAAAATGTTTCCCTTTTTAAAGGACTCTAGTGACCCACCTTGAATGGGCAGAGTCACATCTCCATCCATTCAAAAAGGTCACACCCACAGTTGGGCATGCTGCATTTCCTTGGAGATAATCTAATCAAAAGTTCCCTCCCTCCAGTATTGAATCAAGATGAAAAGAAATGGCTGACCCCACAAGAATGGATCAGGATTAAAACTTGGCTTTTCTGGGGCTCATGATAGCTTCAAACTGGCACAGTTGTGCTTTTATCTTTCAAGGGTAAATTCTGGTTTCTTTCAGTTGGCTTTCTGCTAACGGCCCTGAGATCTCGATCTCCATAAACATATGCAGAGCCTATCAGCTAGGGATTTCAAGAGGCCTTTAACTTAGATTTTCGGTCTTATCCTTTATATAATTTTCTCACTTCCAGAATTTCCCCCTAAATCTGTCTTTTACCACCTTGAACAGGTAATCTGGTTTTCTGCCTCCAGAACTGTGAAAAAGCCATAACCGTAACAGTTCTTACCCATTACACTTGCTGTCCTTCAAGGATGACCTCTCCTCTAATTTCTGCCTGCTTTTGATTCCAGTGCATTCCATTAGTTGCTTGTTTTAAATTTTGTCCAGAATTTTAAATTTTTATCTGAGAGTGTATTTTCCTGACACTGTTATTAGTGGTTGCTGAAAGTTTGTCTTACCATATATTTTTAAAACTATATTCTTCCTGCAGAACACATTCATCTTGAAGAGGAATATATTTATCTCCTCATTGAACAGAAATTGTTCTTGTCTGTATGATACACTGTTTTTTATGTGTGTTTCTATCATTGTACCTGTAACACCTTCCAGGAATGTATTTATACATGCTTTCATGAAGGTACGTTACATGCCTCTGAGATTGTAACTTCTTGTGAGCAGACATAGTATTTTGTTTATCTTCGCACTCCAGAAAACTAACACACTTTTGGGGCTGTTCTAGTTTGCCAACTGCCGGAATGCAACATATCAGGAATGGAATGGCTTTTAAAAAGGGGAATTTAATAGGTTGCTAGTTTATAGTTCTAAGGCCAAGAAAATGTCCCAATTAAAACAAATCTATGCCCAATCAAAGGCATCCAGGAAAAGATACCTTGGTTCAAGAAGGCCAGTGAAGTTCAGGGCTTCTCTCTCAGCTGGAAGGGCACATGGTGAACACGGCGTCATCTGCTAACTTTCTCTCCTGGCTTCTGGTTTCATGAACCTCCCTGGGAGGCATTTTCCTTCTTCATCTCTAAAGGTCACTGGCTCTTAGACTCTCTGCTTCATGGTGCTGCAGTATTCTCTGCTCTCTCCAAATCTCTAGCTTTCTCCAAAATGTTTCCTCTTTTATGGGACTCCAGAAACTTACCAGGACCCACCCAAATGGGTGGAGACATGTCGTCACCTAATCCAACTTAACAGCCACACTTGATTAAATCACATCTCCAGGGAGATGATCTGATTACAGTTTCAAACATACAGTATTGAATAGAAATTATTCTGCCTTTAAGAAATGGGATTTTGATTAAAACAGTGCTTTTCTAGGGTCCATACATCCTTTCAGACCAGCACAGGGGCACAAAATGATTTCACTATAAATACTTTTAGAATGAGTTATTAAATAAATTCAGTGGCCTCTCTACCATGAATTTTATTTCTTCCACAATATAAATCACTAAAGAAAGAAATGATAGGCTTCCTTTACAAGTTTCTGTGTGAATGCTACAAAGGCACAGAGTCAGAATGAGTCCCTAATATCTGGTCAACAAGCTTCTGTCACAGTTCACATCCATTACAGGGATCAGTGTCATTCAAAGATGTGACTGTGGACTTCACCCAAGAGGAGTGGCAGCATCTGGATCCTGCTCAGAAGACTCTATACATGGATGTGATGTTGGAAAACTATTGCCACCTTATATCTGTGGGTAAGAAAAGCTCTCTTTGAAACTTTTTTTCAGAGTTTAAATTATTACATACTTTATTTCATTTGAGCATCACAGCAACAGCATGAAGTAGAGAATTGTCCCCCCCTCCCTTTTTTTTTTCATTTGCATGGGCAGGCACCAGGAATTGAACCCGGGTCTCTGGCATGACAGACGGAATACCACTGAGCCACCGTTGCACTGCCCACCCACCCCCCCTTTTTTTTAATTAATGTAGAAGTTGTGGTTTTACAGAACAGTCATCCACAATACAGGATTCTCATATGCCACCCTATTATTTTTATTCTAGTAACACATATAAAACCTAAAATTTCACCTTTTAAGCAATTCAGATATATAATTCAGTACTGTTAATTTTATTTACAATATTGTGCTATCATCACTAATACCCATTACCCAAATTTTTCCATCAACCTAAACAGAAACTATACAATTTAAGTAGTCGTTCCCCATTCCCTATCTCACTCCAGGCTCTGGTAATCTTTGTTCTACATTCTGATTCTATGAGTTTTTTTAATTTTAATTTCATATCAAATCATACAGTGTTTGTCCTTCGGTGTCTTGCTTATTTCACTCAACATAATGTCTTCATGTTTATCCATGTTATCACATGCATCAGAACTTCATACCTTTTTACAGCTGAATACTATCCATTGTGCATATATACCACATTTTGTGTATCCATTCATTGAGCACTTGAATTGTTTCCGTCTTTTGAGCACTTGGATTGTTTCCGTCTTTTGGCAATTTTAAATAATGCTGCTGTGAACAAAAGTGTGCAAATATCTGTTTGAGTTGTTGCTTTCAATTCTTTTGGCTATATACCTAGAAATGGGATTGGCAGGTCATATGGTAATTCTGTACTTAACTTTCTGCCAAACTGTCTTCCACAGAAGCTGTACATATTACCTATTACCACAGTGAATGAGTGTTCCTATTTTTCTACATCCTCTCCAACAGTAATTTTCTGTTTTTGTAATAGCCATTCTAGTAGGTATGAAATGGTATCTCATTATAGTTTTGATTTGCATTTCCCTAACGGTTAATGATGTTGATCATCTTTTCATTTGCTTTTTGTACATTTATATATCTTCTTTGGAGAAATGACTGTTCAAGTCTTTTGTCCATTATTTAATTGGGTTCTATGGCTTTTTGTTGTTGAGTTGAAGGATCTCGTTCTATATTCTGGATATTAAACCCTTATCAAATATGTGGTTTCCAAATATTTTCTACCCTTGTGTAGGTTGTCTTTTTACTTTCACGATCAAGTCCTTTGATACACAGAGGTTTTTAATTTTGATGAGATCCCATTTATCTATTTTTTTCTTTTGTTGCTTATGTTTTGGATATAAATATTACCTAACACAAATTCCTGAAAATGATTTTTTATGTTTTTTCCTAGGAGTTTTATAATTCTGGTTCTTATATTTAGGTCTTTGATCTGTTTTGAGTCTAGCTACAAGTTTGTCAATTTTATTGATCTTTTTAAAGAACAAACTTTTGGTTTTGTTAATTCTACTTTTTAAAAATTTTCTGTTTTATTTATCTCCCCTTTAATCTTTGTTATTTCTCTTTGAAACTTTTACTAGCATACATTTCCATTCATAGTGTCTAAAGTATGTGTAATATTGAATTTCATACCTAAAGTTGATGAATTCCTTTTGATTAGGAGAAAGGATTGTGTCTTCATTTGCCCAGTGCAAGGGGCGATTAAATTTGCTGATACACAAATGAGTTGCTTAATTTGCAGCATTGAAGCTGCATCTAACTCATTTTTCAGAGGTATTAAAACCCAAGTTACTTAAACCAAATCTTATTTTCTCTTATCAGGTTGTCACATGACTAAACCCGATGTGATCCTCAAGTTGGAAAGGGGAGAAGAGCCATGGACATCATTTTCAGGTCATGGCTATTTAGGTGAGTTTCTGAATCCTAAGCATATGAAATCTATTGGAAATTAAATTTTAAAATGTTCAGATGGTGGTGGCACATTTAAAATGTTTTAAGAATGTCTTTTTAAAGGTTTCTCATCTTTGAAAAGACCTTCACGACTCAAAAACTTATGATTCAAAATATCACTCTCCTCAAATACAATCTTTCCTAATTTGCTTGATGTATCAGAGATATTTATCACTCTTAACTTACCCAAAATGTACTATAAGCCTTCCTTTAATCATTTTTTTCCCTTAATTTATGTCTCTTTTTCCGGCATTCTCCATCCCCTATTTTCTTGCCAGTGTGATAGATTTCTTTCAGGTACTCTTAAATCTATCTTAAAAGAAGAGGAAATCCTTGTCTAATGTTCCTTTTCTTAGTTACTTTCCATTTTCTTTATTTCCCTTTCCTATATAATACATCAGATTTGTTTTCTGCGCTAAGTCTCAGTTCTCATTCTCACCACAAATCTAGCTATTAACTGTAAAATTTACTTCCCTCAGCTCAGATCAATAATTTTACAGTCGCCATTTCCCTCCAGTAAACCTTTATTGTTAATTTTATAGTACTGATCATCATTCTTGAAAATGAGGATTGGTTGGGGTAAAACAACACTAACTTATTCTCATGCTGATTCTCTGAGTGCTTATTTAGAACTTGGCTTTCTTCACCACTGGCCATATTGCAAGAAACAATGTCTGGCACATAATAGCCAGATATTTTTAAAATAAATGCACGTTCTTTCACTGGGCTTTCTTATTTCTCTAATGTATTCTCAAGGGCCTTGCCTTTTTAAATTATCTCCCTAAAATTATAATAACTTCATCCAGTTTCATAACTTAAGCTTTTTGTTTTATGTGAGTAGCTCTAACATGAACATACTTGGCACATTTTGCCCACCTGTACCTAGTCTGTCAGGAGCACAGTAATACATGATGTCTCACTTATTCTGTATAAAATGTTGGGAATGAAAATCATTAACTTTCCCAGCTCTTAAATCCTTTCCCGATATCTGTTTCTAAATTCTTTTGTTCCTGCTATGTTGTCAGCTTAACTCTTTTGTCATTCTTTCTTTTTGATTGCTTCATAATTTGTGTAATATTTATCAGCCTGTGAAATATATTTACATCCTCCCATATTCTCATTTCTCACTGACATCATACAAAATGACAAATGTCTTATTTTATACCTTAATTAGATTTACCATACTTTTTGCCCTAATTCTTTCAATTTATATTGTTACTTTACTGGCAAGATACATCAATACTTGTTAACTATTGTTTATTATTTATTATTTAATAATTAATTCAAGAAATTGAAATTCCTTTTCTTTCAAAGGCTACCACAATAAGATCTCATCTGATCTTTTCAACTTTATTTCTTTTTCTTGCTAATTTCTGCTTGATCTAGTTTCCTAAATATTCTCCATATCTGTAGAGGTCATTATCACATCTGTACTTATCGTTGTGTTATGTTCTTCCCTCTAGATACTATATATTTTTAAAGTTAAATCTGAAGATTTCTACTCCATGAACTGTTCCTTAACCACTCTATATCCTATTCACCTTTCCTTTTTCTGAATTCCTGTACTACTTACAGACTAAGGTATGCACACACACACAGTTCTTTCTTAAGATCATAGAATTTGATACCTGATTGCACATTCTTAAAGATTCCTCCTCCCACAGATAAGATTCTTTGTTTGAATAGTCTTTGCTGTGATATATAACGTGTTAGGTTTTCAGTAGTTAGTTCATAATTATCTGTGGAGCTATGCAGGAGAGGTATCTTTTTCATCCAGTCCGAAAGTATATACTGGTAAGTTCCATACTTGTTCATCTCATGTCCCTATTTGTTCTGATTGAAATGCTTGGATTTCTGCCAAACGCTATCTATCTAACATACCTAGTGTTGATGTAAATTCAGGTAGGTTTAAAGGAGATAAAATTTTCCATCCATGAGCATAGATTTTAGTTGGGAAAGGACTACTATCAAAGTCTGCTTTTGTCATGGAACATTTATATTACAGTACAAACCTGTTAAAAGATTGTTAAAATGACGTTTTCAGACCATAATTACTTTCATATTTTAAAAAAAATAGAGCTTTAAGTGGTGAGGGAAACACGTGAAGGATTTTCAAAATCATGGAACAGAAGCATTTCCTTGAAGATTCTCTAAATAGAATAGAAATAATATTGGAAGGCAAGCTAACAGATTAAAAGAACTTGAGCACAGCTTGTGATTAGGAATCAGTGAGATATTTTTAGAGCAAGTACCAGTTCTAACTAAAACAGAAGTTTCTTGTTTTGAGTGGAATTTGTCAGATATGTGGACAAACCTGAAAGCTGATATAAATATAAAAAGTGAATCTAAAATGTTACGGCTCTTAGAATTTGTCTAGCAGGTTTTAACAACAATTAAAAAAGTTGTTAATAATTAACCACAAAAAAGTCAATCTAGGTCATATAAAGTTTTGTTTATGGGAGAAATTCCTTATTTATTCCTTATTTGTTGTGGGTAATGGGTTCAAAGAAGAAATAGATTTTTGAGCTCAGTTTTAACATTGTCCTACAAGACAGGGAAGTAACAAGTTAAATATACCTATAAATTTATAAGAAAAATGAAGGTTAAGATTAATGGATATTCTAGGACCAGATTGAATAATCTGATCCTTCTGGTCCTCTTGGTGGAAAACTGGAGTTCAAATTGAAAAGAAAATAATTAAAATTGATGGTCTAGAGAATTTCATTATCAAACAATTCTAAAAGAATTAATTGATGGAAGCAGAATCTGACTACAGCAGTGAATATACACCTTGTTTATTTTGAAATTACTGTTGGGAATGTTTTCTTCGTTCTCCCCTTACAATAGACAATGATTCCCGTTATATGAAGGATTAGAGCCTAGATTGTAGGATTGTTTTTCTAAACATTGGGAAATTGATACTTGAAAAGATTAATTAGCCATTGATGAAAACATGGAAGTGGGGGTGATGACACAGCTGGAAGCATTTTTCCATACAGAAATCTAGGTATGAATGTATAAATATACAGATTCTGCTCTGTGACCTCCAAAAATATTCCTTCCTCTAATATTTACCATGAACAAATTTTTCTACTGATTACAGTTTAATGCCTTTGATAGACTTAGTTATTGCCTCTGAATTCACCTATCCAGGCATCAGTCCGCCTTTTACCATCCTTTCTCTTCTGCTAACTGCTGCTTATCTTCATTTCACAATGATTATAAAGTTCTGGTGTAAAGTGCAAAAGGTACCATTATTCAACACTGAAGCAGGATTTTGTTTTGTATTTTTTTCCCAGCCAGGAGGTAGTTTGTCCTGGTATTTTTCGGCCCTTTTGGCTAAACCTGAGTTCAGTCATCCCTAGTACAATTCTTTTCCATAATAAGTATATGAATATTTACACATTGTTATCCTATGTTTTCTAGAAGAAAATTGGAAAGCTGAAGACTACTTAGTGAAGTTCAAGGAACACCAAGATAAGTATTCTAGATCAGTTGTATTCCTCAACCACAAAAAAATGATTAAGGAAAAAGGTAATATATACAAAAAGGCATTTATTATAGGCAAAACCCCTGTTAATTCAAAAAATGGACCTTCTGAATATCATACCCATGGAACAATTTTGAAAAATGTTTCAGAATTAATCATTAGTAATCTAAGCCCTGCAAGAAAGAGATTTGTTGAGCGTAACGGATATAGGAAATCACTTTTCAATACTAAACAAGAAACAACTCATCCTGGAGTCAAATCCCATAACCATAATGTGAGAGCTCTCACTCATAATGAAGTGCTTATTCAATACCAGAAGATGGATACTCCAACACAGTGCTTTGGATATAATAACTGTGAGACATCCTTCCTTAAAAAGGGAGGCTTAGTTACACATAATAGAACTTACAGAGGGGAAAACCCATCTGAATATAATAAAAGGAGAAGAGCAACCAATATTGATAGAAAACATACATGTACTGAATGTGGGAAATCTTTCTGCAGAAAGTCAGTGTTGATTCTTCATCAGGGAATTCACACAGAGGAAAAACCTTATCAGTGTCATCAGTGTGGAAATGCATTCAGAAGGAAGTCATATCTCATTGATCATCAGAGAACTCACACAGGAGAGAAGCCCTTTGTTTGTAATGAATGTGGTAAATCCTTCCGCCTAAAGACAGCTCTCACTGATCATCAGAGAACACATACAGGTGAGAAATCGTATGAATGTCCTCAATGTAGGAATGCTTTCAGATTGAAATCACACCTCATTCGTCATCAGAGAACTCACACAGGAGAGAAACCATATATATGTAATGAATGTGGGAAGTCCTTTCGCCAAAAGACAACCCTCTCTCTACACCAGAGAATTCATACAGGGGAGAAGCCCTATATTTGTAAAGAATGTGGGAAATCCTTCCACCAGAAGGCAAACCTTACTGTACATCAGAGAACTCATACAGGGGAGAAGCCCTATATTTGTAATGAATGTGGAAAGTCCTTTTCCCAGAAGACAACCCTTGCTCTTCATGAGAAAACTCATAACGAGGAGAAACCCTATATTTGTAATGAATGTGGGAAATCTTTCCGCCAGAAGACAACCCTCGTAGCACATCAGAGAACACATACAGGGGAGAAATCATATGAATGTCCTCACTGTGGAAAGGCCTTTAGAATGAAGTCATACCTCATTGATCATCACAGAACTCATACAGGAGAGAAACCATATGAATGTAATGAATGTGGGAAATCCTTCAGTCAGAAGACTAATCTCAATCTACATCAGAGAATTCATACAGGGGAGAAACCCTATATTTGTAATGAATGTGGGAAGTCCTTTCGCCAGAAAGCAACTCTCACTGTACATCAAAAAATACATACAGGGCAGAAATCCTATGAATGTGCTCAGTGTGGTAAAGCCTTTAGCAGGAAGTCATATCTCATTCATCATCAAAGAACTCATACAGGAGAGAAACCATATAAATGTAATGAATGTGGGAAGTGCTTCCGCCAGAAAACAAATCTCATTGTCCATCAAAGAACTCACACAGGGGAGAAACCCTATATTTGTAATGAATGTGGTAAATCCTTCAGTTATAAGAGAAACCTCATAGTCCATCAGAGAACTCACAAGGGAGAAAACATGGAAATTCATTAAACAATGTGATTTCTTTGTGAAGCCTTTCCAAGTCATTGTAAACCTTTGCTTTAAAAGAAAAACATGCTTACACATGTTAATGCAATTTTAATCACAAATGTTATCGTAGCCATCAATTTAAAGAACTATACCACATAATTATTTATGCATTGTTTATTAGCATATAAAATGAGTATGACCATTGTTACTGAACTCTTATCAGCAATGAAGCTATTTTTTAAGTTTTCAACTATTCCTGATGAATTAGATAGTTCATAAAAATAATTTATATAATAATACATACAGAAGCAATATACAAAGTGGTTATAAGCTTTTCTCTTAGGAACACCTAAGAGAAAAAATATCTATAGACTATATTTCTCATTGCATTCTGTTGAATAAAAGATAGTTAGTTGTTAACTTCCCCAAAGATAACCACGTCCCTGCCTTATAATATTACTGAATAGGTTTTGCATGTTTTAAAGTATATATATTTTATCATACATCGTTTGTTTTTTGCTTATTTCACTCAATATTATTTTTGCATTATTGCATGTGGCAGTAGTGTTCATCTTCATTCTGTATACTACTCCATTTTAAGAATATATCTCTGTTCTGTTTGTGGGCATTTATATTTTTTACATTTTATTTATAATAAAAATACTGCTATAACTATATTTGCTTATGTCTTGGGTATATGTATATGAGTGTGTATGTCTGGTAGTTTTATACCTAGGACTAGAATTACTCAGTTTTAGAGTATGTATAAGTTTTTTCAGCTATAGTAGATTCTTCCAAACATCTCACACATTTTCCAACATGTGATGATTCTCTTTGGAAAGAAACAGGTTTAAATGTAGTCAGTATGGAAAGGTCTTTTTTAGTCATTCAAACTAGAGAATTCCTACTAAAAGGAAACCTTATAATGGTATAATTGTGAGAAGGCCTTTATTAACATATGCAAGTATAATAAATGTAGAAAGACCTTTAGCTGTGACTCACATCTTACACAACACCAGAGAATTCATATTGGAGAGAAATCCATTAGTTGTCCTGACTATGGAATTACTTTGAGCATACCTTATACCTTATTCAACATCAAAGGATTCGTACTATAGAAAGGAAGTTTAAGAAGTGAAATATATGAATCGAACTTTAAAGTATGAGTCCCAGTAGATGTATGAAAATGTTTTCTGTATAAAATACCTTTGTATCTTGATCTTTCATACAGGAAATGTGAGTCTTTAAAAATCCCAAATAAAATATCATTGGCAAGATTTTGATGTTTGAAAATTAGAAATCTGCTAAAACAATAACTATTATAGTATCTGTTCTTTGGGAATAAATTCAGCAGCAACTTAAGCAATGTTATTGAAGGCCCTGCTTGAGAATATTCAAAACCAACATTCACTACGTGTATCATTTTAGTGAATAATTATCAATCATTGTGCACCATAAAATTCAGTAGAAGTTGAAATAAGCTTATTTTCTATTGTAAATCAAATCTAAGGAGGCAGGAAGAAAGTTTCATGGTACAAGTATCTGATATTGAACATATTCATCAGTGCCTCTAACCTATAGAAAGGGATAGCAATTGCCAATTGATAGTAAATGGAAACAAGTTTGTGTGCTGGGCCTACAGATCATTTCAGAGCAAAAAGAACTGGTAGGTAATGAGGAAAAGCAGACATAAAAATTTAGACTTAAATGGGACAAGCATAGGGCAAAATATAATGATGCCTTGTCTAACAGGTTATGACTGAAATTTACTTAATATTTATGCTCAGATTTTTTTTAGAGTGCAAGCTGGTTGGACAAATTAAAGTAACTAGAACAAGTGGGTAAGATAGGATCTACATTCACAACTCCGAGAACCTCCAGATTCTATTTCATTTGAAAATAAATTTATATTTCTAGATGGGTAAATATTATATGCTAACATTGTTTAAGTAACAAAAGAATTGCAGTTATAACCAAGAATGCAACTCTACCTCATTTTCCTTAGTATGTAGCCAATAGGAGGAGACATGATCTAATTAAATGTTTGTTCTAGCCTACCAAAGATATTGGGAATATGCAAGTCATTTTATCCTGGGCATTCTTTCTACTTTACCTTGTTTCCACTTTCCCAGGTATTTCATGGCTGCCACAGAATCTCAAATCTGTGGCATCCCTAACTTTTGCCTTTCTGCCTCCTACTTTACTGATTATATGATGAAATATAAATACCGTATTTGCAGAATGATGTATCTCCCATTTACTTTTATACATAGGACATATATATATATATTCATGTTTCATAGTTTTGAGTAAGAGGAACTAGAAAGTATGGTGTACTATGAGCTGTTTTTTTAATGTCTTAACTTCAAAAGTACACTTATGAATCCAAACATTAGGGCTATTTTCTTGCCTAAGGGAACTCTCAGTATAGCAGATTATATGAACAAGTCATAAAAGTATTTGTATAGTTGTCATTGGGTATATTCATATTCAAGCAAGCATGTTCATGCTCCCAATTAGAGTCATTTCCCAAGATCTACACTTAATAGTTACCATACCCACCCAAACATATATGACTTGGGGGAGGTGGAAAGGATATTGTTAGAAGAGACACATTACTACTGTGCATTTTATTCATTATAATAAACATTGAAAAAGCTCGAGTAGGTCAGTCCCAGGCTACCTTGGCATCCTAGGGCAAGCTGTAAATATCTTAAACCTATACTCTGTATTTCATAATATTCATAATATTTTCCTTATTTCCCAAGGCCTATAATGAGCCCCCATGCAAATCTCTGGAATTTAACATATTTTGCCTCAATTGCCTGAGGAGGAAAGAAGCAATTAAAAGGCATTATGCAAATGTTTGGCTATAAAAAGTTACCCTACTTGAAATGGTCCTGCTAAAATTGAAAGAAGTGATGCATGAAAAGTTTTATCTGATTTTTCTGTTTTAATTTATTTTACTTTTTAAAATTCACATACAATTTAATGTTTCATTTCTATAAACTTTATAGAAAGTTTACTGTAATGGTGGATGATGTTAAAATTATGAGGTTTGTTCAAATCACATAAAATAGCTTTGATGCATATCAGTAAAATATAAATTGTTTAGTTTCTAATATGCTGCACAATTGAATCTTTATCTCACATTATTCTATGGTGAGGGAATTTTCCTTAGATTCTGTTCTAGAAGAATGAAAGCTAGTCCTGAGGTTCTGTTCACCCAGATTCCAATTCCAGTTCTGTCACAGTGTATTAAGAACTTCAGCATCTCTGCTTAACTTCTCTGATGATACCTGAAAAATATGAGTGTTGTTCTCTCTCACAGGCTGAACGTTAAAGAAACATGAGAATGAAAGAAGTTTGAACCTTAAATTGTGAACCCAAGACTTCCCATTTTTCTCCCTCATTTGGTCTCACAATGACTTTTTTTTAACTTTTTCTATTGTGTAGTAAAAATATATACAAAGCAAAGAAATAAAAAAGCAATAGTTTTTAAAGCACTCTTCAAAAAGTGATTACAGGATAGATCCCAGAGTTTGTTGTGGACTATCATACAATCCTCTCGTATTTTTCCTTCTAGTTGCTTCAGGATCTAGGAGGCTAGAGGGCTTAATACTTTTTTATCATCACAATCCACTTTTTTTCCCTTCTTTTTTTTGTGAACAATAACATATATACTAAAAAGCTATAAATTTCAAAGCACAGCACCACTATTAGTTGTAGAACATATTTCAGACTTTGACATGGGTTTCAATTTCACAGTTTTAGGTTTTTACTTCTAGCTGCTCTAAAATACTGGAGACTAAGATATCAATTTAATGAATCGGCATTCATATTCATTTGTTAAGTCCTATCTTCTATGTCTAATTCCGCCATCACTTTTGATCTTTCCATACCTCTCTTTGGGGTTGTTTAGAGTATGGCAATTCTAAATTTTTTATATTGCAAGGGTCTGTCACTAATTCTCACAATGACTTTTAAAGTCAAAGCACACAATGTTTCATTCCTTTCAACTGCCCATTATGTATAATGCCTCATCTTTGTGTTTCACAACTGCAACAACTTCTGACAATTGAATCAGAATACTTTCTCCTAGTCCTAATTCCCTTTATTTCTTAATTTAGTTCTCTTTGCATTCTCAGTACCTATTCTAGAATTTCATTATATTTCACAAATCCCTGCCATGCCCTAGTCTCTTACTCTGAGCAGGAAAGGTTGTTATTCTTTCACAGACAAGACTGAGGGAAAAAGGAAACTTAACTCTTAGAATTTTTCCCCAGCATTTCCAAACTCATTCCAATCTGCAATATTCTTTTCTTTTTGTCTTATCCCGCAAAGAAGGACATTTATGAAGCTTAAGTGTGTTGCTATCTTGTTTGTAACATTGGTATTTGCTAATTATGGAAATAATCTCACCATAATGCACTGTTAGTGTGTGTGTCTGTGGGCATGCTAATTTGAGATATAGAATCACACACAAATAACTGAGGTCCTGCTAATTATGAATTTAAACAGATACAGACCTTTTAAATGTATGGCTAGAAATTCTCATTTTTATAATCCTTATCATAGCATTCATACCCAAATTTTGTAATCATTACAACAGTCTGTTCATATTAGATGTACAGACCTTTTTTTTTACATCTCCCAACCTTGATGTTTTCTTGAATTTCTCGGATAGGAATTGGGTGTTGCTTCCCTCTTTCCACTCTCCAGGCATGACAATTCATTCCTTCAGCCATCTTGGTACCTCTTGGATCCCCACAGGCCCCAGTGGGTCTATGATAATAATCAGTTGGAGTACTGCAGTTACCAAAGCTGACTGTTATCTGATGAGATGGAGAAGACTAGCATTGCTACGGAAAATATAAGACTGTTTACTATATCATAGTTTAGATAATAGATCGTCCAGTTCTTTCTTAAAGCCCTCTAGTCTTTATCCCAATACCAAAATTAGACAGACAAGCAACATCTAACATGATATGACTGGAATCCTTTATCTTGTTTAAATAGGGGTTCCATTATTAGGTTAAGCTCTTTCTACTTAGAAAATAGTTTTTCTTAAGGGAAGTGAATTGTACCTGAATGGTACCTCAGGCCCCATGCGAATTTCCTTGTGTTGGCTCTTTTCCTCTGGAGACTTATTTACTTGGCCCAAAACAAGGATGGAAGGAAGAAACAAAGAACAAAGGGGACAAATAAAAAGGAATAACAAGATATTACATTAAAACCCAACCACATCAATTCTCCTTTTACCACTATCCATCCTTTTATGGTTTATGTTGAGTTAGTATTATACCAATTCACAAATAATTCACAGATAATTCACAAATAATTTACAACAGTATAATTTCATTTACCCCTTTCTTTGCATGTATGTGTGTGTTTGATGGCATATATTTAATTTGGTCTCATTTTACTTAATTTTCTTTTACATCATAAAGAATACACCTTCAGATACTGTTCTCTCATTGTGAAAGATAAATTGGAGTCAAGTATGCGAACTGTGGCATTTTATTTGGGACACCAAAGTTTTACTACAGCAAAGGAAGCCAGAATGGTAGTGGCTTTGGAGGTCTACAAATGACAAAGGATTTTCATAGACATAGAAGGGAGCTTGACTCCTCCTGATCGGACCAAGGTTTATCCATCTTACAGAAGCAGATTTAGGATAGGTGAGCTTTATTTTGTACCGGAACAAAAGTAATGAACTAGGAGCTTGACTTGCTATCTGGATCAAGTAAGGAATTTGGCAGGGGCTTCAAATTTCAATAAATTAAGAGGACATGGATTTGGGGTTAGTTTGGGAATTTTGTTGTTGTTATTTGTTTTGCCTCTGAGAAGCCCCCAGGACTTTCACTATATAATTTTGTCACTATCATTTTCCTTCAGCTGGACAAAAATTCTTTTTAGCAAGTCTTTTTTTCTTTCAAAACATAAAGATGGTTTTCCATTGTCTTCTGTCTTCCACTGTTTCTGAAACAATGTTAATTGTTGGCAGTTCACTTTTATCTGTGCTTTGGGGTTATTTTGTTTTTGCCGTTAGTCCTATGGCATAACCTTTAATCCTGGACTGTGGCCCTGGGTGTTACTCTTCTAGTTTAATGGAAAGCCTTCTAACTTGATAGGACCTGAACTCCAAATTCTATTCCCCAGCACTGGGCAGCTGCTAAAATCTCTTCATTATTTTGTCCTTCCACATGTTGCTTTTCCTTGGAGTCTCACCCTTCACATGTGCAGTTGAAGAGTTGGCCAAGGATCTGAGGGGAATTTGTAATCATGTTTTAAACATTCTCCCCTCTCGGGATAGTTCTTTTCCAGAATTTTTTTTCTCAGTTTTCACCCACTCTCTCACTCTGAATTCTTACTCTTTACCCCCACTATGACTGCTTTATGTGTGCTGCATGGGCAGGGAAAAGCTGGTTAAATGCGGATCCAACTTAAGGAACTTTCATTTCAAATATCATCTTTGCTTTGCATTATTCTCCAGTGCCTTCAAACATTTGTTTTATTATCATTATAGGTAGGAAGAGGGTCATTCTGCTATTTCACCATTACTAGAAGCGTAGCTTTCTAATAAATAGAATTTGAACGAATAAGTTGAAGGAAATAGGAGTAACACTTCTATGTGTATACCTTTTTACATAGTTTTAATTTTGCTATCATGTTATGTTGCCTATTCAAATAAAATTTACTTGATTTTTTTATAATGGAAACATGTCAAAGCAGAAACTTAAATTGTAGGAGGAAGTCTTCAGTTAGGATGACTGTGATCAGGCAAACATTTGCATAATAGTTTTCTTTTTCCTTCTTACATTGTTGAAATAGAATGTCTATGTCAAGTTATAATTTTTTGCTTGTAGCTATTTAGAACCCTTTTAATATATCAGTGTGTACAAAAAGTGAGGAATTCTTTTTGGCATTTTCATTGAAGGACCCAGGATGCCAAGGAGATATGTCTCCTTGGATATATGTCTCCAAGGAGATGCATCTGTTTAGAATATATATTTACTCAGTACAGTCTGCCAGCATTATGGCAATAACCTTTTATTAAAATACCTTTCTTTTGTCTTTTTCTTGGTGTTGTAGGTTTACGTGTCATGTGATAGATTTGTCAGAAGTAATCTTGGGAAGGGATCACAAATTTGCAACTCAAACAATATTATCTGTTTTAATTTCTTCTACCCGAGAACATCAGGGGCAAAAGTCAGGTGAAGGAATACTGCTGCCATATCAATTGTTGTGTTGTTGTTCTTTGTCTTGATATACTGAGGTCTTTCAAGGTAGTGGCTTTGTCATTGTTGACAGTGTGTGTATTTCCATTGTTCTTTTAAAACTTTGATATCTTGCTATTAAATGTATTTTTTAATGATTAAAAATTCACAGGAAGTTGCAAAAATAATGGAGCTGTCCCATGTGCCCTTCAACCACTTTTGCTTGTTGGTTACATTTTATATAATTGTACTATAATATCAAACCAGGCATTTGACATTGGTACATCATGTGTGTGCAGTTATGTCATTTTATCTCATGTATAGGTTTGTATAAACAGCACCACAATCAACATAAATAACCACTGCATCATCAAAAAGATTTCCTAGCACCACCATTTTAGATTCATACCCATCTCCATTCCATCCATCACTCCTAGCAGCCACTGACTTGTTTTTCAGCTCTATAAATTTCCATTTCAAGAACATTATAAAATGGAGTAACAGAGTATGTAACAGAGTATTGGCTTTTCTTAATCAGCATAATTCTCTGGGAGTTCTTTACATATTCTATATACTAGTCCTTGTTGGACATGTGGTTTCCAAATATTTTCTCTCCTCCCATAGTTTGTTTTTTCATATGCTTAAAAACAAGGTCTTTCACAGAGCAATAGCTTTTAACTTTGATTAAGTCCAGTTTATTGATTTCTTTTCTCTTATGGATCATGCTTTTGGTGTCATTTCTAAGAACTCTTCACTAAACTCTAGGTTCTAAAGATGTCTCCTAAAAGTTGTATATTTCCATATTTTCTCATATAAACCCATGATCCATTTTGACTTAATTTTTGTATAAGATGTGAGATTTAGATTGAGGAATACATTTTTTTGTCTATGAATATCCAACATCCAGCACCATTTGCTGAAAAGACCATTTTTCCTCTGTAAACTTCCTTTTGTACCTTTGTTAAAAATCAGCTGTCTAAACTTGTGTAATGATATTTCTGAGTTCTTTGTTCTCTTACAATAATCTATATGTCTAATGTCTAATTCTCTACCAATAACACAGTCTTGAGTGTTATAATTATGTAATAATTCTTCGTCTTAAAATTGGGTAGAATTTTCTCTCTTCTTCTTTTCAAAATTGTTTACGTATTCTAGTTTTTTTGCCTTTCCATATAAATTTTAGAGTAATCTTGCCTATATATGTGAAAAAAAAAACCATTGCTGTGATTTTTATAAAATTGCATCAAATCTGTATATCAATTTAGGGAGAATTGATGTCTTTACTGTGTTGAGTCTCCCAATCCATAAACATAGTATCTTCATATATTTAAGTATTTTATTATTTCTTTCATGAACATTGTATATGTATTGTTGAGCGTACAAGTCCTATACATGTTTTGTTAGATTTACACCTGAGCATTTCATTTTTTTAGTGATTGTAAATGGTATTGTGTTTTTAATATCAGTATTCACATGTTCATTGCTAGTTTATAGAAATAGAATGGATTTTTGTATGTTTATCTTGTACCTTGTAACCTTTCTGAACTCCCTTCAGATAGTTCATATAGTTCAAGATAAAGGTGATGAGCTAGACATGAATATAGTAACCACTAGAGCAATCACTAAAAAATGTATAATAAAGAAATATAGCTAAAAAAAAACAGGAGAGAACATAAAATATATAAAAGTAATCAGTCCAAAAGTTAAAAAAGGAATGAAGAACAGAGGAGACAAAAACAAGTAGCAAGATCATAGAATTAAATCTCATTATATCAATAATTATATTAACATTTAACATATTTTAATTAAATCAAACAATTTAAATTATTAATTCTCTCATTTGGTGATTTAATTATTAGTTGTCCAACTACAAAAGCAGTGATTGTCATAATGGATATAAAAGGAAGACAGAACTACATGGTGTTCAGAAGAGACTCACTTTAAAAGACACAAGCAGATTGAAAATAAAAAGATCTAAAAAGTTATACCATGCAAAGACTTAAATAAATGAAAATTGGTGTTTCTTTATTAATATGAGACTTTATGTCAGAAGTATTACCAGAGCTAGATAGTGATTTCATAATGATAAAAGGTTCGATTTATTTTTAAAAATAAACAATTCTAAATGTGTATGCATCTAACAACTAAGGCCCAAAACACATGAAACAAACATTGTTCAAAGTTATAAGTCTTAGTCTCCTGTCTCAGTAATTGATAGCAAAAGTAGGAAATAGAAGATCTTGACATCACCAACCAATTTTACTTAAATTTAACACTTAAGGAAAATTAATTTAAAAAACTACAGAATACACATTTTTTTCAAGTGCACATGGAATATTCCCCAAGATAGATCATGTGCTGAGCCATTAAAGATACCTCCATAAGTCTGGAAAGATTGAAATCATATATATAGCATATTTTCTTTGAACACAATGAAATCAAATTCATTATCAGTAATAAGAAATATAGAAAATACCCCAATATTTGGAAACTAAGCAACACACTTCCATAACCCATGGGTCAAAAAAGAAAACACAAGGGAAATTAGACAATACAGTATTACAAACTGAATGATAATGAAAAGACTACATATCAAAAATATGTGCCTAAGGAGACATTTGAAATTTTAAATGCTTATGTTCATAGAAAGGATATAAAAAAACTACTCAATCAGCAACTGTAAAGACTGCAGTAACTCAATTCAATTTGATTCTGATTGTACCCAGAGTTTAGGCCAGATTCCACAGGTTGAGGGCAAGCCTCTAGAGGATCACAAGTCTGGGAACCTAGGCCACCTTCACTTCTGACCAACTGGCTGCAAATTCGAGGATTCTCACAACTACTTGGGTAAAAAATTCACTTTAATGGCCCACACAACTCACTGAAAGCACTATACTTATAATTATAGCTTTATTATAGTAAAAGGATACAAATAGGAAGAAGCCGAAAAAAGAGATGAATAAGACAAGTTCTGGGAGCGTTTCAAATACAAGCTTTTATATCCTCTCCATATAAAGTCAGTATGTGTCACTCTCACAGCACAAAGATATATTTTCTCATTCATAGAAGTTCTCTAGAGCTTCAAGTGCCCCTAGTTTATATGGGGTCTCATTACCATCATGATTGATGGAATCAAGGCCCATGTGGTTGAGCTCAATCTATAGTGCCCTTCTCCCAAAGGTTAGGGAGGTGGATTGATAACATGTGGCTTAAAACTCCTATGGCCCTAATCACATGGATGGTATTTCCAGAGTGGTCAGCCCCCATACTGTGCTTGTAGGTTTGGCTGGGCCGACCATGAGGAATAAAATCACTCCTGTCATGTTTAGGTTCGTGTGCCAACTTGGCCAAGTGATGGTACCTGTTTGTCTGATTGTGCCAGTGCTGGTGTGTCTGTTGCTATGAGGACATTTCATAGAATTAAATCATGATCACATTAGCTGCATCCACAGCTGATTCCATTTGTAATCAGCCAAGGGGAGTGTCTTCTGCAATGAGTGATGCTTAATCTGATCATTGGAAGCCTTTTATGGAAGATTCAGAAGACACACGCTTCCTCCCTGCTTTGGCTGGCGAGACTTGCCTGTGGAGTTTGTCCAGACCCTCCATTGGAATCATCAGCTTCACAGCCAGCCCTACAGATTTTGGGCTCAACATTCCCACAGTTACATGAGACACTTAAATAAATTTTATATTTACGAATATTTCCTGTTGATTCTGTTGCTCTAGAGAACCCTAAAATTAATAAAACTTGGTAGCAGGAGTAGTTCTTAAGAAACAGAACCTTAAAAATGGGTTTTTATGAATGGTTTTCTACTCTGACTGGACTCAAAGGCACTAAGGATTCTGATTCCCATAACCAGAATGACACTGCCAATCCTTGGAGTGAGTTGGCAGAAGAGATAGTCAAAATATCACCATTTGATTCTCCTAATGCTTCACTTGTACAAAGCCAGGCTCTGGGGGATAATGTTTTTGATACCTTAATGGACTTTTGTGGAAATAGGAGGTGTAGACATGTTGGCTGATTTTTGTTAGGTACACTGGATACATTAATGAGTGAAAGGGATGGCTTAAGGCTTCGAACGAGAAGATTAAGCTCCATCGGACAGATGGAGACATTTCTATGAGTGTCCTAAAGGAAAATCTTATTTCCTGTAGCTGTAGACTTGAGATCTCTGAAAATCAGACTCAGAATCTTAGAGTAGCAACTTTACAATGCAGACTGAAATCTCAATCTTGCAGGTTGTGTGCCATTAAAATGATATCATTGATTGGAAAGGAGTGGGACCCTGAAAACTGAGATGGCTACATATGGATTGATAATGACGTTGGGGGTGAGTTTGAAACCGTAGGTCATGCTGAGTCTTCTCTAGATAACCCTGTAATAGTCTGCCCTGAGGACGTAGCCATCCCACCTCTAGCCTGCCTTGAGGAGTTGGCCACCCAACTTCCACCTAAAGGGATTAGCCCTAGAGTGATTAATCCTGTTTTATCAGAGGAAACTGCAAATGAATGCCCTGAAACAGATGGCTTGGAAGATATTTCTAATTCTTCTCATGATTCACCCCCACCATCCCTTATTTCTTCCAGACCTATAACTAGACTAAAGTCCCAATAGGCCCCTAAAGGTGAGGTACAAAGTATCACACATAGGAGGAGCATAATACTCCAATAGAACTGTATGAGTTTTCCAATTTATATAGACAGAGATCAGGGGGATATGAGCGCCAATGTATTTTAAGGGTGTGGGATAATGGTGGGAGGAATATAAGGTTGGATCAGGCTGAATTTATTGATATGGGCTCACTAAGCAGAGATTCTGCATTCAATGTTATAGCTCGAGGGGTTAGAAAAGGCATTAGCAGATTGGATGATTGATTGAAACATGCATCAAAAGGTGGCCAGCATTACCTGAGGTTGAAATGTCATAACTGCCCTGGTATAATGTAGATAAGGGGATCCAAAGGCTTAGAGACATTGGAACGTCAGAGTGGATTTATCATGCAAAGCCTGCTCTTACATCCCAAGAATGTCCGGAGGATGCACCTTTTACCAGAACAATGAGAAATAAGCTTGTGAGACTAGAGCCATCATCCCTGAAGAGCTCTGTAGTTGCACTTCTCTGTAGGTCAGACATTGCTGTGGGAACTGCTGTCACTGAGCTGGAATCCTTAAACACAATGGGGATGGGGATAACTGGATCCCAAGTTGGCAGAAGCCAGGTGGCAGCACTTAATTGCCAAAGACATGGTGGGCATGGCTATTATAATAGCAAACTCAAAGCAGGAGTCAAAACTATATGACTCACAGAGATTTGTGGCATTGGATAGTAAATAGTGGGATACTTAGAAATACAATAGATGGGAAGTCTAATAAATTCTTGTTCGGGTTGTATAAACATAACAGTTCTAGGTCAAGTGAACAGAAGTCTAACCTGAACTACAAAAACACAGTCACAGCCCCTTAATCAATTTACAGATTTGAGACAGTTTACAGACCCAGAGCCCCTTGAATGAAGGGAGACCAGGTCCCTTTGGGGGAGAACCCTGGTAGACTGCCAAATATTTATACTGTTAATCTTCCTCCAAGCCTTCCCCAAGGAGACCAATGGCCTTTTACTGGGGTAACTGTACATTGGGGAAAGGGAAATGATCAGATATTTCAGGGATTATTAGACACTGGTTCAGTAGTGACATTAATTCCAGGGAACCCAAAACATCACTCTGGTCTACCAGTCTGAGTAGGGGCTCATGGAGGTCAAGTGATCAATGGAGTTTTAGTTCAGGTCCATCTCACAGTGGGTCCAGTGGGCCCCTGGACTCATTCTGTAATTATTTCCCCAGTTCCAGAATGCATAATTGGAATACACATACTGAGCAACTGGCCAAATCCCCACATTGGCTCTCTAACTCATGTGATAAGGGCTATTATGGTGGGAAAGGCCAAATGGAAGCCACTAGAACTGCTCCTACTTAACAAAATAGTAAATCAGAAGCAATATCAGATTCCTGGAGGGATTGCAAAAATTACTGCCACTCTTTTTTTTATTAATTAAAAAAAAACTAACGCAACATTTAGAAATCATTCCATTCTACATATGCAATCAGTAATTCTTAATATCATCACATAGATGTATGATCATCATTTCTTAGTACATTTGCATCGATTTAGAAAAAGAAATAGCAAGACAATAGAAAAATAAAATGATAATATAGAGAAAAAATAAAAATACAAAATACAAAATATATATATAAAAAAACAAACAAAAAACTATAGCTCAGATGCAGCTTCATTCAGTGTTTTAACATAATTACATTACAATTAGGTAGTATTGTGCTGTCCATTTTTGAGTTTTTGTATCTAGTCCTGTTGCACAGTCTGTATCCCTTCAGCTCCAATTACCCATTATCTTACCCTGTTTCTAACTCCTGATGGTCTCTGTTACCAATGACATATTCCAAGTTTATTCTCTAATGTCGGTTCACATCAGTGGGACCATACAGTATCTGTCCTTTAGTTTTTGGCTAGTCTCACTCAGCATAATGTTCTCTATGTCCATCCATGTTATTACATGCTTCATAAGTTTATTCTGTCTTAAAGCTGCATAATATTCCATCGTATGTATATACCAGTTTGTTTAGCCACTCGTCTGTTGATGGACATTTTGGCTGTTTCCATCTCTTACTGCCACTCTTAAGGACTTGAAGGATGCAGGGGTGGTGATTCCCACCACATCCCCATTCAACTCTCCTATTTGGCCTGTGCAGAAAACAGATGGGTCTTGGAGAATGACAGTGGATTATCATAAGCTCAACCAGGTGGTAACTCCAATTGCAGCTGCTGTTCCAGATGTGGTATCATTGCTTGAGCAAATCAATACATCTCCTGGTACCTGGTATGCAGCTATTGATCTGGCAAATGTTTTTTTCTCAATAACTATTATTAAGGACCACCAGAAACAGTTTGCTTTCAGCTGGCAAGGTCAGCAATATACTTTCACTGTCCTACTTCAGGGGTATATCAACTCTCCAGCCCTATGTCATAATCTTGTCTGCAGGGACCTTGATCATTTCTACCTCCCACAAGACATCACATTGGTCCATTATGTTGATGATATCATGTTGATTGGACCTAGTGAGCAAGAAGTAGCAACTACTCTAGACTTATTGGTAAGCCATTTGCGTGTTGGAGGATGGGAGATAAATCCAACAAAAATACAGGGTCCTTCCACCTCAAGTGAAATTTCCAGTGGTGTGGGGTATGTTGAGATATCCCTTCTAAGGTGAAGGATAAGTTGTTGCATCTGGCCCCTCCTACAATATTTCTGATGACCCACCACCACCACCCTTCATTTCTTCCAGACCCATAACTAAAGTCCCAACAGGCCTCTAAAGGTGAGATCCAAAGTATCAAACATGAGGAGGTATGTTATACTCCAAAAAACTAAGTGAGTTCTCCAATTTGTTTAGACAGAAATCAGGGGAATATTTGTGCCATTATCCCAGTGGATTTTGGGATAATGGTGGGAGGAATATAAGGCTGAATCAGGCTGAATTTATTGATATGGGCCCACTAAGCAGAGATTCTGCATTCAATGTTATAGCTTGAGGGGTTAGAAAAGGCATTAGCAGTTTTTTAATTAGAAATATCTTCAAAGCCATTTGCTTCAGGGCATTCATTTGCAGTTTCCTCTGGTGAAACAGGATTAATCACTCTGGGGCTAATCTTTTCAGGTGAAAGATGAGTGGCCAACTTCTCAAGGTCTTGGAGAATGACAGTGGATTATCATAAGCTCAACCAGGTGGTAACTCCACTTGCAGCTGCTGTTCTAGGAGGTGGGGTGGCTATGTCCTCAGAGCAGACTATTACAGGATTATCCAGAGAATACTCAGCATGACCTATGGTTTCAAACTCACCTCCAACATCATTATCAATCCATATGTCACCATCCCAGTTTTCAGGGTCTTTCTAATCAATGCCCTCTTCTTTCCAATCAGTGCCCTCACTTTAACAGTAGACACCCTGCAAGATTGAGGTTTCAGTTTACGTTGTAGAGTTGCCATTCTAACTATAAGATTCTGAGTCTGATTTTCAGAGATCTCAAGTCTACAGCTACAGGAAATAAGATTTTCCTTCAGGACACTTATAGAAACGTTTCCATCTGTCAGATGGTGCTTAATCTTCTCATTTGAAGCCTTAAGCCCATCCCTTTCACTCATTAATGTATCCAGTGTATCCAGCAACAACCAGCCAGCATCTCTATACCTCCTATTTCCACAAAACTCCATAAAGATGTCAAAAACATTATCTCCCAGAGCATGGCTTCATACAAGTGAAGCATTAGAAGAATCGAATGGTGATATTTTGACTATCTCTTTTGCCAACTCACTCCATGAATTGGCAGTGTCATTTTGATTATGGGAATCAGAGTTCTTAGTGCCTTTGAGTCTAGTCAGAGTAGAAAACTATTCATAAAAAACCCATTTTTAAGGTTCTGTTTCTTAAGAACCACTCCTGGTACCAAGTTTTATTAGTTAGGGTTCTCTAGAGCAACAGAATCAACAGGAAATATTCATAAATATAAAATTTATAAAAGTGCCTCATGTAACCATGCAAATGTAGAGTTCAAAATCTGTAGGGCAGGCTGTGAAGCTGACAATTCCAATGAAGGGTCTGGATGAACTCCACAGGAGAGGCTCACTGGCTGAAGCAGGAAGAGAGCCTGTCTCTTTTGAGTACTGATTAAAAGGCTTCCAGTGATTAGATTAAGCATCACTCATTGCAGAAGACACTATCCTTGGCTGTAATCTCCTGATTACAAATAGAATCAGCTGTGGATACAGCCAATGTGATCATGATTTAATTCTATGGAATGTCATCAAAGCAACAGACAGGCCTGCACTTACCCAACCAGACAAACAGGTACCACCACTTGGCCAAGTTGCCCCATGAATCTGACCATGACAGCTGGGGTGATTGACCCTCACTGTCAGGGGGAAATTGTATTGCAACTACACAATGGAGGTAAAGAAGAGTTTTCCTGGAATATAGGAGATCCCCTAGGGTGTCTTTTAGAACTACCATGCCCTGTGATTAAAATCAATGGAAAACTGCCACAACCCAACCCAGGCAGGATTACCAATGGCTCTGAAACTTCAGGAATGAAGGTTTGGGTCACCCCCACCAGGCAAAGAACCATAGCCTGCTAATGTGCTTGCTGTGGGTAAAGGGAACATGGAATGTGTAGTAGAAGAAGGTAGTGATAAATATGAATTATGACCACAGGATCAGCTACAGAAATGAGGACTGTAATGCTGTTTTGTTCATGTTATACTATTTAAGTTGTAAGATATCAAGTTTAAGAATGAATATTACCCAAGGACTTGCACCCTATTCTGGAGAGATTTAATGTGTTTCCAGTTATATGTAGGACAGTTGAGTATTAGGTGAAAGAAAAAAGTGTGTTTTAGTATTTTTTATTTACAAATTAGGTATGGTTTAAGGTGATGTCCATAGCTGCCAAGTTGACAAGGGGTGCACTGTCATGGTCAGGTTCATGTGTCAACTTCGTAAAGAGGTAGTACCTGTTTTTCTGGTTGGGCAAGTGCTGGCCTGTCTGTTGCTATGAGGACACTTCATATAATTAAATCATGATCACGTTGACTGCATTCACAGTTGATCCCATTTGTAATCAGCCAAGGAGAGTGTCTTCTGCAATGAGTGATGCTTAATCTAATCATGGGAAGCCTTTTATGGAGGATTCAAAGGAGACAGGCTTCCTTCCTCCTTCATCTGGTGAGCTCTCCTATGGAGTTCATCCAGATCCTCCATCAGAATCATCAGCTTCACAGTCTGCCCTACAGATTTTGGACTCTACATTCCCACAGTTAAGTGAGACATTTTTATAAATTTTATATCTATGAACATTTCCTGTTGATTCTGTTTCTCTAGAGAACCCTAACTAATACAACTCCTGTCACAAGAAATTCCAAAGATTCAGCAGTTGCTTCCCCACAAACTAAGAACAAAAACCAGACAACTTTTTCATTATACCACAGTTAGAAAAGAAGAAATGTATAAAGTCAGTTACCTAAGCATCCACTTAGAGAAGCATCCACAATAAAGGCACAAATGGAATCCAAGGTAAGAAAAAAGAAAATGGCAAAGGTAGGACAGAAATCGATATGACAGGAAGTAAACAAATGAGAAAACCAATACAGCCCAAAATTCGTTCCTTTAAAAAATAGAGACAAACAGCAAGAATAAATCAAGAGAGAACAAAAGTGATATTACCAACAAGGATGATAAACATTTAGACCATAGAGGCATTGAAAACACAAATTTATGCCCTTAATTCAACAACTTAGAACTATTTTCCAATAGAAATATCTGTAATGATGGTAATGTTCTATAGTCTACAGGTTCCCGATGTTTCAGGCAGCCCCTGTTTGTTAAAGCCACTTCCTGTTGCAGCAGGCAGGCCGCTGTTTATTTGCATCATTTCCTCTTTGAAAAGTCTCCCAGGCCCCAGGGATGGTCAAAATTGCACGTAGTCAGGAGAAGAGAAGTCCCTATGAAGCACCCTCCCCCCCATAACTGCTCATATGCTTCTGTAAACTCAGCTTTGCAATCTTTCTGGATCTGATCACCAACACGCAGCCAATCATCTCCCTTGAGCATCACCAGTTACCATACTGGGGAAAGCCCTATCCTAAATGAGCCATTTTGTCTATAAAATCTTGTGTCAGACCCTGTTCAGGGCTCAGACTTTCAGAGGCTACTCAGCTGAGTCCTATGGTCATAGATAAATAAAACCTACTTCCTGAAATTTTGGAACCTCAACCCCAGTTTGTTCTGTTTCTGCAAAAATTTCCTGGAAGCTTTCAGCCTTGTTCCTGGTTTGTGCAGCATTTTGGGGGGCTCATCTGGGATTGAGAGGCCGGTGATATTCTCACCTCCCTCGCCTGTGGCAGCAGCATCACCCAGGCTGGAGACCCAGTGGATCCAGTGCTGGCAATGGGACTTTTCCCCATCTTTCAGATTCCTTACTTCCCTGGCCAGGGCACTCATCACCTCTGGAGTGGTGACAGATCCAGGACAGTTTCTGGAATCAGGTGCCTGGGAGCACCACCCATCTGACTGGTAAGCACCCAGTTGTGTCAGTTTCAACCCACTTATAAAAGACCAGGGGAGCCTGAGTGGAAGAGGAGCCTGATCACCTCACAGAGACTCTCCGGGGAGAGTCGGAGGGCCAGAGGAAATGAAGTCTTCAGGTTCAGTTCTGGGAAATGTGGTGCAGGAGGGGTGTTTGAGTTTGTGCATATGATCATGTGAATGAGAGGATGTCCTGGGCCACAAGAGTCATGCACCAGGCCATGACTGAATTTGGACCCTGTGTTTCCTGAGACCCTGCTAAGAACCAGGCCAGACTGAAGAAAGTGACAGTTTGTTCAAAACCCTTTGTTGTTTGTCTGTAAGCCCTCTCCCTAATATTTGGCACCACTGGTATGGGAGGGTAAGTCAGCAAGACATTATTGCGGTGCATAATGCCCAACTTTAAGAAAGCTTTTACTGATGACTAGGGAGTCAAACTGACCCCCAGCTGACTTGGGAAACTGTGTGAATTAGAGTGGACCACTTTTGAGGAGGATAAAAAGAAATTCTCTTGTATTATGGCTTATCATTACTCTGTCATATTAATTAAAATTCTTGCATTTCAGAGTAAGAGGAGAACATCTGTGTAGGGGGTTTAAAATTTATCTCATCAAGCAAACAGACCTGTAGTGGTGTTGATACAAGATTTTGCATAGTCTACCAAGGAAGTGTTAAGACTACCCTGTTACACAACCATTCTTTAATTTATAGTAAAAAGTATAAGACATTATATATATGCATCATTTCATTCATGTATGCATTTGGAAAACTGTGGACCTACTATATGCAATGTACTGCTTAAACACTAATAAGAAAACAAACATTAACAAGCCATCATTCCTGCCTTAAGAAAATTATAACCTAGTAGAGAAAAAAATAAATTTGTAGACTCTGTTCTGTATAACTGATGTTGCCATTGCATACATCGGTAAGAAACAGTTGAAATGTGAACTCTAGCTGGGAGGACTGGCTATCCTTTCAGAAGGAGGTGTACTTTAATAAAGATATCAAGGTCCAAGGAAGCTCCTCTTGGTCCCTAGCTAGTTCCCCGAGGAACAAACTGAGCCTGGTCACATAAGCTAATTGGAATTTGGCCACTAGTGTGTGAAAATATCATTTTAAAAACCCTGAATGCAAGCAGTTAGAGAAAGAAAGAGGAGAAACTTAGGAAAAGAGAAAGAAGGGAGAGAAGAATCTTATTAGAGAGGGAGAGCACCTCATCAGAATCTTATGCTATGCTATGGATCTTAACTAAGGAGACTCTGAGTGCTATCTCCAAGATTTCTGTGGATTTTTTACTAATGAGAGTTGGAATGCTGCTTCTAAAACTCTCCAGCACTTCTCTTCTGGTGTTGGTGCCATCTTATCTGGTGCTGTAACTATGCTTTATTTTTGAAGACTCTTTTAATTACTAACTTTTAATTATTTTCTTTAATTACTTTCCTAATAAAATCTGTTTTTATATCACTGAAGTTTGTGTTGTCCATGAATCTGAACCTATAAATAAAGTGGCCACAAATATCATGTTGTCTTTCATGTGACCAAATTGGTGCTGTGATGACAAGCAAACTCAATGCCCTCCCCCTCTCTACATGGAACATGACTCCCAGGGGTGTGGACCTTCCTGGCAACATGGGACAGAAATCCTAGAATGAGCTGGGACTCAGCACCAAGGGATTGAGAAAACCTTCTCGACTGAAAGGGGGAAGAGAGAAATGAGATAAAAGAAAGCGTCAATGGCCGAGAGATTCCAAACAGAGTTGAGAGTTATCCTGGAGGTTATTCTTATGCATTAAATATATATATCACCTTTTTAGTTAAGGCATAACAGAGAGGCTGGAGTGAACTGCCTGAAAATGTAGAGCTGTGTTCCAATAGCCATGTTTCTTGAAGATGATTGTATAATGATACAGCTTTTGCTATTTGACTGTGCGATTGTGGAAACTTGTGTCTGATGATTCTTTTATCTACCTTATGGACAGAGGAATAAAACATATGGATTAAACATAAATAAATAATAGGGGGAACAAATGTTAAAATAAATTTAGTAGATTGAAATGCTAGTGATCAATGAAAGGGAGGGGTAAAAGGTATGGTATGTATGAATTTTTTTCTGTTTTTATTTCTTTTTCTGAATTGATGCAAATCTTCTAAGAAATGATCATGATGATGAATATACAACTATGTGATGAAATAAAGCATGTTCATATTGCATGTTGGTTGGTTTTATTAATAAAAAATTTTTTAAAAAGTACCATATGACCCAGGAATCCTGTACTAGATATATATTCAAAAGAATTGAAAGCAGAGCTTTGAACAGATATTTTCACACAGATATTCATAGCAGCATTATTCACAATTGCCAAAGGATGGAAGCAACCCATGTATCCATTACCCTACAAATGGATAAACAAGACATGGAATATAATACATACAATGGAATATTACTCAGTGTAAAGAAGAATGAAGTTATGATATATGTGACAATATGGATGAACCATGTGGACATTACGTTGGGTGAAATAAGCCAGTCACAAAAGGAAAAATTATTGTTTGCTCTCACTGATATGAAATAATGAGAATAAACAAACTCATAGAGTCGGAATCTAGAATATTAGTTACCTGGGTAGGGATAGGGAATGGGAAGTTAAGGCTTAAATTGTACAGGGTTCCCATTTGGAATGATGTAAATGTTTTGGTAATGGATGGTGGTGATAGTGGCACAGCATTGTGATTATGATTAAGATTATTGAAATATATATCTGAATATGGTTGAATGGGGAGAAATGAGGTTGTATGTACAGTGACAGAATAAAAGTTGAAAAAAATCCATGGAATTGCACTGCACAGTGAACCTTAAATTAAGCCATGGACTGTGGTTGGTGATACAGTTGTAAAGATGTGTATTCATCAGTTGTAACGAATGTTCCACACTCGTGCAAGGAGTTGGTGACAGTGGTGTTTGGGAATCCGGTGTTTTGTGCAAAGTTATCCTGTAAACCCACAACTTGTCCAATAATGAAAAAAAAGATAACTGATTAAAAACTAAAAACTAAAAAAAAAAAAAAATGGTGCTGTGAGCAGGATTCACATTTCAGGATGACTTCATAGTGGTGAAGGTTGGTAAGATAAGCTTTAGAAAATTTGTACAGAAAATATGGACTGTGTTCTTCTGAATATTGTAATACTTTATTAGGACCATTCTTGATAAATTTGAACTTGCCAGTTTCTTGTCCTTTTTGTATGCAAAATGTTTTGGATTTAAATGTTTTGCCCCCCTGGTTTGTACTTTCTAATGCTATAAGACATTTGGGAATTTTTAAGTCAGTAACTCCTCTTCAAGATTTACTTGAGATCAATTAATAGTGGGCCATAAGCTTTGGACATAGATTAAGAGATAATGTCATTAAAAAAAAAAGTCCTCTAAGCTCAAAGTAAAGAACCAAGAAATCCCTGGATGGGATGATTTACCTTACTCCCCACTTACAAAGGAATGGGCAAAATGCACAGGACCCTGTGAAAATTGGGGAATAGAATTAAACAGGGAGAGCCTATTCAGGTTGCTCTGTGTCTAGAAAACATTCCATTAGTAAAAGGGAAAGAAATTATTGGAGTGTGTAGAAGAGGATGGGCTTTGTTAACAGAATATAGAAAAATGTGTGAACAGAAAGATTGAGCAGTCTCTGAAAAAATGAACTATGAAAAGGAATTGGATGAATTACATGAAAAACTGTCCCTGCTGCAGAATCAAAATTTTGTTTAAGTAAATCAAATTTGCAGTTATCAGTCAATAGCTGATAGGGCTGCAGTCCATGTGGCCCAATATAAATATAAAAAGAGACAAGGTTAAGTGAACAAAGGGAAAGTACGTATGGTACTAGCCACTGCCACTGCTGATTGGGACCCTGATAAGTGGGATAGTGATGTGTGGGATGAGGCAGAAGATGAAAAAGATAGGGATTTTTAGATGAAAAAGTTTGTCAGAAAGAAAAGAGTAAATATCCTCCAGAAATAGGAGCTCACCCAATACAAAGACAAAAAGAAGAGAGACAGAGCAATCAGATTACTTTCAAAACCACTATAAAAGAACAGGAAATAATTTGTCTTTTTTGTGTCTTTTTTATTTAAGACATAACAATGTCTTAAATAAAATGGCAGAACTGGGAGACATGGGAGGCTGGGAAACAGGGGAATGAAAGGCCAAAAAAAATAACGGGAAATGGTTCCCCAATACCAGTAACAGGATCTGCCACAGAGACATGTTCCAAGCCCTGCTGGAAGCTGGGGTCAACCAAAAAAAGCATTAACATTTTTTCAAATAATGAGATAAAGAGAATGTATGAAAAAAATGTAAACCAAGTTATAATCATAAAGTGAATAGTGCTCCTACTCTTGGCAAGGCAGAAGACCTGCATCCAGCTCCCTTGGCACGTCTGTACCCTCCCTCATTTAGTCCCATTCTTCCAAACAAAAGGATTAGACAAAACCCTATTATCTTTGCTCCAAATTTGCGGCTCCCTCTTGGTTTTATGTTTCATATTTTTATATTGGAGAGGCTGTTTAATATTGAGAAACTCCTTTCTTGCAAGTTGTAGCCTTACAGTTTAAAAAAAGTCAATATGTATCATTAATTCTTATTAAAAATGTATATTAATGTTTCAAATATTCATTGACTGAAGCATTTTAAGCATTTAATGTTATTCTGACAAATTTGATTTTGATGGTAATTGTATGTGGTGAAATGTTTGCTTGAAGTAATGACTTAAGTATGAAGGATATAAAGGATGTGTTTTTACTAAAAGGAAAAAGGGAGTAGTTTTGTCCTAAGATAAAATAAATGGCTGTTACAGAATGAGGAAAATGTAAGACAAAACCTGAACAAATATAGTAAGTTGCTGAAGGTTTGTGAAAAAGGAAATTATAGTCAAAGTTAGGAAAAGTTTTAGGTGAGCTAAAAGGGAAGGTGTTGGAAGCAGTACCCAAACCCTTTAACATTTACCCTCCCTTACATGAGTTTGAGCCAGGAGACTTGGTTTGGGTAAGACTGGGAAAAAAGGCTCCCTCCAGCCTCAGTGAAAAGGTCCTTACCATGTTGTTTTAGTAACCCCAACAGCTATCAGAGTTCTAGAGATCATCCAGTGAACTCTCCATTCTTGGGTCAAGAGGGCCATGACAGATGACCCCTGGGAGTGCACCCCTGATCCTGAACACCCAACGCACATCATTCTCTGGAAGCCACTGCATCCTTCTCCATTGCAACTGAGATCAGCTGACCAGCCCGTGACTAAGGCCTGAATGACCATCGTTGCCCTGCTTTTGCTCACTGGAGGCAGCGAGTCAACACATGGCTGAAACCTGAGGAAACCTCTGAGCCCTGTTTCAGTCACACCGGAAGCTGATGGATCTACACATGGCTGAAGATTGAGGAATCACTGCATGGACATCCTTGCCTGCCAGGTCTGTGGACTAATTGTCTTTTCTTGATCTTCGCATTTATCTTTCATTTAGCAGTTTGAGCCCTCCTGGAAACAGAGTACCTGGAGTTCTTCCTGAAGACCAACTTTACTCTAATTTGCTGGAATCCCTCTTACCCAGGTAACTTCCCCCTTCCTAGCTGATGCTCAGAGTGTGTGTCTCAGTTTCTTCCCTGAGGCTAATTGTATGTTCATGTGGTGGCACTCCCCATAGCCAGCACCATGAGCATCACTCCTCTGATTCTGCTCAGCATGGTCATAAGCCCTTCCAAGGGGAATGATGTATGCTAGGCATGTCTCAAAACCACCTATGTTGGAAAAAAGGTGGAACTATAACCAGTATTCATGCCAGGGCAGTTCTCAGACCTGCATTATTCAGTATGCACTGTAAATGAAGGTCCCCCAGTAGACTATAGTCCCACCTTGCCAGGTTCACTAGTGCTGTTTTTGCTACTCTATGGTGGCAATGCTATCACCATAACCCCTAGAAAGGGAAACAGTTTCCAAGTTCATATGACCTTCCACACATGTACAGTTTTACCCCCCACCAAATCTGACACATTTCCTGGTGTGGTCTTCCTGGTAGTGCAATGTATATGAGATCAGTGGGGAGCTCTTGGCTGTGCTGAGGTGGAGGCCTTCTGGGAGCTGGTGCCATTCAGTTTGTCTCTTGCCCAAAGCTATGAGCTGGGCCCTCACTGGAGAAAAAAGACTGGATTCCCCAAAACATATGACCATAGCCAGGGCCCTGCCAGCAGGTGAGGGAATCCCAAGGCAGGTGCTGGGCATGGAAGCCAAGGGGCATAGGCTGTCGAGAAGACAGATCGGAACCTCTCAGAGGGCATTGCCCCTCCCTCACTTGTGCACCTGACATCATCCTGCTTGGCCCCAGAGGATGGCAGATTATCCAAAGACAAGTAAGATTCCTCAGGGAAGGAACAACATAAGACAGGCACAGTCACAAAGGGGCCACCAGGAGAAAACTTGGGGCCAACAAAAGTGGGGCACAGACCCTCACCCTCTCCCCAACTTTGCAGAGGCAAAAACCCTGCATGGCTACCTTGTTTCCCATGCCCAGCTCAGATTGGGACACACCAGTACCTGCAACAAGAAGAGGATAAAATATAGGTGATGATATTGCCCACTGCTACGGGCAAGCATTAAAGGGGGGAGATATTGCAGGCAGCCTGGTATGTCCAACAGGAAGTTAAAGCCACTTCCTGTTGCAGCAGGCAGGCCCCTGTTTACTCTGGCCATTTCCTCATTGAAAAGTCTCCCAGGCCCCGAGGATGGTTAAAATTGCACATAAACAGGACAAGAGAAGTCTCTGTGAAGCTCCCGCCCCTGTAACCACTCATCTGCTTCTGTAAATTCAGCTTTGCAATCATTTTGGATCTGATCATCAGCATGCCATGAATAATATCCCTCAAGCATTGCCAGTTGTCATATTGGGAAAAACCCTGTTCCAAATGAGCCATTTTGTCTATAAAGTCTGGTGTCAGACCCTGTTCAGGACCCAGACTTTCAGAGGCTACTCAGGTGAGTCCTATGGCCATAGATGAATAAAACCTACTTTCTGAAACTTCAGAGCTTTGACCCTGGTTTGTTCTGTTTCCATTTAATGTTACTGGAGGCTTGCAGCCTTGTTCCTGGTTTTGTGCAACACCAATACAGTAGCTACCAAGCATATGCAGCTTTTGAGCACTTGAAATGTGGCTAGTACAGCTAAATAACTGAATTTTCAATTTTATTTAATTAATTTTAAATTCAAAAAGCCACATTTGGCTGGTGGCTACTGTGTTCAACAGTGCATTAGTTGAAATGAATAAATTCCTTGAAAAATATAATACCAAATCTGACACATAAGGAAACAGAAAATCTGAATATCCTTCTGAGCTAAAACAGGATTATAATCATCAAATCAAACTCATAGGAATCAGAATCTTTCCAAACTTTAGTAATACTTTCAAGGGTACACACACAAAAAAGGCCCAGGTGAATCACTTCAGAAATCAAAGACAGCCCTCTGTGCCCATCTTTCCCACAGTGGACATCTACCTCTGGCCCAAAATGAAAGGGGAGAACTCTAATTGAGATCTGTGAGGTTATCTCATGCAGTGCAGAGTGTTAAATTATGAACAATGACATTTTATACCCAAGAGAGTTTTCTTAGCTTACATAACATTCTCCATAAGGGCCATCCTTTCTTAACGGAACTTCCTTCTAAAGGGTCTTAATAGATAAGGTATTTTCCAATCAGCAGGTATCATTAGTCTGTTTTCAAATGTGAGGCAGACAGGAAACTTCCCACCTTTTTTATATGATTAATATAACCCTAATACTAAAGCATGACAAGAACATTACAACAAAATAAAATTATATAGATATAAACATCCTTAATCATATTTGAGGAAATTGAATCCAGCAATACATAAAGAATATAATATATGAACAAGTGGGTGTTATTCCAGAGATGCAAGGTTGGTTTAACATTTGAAAATTGGTCAATGTAAATCTTCCATATTAGCTTAATTAAGATGTGGTGAAAATGTTTTTAAGATTCGACTCTCATTCACAATAAAAATTAAAACTCTCAGAAAAGTAGGAATAGAAGGAAACTTCCTTGTTATGATAAAGGGAATCCTTGAAAAATCTCAATAAAAACAAGGGATTATAGAAGATATTCCTAGAGAAGCAAAGCACCAGGTGAAATCTTGTCCCCTTAAGGAAAAAAAATGACTTCCTATTACATGCGTCTACCTGATTTATCTATCAGCTTTCTCATAACTCTTCTAATCACGATATTCTTCATATTTTTACTGACTGTCAGTGACTTCTCTGTTGTGGGGTGCACCAAAAGAGAGACCACACAATTCAAAACTGCAAGGCAATTTGGAGTCTTTATTAACCGGCCAGCGACTGCCTCAGAAACTTCCAAGAAGGAAGATTCAGAGAGCAGCCCCTAGAGGTTTTCAATGTGCTTATAAAGGCTAAAATTATGTTGTGGTTTTGCAGTTGCTAGCAAGCAAGTGTATCATAGAAGTAGAAAAATGCCATTAGCTGTTGCCAAAACACATCCCGTTCTCTCAGTTTCTTAACATTGGTTATTGTTTAACTCTTGGGGACATTCCGCCCCAATGTTGTGGGGACTTTCCCTTCTTGGGCCTGATTAATTGCTCTTGCTTGGGCCTGATTGATTGATCCTGGCCCTCTACTTTCTCCTGTAGCCCATGGAGAGTCTGCTTCTCATAATCTTAATTCTAGAGATGCAGAATTATTTGGATTGGATTTGCAGTTCTCAAACTTATTCCCTCAAAAAAAAAAAAACCTTCATTTATACTGTTATCATTGCTCATTAAAGAAACTTGTCTTTATTCATTCAATCAAAGTGACTTTGAAACAAATTTAGCCATGTATCACTCAGGATTCTCTAGAGAAACAGAATCAACAGGGAACACTCACAAATATAAAATTTATAAAAGTGTCTCACGTGACCATGGGAATACAGAGTCCAAAATCCACAGGGCAGGCTGTGAAGCCGACGACTCCAGTGGAGGGTCTGGATGAACTCCACAACAGATGCTCACCAGCCAAAGCAGGAACAGAGCCTATCTCTTCTGAATCCTCCTTAAAAGGTTTCCTGTGATAGGATTAAGCATCACTCATTGCAGAAGACACTCCCCTTTGGCCGATTACTAATGGAATCTGCTGTGGATGCAGCTGACATGATCATGATCTAATTCTATGAAATGTCCTCATTGCAACAGACAGGCCAGGACTTGCCCAACCAGATAAACAAGTACCACAACTTGGTCAAGTAGACACATGTCCCTGACCATGACAGTCCACCCCTTGTCAACTTGGCAGCTATATATATCACCTTAAACCATACCCAATTTCCAATTAAAAACACTAAAACACCCATTTTTTCTTTTACCTGACAATACTCAACTGTCCTGCATATGACTGGAAACACATTAAATCTCTCCAGAATAGGGCACAAATCCTTGGGCAACATTCATTCTTAAACTTGATATCTTACAACTTAAATAGTAAAACATGAACAAAACAGCATTACAGTCCTCCCTTCTGTAACCGATCACGTGGTTGAAGTTCATATTTATCACTACCTTCTTCCACTACCCATTCCATGTTCCCTTTACCCTCAACAAGCACTTCAGCTGGTTGTGGTTCTTTGCCTGGTAAGGTGACCCAAACCTTCATTCCTGAAGTTTCAGAGCCATTGGTAGTCCTGCCTGGATTGTGTTGTTGCAGTTTTCCATTCATTTTAATCACATGGTAGTACTAAAGGATGCCCTAGGGGATCTCCTATATTCCAAGAAAACTCTTCTCTATCTCCATTATGTAGTTGCAGTCCTACTTCCTCCTGATGGTCAGGGTCAATTATTCCAGACAATAATGTAATCACCTTCTTGGCTTGTTGATCTAGTGCATTAAGTCGCCCAAAGTGACCAGGTGGCAGTCTTAACTTCCAGTTCAATGGAATCATTGTTGTTTCTCCTGGACGAAGCACTCCCCATTTTGGAACTAAAACCTGTAGACCAGCAGAACTCAGGGTCGCAGGGACAAGAAGCAAAAATTTTCCTACTGGATCGCTAGGGGTAATAGTGAGTGGTACCACTCATTTCCACCTCTTGGATCCTGGCAATGGGAGAAACAGCACCATACAGCAGACACTGATTCAGAGCATATACAGCTTCCTGGATAACATCACCCCAGTCTTTCAAGGTGTTGCCACCTAGTTGGCACCGTAATTGAGTTTTCAAAAGGCCATTCCACCGTTCTATCAATCCAGCTGCTTCTGGATGATGGGAAACATGGTAAGACCAGAGAATTCCATGAGCATGTGCCCATTCCCACACTTCATTTGCTGTGAAGTGTGTTCCTTGATCAGAAGCAATGCTGTGTGGAATACCATGACGATGGATAAGGCATTCTGTAGACCCAGGGATAGTAGTTTTGGCAGAAGTATTGCATGCAGGGAATGCAGAACCTATATCCAGTGTATGTGTCTATTCCAGTTAGAACAAATTGCTGCCCCTTCCATGAATGGAGTGGTCCAATGTAATCAACCTGCCACACGTAGCTGGCTGGTCACCTCAGGGAATGGTGCCATATTGGGGACTGAGTGTGGGTCTCTGCTGCTGGTAGATTAGGCACTCAGCAGTGGCTGTAGCCAGGTCAGCCTTAGTGAGTGGAAGTCCATGTTGCTGAGCCCATGCATAACCTCCAAACTTGCCACCATGACCACTTTGTTCATGAGCCCATTGGGCAATGAAAGGAGTTGCTGGGGAAAGCGGCTGACTGGTATCCACAGAACAGGTCATCTTAACCACTTGATTATTAAAATCTTCTCCTGCTGAAGTCACCCTCTGGTGTGCATTCATATGGGACACAAATGTCTTCATGTTTTTAGTCCACTCAGAGAGGTCTATCCACATACTTCTTCCCCAGATCTCTTTGCCACCGATTTTCCAATTATGGTCTTTCCATGTTCCTGACCATCCAGCCAAACCATTAGCAACAGCCCATGGGTCAGTATACAAACGCACCTCTGGCCAGTTTTCCTTCAAGCAAAATGGACAACCAGGTGCACTACTTGAAGTTCTGCCCACTGGGAGGAGTTCCCCTCACCACTGTCCTTCAAGGACAGCCCAGAAAGGGGTTGTAATGCTGCAACTGTCCACCTTCGGGTGGTACTGCATATCGTGCTGAACCATCTGTAAACCAGGCCTAAGTTTTCTCTTCCTCAGTCAATTCACTGTAAGGAACGCCCCAAGAAGCCACATCTCTTGTCTGGAAAACAGAAGGTAATGTGGCAGGAGTGGAGACCATGGGCATTTGGACCACTTCTTCATGTAACTTACTTGTGCCTTCAGGACCTGTTCTGGCTCTATCTCATATATACCATTTCCATTTTACAATAGAGTGCTGTTTCGCATGCCCAACTTTATGGTTTGGTGGGTCAGATGACACCCACTTCATGATAGGCAACTCAAGCCTCATGGTAACTTGGTAGCCCATGATTAAGTGTTCAGTCGCTATTAAGGCCCAGTAGCAGGCCAAAAGCTGTTTCTCAAAAGGAGAGCAGTTACCTCGCAGCAGATGGTAAGGCTTTGCTCCAAAATCTTAAGGGTCTGCACTGTGATTCTACTATAGGGGCCTGCCAAAGGCTCCAAGAGAGCATCCCTATTTGCCACTGACACTTCCAGCACCATTGGATCTGCTGGATCATATGGCCCAAGTGGCAGAGCAGCTTGCACAGCAGCCTGGACCTGTCACAGAGCCTCCTCTTGTTCAGGTCCCCACTCAAAATTAGCAGCTTTTCTGTTCACTCGATAAATGGGACAGAGTAGCACACCCAAATGAGGAATATGCTGTACCAAAATCCAAAAAGACAAACTAGGCATTGTGCCTCTTTTTTGGTCATAGGAGGGGCCAGATGCAGCAACTTATACTTCACTTTAGAAGGGATATCTCAACATGCCCCACACCACTAGACACCTAGAAATTTCACTGAGGTGGAAAGCACCTATATTTTTGTTGGATTTCTCTCCCATCCTCCAACATGCAAATGCCTTACCAATAAGTCTAGAGTAGTTGCTACTTCTTGCTCACTAGGTCCAATCAACATGATATCATCAATATAATGGACCAATGTGATGTCTTGTGGGAGGTAGAAATGATCAAGGTCCCTGCAGACAAGATTATGACATAGGGCTTGAGAGTTGATATACCCCTGAAGTAGGACAGTGAAAGTATATTGCTGACCTTGCCAGCTGAAAGCAAACTGTTTCTGGCGGTCCTTACTAATAGCTACTGAGAAAAAAACATTTGCCAGATCAATAGCTGCATACCAGGCACCAGGGTATGTATTGATTTGCTCAAGCAATGATACCACATCTGGAACAGCAGCTGCAATTGGAGTTACCACCTGGTTGAGCTTATGATAATCCACTGTCATTCTCCAAGACCCATCTGTTTTCTGCACAGGTCAAATAGGAGAGTTGAATGGGGATGTGGTGAGAATCACTACCCCTGCATCCTTCATCTCCTTAAGAGTGGCAGTAATCTCTGCAATCCCTCCAGGAATCTGATATTGCTTCTGATTTACTATTTTCTTGGTAGGGGCAGTTCTAGTGGCTTCCACTTGGCCTTTCCCACCATAATAGCCCTCACTGCACGAGTTAGAGAGCCAGTGTGGGGATTCTGCCAGTTGCTCAGTATGTCTACACCAATTATACATTCTGGAACTGGGGAAATAACTACAGGATGGGTCTGGTGGCCCACTGGACCCACTGTGAGATGGACCTGAGCTAAAACTCCATTGATCACCTGGCCTCCATAAGCCCCCACTCTGCCTTGTGGACCAGAGTGATGTGTTCGGTCCCCTGGAATTAATTCCATTTCTGAACCAGTGTCTACTAATCCCCAAAATATGTGGTCATATCCTTTTCCCCAATACACAGTTACCCTGGTAAAAGGCCGTCGGTCTCTTTGGGGAAGGCTTGGAGGAAGATTAACAGTATAAATTTGTGGCAGTGTAACAGGGTTCTCCCACAAAGGTACCTGACCTCCCCTCATTCAAGGGGCTCTGGGTCTGTAAACTGTCTCAAATCTGTACATTGATTAAGGGGCCATGACTCTGTGTTTTTGTAATTCAGGTTAGACTTCTGTTCACTTGACCTAGAACTCTTTTGTTTATACAACCTGAACAGGAATTTAGTAGACTGCCCTTCTATTGTATTTCTAGGTGCCCCATGATTTACTAGCCAATGCCACAAATCTCTTCATGTCATATAATTTTGACACCTACTTTGATTTTTCTGTCTATTATAATAGCCATGTCCACCCTGTCTTTGGCAATTAAGTGCTGCCACCTGGCTTCTGCCAACTCAGAGTCCTGTCATCCCTATTGTGTTTAAGGATTCCAGCTCTGTGACAGCAGTTTCTACAGTTATGTCTGACCTACAGAGAAGTCCAACCACAGAGCTCTTTAGGGATGATGGTGTTAGTCTCACAAATTTATTTCTCACTGTTCTGGTAAAAGGTGCATCTTCCAGACATTCCTGGGGTGTAAGAGCAGGCTTTGCATGATAAATCCACTCTTACATTCCAATCTCTCTAAGCCTCTGGATCCCTTCATCTACATTATACAGGGCAGTTCTGGCATTTCAACCTCAGGTAATGTTGGCCACCTTTTGATCCATGTTTCAACCAATCATCCAAACAAACTATTAATACCTTTTCTAACCACTCAAGCTATAACATCGAATGCAGAATCTCTGCTTAGTGGACTCATAGCAATAAATTCAGCCTGATCTAGCCTTATATTCCTCCCACCATTATCCATTAAAATCCATTGCCACACATATTCCCGTGATTTCTGTCTATATAAATTGGAAAACTCACACAGTTCTTTTGGAGTATTACATACCTCCTCATGTGTGATATTTGTACCTCACCTTTAGGGCCTGTTGAAACTTTAGTCTCATTATAGTTCTGGAAGAAATGAGGGGTGGTGGAGGTGGTTCATGAAAAGAATTAGAAATATCTTCCAAGCCATTTGTTTCAGGGCCTTTGTTTGCAGTTTCATCTGGTGAAACAGGATTAATCACTCTAGGGCTAATCCCTTCAGGAGGAGGTTGGGTGGCCAACTCCTCAAGGCAGGCTGGAGGTGGGGTGGTTATGTCCTCAGGTCAAACTATTACAGGGTTATCTAGAGAAGACTCAGCATGATCTAGGGTTTCAACCTCACCCCACTCCTGGTACCAAGATATATTAGTTAGGGTTATCTAGAGAAACAGAATCAACAGGGAACACTCACAAATATAATATTTATAAAAGTGTCTCACATGACCGTGGGAATACAGAGTCTAAAATCCACAGGGCAGGCTGTGAAACCGACGACTCCAGTGGAGGGTCTGGACGAACTCCACAGGAGAGGCTCACCAGCCAAAGCAGGAACAGAGCCTATCTCTTCTGAATCCTCCTCAAAAGGCTTCCCGTGATAGGATTAAGCATCACTCATTGCAGAAGACACTGCTCTTTGGCTGATTACTAATGGAATCAGCTGTGAATGCAGCTGACATGATCATGATCTAATTCTATGAAATGTCTTCATTGCAACAGACAGGCCAGCTCTTGCCCAACCAAATAAACAAGTACCACAATTTGGCCAAGTTGACCTATGTCCCTGACCATGATAAGCCACATGAAGTTTTTTATCATACTCATCTGAATCTACTGCTCTCCTTATGATTGTGCCAAAGCCACTTCATAGCTAATTCTAAATCATTAACTGAATATCTTCAGTTATTTTTCCCAGTTGCAATTTCAAAAATTACATTTAATAAAATATTAAAGAGTACATTACTAATCATATGTTCCTGTATTAAATCTGTGAACTCAACCTTTTGCTTATTTTATTCTTAGATTCAACATTTAAGAATTTTCTATATTAAGCAAAAGGCTTATACCCCAAATGAATTCTCTGATGTTTGAAAAGTTTTGTGATTTGAATCGTTGATTTTTTTTACTTAGGTTAGATCATATGATGTGTAAATAAAACTGTCTTAAAATGAACAGAGGCAGTGGCTCAGTGGCAGAATTCTCACCTGCCATGCTGGAGACCTGGGTTCGATTCCCAGTGCCTACCCATGCCAAAAAAAAGGACAGAGACATAAAGCGTTGAGAAGATGTGGAGAAAGAGATGAACCTATTCACTGCTGGTAGGAAAAGAGAGTGGCGCAGCTTCTCTGTAGGGCAGGGTGATGGTTCCTCAGGAGGCTAGGAGTGGGGTTGCCATATGATCCTCCAACTCTCTTGCTAGGCATATACTTGGAGGAACTGCATGTGGGGACACAAAGGCACACTTACACACTGGTGTTTATGGTGGCAGTGTTCATGATTTACAATGGATGGAGGTGGCCTAAGGGTACATCGACCAAGGAGTGGAAAGGGGAACTATAGTGTATGAATACAATGTGCTACTGAGAAGCTGCAAGAAGGAATGAAGTTGTGAGGCATGCAACTAGGTGAATGAACCTTGAGGACAGTATGTTGAATGAAATGTCAGAAATAAAAAGACAAATATTATCATGCATCACTCATATGGACTAACTATAATGTACAAACTCAGAGAATTGAAGTTGAGAGTATAGGTTATCAGGCTGGGGCCTATTGTAAAGGTTTCTAGATAGTACATTCTTACAGTAGTCACATCAATTACAAAGATTCTGAGATACTGACAAATGCATACAAGCTGGTGTTTTCCTGGAACTTCGGGTATTTATGTGGCACCTGAGACTCAGAGTTAGAGCTCTGAAGCTATGAATGTCAAGCATTACCCCATACACTAACTGTTTAAAAAGTTGAAAAAGTCAGACTTCTACTAGAGACATGAATGAAGCTGATCTGCATAAGACCAAGATAAATCAGAATACAAGGTAAAGGATGATGTGGTCTGCATTTTAAAATTTCAACTTCTGTGTGAGAACAAGGGAAAAGATGTTTATTTGGTGCAAAATTTTACTTTTTGTAGTGCATTATCTAACTTAACTTATATGGTCAGTTTATACAAACACCATAATTACATGGAATCTTGAATAGGAAGTGAGGTCTATTGGTTTGTACAGATTAGTGTGATGACCTGATATATCCCAGAGTGCTTTGGGCAGAGAATAAAAAAAAAATTTCAAGTTCCCTTGGAGGACTGGAGAGAAAGGAGGCTATATTAAACTTTGCCATCTGGGGAATACCTGTTATTCTCACAGGCAGTGGGGACAATGAATTTAATTGGCTGAACCCTCAGTCTTGGGGCTTGTCCTATGAAATTTATTCCTGCAACAGAGTAGCTAAGCCTACTTATAATAATAATACCTAAAAGTCACCCCTAGAGAGCCTTTTTTGTTGCTTGGAAGTGGTCTCTCTCTCTAAGCCAATTCAGCAGATGAACTCACTGCCTTCCCCTGCCCCTTACAGGGGACATGACACCCAGGGGTGTAAATCTTCTTGGCAATATGGGACAGGACTACTAGGGATGAGCTGGTACCCAACATCATGGGAATGAGAAAGCCTTCTTGACCAAAAGGAAGAGAGAAATGAGACAAAATAAAGTTTCAGTGGCTGAGAGATTTCAGAGTCAAGAGGTTATGCTGGAGGTTATTCTTATGCATTATATAGATATCCCTTTTTAGTTTATGGTGTATTGGAGTGGCTAGAGGGAAGTACCTGAAGCTGTTGAGCTGTGTCCCAGTAACCTTGATTATTGAAGATGATTGTAGAACGAGATAGCTTTTACAATGTGACTGTGTGATTGGGAAAACCTTGTGTCTGATGCTCCTTTTATCTAGGGTATGAATAGATGGGTAAAAAATATGGATAAAAATAAATAATGGGAAGGACAAAGGTTAAAATAAATTGGGTAGGTGGAAATACTAGTGGTCAATGAGAGGAAGGGGTAAGTGGTATGGTATGTATGAGTTTTTTCCTTTTTATTTCTTTTTCTGGAGTGATGCAAATGTTCTAAAAATGATCATGGTGATGAGTCCACAACTATGTGATGATATTGTGAGCCACTGTATGCCATTTATGGAATGTTTGTGTGTTCAGATTTATTAATAAAAACATTTTTAACACATCAAGGGCTTGGCCTATTGACACAGGAGTCCCTAATGTTTGAGACAGTATCAGGGGTTTCCCCAGTGCAAAAGTTTAATAGTTCCATATTTTCTCTCCAGTCCCTCAAGGGACTTTGCCAATACTTTTTAATAATCTGCCTAACAGACACTGGGGTGTATCTGGGTATTATATTAAGCTATACAGAATTACAAGTCCTCATTCCCATTCCGGGCTCCATGTGTTGGGGTTGTTTAAATGGGCTGTCCAGGCAGGTTGAGTTAGAATATGCGTGACAGAAAATTTAGGTTTTGGACAAAATAAACCTCTTTTCTTTTGGTCTCATACAGTAGGTGAAGTTCTAAAGTATGGACAATGTCATCCTTTATGCTGTATTCTGATTTACCTTATTCCTGACAAGATCAGCTTCATTTTTATCTCTAATTGAAGCCTGATTGCTTTCTCAGTTTCCTTAACAGTTGTTGTATCTAACCATGCTGACTCACAGAGCTGCAGAACTCTAGGTCTGAGTTTTAGGTGTTACACAGGTACCCAGAGTCCCAGATTATACATACATAGCATGGCATCTCAAAATCTAGAAATAGCATTCCAAACTAAATGTGATTGCAGTAAGAGCTTACCATCTAGGTCCCAATCTTCTCAAAAGTATTTTCTAAAAGAGATCATAAGATATTCATTATTTTGTTTCTGACTTATTTTGCACCACACAATGTCCCCAAGGTTCATTTTCTCATTACATGCCTTTCTATGGCCACACAATATTCTATATGTATACACCATAGTTTGCCATTCTGCTTCTCAGCCACTGTATCCCTCAGCCACCTCCATCCATTGGGAATTATTTGGCAATCTATGCTTAGATTATTTCTATAGAGATTGACCCACTCAATTGTGGGTGTGGCCTTTTGGTTAGATGAAGATGTGACTCTACCCATTCAAGGTGGGTCTTGATTAGTTAACTGGAATCCTCTAAGAGGGGAAACATTTTGGAGAAAGCACAGTTACTTCAGAACCAGAGACATAGACATTTGGAGATACTTGTACTGCTGAGATAACAGATGCTGAAACATGGACGTTTGGAGATGCACAGCCTTGCAGACATTGTCATGTGCCTTCCCCAGAGTTCCAACCCAGAGGAGCCAAGTGAAGGCCAACAGACACTTAGAGAGAAAAATACTGGCATTAGAAGCTGGAATGGTTTTTTTAAAATTTATTTATTAATTAAAAAATACAGAAACAAAATAAAACAACATACATAATCAGTAATTCACAATGTCATCACTTAGTTGCATATTCATCATTTCTGAGAACATTTCCATTAATTCAGAAAAAGAAATAAAAAGGCAATAGAAAAAGAAATAAAATGAATACAGGAAAGAAAAAAAAGATTATATCTACCATAGCCCTTACCCCTTGCTTTCATTGATCACTAGCATTTAAAATAAATTTATTTTAACATTTGTTCCCCCTATTATTTATTTTTATTCCATATGTTCTCCTTCTTTGTTGACAAGGTAGATAAAAGGAGCATCAGACACAAGGTTTTCACAATCACACAGCCACATTGTGACAGCTGTATCATTATTCAATCCTCCTCAAGAAACGTGGCTACTGGAACACAGCTCTACATTTTCAGGCAGTTCCCTCCAGCCTCTCCATTACATCTTGGATAACAAGGTGATATCTACTTAATGCATAAGAATAACCTCCAGGATAACCTCTCGACTCTGTTTGGAATCTTTCAGCCATTGACACTTTGTCTCATTTCCCTCTTCCCCCTTTTGGTCGAGAAGGTTTTCTCAATCCCGTGATGCTAAGTCTCAGCTCTTTCTAGGGTTTTTCTCAATCCCTTGATGCTGAATCTCTGTTCATTCCAAGATCTCTGTCCCACATTGCCAGGAAGGTTTACACCCCTGGAGTCATGTCCCACATAGAGAGGGGTAGGGTGGTGAGACTGCTCGTTGTGTTGGCTGGAGAGAGGGGCCACATCTGAGCAACAAAAGAGGCTCTCTTGGGGATGACTCTTAGGCCTAAATTTTAAGTAGGCTTGACCTATCCTTTGCGGGGTTAAGTTTCATATGAACAAACCCCAATACTTGGGGCTCTGCCTATAGCTTTGGTTGTCCACACTGCTTGTGAGAATATCAAGAATTCAACTTGGGGAAGTTGAATTTCTCCCCGTTCTCACCACTCCCCGAAGGGGGCTTTGCAGATACTTTTCCACTCACTGATTGAATCACTCTGGGATTCATCAGGGCATCACTCTGGACAAAAGAAACTGGAATGGCTTTTATAAAGGAAATCTATTAAGTTGCAAGTTTACAGTTCTAGGGGCATAAAAATGTCCAAACTAAGTCATCCAGGGTAATATACCTTGACTCAGGAAAGGCTGATGTCTGTCACATGGGAAAGCATGTGGTTGGTATCTGCTGATCCTTGTTCCAAGTTCCATTGTTTCCAGCTTCTGATGCCAGTATTTTTCTCTCTAAGTGTCTGCTGGCCTTCACTTAGCTCTTCCAAATTGTTCCTATGCCACATAAGCCCTGTGTTTTAGTTTGCTAAAACTGCCAGAATACAATATACCAAAAATGAACTGGATTTATAAAAGGGATTTGTTAGGTTACAAATTTACAGTTCTAAGGTCATGAAAATGTTCAAATTAAAGCATCAAGAGAAAGAAACCTTGACTCTGAAGAAAAGTCGCTGACATCTGGAACACATCTATCTGTCAGGTGGGAAGGCATGTGGTTGTGTCTGCTGATGTGGTTTTTTTTTTCCAGCTTCTGGTTCCGGTGGCTTTCATTCTATGTCCTGCAAGTCTTCTTTTAGCTTCTCCAGGGCAAACTCTGGATTTCATCTTTTATTATCTCCCAGGGCATTTCCATTCTCCAAGTGTCTGTGTCTGAGCTTTCCCCCCACATGCCACCCTATTAAAGAACTCTAGTAGGTGGATCAAGAACCACCTTGAGTAAACGGGGTCACATCTCCATGGAAACAACCTAATCAAAAGTTCCCACCCAACAACAGGTCTGCATCCACAGATCAGATAAAAAACAGCACGTCTTTTCTGGAGTACTTAACAGTTTCAAACCAGCACATTCTGAAACCCAGAGGTGCCAGTCTCTCCAAGAACATCAATCAGTTGCATACCTCTATCCCATAATGTTGTCATCCCTTTCCAAAATGAAAATATTAGACTGGTCATTGCCCAAATATCCCTGAAGACTGTGAGAATGATCAAATGAGAGGGAGGAGCTGCAACAGAGAATACAGAACTTAACAAACGATTATGACTACTGAATCATTATATGGATATTTCTTTTTGCTTTCTTTTGTTAGAATAGCTAGAAGTAAATACTTGAAATTGTGGAATTGTAAACCCAAATACGCTGAAATTTGCTTTATAACTACTTGTTAAATTGTATTTTGAAAATTTTCACTTTTATTTATATGTGTTATATTTCACAATGAAAAATATTTTTTAAAAAGCGGAATTACAAACCATAAATGCAATCGAACTGGCATTTATATGTAGCCATGTAGCTATCTTCATCATAGATCTTTATTTCTTCATGCAGCTTTGATCTATTCTCTAGTGTTTTTTCTTTTTTAAAAAAACATTATTTGTTAGCTGCTGGAAGCAGGGCATGGTGGGAGGTGGGTCATGGAAATGGTGTGAGTGTGTGTGGTGGGGCATAGGGAGTGGGAAGGTGGGATGTGGGTGCACAGGAGCACTGTACATGCAGGGGCAGGTATTGGGGCACAGGTGTGCAGAGTATGGGGGGCAGGATGCAGGCACTGGAGGTGGGACATGGGTGCATTGAGTGAAGGGTTACAGGGGCAGGGTTCGGGGGCAGATTTTGGGTGTGCCAGGTGTGGGGTGCATGATGTGGTGCACAGGGGCAGGTCACAGGGTGTGCATCGCAGGTTCATACATGCACAAAGTGTGGAGATGAGGTCATTGGGGACAGGGTGCATGTAGACATGCTTTACAGGAGGGGCAGGGGTAAGGCACAGGTGTGGGGAGGGTGGCATGCAGGTGCATGGGGCGTGGTGGAATGGCAGCACATGTGGGTGCGTAGGTATATGATAGTCAAGGGACATGACTTGGTTTGCGTTATCATGCCTGCCTTCCTGTCTGTATACTCCTGAGGACTCTGGGTCTCCATTTGGGATGGAGAGCAATAAGCTCTTTGCATTAGCTGGGTGGTCTCTATAAGTTTGGAAAGATAGTTTACTGGTCTTCAGGTTTCCCAAGGGATCTCTGGGCTGTGGAGCTAAGGGGGCTTATCTCCTAAGGTAGCTTCAGTGACAGGCCCTTTCCTGAGTGCAGCCTCTTGTCCCTGGTGGAATCCCAGTGGAGTCCACTCACCTAGTTCTCTGCTTCTCACTTCTTCAGCTTTTTCAACCAGGACCTCTATATGAGTGTAGAAAGCACTCTTAGGACACTCCCGCCCTGGATCTGCTGTCATGGTCATTTTTCTATCTCCCTTCTCTGGCTATTCCTTGCAGCAGGGGTGAACGCAGCCTATCCTATTCTGCCATCTTCCCAGAAGCCTCCTAGTGTCCTTTCATTTCAATCTGAAGAATTCCCTTTAGCAACATCATGCATGGACTGACTACTGGTTATGGATTCCCTTAGCTTTTATTCATCAGGAAATGTCTTAATCTCTCCATTTTTTTTTTTTTTTTTTTAAAGGAAAGACAGAGAGAAGGAAGGAAGGATAGAAGGAAGGAAGGAAGGAAGAAAGGGAAACATTTTTAAACATTTTTTTGTTTTATTGTATTCTGTTTCTCCGTTTTTGTTACATGGGCTGGGGCCGGGAATCGAACCGAGGTCCTCCGGCATAGCAGGCAAGCACTTTGCCCGCTGAGCCACCGCGGCCCGCCCAATCTCTCCATTTTTGAAAGACAGTTTTCCAGATAAAGAATTCCTGGTTGGAATTTTTAATGTACTTTTAATATATCATCCCACAGCCTTCTTGCTGCCATGTTTCTAATGGGAAATCAGCATCTAATCTAATTGAGGCCCACTTGTATATGATGCATTGCTTCTCTCTGTGGCTTTCAGAATTCTTTCTTTGTAATTAAACAATTTGATTGCAATGTGTCTTGGTATGGATTTCATTGAGTTTATCCTGTTTGGAGTTCATTAAGATTCCTGGATATGCACATTTATGTCTTTCATTAAATTTGGGAAGTTTTCAGTCACATATATTCAGATATTCATTCTTCCCTTTTCTTTCTATCCTCTCCTTCTGGGACTCCCATGACACATATATTGGTATTCTTGATGGTATTCCAAAGGTCTCTTAGGCTTTATTACCTTTCTTTCATTCTCTTTTCTTTCTACTCCTAGACTGGATAAAATGAACAGTTTTATTTTTTATTTTTGACTTCCAGCACCTTTTATTTTTCCTAGAGTTTAGATACAACAAACTCATTTACTCAATTATTGATAGAGACACAACTGCACAGAAGTATTCTACATGCAGCACATGGCCTTTATTACAGAAGTTGGCCTAAGGAAGCTTATAAACATTACAAATTACCCTCTGCTTTTTCATACTAACCAAGGTTGCAATCAACAAACCACTGTATTTGAGTAAGTACTTAAAATAGCTTAAGTTATGATCCCTCCCCTTAGAGGTGGAAAAAAAAACCTTAATTCATGTCCTAACAAAACTTTACCCTGAACTATCCAATTTCAGAAGATGAAACACCAGAAATAGTTTAGTCTTTTGCCTATGCAATTCAAGGCTGACCTTTCAAAAAAAGACAAGTTTCTCATTAAACCTTATTTTAATGGGTCTCAAAATTCTATGACTGATTTTAACAACTAATAACTTAAAACTTCCACATGGAAACAAATGGTCCACAAAACATCCCTTTACTTCTGAAGGTTTTATGATGGATTGTCATCATTAACCAGTCTTTTACTATTAAACTTAAATGGCTAATTGAGACAGCTCTGAGGCTGTTCTTCCACTACTGATTAAGACTGGGGTGACAGGTTTATGAGCTATTCATTTAGCTTTCTGGGCAGATTTGGTGACCTTGCCAGCTCCAGCAGCCTTCTTGTCCACTGCCTTGATGACACCCATGACAATTGTCTGTCTCATATCATGAACAGCAAAACAACCTAGAGGATAGTCAGAGAAACTCTCAACACACATGGGCTTCCTTGCCAGGAACCATATCAATGACGGCAGCATCATCAGATTTCAGAAATTTGGGGCCATCTTCCAGCTTCTTGCCAGAACAGCAATCAATCTTCTCTTTCAGTTTGGCAAACTTGCAAGCAATGTGAGCTGTGTGACAATCAAGCATACGTGCATAGCCAGCATGATTTGGCCTAGATGGTTCAAGATATTAACTTGGGCAGTGAAACCAGCTGCTTCCATTGGTGGATCATTTTGGCTGTCACAAGCCACAGTGACATAATGAACATCTTTTATAGACATATTATTGACATTGAAGCCCACATTGGCCCCAGAAAGAGTGCCATTCAAAGCTTCATGATTCATTTCAAAATTTACTTCAGTTGTAATGATGGCTAGAACAAAGGTGACCACCATGCTTGGTTTGAGAATACCAGTCTCCACTAGTTCCACAGGTACAGCACCAATACCACCAAATTTATAGACATCCTGAAGAGGCAGATGCAAGGGCTTGCCATTTAGATGAGCAGGTGGCAGGATGCAATCCAGAGCTTCAAGTAGCATGTTTCCATTGGCATTGTCATCCTTACAGGTGACTTTCCATCCCTTGAACCAAGACATATCAGCTCTTGATTTCACCATGTCATCACCATTCCAACCAGAAATTGGCACAAATGCTACTGTGTCAGGGTTGTAGACAATTTTCTTAATGTTGGTGCTGACTTCCTTAACAATTTCCTCACATCTCTTCTGACTGTAAGGTGATTCAGTGGAATCCATCCTGTTAACACTGACTATTAGTTGTTTCACACCCAGTGTGTAAGCCAGATGGGCATGCTCTTGAGTCTGCCCATTCTTGGATATACCAGCTTCAAATTCATCAACACCAACAGGAAAAATCAAGACAGGACAATCAGCCTGAGATGGGCCTGCAATCATGTTTTAAATAAAGTCTCTGTATCCTGAGGCATCAATGATGGTCACATAATACTTGCTGGTCTCAAATTGCTGCAGGGAGATATCAATAGTGATACCATGTTCATGTTCAGCTTTTAGTTTATCCAAGACCCAGGCATACATTGAAGGACAATTTACCATCTCAGCAGCCTCCTTCTCAAATCTTTCATTGGTTCTTTTTTTGATTCTACCACATCTGTAGATCAGATGGCCAGTCATGGTGGACTTGCCTGAATCTACATGTCTAATAATGACACTGTTGATATGAGTCTTTTCCTTTCCTATTTTGGCTTAAGATGTAGCAATGCTCTTCACAACACCTGTGTTCTGGAAGCAAACCCCTTGCAAAAAAGCCAAATGCTTTATTTTTAAGTTCATTGATTCTTTCTTCTGCCACCTCCAATCAGCTGTTGAATCTGCTTTGAGAATTTTTATGTCACTTATTGTGTTATTCAGCTGTTAAGTTCTTTTTTATGGTTTCGGCATCTACTGAAATTCTTGTTCATATATTATTTCCTGATTTCCTTTTGTTATTTGTCCATGTTTTCTTTTAGTCTTTTGAGCATGTTTAAGACAGTTTTTAAAGTCTTTGGCATGCTCACACCTGGGCTGGTCCCATGCCATGCCACAGGCTCCTGCACTCAGCAGGTTGGGCTGTGGTGGTGACAGCTGTAAGAGTTGAAGTGCTGTGGGAGGGAGGTCCCAGATTCATCTGCAGTTCCAGCTTTACCACCCTCTGCCTCTCTAACCCCAGTTCCTGTGCTGGGTGCTGAGAAAAGGAAAGATGTTACCTATGGGAACCCCGAAAACACCCCTGGCTTCTTTGACACCACCTTCCTTCCCTTCTCAGGTATAAGCTTCACTCAGTGATAGGCGACTCTGCTAGGAGGTGGCACCAGCAACAGCTGCCTGTCTGTGGAGGGGTCCTACAATCACCAAGCCCTCCTCCAACAGGCCCTTTAGGAGCCAAGAGAAAGCTTCCCTTCCTCTCCTTTTTTCATCAGCCAGTTGGAACAAAGTCAGTCCAAAAGGTCTCTAGGCTGAAGCAGCAGCAGCTCCTCAGGCGCCATCATGTCCACAGGCAGAAACTTTGGGAATCAGCTGAGGAAATTCAAGTTAGTGTTCCTGGAAGAGCAAAGTTTGGAAAGACATCCTTGGTTGCCAGATTCATGTATGACAGTTTTGACAACACCTATCAGGCAACAATTAACATTGGCTTTTTATGAGAAACAGTGTATTTGGAGAATTGAGCAAATAGGCTGCAGCTATGAGATAGTGTCAGTCAGGAACATTTTCTTAGCCTCATTTCCAGTTACATTTTCAGTTCTGCTGCAGCCTTAGTAGTTTACAATATCACACGTTAACACATTCCAGCAAACTACAAAATGGATTGATCTTGTCAGAACAGAAAGAAGAAGTGATGCTAGTAGGAAATAAAACAGATCTTGCTGATAAGATGCAAGTGTCAATGGAGGAGGGAGAGAGGAAAGCCAAAGAGCTGAATGTTATATTTATTGAAACTAGTGCAAAAGCAGGATACAACATCAAGCGGTGATTCCAACATGTTGCAGCAGCCTTACCCCAAATGGAAAGGACAGAGGACAGAATCAGAGAAGAAATGATTAATATAAAACTTGAAAAGCCTCAGGAACATCCTTTCAGTGAAGGAGGCTGTTCCTGCTAATCCCCCATGGTATCTCAACCCTTCTCTAGAATCTCACTGCTTGGATCCCCTTACTCTTCTTTAGACTGTAGTGTGGATATTGGCTTGAAACTTTTTCCTTTAGTAATAACATATTGCAATTCACTGAGATGACCTATTAACTTCACAAGCACAAAAATATCAGTGTCTTCATTATTTATATTTTACAAAAGGCCAAAAAATTCCAGATTATTACAGTGATAACTTTAAAAATTAGATGAATTTTCTTAACATTTTTTCCTTTTTTAATGTTATGATAATATACTTCAAAATGATGGGAATCTCAACAGTATGAGGGTGGCTTCATTAAGGAGCAATATATTTATAACAACATTTTTCTACTTACTTGATCTTCCCCTATTTTTCTCACCTCTCCTTTTAGCTAATCCCTATTTTCAGCTTCTGTTCCTCAGAGCAAACAAGAGATGGTAAGGCAGCAGTCAGACCAAACCCACTGGATTATCCCTAAATTTTAGGGATACTATTTGCTATAGGCCTTGGGTCAAGATGTTCTGAATTATTCTTAATAAGTCTGATATAAATTGCTTAGACTTCTTTGAGGTCAGATCTCAGCTATCATGGTGGGAAGTGCTTCAGTGAGAAAAGTGTCCTGGTGCATCTTCAAAATGTATCTTAATGAATATACTGAGTACTTACAAGTAAAAGAACATAAGATGCATGTCTGACCAAAACAAATAACCATTTCACATGTGTTTTATTAGACTCTGGGGGAGATAAGTGAACAAGTACATCAGTATAATTTTTTAATATTTAAATCTTCATGGTAAAATTTTAAAGTTCTAATGAATTGTTTCTCCCAAGATTTGAAAAATTCCTAGTTAGAATTATTCTATTTGTTAGAAAAATCTTTTTAAACAATATATTTTGCTTGAGTTTTCTTTCCTTCTTTTTAAATGCTGTGCAGCCAAGGAATTGTTGAAGCCAAATTCCTTTAGTAGGAACCAGTGAATGAATTTGTATTTGGCACTATGATGAAAACTTTTATAACCAGTAAAAACAATTTGATATCTAAAACTTACCAACACAGAAACCTCAGCAGAATAGCAAATTACTTTGATCAAAACATTTGAGGTCAAATTTAGAAAGGAAATGGTTTTCCCATAAGCCCCTACAGGCAGATCTGAAAAAACATACATAAAAGAAGAAGGAAAGAAGCAGATGGAAATAAAACTCAATATTATACAGATTTCTGCCTTATTATTAAACATTTTTTACATTGGTTCTTTCAGGATGGCTTTGCTCTTTACCAGATCTGTATAGTTAGGTTAAATAACCAATGATTTAGTTTTATATATAAGCTACAATATATCTTTTTTCTTTGGTGATATTTAATTCTTTGCCTTCTTTTTTTCAATTTTTAAAATTGTACAATGTAACATATATACAAAGCAAAGAATGAAAAAAGCATGGTTTTCAACAAGTAGTTACAGGACAGATCCCAGAGTTTGTCATGGGTTACCATACCATCATCACAGATTTTTCCTTTTAGCTGCTCCAGAATATAGGAGGCTAGAAGGAATAAAAAAAATGACTTTTTATTACCACAATTGACTTATTTTGTGAAAAATAACATATATACAAAAAAAGCAATAAATTTCAAGGCACAGTCACAACAATTAGTTGTAAAACAGATTTCAGAATTTAGTGTAAGTTGCAGTTTCAGGTTTTTATTTCTAGCTGCTCTAAGATACTGGAAACCAAAAGAAATATCAATTTAATGATTCAGCAATCACATTCATTTGTTAAACTCTATCTTCTGTGTATAACTCCACCAACACCTTTGATCTTTCTATCTCACTCTTTAGGGGTATTTGGGCTATGGCCATTCTAAATTTTTCATGTTGGAAGGGGCTATCAATGATAAGGGGTAGGGAGATGGAACTACCTGATGCTCTGGAGAGGCTAGGTCCTCTAAGTTTTGGGACTTATCTGGTCCAGAGACTCATCTGGAGATTGTAAGTTTCCAGAAAGTTACCTTAGTGCATGGAACCTGTATAGAATCTTAAATATTGTTCTAGGTGCTCCTTAGGATTTGTTGGAATGGTTTTGGTTGGGGTTTGGCAAGTCATGATAGACAGCAATGTCTAACTGAAACTTGCATAAGAGTGACCTCCAGAGTAGCCTCTCCACTCTATCTGAACTCTCTCAGCCACTGATACTTTGTAAGTTACACTTCTTTTCCCCCTTTGACCCGTGGTGCCAGGGCTAGACTAATCCCTGGGAATCATTTCCCAGGCTGCCAGGAAGAGCAGCTGTCATGTCCCATGGAGGGGGAGGTCGTTGCCTTCTTTTTTTTTTTTTAATTTTTTTATTAATTAAAAAAAATTAACTAACACAACATTTAGAAGTCATTCCATTCTACATATGCAATCAGTAATTCTTAATATCATCACATAGATGTATGATCATCATTTCTTAGTACATTTGCATCGATTTAGAAAAAGAAATAGCAAGACAACAGAAAAAGAAATAAAATGATATATAGAGAAAAAAATAAAAAAATATATATAAAAAAACAAAAAAACTATAGCTCAGATGCAGCTTCATTCAGTGTTTTAACATAATTACATTACAATTAGGTAGTATTGTGCTGTTCATTTTTGAGTTTTTGTATCTAGTCCTGTTGCACAGTCTATCCCTTCAGCTCCAATTATCCATTATCTTACCCTGTTTCTAACTCCTGATGGTCTCTGTTACCAATGACATATTCCAAGTTTATTCTCTAATGTCGGTTCACATCAGTGGGACCATACAATATTTGTCCTTTAGTTTTTGGCTAGTCTCACTCAGCATAATGTTCTCTAGGTCCATCCATATTATTAAATACTTCATAAGTTTATTCTGTCTTAAAGCTGCATAATATTCCATCGTTTTTTAATAATAAATAATTATATTATTTATTATTATTATTATTTAATAATATTCCACCATTTGACATTCCCACCAACAGTGGATAAGTGTGCCTCTTTCTCCACATCCTCTCCAGCACTTGTCATATTTTGTTTTGTTGATAATGGCCATTCTGGTGGGTGTGAGATGATATCTCATTGTGGTTTTGATTTGCATTTCTCTAATGGCCAGGGACATTGAGCATCTCTTCATGTGCCTTTTGGACATTTGTATTTCCACCTCTGAGAGGTGTCTGTTCAAGTCTTTTTCCCATTTTGTGATTGGGTTGGCTGTCTTTTTGTTGTTGAGTTGAACAATCTCTTTATAAATTCTGGATACTAGACCTTTATCTGATATGTCATTTCCAAATATTGTCTCCCATTGTGTAGGCTGTCTTTCTACTTTCTTGATGAAGTTCTTTGATGCACAAAAGTGTTTAATTTTGAGGAGCTCCCATTTATTTCTTTCTTTCTTCAGTGCTCTTGCTTTAGGTTTAAGGTCCATAAAACCGCCTCCAATTGTAAGTTTCATAAGATATCTCCCTACATTTTCCTCTAACTGTTTTATGGTCTTAGACCTAATGTTTAGATCTTTGATCCATTTTGAGTTAACTTTTGTATAGGGTGTGAGATACGGGTCCTCTTTCATTCTTTTGCATATGGATATCCAGTTCTCTAGGCACCATTTATTGAAGAGACTGTTCTTTTTTTAACTACTTTCAATTTTTTGATATTTTTTTACTCTATTTAGAACTTGATCAGCTTGGCAATATGTATTTCCCATAACACACTGCAAACAAATACACTAGGAGTGTACCTTCTTTACTGGTTATTGTGAGATTGCTTGTAAGTTAATAAACACATTTGTCAATACATTGTTTGCAGAAAGAAAATTTCTGAGTTATAGCTCAACCTGCTGAATTTATGTTGTAAGCATTCTTAACACAGGGTAGAGATGAAAAGACAGCATCTTCATCCTTCCTCTTCTCATTGCAACAAAATCATTTAACTGGGAGAATTTTATTTCCCTCTCTTTCCTCTTCCTCCTTAACTTCTGACTTATTATCACTTTGTAATATTCAGAAAGCACTTGGATTATGGATCGGAATAGAGAAATGCTTTCAGGTAATCATTAGCCCACATACCAGTAACTTATTCTCAAAGACAAGATGGAGTTGTGAAGCACTTTTATAATCCAATATTATTGTTAGAGGCAATGGTTGTCTTTTTGTTTTATTTTGACATGGCATGTCCTGAAATAAATGTCAATTCAATATGAAAACAAAGTCTTTGGTACATGCAAAGTCTGGGTTTCCTCATTGGTGTTTTCTGATACTTTATCTTGCTCCTTTGAATGGGCCACCATTTCCTGCTTTTTTGTATTCTTTGTAATCTTTTGTTACATAGGCGCATTTTAATATTTTAATGTGTTAACTCTGGAATTAAACAAACACTGAAGTGTCTGTTCCTTAGGATTTTATCAAGCTAGTATTATGACAAAGTGGTCTCCTTCAGACCTTAGTCTAACAGCAAATCTAAAGAACAACCCATGAAAAGCATTGGTATCCTGTCTAATCTTTTCTGAGCATACATCTTGTCCTGGACCTGTGTCTAGGGATGACCTGAGGGATTTCCCCATTTACACACATCTGAATGTCCTATTTCTCCTAGGAAATAGTCTTTTTTCCCCAGTTGCAAGTGCTATACAAATATTTTAAAATCAGTAATCTTTTGTCCCAGGCAGCTGTAATTTGTTTTCTTATAGCATTTAAATGCACTACAAGCTACTTCTCCATGAAGGACATGTTTTGGAGCATAAAGCCAGCAACAGATGTCCAGGTTCATTCCTACAGGCTGTGTTCTGGTTTGCTAGCTGCTGGAATGCAACACACCAGAGACAGATTGGCTTTCAGTAAAAGGGGACTTATTTAGTTGCTGACTTTCAGAGCTGCAGAACTCAGATGTCACATAGATACCCAAAGTTCCACAAAGAGCACAGCATCTCAGAATTTAGAAATAAATTTCTGAGTTAACACTCAGGAATAAATGTGACTGCTGTATGAGCTTTACAATCTAGGCCCTAACTTCCACACAGTATTGTGCTATTAACTTCTTTACAGTAGTCTTATTGAACATTCTGTATTCCTTATCATCAATTGTCCAATCTCTGCCCACTTTCTATCTCCTGATAACCAATGCTCTCAAATTTAATTCTCAATAGTTTTCTCATTACAGCTAGTTTATATTAGTGAGACCATACAGTATTGGTTCTTTTGTTTTTGGCTTATTTCATTAAACATAATGTTCTCAAAGTTCATGCATCTTGTTGCATGCCTCTGAAAGGTTTAGGAGGCAAAGGGTGAGAAAGAAGGATGGTAGACCAGGAAATTTAAATTGGGCATGTTTATTTCTGCACTCCTGGGCTGAGCTCACCAAATCCAAGATGGAGGGAGATGAGTCAGCACCTGGGTGATGGTGTGGGCAGTTTTTAAGCAAGGGGGTCAGGTGACGTCTGGAAGGGGAAGTTCTCCAGAAGTCAGGTGTCCAGAAGGGGTGGTTCTCCATTCCAGAAGTCAGGTGCCCAGAAAGGGCGGTTCCAGAAGTCATGTTGGGAGGGGCGACACACCCTCCACAGCTCCAGTTGCAGTGCCCTTCCCCATTCCCCTGATCTAACACTCCAGTCTTTTTGTGATAATAGGGTGTTTAGGTTCTTCTGGCTACTTCCTGCTGCACTGGGGCGACACTGGGGTGATATGCTGGGGTTGTCATGGTCAGGGGAAGGAGGAGGTTAGCTATAAGAATCTGGTGAGGAGGGTAGGTGGTGGTAGTGATGCAGGAGCATTTGGTTGGCTGTTACCCGGGATAGTTCCTTCATGCGTCCCTGAAGGAAGTTGAGGAGACAGGGAGCTAGGAGAAAAAACAGACAGATTAGGATAACTGGTCTTAGTAGTGGGAGGAGCCATGTTAGCGGGAGGAGGGAAGAAAACCAGTCTAAGGCGGGTTGGTTTCTTGTTTTCTGTGGTAGAGGTCCTCTTTTAGTTTGTTCAAGGTTTGAATATTTTGTTCCACTAGACCTGACTCGTTGACGTAATAGCAGCATTCTTCTTGGAGGAATATGCATGTTCCTCCTTTCTTGACTGTTAGCAGGTCTAAGTCCCATCAATTTTGAAGAGTTACCTGGGCTAGTGAGGTAAGTTGATGTTGTAGAGAGGAAAGGGATTCTGATGTTGATTCCAGGGCTACCTGTAGTCGAGTCTCAAAGTTTTCAGAGGTTAAAATATCATGTCCCAGTGCCCCTCCGGCTGTGGCTGAGGCTGCAACTGAGGCAGTTAGGCTGATGCCTACCAGGATGAGAAGAAGGGCAGCCCTTTTGGAGCAAAGAGAGGGCAGTAGCCAAGTTAGTTTGGACTCCCCATAGAGGGTTAATTGAGGAACAATAGTTACCAGGAAGCATGGTCCTGGGGCAGTGGAGTTAAGGCACTTGTTAAGAGTTCCATTACACCAGAAATATTGTCCTTTGGGGGCATAGGTTGTGTTGTGGATAGTGACATTAGTTTGGCATCTATTATGAAGTTGTGTTTGATTTACAGTTGTGTGTGTGAGGTATCAGGTTTTAAGGGGGTAGGGAAGGTTATCAGGCTCTGGTTCCCATAGGGGGATGTTCTTTAGAGTGGTATGGCAGGAGTCAGGGCTATGATTATGTATTTGGGTTAGATTTATAGAGACAGCTGCCAATAGTGGCCTATTTAGTGATGCACAGAGGAAACAGCGGTTTTTTTGTGTGTTTGGTTGAGGAAAAATAAGGTTTGTTGGAAGATTTGGAGCCATGTAAGAGAGGCTGGTGAGGCAGAGGTTTGGGCAAGGTGGCTGGAGAGACTCTGCTCAGCTCGTGAAATGTCGACAGATACCTGAGTAAGAGTAGTATTAATGAGGGCATATTCGCGGTGTATTTCAATGGTTCCTATAGGGTATCAGGACCAGCTGCTGTAGTACAGTTTGCCTTGGATTCCTGCCACCCATTTTGTGTCACAGGGATCTGCAATATGTATATAAAATTGCCGAGAACTGATGTAAAAGGTACCTTTGCGAGCTGCCTCACTGTAAGCGTCATGTCTTCTGTATGACCAATAGGGGCATCCCCCATATATGTTGTCATAGTTGTTCTGGTTGCAATAGTTTTTTGTTTGGGCATATGGAAAGCAGGCATATGGCCGTGGGCCCTTCTCAACTGATTTAGGAATAATGAAGATGGTTATAGGCCGGCTACAATTTGTTAGAGAGCATTTTTTTGTACCAACTATATGAGTGGTTGGTTTTCTGTTTTGGTTAAAAGTTTCCTTGATTTTAAATTCCCATGCATAAGACGTGCCCTCAATGGGGGTTAGAAGACTGAATAGCACGAGTGATGCAGACACGAGTGGGCCCCAGGGACTGGCAAGTGTAGGAAGGCTCATCCTGCTTATACAATTTGACCTGAGATAGGTGGTGCCAAGAAGAGTCCCCTAATAGTTTTACCACTGTAGGAGTGGTGAGAATCACTGTGTGTGTGCCTGTCCACCACAGTTGGAGTGGTCCTGGCTGAAGCTGCTTAAGGAGTATTTCATCTCCTGACTGGAGGCTGTGGGGAGGATCAGTTTCCCAGGGTTGTGGCAGGTATTGATTGGCGTGTTCCCGCAGCAACTGCCTGATTAAGGAGAGATATGATAAGTAAGAACCCAAAGGAGGGGGCTGCACTGGCAGGTGGTGATTAAGGAGGAACGGGCGGCTGTACATGAGCTCAAAAGGACTTAAGAAAGTAGATGCCTATGGAGCAGTGCGTTGTTGGGCAAGGGCTAGAGGAAGGAGGTCGACCTAGGATTGTCATAGTTCAATGCTAACTTGGTTAGTTGTGCCTTGATGAGACCGTTAGCTCGTTCTACCTTACCGGAGGATTGGGGTTGGTAAGGAACATGTAGTTTCCATTCTATTCCCAAAGCAGACAAGGTTTGCTGGACCACCTGAGAAATAAAGGCTGGGCCATTATTGGATTGGATGGAGGTGGGTAGTCCAAAGCAGGGAATGATTTGTTTCAGGAGGATGTCAGCCACCACATCAGCAGTCTCCCATGTAGTAAGGAAAGCCTCTATCCAGCCTGTTAAGGTGTCAGTTATAGTTAGTAGGTATCATAATTTTTTGTGAGTGGGCATGTGTGTGAAATAAATTTGCCAGTCTTGCCCTGGAAGGTGGCCCCTCAGTTGATGGGTTGGGAAAGTAGGACGCAACCCTCCTTGCGGGTTTGTTATCTGGCAAGTGGGGCAGGAGGAGCAGACCAACATTATAAGGTGAGTCAAGGATGGGTGATGGAATAAAGGCTGGAGGAACCCTGGGTCCAATATGAAGTGACGAATGTACCTGAGAAAGAATATCGGGGGCCTGTTTGGTTGGGAGAGCCACCTTGTTATTGAGGAAGATCCAGACCCCGGTGTAGTAGAACCTCCCTGTGCAAAGAGGCTCTCACGTTTCCTTGAAGAGTAGGCAGGTTGGAGGGAGGAGAGAGTAAAGAAAAGAATAGGTGTTGGAGGGTTTAAAGGTGAGGGTTCTTTGGTCAGTCCTCGTGCAACAGCATCGGCCCAGTTATTTCCACGGGTGATATCGGAGTTATCTGTTTGGTGCCCTTTGCAATGGATGATAGCTACCTGTGAGGGCAATAGAAATACTTGAAGCAGGTGTTGGATAAGCTTAGCGTTAATTACAGGTGAGCCCTTGGTGGTAAGGAACCCTCCTTCCTTCCAGATGGCTGAGTAACAGTGTGCGATTAGGAAAGCATATTTAGAGTCCATGTAGCTATTAGTGGATTTGTTTTCAGCTAGGTGTAAGGCTCTAGTGAGGGCAATTAGTTCAGTCTTTTGGGATGTGGTTCCCTCTGGGAGCCATATGGCTTCAAGTATTTCGGTGGGAGAAACTATAGCGTATGAAGCCCTGAGCCTTCCCTGTTGGTCTATAATTGAGCTGCTATAAAAAGGGTGAGATCTGCTTGCGACAGTGGCATGTCTGAGAGGCCCTGGCATGGGAGGTGAGCTCGTCCATTATTTCAGTGCAAAGGTGAGCGGGCTGTGGAGGGGAGCCTGACAAGGGACCGTGAGGAAGAAGAGTAGCAGGGTTGAGGCTAGGCAAGACAGAGAGGGTGACATCGAGTTTTCTAGGAAGAGCAAATGAAATTCCTGGAGATGGGAAGGAGTGAGCAGAGAGAGAGATTTATGGGATAAGAGGTCTTGTAGATGATGTGTTGACAGGACTTAGAGAGGCCTACCCAGAGTAAGTTTAAGGGCTTCACGCATTAGGGTAGCAGCCGTAGTCAGTGCCCGGAGACAGGGAAGCCATCCACAGGCAGTGGGGTCCATCTATTTAGAGAGATAGGCTACTGGATTATAAGTTGATCCCAGAGGTTGAGTTAAGACTTCCACTGCTATTCCTTGCTTTTCATCAGTGAAAAGGAAGAAGGGTTTGTTAGGGTTTGGAAGAGCAAGTGGAGGTGATTGAAGTAAGGCGTCATGGAGAATGGAGAAAGTTTTGGCTACAGTAGAGAGGTCGTCTAGGGGTCCCACGGGCATCGCCTTGGCTGCCTCATAAAGAGGCTTCACTAGGAGGAAAAAGCCAGGGACCCAGGGTCAGAAGAACCCCACAAACCAAGGAAGGATAAAATTTGTTCAGCATTGTCTGGAGGTTGGAGCTCTTGGAGGGCTTGCTGTCTGTCTACTGATAGATGTCAGGATGTAGGAGTGAGGCAGAGCCCCAGGTAGGTAACAGTGGAGGAGGAAAGTTGAACTTTGGGGGGGAGACTCAATACCCTTTGTCAGCTAAAAAAATTTAACAGGGTGGCTGTAGCCTTTGTGGAAGTTTTTTCAGAAGAGCTGCAAATTAAAGGTCATCTACATATTGGAGAACAACACTGGGAGTTAGATTACACTCTATTAGGTCCCTGGCTAAGATATGGGGGCTGTCGCAAACCCCCTGAGGCAATACCATCCATGTAAGTTGTTGGGCTGCTGAAGAGTCTGGGTCTTCCCAGGTAAAGGCAAATAAATTGTAACAGGCAAGGTCTAGAAGGATTGTGAAGAAGGCGTCTTTAAGGTCCAGGACAGAATAATGAGTAGTGTGAGGAGGTATGTGTGAGAGAAGAGTATATGGATTGGGAACTACTGGGTGGATGGGGATGACAGCCTCACTAATTAGTCAGAGGTCTTGGACTAAATGGTAAGAACCGTCAGGTTTCTTGACAGGCAAGATGGGGATGTTATAAGGCGAATTAGTGGGTATGAGGAGTCCCTTTCCCTTGAGCCGGTTAATGATGGGTTGGAGTCCTTTCTGATGGGTTATGGAGATAGGAAATTGTGGCCTAGATGGGAATGAGGATGGATCTTTTAGTTGGATAAGAACTAGTTTATGATGGGAAGCTATTAGGGAAGTTGAGGTATTCCATACTTCTGGGTTTACTAGGTGAGGTGGTCGGGGAAGAGTGGGAGGGGTGGAATCCTGAGTGGAGTTGGAGGCCACACATAAGGGTAATAGTAAATTTGTTTGGGGTTTTTGTATCCAGTGAAGTGAGGCCCCTAACTTGGTGAGAAGATCCCACCCCATTAGTGGGCTGGGGCAAGAAGAACTCACCAAGAAAGAGTGTGTAATGGGGTATCCCTTCTATTAAACATGTAAGTGGTCCAGTAGTGAAGGGGCATGAAGGACGGCCATCTATGCCCATAGCCGTGACCTGGGAAGGAAGGAGTTGACCTGAGTAGGAGGGAAGGACGGAGAAGGTAGCCCCTGTATCCACTAAAAAAGAGGTGGACTTTCCCACTACCTTGATTGTTACCCTGGGCTCAACGAGGGTGATCGGGGTCGCTGAGGCCAGGCATCGTCAGTCATCAGTGGCCAGGCCCAGGAATGCCAGAGGTGGGTCAGGGGTTGGAAGGATGGCCCCTCCATGGCTGGGCGCTGAGGGGAAGTCACTTTTCCAATGTCCCTTTTTCCCGCAGAGAGGGCATAGTCTCTTGGGCGGTCAAGGATTGGGGCACTGGCAGGACCAGTGTCCATCAAGGCCACATTTGAAGCACTTTCCTGGCAGTAGATTATTCGTAGCCAGTATCTTGTCAGTTGAAGTGGGCCGCAGGGCCACAATCAGGGATTGGGTTTGTAAATTCACCCTTCGGTGGTCTCGGGATTCCTTTTCTCCCCTTTCCAACTCATCACGAGTATCAAAAATTTTAAAGGCCGTGTTTACCAGGTCACGAATAGGGGCCTGAGGACTGTCCTAGATTTTTCTAAGCTTGCTCCTAATGTCTGGGGCTGACTGGGATATAAAATGTGTGGCTAAAACAGTTTTACCAGCCTCTGAGTCAGGATCTAGGTGGGTATATTGGGAGAGGGCTTCTGTGAGCCAGTTTAGAAAAGTGGCAGGATTTTCTTCAGGACCTTGGGTAATGTCCCTCAGCTTATGGAAGTTTATGACTTTATGGGAAGCTTTCTGCATGCCAGCTATGAGGCATGTTAGCATTTTGTCTCACCTAATTTGTCCATTTCTCCCCGCTGGGGTGTCAATCTGATAGTCCCACCCTGGTTCTTGATCTGGCACTGCCTCAGCCCCCACTGGCATGGTGTGGTTGGTTATATGCACCTGGTTAGCATGAGCCCTGGCTGCATTGAAAATGTGGTCCATTTCATCTGTAGTTAGGGAAGAAGAGCAGATTACATGGATATCATGCCAGGTAAGGTCATAGGCGTTAGCCAGATATTGGAATTCTTTAGTATAGGTAGTCAGGTCATTAGAGAAGGAGCCCAACCATTTCTCAATATGTGAGAGATTGGCCAGGGAGAAGGGAGTGTGTACTCACATTAGTCCTTCAGGTCCTGCAACTTCCCAGAGGGCGCAGAGTAAAGTACTTTTTGATCAGGTATGGGAGCTTACAGGTGAGGATGGCAAGGCTGTTGAGGATGGTGAAGAATTAGGTGGCGGCGGAAGAGCTGGTGGAGGGGGAAGAGGGCATGGTGGTGGTTGGAGCCGCTGGAGTAGAAGGAGAAAGGGAAGGAGAAGATGGCGGCTGGATAGCTGCTAGTCCAGAAGGGGGAAGATAAGGATAAGATGGTGGCGGGAACGCTGCTGGAGTGGTGGGGGGGGGGAGAGAAGGACAAGATGGCAGCTGAGGTGCTGCTGGAACAGAAGGAGGAGGTGAGGGACAAGATGGCGACTGAGGTGCTGCCAGAGGGGAAGGAGGAAGTGAAGGACAAGATGGCGGCTGAGGGCCCGCCAGAGGGAGAGGAGGGCAGAGCCGGGGAGGAGAGGATAGTTTCCCTAAATCTGGTGGAGGCCCTTGTCATTTAAAGGGAAATGAATCGAGGGGGTTAGAAAAGGAGGGAGTTTCATCAGGCTGTTTGTTTAGAAGTGGGGATTTGGGGGTTTCTCCAGCTAGGAGAACCTGGGCCGTGGAGCAGGAGGTACAAAGGGAGGGATGGGAGCGCAGAAGAAAGCAAGCCTGGACATAAGGAATTTTGGCCCATTTGTCATTCCTCTGGCAAAAATTGTGAAGGTTTGTAAGGATATTAAAATCAAAAGTCCCATCCTCAGACCAATGAGAATCATTATCCAATTGATATTGGAGCCAAGCCTTTTTAAAAAGTAAGTGAGGCATTTTGGCTGGATGTCTGGAAGTAAATCCAGTGTGGATAGGTTTGTCAGAAGACAACCCAGAGGAGTTTAAGGTTTGGTTTTTGAGGATTTATTGCCCATACTGATGGGTCTTTGAGGATAAAGGACTGGCCCAGGGGATGTAGGCATCCCAATGCCCTGAGAGAGTCCTCAGAGCTCTTACGAGCGGGGGCTCATCTCCCCAGGGGATGTCTCACCCTGGTTTGAGGCCCTTTCAGGTCCTGGACCTGAATTTGGGAGGGAAACGAAAAGTGGGGCATCCCCACAACTTCTCGAGTCCGGGAAAGGGAGTGAGGCTTGCAGGCGTCCCTGTTCACCTCAGCCCTCGGAAGAGAACCTGATGTGAATTCACGATTTTCAGAGAGTAATCAACTGACACGCTCTCTTGGAAACGTGAGACTTGGCAGCAGGGCTAGGAGGGAAGGGACTTACCCAATCTGTGGTGGATGTAGCGGTGGGCTGAAGGATCCCTTGTTGCTGGCTTTGTGGAGGAAGGAGGAGAGAGGAAGCCGGGGCACCTCTGGCCAGGCGGGCGGCACCCGCACTCCTCTCCCAGGCTTTGGCACCAAGTTGAAAGGTTTAGGAGGTGAAAGGGTGAGAAAGAAAGACAGTAGACTGGGAAATTTAAAGTGGGTGTGTTTATTTCTGCGCTCCTGGGCTGAGCTCACCAAATCCAAGATGAAGGGAGGTGAGTCAGCATCTGGGTGATGGTGTGGGCAGTTTTTAAGCAAGGGGGTCAGGTGACGTCCAGAAGGGGCAGTTCTCTAGAAGTCAAGTGTCCAGAGACGTGGTTCTCCATTCCAGAAGTCAGGTGTCTGGAAGGGGCGGTTCCAGAAGCCATGTTGGGAGGGGCGACACAGCCTCCACAGCTCCAGTTGCAGTGCTCTTCCCCATTCCCCCAACCTAACAGCCTCATGACTTCCATTTCTTTCTGCATCCAGACAATATTCCATCATATATATACGCCACAGTTTGCCATTCTGTTCATCAGTCGGTGGACCCATAGGCCACATCTACCTACTGGCAATCATGAATAATGCCGCCATAAACACCAGTGTGCAAATGTCTATTCATGCCCATGCTTTCAGTTCTTCCAAGTATATACCTAGTAACGGGATTGCAAGATCATATGGCAACCCTACACTTAGCCTCCTGTGGAACTGCCACGGCCCTCCAAAGGTAGGGAAGCATTTTACTTCCCTACCAAGAGTAAATAGGTATCTCTCTCTCCACATCTTCCCCAGCATTTGTATCTCTTTATTTATTTTTTAAACAGTTTTATTCACACACCATACAATCCATCCTAAGTTTGTACAGGCTTTTGAGCGAACATAATATTTCATTTCTCTAGAATAAATACCTGAAAATGGGATTGCCAAGGCATATGATAAGAGAATATTTAACCTCAAAAGAATCTACAAAATTGTTTTCCAAATTGACTGTGCTGTTTTCTATTCCCACAGCAATGTATTAGAGTTCCATTTGCTCCACATTTTTATCAGCACTGGGAATTTTCAGGGGTTTTTTCATTGTAGCCATTGTAATAAGATGTGGTGTAATGATGTCTCATTATGATTTTTATTTACATTTCCATGACTAGTGAATTTGAGCATCTTTTTATATTATTATTACTCACTTTAATAGCTTAACTACATATCTTTTCATTCAGCTTGAATTTTACATCATGTATTTATATTACCAATGCAAACAAGTTTTTAAAAAAAAAAACCATAAAGACACAAAATATGTCTACTTCTGGACCCAGGAATCTGTCTTTTGGTAAGCTGTTCTATAGAAATAAAATAACATGAAAAGATAAGAGTGAAAATATGCCTACTGAACAATTGTTCATAGTGGTAAAGAGCAAAAATCTAAAAATCCAGTATTGTGGGAATGCCTCACCCTGTTATGATACATCTATACTGCAGAATGTACATCATTTCTTGAAATAATGAGTTATATGTACACATGTTAACTTGTAGAGACAGCCATGGTATAATGGTTAAGTGAAAGAAAAAAAGCAAGCTATAAAGAAATATCTGTAGTAGGATTCCATCTTAGCTAAAATAGCACACACCATTATCATCCACCATTTCAATAAATATTTAATAATGGAGAAGCATACGTGAGAATATTTTTCAACACCACAGTTTTAACATGAGTTACTCTCTTAGTTTTCTAGGCTGCTATGACAAATACCACACAATGGGTTGACTTAGCAAGAATTTATTAGCTCATCATTTCAGAGGCCAGAAATTCAAATCAAGGCATTGACTAGAAGGCTTGCTTCCTGCTGGGGTTGGTAGCAATCTAGTTGGTTGGTAGTCCTTGGGTTCCTTGGCTTTTCCATCACATGAGGATATCCTCTCCTTTCTCTCCTGGGTTCCTTTGTCTTCTGGCTCTCCAGTGGCTTTTCTTTCACTTTGGCTGAATTTCTTCTGCTTATAAATGACTCCAGTAATCTGGATTAAGGCCTAACTTCATTCAATTGGCCACACCATGAATAAAATAACATCTTCCTGAGATCATATTTATAATGGATTCACATCCACAGAAATTCAGCTCAAGATTAAGAACATGTGTAAATTGGGGTACCTAATTCAACCTATCAGTTACCTCAGGGAGATTGGGTTTGTAAAATCTTTATTGTTGCAATTTTTCATTGGTTTCATGAATATACAGTTCTTCTTATATTTTTATTGATAAAAAACATATGACACAAACATTCTTAACATACAAACATTCCATACATCATGTACAATCAGTAGTTCACTATATCATCACATAGTAGTATATCATCACCATGATAATTTCTTAGAACATTTGCATCACTCCAGAAAAAGGAATAAAAAGAAAAAATAAAATACTCACACATACCATATCCCTTACCCCTTCCCTCTCATTGACCACTAGTATATCCATCTACCCAATATATTTTAACCTTTGTCCCCCCTACTTTTTCTGTACCCCTCACCACTTCCTTTCACTGATCACTAGTATTTCAGTCTACTCAATTTGTTTTAACATTTGTTCTCCCTATTATTTATTTTTAATCCATATTTTTCACTCATTTGTCCATACCATAGATAAAAGGAGCATCAGACACAGGGTTTTCACAATCACACAGTCACATTGAAAAGGCTACATTATACAGTTTTTAAGAGGAATTTAATTAAAACATTTTTTAAAGTGTAGTCTTTCTCACACTCAATACAAAATGAGATTTTTCCAGAATGGTAAGATTAAATAAGGTGTGTAATTATTTAGCTGTTTTTCCTCCCAGAATACTTCTAAAAATAATACCAAAGATAGAATTAACAGAAGAGCAATCAGATAATGTTTATTGAATAGATGCTATATGCCTAATATTGTTATAAGGGCTTTAAATCCTTTAGCTCACTTAATCTTCAGAATATTATTAAATAGTATTTTGTGGATATCCCACAGAAGCAGGATTCATTGCCCTCTCAATTTTAAGTCAGATACTAGGGTTGATGACACTTCACTCACCAAGAGAATTTGAGAGAAAATTTATTACAAAAATCAGGATCTTCTGGGGACAGCAAGATGGGGCAAGTAGCTCTAGGGTGACGAGCAAAACACACAGGGAGTAGATCCGGCCTTTATATTGCTTAGGGGATGGACTGTGAAAAAATTTCACACTAACTAGAGATTTGTGATTTTTAAATTTCTCACTGGCATCAAGGGAGGGGGCATGTCCAGATACAAAGCCAAGGGGAAAGAGAAGATGAAGCTTCAAAGGAAGTTAGTGGTCAGATACAAAAAACAGCCAGACTCTTTATTACCAATCATCCCAGATGTATGATGGCTGAAATGTACCATGTCTAATCTGAAGACGAATTTGCTTAAATATAAATTTTAAGAGCCATATGCTTAAACATCAAACTATTCTGAGAATGTTAAGACTTTGGAAGGACATAACATATCCATTCACCCCAGACAGAGTCAAGAGATTATATCTGGTTGTTTGGGGCAGTTGTCCAAATATCCAAGTGATACTATTGAAAAATTTAACATGTTGTCTCAGTTGGGGTACCTGAACAACTTAGATTTTGTTGTTTACCTACATGCAGAAAGAAATATCTCTTGAAAATTTTAACATATTGTCTCACTTGGGGTATCTGAACAACTTTGACTTTGTTGTTTACCTACATGCAGAAAGAATACCAAGGGAACAAAGATCCCTTGGCTGGCCACTAAATAGTCTAAGCCTAAAGTTATTATCAGTGGCCATTGTTGGCAGAGAGCATTGCCCCACATTTAGGTCTTCAAAGTCTGTGGCAGTTTGAGTCACATATTTGGATGTTACTTTGAACATTTTCTGAATGGCATGAATTATTTAATTGGCGGGCAGGTATAATATTAAGGCAGTCAAGTGATTTTCAATGTCATCAATAGAATATGGGCAATTTATAAAAATGTAGCTCTATTGGTGCATGGGAGCAAGATTGGTGTGGATTTTTTAAGAGCAGGAGCCCAGAAAGTTATATTTATTCCCAAAATGCAAATTTAATAGTGCAATCCAAATTAAGAGCAGTCTGAGGTAGCGAAATAAGTGAGTTTAGAAATGAGAGGTATTTAGTGCAATAAAACAAAAAACCCTTGAGGGCTAATATCCCAGACAGCATTTTGCAGGGCAACCAAAAATTGATATGTTGCCAGTAAGTGTTTTGGTCAGGACTTAAGAAGCTATCCTGAATGGTTAAAGTTGATATTTTAAAGGGAAAGCAGGAGGGTAATTGACATTTGGAGATGTAGCCAGCCAAATATATTGATAGGGAGAGTGTGTGTGGTGGTATTGTGAAGGTTACTTTAAGATCAGAGGAATATGCCCAGGTAATTGAGAGGGTGTCCTATGGTATATCCATTAATTGGTATATTGTAAAACATGGTTTGTTCCATTTTTCTGCTGTTTGGAATATTTTACAGAATAGACTAATATTAGGTCACAAATCAAATATTAGCAAATTTAAATATATTGAAATCATATAAAATATCTTCTTGAACCAATGGAATAAAGCTTGAAATCAATAACAGAAGGAAAACTGGAAATTTTACAAAAATGTGGAAATTTATTTCGGTAAGGTTGGTAGTGATGTCCCGCTTTCATTCCAGATTTTAGTTATTTGTGTCTTCTTGCTCTTTTTCTTTATCAGAATGACTAATAATTTGTCAATATTTTTGGTCTTTTAAAAAACATCAAATTTTTGTTTTGTTGATTCTATTGTTTTTTAAATTAAAAAATAATTTAAATTTTTTTAAACAAGAGCTAAAAAATACATAATTAAAAAATAAACAATGGGTCAAAGAAGAAATCACAAGGGGAATTAGGAAATATCTTAAGACAAATGAAAATGAAAACACAACATACCAAAATTTATGGGATGCAATGAAGACAATACCCACAGGGAAATTTACAGCACTGCATCCTACATAAAAAAGAAGAAAGATCACAAATGAATAACCTAACTTCACAACTAAATTAACTAATAAGACCAAACTAAACACAAAGTTAGTAGAAGGAAGGAAATAGTAAAGACTAGAGCAAAGACAAATAAAATGGGAAATTTAAAAAACAATAGAATCAACAAAACAAAAATTTGATGTTTTTTAAAAGACCAAAAATATTGACAAATTATTAGTCATTCTGATAAAGAAAAAGAGCAAGAAGACACAAATAACTAAAATCTGGAATGAAAGCGGGACATCACTACCAACCTTACCGAAATAAAAAGGATTATAAGAGGGAACTATGAACAATAATATGCCAACAGATTAGAGTACCTACATGAAATGGACAAATTCATAAAAATATATAAATTACCTACACTGAGGCAAGAGGAAACAGAAAATCTCAACAGACCAATACTAAGTATAGAGATTGAATCAGTAATAAAAACCTCCCAACAAAGAAAAGTCCAGGAACAGATAGTTTCATGGCTGGATTCTTGCAAACATTTTAAAAAGATTTAACCCCAAGTGGTGTGACAGTGGCTCAGTGGCAGAATTCTCGCCTGCCATTCCAGAGACCTGGGTTTGATTTCCAGTGTCTGCCCATGCAAAAGAAAAAGAAAAAAGATTTAACCCCAATTCTTCTCAAACTTTTCCATAACATAGAAAAGGAGTGATTACTTCCTAATTCATTCTGTAAATCAGCACTACCCTGATACTGAAGTCAGGTAAAAAGAGCAGAAGAAAATTTTAAACCAACATGCCTTATGACTATGGATGCAAAAATCCTCAAGAAACTTGACAAACCAAATCTAATTATTATACACCATGACCAAGTGGGATTTATCCCAGGAATGCAAGGATGATTCAACATGAAATAATCAATGTAATACACCACAATAATAGTATGAAAGACAAAAAGCACATGATTATCTTAACCAATGCAGAAAAGGCATTTGAGAAAATCCACCATTCTTTCATGATAAAAACACATTAAAAACTAGGAATAGAAGAGAACTTTCTCAATATAATAATGGGCATTTATGAAAAACCAACATCAAATAACATACTCAATGGTAAAAGATGAAAAGCTTTCCTGCTAAGATCAGGAACAAAACAGGGATGTCTACTGTCACCACTATTATTCAACATTGTACTGGAAGCTCTAGCTAGAGCAGTCTGGCAAGAGAAAGAAATAAAAAGCATGTAAATTGGAAAGGAAGAAATCTATTCACTGATGGCATGATTCTATATGCATAAAATCCCAAAAAATCCATAAGAAAGCTACCAGAACTAATAAATTCAGCAAAGTTGCAGGATAGAAGATACACATGCTGAAGTCAGTTGGATTCCAATATACACACCATTAATGAACAATCTGAAAAAGAAATAAAACAATTTCATTTACAATAACATCTAAACCAATAAAATACCCAGGTATAATTTTAACCAGTGAGGTGAAAGATGTACACTGAAAGCTAAAAGACATTGTTAAAAGAAATTAACAACCTACATAAATAAAGAGATATCCCAGGTTCATGAATTGAAAGACAATATTTTTGTCAAGATGTCAATACTGCCTACAGTGACCTATAAATTCAATGTGATCTCTATTAAAATCCCAGTAGCCTTTTTTGTGGAAATGGAAAACCTAATCCCCAAGTTCATATGGAATTGTAAGGGGCCCACAATAGCTCTGCTAGTTTGAATCCGTTGTGTACCCTAGAAAGGCCAAGTTCTTTAATCCTCATTCAATATTGCTGGGTGGGAGATTTTTTATTGTTTCCATGGAGATGTGACCTACCCATTCAAGGTGGGGTTGCTTACTGGAGTCCTTTAAGAAGGAACCATTTTAGAAAAAGGTTTAGAGCCATGAGAACCACCAGAGCCACCAGAGCCACCAGAAAAAAACAGAACCCTGGGGAAGACATTGAAGAGGACTGGAGAAAAAGCTACCAGATATTGCCATGTGCCTTTCCAGCTGAGAGAGAAATCCCAAACACTATCAGCCTTATTGAACCAAAGTATCATTCCCTGGATGCCTTAATTTGGATATTTTCAAAGTCTTGCCTTAATTTGGACATTTTCGTGGCCTTGGAACTGTAAACTTGCAACTTAATAAATCCCCCCCTTTAAAAGCCATTCTGGCTCAGGTATATTGCATTCTGGCAACTCGCAAACTAGAACAATAGCCAAAACAATTTTGAAAAAAAACAAAGTTGAAAGACTCACATTTGTTGATTTTAAAACTTACCTCAAAGCTACATTAGTTATAACAGTGTGGCACTGGCATAAGGATAGACATATAGACCAATGAAACAGAATTGAAAGTCCAGAGATAAATCTACACCTCTATGGCCAGCTGATTTTTGACAAGGGTGCCAAGTCCATTCAGTGAGAAAAGAATAGTCTCTTCAACAAATGGTGCTGGGAAATCCACATGCAAAATATCTTTGGGACCTTATAATAGACAATGGAGTTTTAGATTTTACAACAAAAGCATGAGAAACAAGAAAAAATAGGCAAATGGGATGTCCTTCAAATTAAATGCTTTCATGCATCAAAGGACATTAGCAGGAAAGTGAACAGAAAACATACAAAATGAGGGAAAATATTTGGAAACCATATATCTGATAAAGATTTAAGATCCAGAATATATAAAGAACTCTTACAATTCAACCACAGACAAAAAATTAAAACATTGGTCAAGAATTCGAACAGACATTTTTCCAAAGAAATTCAAATGGACAATAAGTACATAAAAAGATGCTCAACATCATTAATCCTTAGAGAAATGCAAATGAAAAATACAAGGTACCACTTCACACCCACTAGGCTATTATTCAAAGAACAGAAAATAAGTGTTGATGAAGATGTGGGGAAATAGGAACCTTTGCACATTGGGTGGTGTGTTAGCTAGGGTTTTCTAGAGAAAAGGATAAGCAGGACTACCCATAGACATAAAATTTATAAAAGTGTCTCACATAACCCTAGGAAAGTAGAGTCCAAAATCTGTAGGGCAGGCCACAAGCTGATAACTCTGATGAAGGTCCTCAATGAACTCTTAGGAGAGGCTGGTAGGGCAACTATGGGAATGTAAGGGTTCAAGGTCTGTAATGCAAGCTGCAAGCTGATAATTCCAATGAAGTTCCTCAACCAATTCTCAGGAGAGGCTGGCTGGACAACTGTGGGAATGGAAGAGTCCAAAATCTGTAGGGCAGGCTGTGAAGCTGGTGACTTCAATGAAGGGTCTGGACGAACTCCACAGGAGAGGCTCACCAGCTGAAGCAGAAAGAATAACTGTCTCTTCTGAATCCTCCTTAAAAGCCTTCCAGTGATTAGATTAAGCATTACTCATTGCAGGAGACACTCCCCGTAGCTGATTACAAATGCAATCAGCTGTGTATGCCACTGATGTAATCATGATTTAAGTCCATGAAATGTCCTAATAGCAAGACAGGCCAGCACTTGCCGGACCAGACAACCAGGCACCACTATCTGGCCAAGTTGACAGGTGAACCTCACCATGACAAGTGGGAATGTAAAATGGTACAGTTTGGTGGCTCCTCAGAAAACTAAACAGAATTACCATATGAGTCAGCAATTCTACAACAGGTACTTAACCAAAAGAATTCAAAGAAAGGAACTCAGACAGATATTTTGTATACCAACGTTCATCATAGCATCATTCACAAAAGCCAAAAGGTAGAAGCAACCCAAGAGTCCATTAGAAGTTGTATAGATAAACAAAATGTGGTATATCCATATGACAGAATATTATTCAGCTGCAAAGAGAAGTAATGTGTTGGTACATGCTATACAACATGGATGAACCTTGAAGACATTATGTTGAGTGAAACAAGCCAGCTATAAATTTTGCATGATTTCTCTTAAATTAAATACTTACAAAAAGCAACTTCATAGAAACAGTAGAATAATGGCTACAAGGGGTGGAGGGAAGAGGCAATGGGGAATTATTGCTAAAGGAGTACAAGTTTTGGTTTAGGATGATGAAAACAGTCTGGAAATAGTGGTGAAAGTTACATGGTTTTCTCAATGTACTTAAGGTCGAAGAATTGTCCACTAATAGTGGTTAAAATGATTTTCATGTTACATATAAATTTTATAATTAAAGCTAAATTAAAAAATAAACATGGGCTGTTTTTCAGTGAGGCTTACATAAATACTATAAAAGTTACTTTGTAATGCCTTCTTGAGAGATAATGGTATATCAAGGAGTGGGGCTAGAAGAGCAGCAGTCAGGGGAACAGAAAGCAAAGTTTGAAGGAGGGAATACAGCTTGTGATCAAGATTATGAAAGGATGAGAGATGGGGAGAGCAGGAGGTGGTATAATGTGTTGAAGCAATAGTGTGATAGTGGATACAATGAGGGCTTGGAGTCATGAAGATTCCACTTGAGATAAGTCCAACTGTTGACTCGAGGTCATCATTGGGAATGAGTCCAGTTCCAGGGCTGAGGTCAACAGTGATGCATTAGGCATCACACAGTTGGTTGAGGGTCAGGTCATGCACTTCACTAAGTTTGTAATAATCTTGGGATGAATTTTGGACCGTGAGGCATAAAGCCTTGTTAGTTAAGGAGTTGCAGAAATGTACAAATGTGGTTGGATAATGAGAGATACAATTAACAAGAAAATAGGTCATTATTTTGTTACCACCTTGGGGATAGAATTATCATAAAGAAGGCCCATTGCATACATGCCCATGGAGGATTTCCTTTGCTCTTTCAATAATGGTTTGAAACGTATTTTAAGAGGCAAGGATTGAGCATAGAAATGTTAATTCAAGAGGTTTTTTTAGTAGAGTATGCAGCAAGTATATATACTGCCTCCTACGTGATGTGATTTCCCTTGTGATTTTTAGAATAGTCAGCAGGGGGCACTTTAAACACTACAAAAAGTCTTGTTGGTGAGCTAGAAATTAATCTATGGTGTCATACAGTGGTTTTATAAGGCATTAGTGTTGAAGAGCCCAAGTAAGAAAGAGTGGCATCACGGCCAAAGTATAGCCCAGTAGCTGTTACATTGCTTGTGGAGTCCACCCATTGGCCTGCAGTGTCCCAGGCGCAAGTTATCACCAGAAGTAGACATATTCAAGCTATGAAATATCAAAAGGCCAAGCTTAACAACTGCAGCTTGTGGGTGCTATAGCTTGAGGCATTGGTGGACTGCAGACTGGTTCTTGTCCCCATTCTAGGTGTCTGTGGTTGGAACCAGTGTTACTTAGCTGAGGATACTCTTGGACAAAAATAATCTTTCTTGGACTTCCTCTGCTTTCTATATTGTTCTGAGTGTGAGTCCTGGAGTAATGATCTCTACTTCAGTGAAATTATCATGGGTATGATAAATATCTTTTATAGCTTAAAGTTTTTGGCAAAGCTTGTGGCTTAGATAATAATGACATCAACATCATCAAGGTGTCAGAACAGCTCTAAAGGATAAAGGATAGCTAGAAGGATATTCCAAAGATAGTTCATAACTATCACTCCTGGCTTTGATTTTAATCCCCACTGGAATGGGGAAAGACTGAAAAGGGATAGATGAAAGGGCAGGAGGAGAAATACCAGTAATGTGATCTTTATAAGTTTTGGTATGTAAATGTAAAACTAGGTATGCTTAAAGGTACTTCCTGTGTGGCTTCAGAAGGAAACAATAAGTGTGTTATTGGAAAGTGGAGGAAATGTGATCCTTGTCATAAAATGGCAGAGAACTTGACATAATTGTGGTCTGATGTTGGATGGAAGGCAGAACTTGTAGGTGAGGAACTTGTATGTTTAGATGAGGAGATATCCAAGCAAAATGTGGAAAGGGCAGCCTGGTTTCTCATTGCTGCTTATAGTAAAATTAGTAAAGGATAAACTAAACACTGAATTGTTATGGAAAAAAGGGAACCAGCACATGTTGCCACTGGCTGTATTACAAGGCTAGACCATTGGCAATGGCCCAGGAACCTGTGAAGATGTGCTTTTGGGACCTACTGTTGGTCAGGGCATCTTCCACTGCCAAGATGACTGCCTGAATTTTGGCCAGTTGTGCTAACTCTCAGCTCACATCCTTTCACAGGGGTGTCCTGGTTAAGGGATGAAAAGCAACAGCCTTTCAGTGAGCTCCATCACATGTAATCTTTGCTGTTCACTCAGTTGATCCCAAGAAGGTCCCACAGTAGTCAAGGAGCCTGGGATACGGTTGAGCTTCTCTAGCACTGTGGCATCTGGTAAAGGACTGAGAACGGGGTGGGGGGGGCACCACCTTCTGTAGTTGAGATATGCCAGAGGGCCCAGGTTTGGCTCTATACTGTAGGTACCACTTCCATTTCAGCAAGGAGGCAAGTCAATCTTTTGGGGTGCTGCTTCCACAAACCACAGTGTAAATAGAAGCTGAATGTGGAGGGTCATAGTTTCATGTTCTATGAGTCTCAGTTTAGGAAGAGCCAGTATGCACCCAGCAGCTGTGGCTCTAATGGTGTGTAATGTAGGACGGAAGCAGGCATCTTTTTGCACCAGAAAGTCATGGGCAACTTATGGCCATTAGGAATAGACCAGAGACCCCAAGAAGCATAAGAGATGGTTGCTAGAACTTATAAAGTCTCCAGGAGGCATAAAGGAAGCACACATTGTATGGTCATCTGGACTCATTCTAGGGCCTTCTGTCATAAAGTGCCCCATTCAAAGTGGTTGACAGATGACTGCATGTTTTGGTTTGCTAAAGCTGCCAAGATGAAATATGCCAGAAATGGGTTGTCTCAAGGCATCAACAGGACAATACCTGGATTTTGAAGACAGGCTGCTAGCATCTGGGGCTGTCACATGGTGTGCTGGTTTGAAACTTATGTACCCCAGAAAAGCCGTGTTCTTTTAATCTCTTCTATTGTGCCTTTCATTCCCATAAGTTCTGTGATTTCTTTTTTCAAACTTTCGAGTTCTTTAGGTTCACCCAATGTCTTCTTTATATCCTCCCTTAATTTTTTATGAGATTTTTGCATGTCTGTTTGAACATCCTGAACTAGCTGTTTCAACTCCTGTACCTCATTTGAAGTGTTGGTTTGTTACTTTGACTGGGCCATATCTTCAATTTTCCTAATATGACTAGTTATTTTTTGCTGGTGTCTAAGCATTTGATTTCCCTAATTAGTTTATTCGGGAGGTTGTCTTCAGTCTTTTACCTAGGGTTTCTTGCTGGATGGCTTTGTTCTCTACCTGTTCTTGAATGTTCACTTCAACTGATTTTATACCTCAAGCATAGGTTCTGTTTAACTGATCAAAAATTTTTAGCTCTTGTTTTTCTGTTCTATTGTCCTGCCTATATGAAACTTTTTTTTTTGAGGAGGAGGAGGAGATATTGTAGACCCCAATCAGATTTTCCCAGACCAGACAGGCCCAGGTCTCAGGAGAAGTGAGAAGACAGCATCAGTTTTCCCTGAGGGTGAGACCCATCTGGTTGTCAAACTTTCCTATGAAGCCTCTAGACTATGCATTTTTGCTATCATGCCCAGCAGCTTCCCACCAACATAAAGTGATGTGGCACCTTTAATTTCAGCAGACTCTCCCTGACAGTGGTGTGGTTGCAACAAAATGAGGTAGTAGGTGGGCCCTGATTACTTCTGTTTTTCAGCCCCTGGGGCCTGAATTCCTTGAAGGAGCAATTTCACTTGAGCTGGATCCCACCCCGCTTTACTTAGGGAAGATATGCCCTTTTAGGGAATTAACCCCTTTCACATGACTGGTTACTTTGTCTCTCACACATGCCTTAGTTCCACCTTTGCCTGGGGCAGTGCTGGAGTCTGAGAGTGCTTGCAGTTTTATCTAATGAGCTGTTAAAAAGTAAAAAAAATAAAATAAAATAAAATAAAGCCTTTTCAGAGTCAGAACCCCAATCCTCGGGTTTGTCAATCAAGTGCTTGAGCTGGTACATGGCTCCATGTATTTCCAGGTTCTATGTGCCTCCTTTTCTTCGGGTCTAGCTCTTTTCCATTATTTTGTGCTTTCCAACTAAAAAAAGAGTCTCTGATTATTTCTTGTTTCTGTCAGCTCTGCCTCCTTTCTGCTGGGTTAAAATATCCCATTTCCTTTAGTCCCTATTCCAGATTTTTTGTGCTACGGCCCTGTTTTCAGGAGTCAGAATTTGTTAATTCCACAATTGGAGCTTGGTTTAGCTAAACCCTTCCTACTGGTAAAGTCTGTTTCCTTTCCCCTTGGGGAATCAGCCTGCCATGCTGGCTGGGATATGGAGGGGCACTGGCCTCCACAGTTTGGAGGACTTACAGTGCTGTGTGGGATCTCAGCTGTTCCACCTGGCCCAGACTGGTATATTCTGTGTGTCCTGTCACTGATGTTCCCCCAGCAGTGTGTCCTGTACCATTCCTGGCTATTTTCAAGCTGTTCTGGAAGGTGAATTAATTCATACCTCATGATATCGCCATCTTGCCTCTCCTCTGCTACCAGTTTTTGTTTTGTTTTGTTTCTCCTAATGCAAAACATTTTAATAGGTTGTCAAATATACAGTTATTAGAATTATCTAAATATCACTTAAGTTATAAAAATCAGTATATCACATTACATTATATAAAAGCACAAATCACACATTGACAATAACCCCTGCAGTCCAAAAATACCTCCATCAAAACAAATTACAAATACATTTTAAAACGAAAAAGTGGAGACATTAGACATTTAAACCAAGGTAACTGAGACTAGACTACATTCATTCATTCATCAAGTACAATGAATTTAGCGTTGCTATTTATAGTTACTAGTAACACAATTCTAGGTACAATTTCACATACTTTCATAAATCTTCCAACAGTGTCCACAGTAAAGTGTCTTTGTGCAAATGATTGTCATTTAAATGCAGGTGCATCATGTGTTATACTTCAGAATATTTCATTTTGTAGTTGAACTGTTAATATACAAATGAACACCAAGTCATATTTTACCCCAATGATGACAAAGTTTAAAATTTTAAAAAGTATTGAAAGTAAATACCAATTTGTTTAATCACATAAATACTATTCCCTCTAACTAGTTGCTACCAAAATAAGTAATAAAAATTTAAACATTCTGAGAAATTATCATGGTGATGAAGGTACAACATGTGATAATATTGTGAACCACTGATTGTACACCAAGTATGGAATGTTCATATGTTAAGAATGTTCATGTTGTATGTTTGATTGGTTTTACTAATACAAATTTTAAAAAAAAGAATTCAGACATTAACTCCATAAAAAGGAAGGTTTAAGCTTTACTAAAATATTAACAAGCATCTTAAATAACATTAAAATCATTCTATAAGTCTAAAAGTAATTTCATATTCATTGCCAAGTTTAAAATACTAGTGATTTGACGATAAGATTGAGGATTAAAATATTGGTATTAATCATAAAGTACAATTTTAAAATGTGCAGTTGTTTGCTTGTGAATAAGTAATGGAATGTTTTTCACTGTAAGATTATGTTAAACACTACTCTGGATTCATGCACTGACTTCTTGACCTCAACACATCACCAAACTACTGTGCCACATGCCGTGCCCCACAGATTCGGCTCCATTTCCATCCTGCAAATAAAATGCCTTAGACTACTGAAGGAAATCAACTTCCAAAGTAAACCAATCAAGATATTTACATGATGCAAAGACAATAGAAGATCACTAAGCATATCATGATGCAGACAGATACAGCCCAGCCTAACAACCAAATTAAAACACTAGAGCAGACACAGACATTGGAACAACTAATCAGAGATGTTCATATAACTCTACTAAATAAAATAAATGGGATAGCTAATGATATAAAGGAGATTTAAGAAGACACTAGAAGAGCATAAAAAGGAATTTGAATGAATAAATAGAAAAATAGCAGATATCACAGAGATTAAAGAGGCTATAGACCAAATTAAAACTATACTAGAGACACACAATAGCAGACTTGAAGAGGCAGAAGAAAGAATAAGCCAATTAGAGGACAGGACAACTGATTTCAAACACTTAAAACAGCAAATAGCAAAAAAAGATGGAAAATTTTGAATTGGATCTTAGGGAAACGATGGACAAAACAAAGTGCACAAATACAGGAATCACTGGTGTCCAAGAAAGAGAAGAGAAAAGAGCTAGAAATATTAGTTGAGGAAATAATGGGGGGGAACTTCCCAACCCTTATAAGGGAAATATGCAAATCAAAGAATCCCAATGAACTCCAAATAGAATAAATCCAAACAGGCCTTCCCCAAGACACATACTAATCAGTCTGTCAAATGTTAAAGAGAAACAGAAAATCCTGAAAGTGACAAGAGAAAAACAATGTACTACATACAAGGGAAATCATATAAGACTGAGTTCAGACTACTTAACTGGCACTATGGAGGTGAGAAGGTAGTGTGGTATAAGATCCTGAAAGAAACATTTCCAGCCAAGAATTCTGTACCCAGCCAAACTGTCCTTTAAAACTGAGGGAGAGGGTGATGTAACAGTGGCTCAGAGGCAGAATTCTCACCTTCCATGCTGGAGACCCAGGTTCAATTACCGGTGCCTGCCCATGCAAAAAATAAAAATAAAAATAAACTGAGGGAGAGATTTAAATTTTCACAGACAAATCCTGAAAGAATCTGTTAACAAGAGACCAGCCCTATAAGAAATATTAAAGGGAGTTCTGCTAAAAGACAGGAGAGTGAGGTCTGGAGAAGGGCACAGATTTGAAGAGTAACGGTAAGGGTAACTTGAAGGTTAAAAAGAGAAAAAGGGAAAAGAACATATAGATCTGACAAGTAAAACCCAAAGGATCAGAAGGCAGATTCAAGAAATACCTCTTCAGCAATCAACTTTGAATATTAACAGATTAAACTTATCAATTAAAGATACAGATTGGCAGAATGGATGAAGAAATATAATCCAGCACATGCTGCTTACAAGACACTCATCTTAGACACAAGGATACAAATAGATTGAAAGTGAAAGGATGGAAAAAAGATGTCCCATGCAAGCTGTAACCAAAAGAAAGCAGGAATAGCTATTATAATATGGAGCAAAATAGGCTTTAAATGTAAAGACATTGTAAGAGACAAAGAGGGACACTATATATTAATAAAAGGGACAATTCACTAAGAAGTAGCAATCATAAATGTTTATGCTTCCAATCAAGGAGCTCCAAAGTACATGAGACAGACAATGGCAAACTGAAGGGAGCAATAGATGTTTCAACAATAACAGTAGGACATTTCAATACACTACTCTCCTCTATAGAAAAAATAATCAGACAGAGGATCAATAAGGAAATAGAGAAGTTAAACAACTTGATAAATGAATTAGACCTAATAGACATATATAAGCCTATACACCCCCAAAACACCAGGATATATATTCTTCTCTCCTGTTCATGGAGCATTCTCCAGGATAGATCATATGCTGGGGCACAAAACAGGTTTTTATAAATTTAAAAACACTGAAATTATTCAAAGCACTTTCTCTGATGGCAATGGAACAAAGCTGAATATCAACAACCACCAAAGAACAAGAACATTCACAAATATATGGAGATAAAATAACACACTCTTAAACATCCAGGGGTCAAAGAAAAAATTGCTAGAGAAATCAGTAGCTATCTGGAGATGAATGATGAGAATACAACATATCAGAACTTATGGGATGTGGCAAAGGCTGTGTAAAGAGGGAAATTTATTTTCCTAAATGCCTTTATTAAGAAAAAAGAGTAAAAGTCAAGAACTTAACTGCTCACCTGGAGGAACTTGAGAAAGAACAGCAAGCTAATCCCAAAGCAAACAGAAAAAGAAATAAAGACTAAAGTACAGTTAAATGAATGGGAGAACAAAAGAACAATAGAAAGAATCAATAAAATCAAAAGTTGGTTCTTTGAGAAAATCAATGAAATTGACGGGCCACTAACAAGACTGACAAAGAAAAAAAGATGATGCAAATAAACAAAATCAGAAATAGAGAAGAGGGTTGTTACCACAAACCCTGAAGAAATAAAAAAAAAAAAAACATAAGACAATATTATGAACAACTGTATGCCAACAAACTAGACAAGCTCACATACAAAAACACTACTCTGGAATAAGTAATTTAAAAAAACACATCTTTATTGAGAAGAAAAATGAAAACTTTAGGCTTCTGTATGTTACCAATAATCACTACACAAACTTAAAATCAAACAGAGATTATAATGCTGCAAAATATCAACATCTCTAACATAGTTGCTTCACCTTGACTCAATATTATCTTTATAGAGACCCAAATGCTAGTTATTTTATCTTTAAATGTATGTTTTTGTATATCTACTTTGTCTCCACCTCCACACCATCTAGACAGAATGTTGGAAATGGTAAGGAACTTGTCTGATTGGCAGATGCATTCACCCATAGATGAAATCAATCATGCTGATGATTTAAGTCCATAGCAAAAGAATAACTGGGCACCATCATCTGTCCAAGTTGCCACCCAAACCAAAGTATCACAGGACTGCAGTAGTCCACCATAAAGTATCATTCCAGGTTTAAGGACAGGCCAGATTGGGGTAGAAAACAGGAAAATGGGAATAACTACCCCTACTTTTAATACATCCTGTATAATGAATCTTAATCCTTAAAGACCCTGCTTTAATCAAATTAGAATGCACTAACAATTTTCATTGCTTGTGGGCAGATCCACACTTTCCCATTTGGTGAGGCCAACAGTAAGGGCCACACAGTGAATTACAGCATCCATCTCCAAAAAGGGAAGCCAAAGGGGACAGGAACTATGACCACTGAAAAATAAGGCAGAATTATTGTGCCAATAGTCAGCATAAACTGGAATTGTTTGCCTTCCGTCTTATATTCAGCATGCTCTGGGGATCATAGTGAGGTCTTTCCTCAAATTTGGTGAAACCTCTGGGGATTACCAAGATTTGAGAACCGATATCAATCAGGACCTAGAAAGTTGTATGGCAACTAACAAATGGTGGCTGTGGTCCCAGGGGCATGCCATGTCCTTAAAGACACTGGAAATGCTGCCACTGCCTCAGGCCAGGGAATAGACAGTGGGCCCTACACACTGGGGAGCTGAGTTTGGGGGAAGAGATTGAATGCTCTGTATATCATCACAGAAAAGCCTGGTGCTCCTTGGTGATCTTACTAGAGATATAATTGGAAAAGCTCAGGTTGCGGAGTTGCCAATAAAACGTCTTTTGGTGGCAGTTCTGCAGTGGTAGGGAGTAGCCTCAGAAACTCTGAAATGTGGGCTGCTTTCTGTATGGGCTCTGTTACTTTGTGACTCAAAACGTGTGCCTTGAACAGCAAATAATTCTAGGCAAGTTGACTAATTAAAGAAGCAGTGAAACCCTGTAATTTGTATGTGTTCCCCTGAGAAATCACTGCAAAGTGTCAGTGCCAAAAGTAACCTGCTCAGGATTGACTATGACTTCCTATCCATTGGGATGTTCAGTTAGCAATACACCGTTTGAAACATACCAGTCTGTATTATTGATTGGCATTCCTCTCCTATGACTAGTGAGGACATGTGCATTAATGACCATGGTGGTACAGTGGGTTACTTTCCTTGCCACGAAAACCTGATAGAGCAGAGTAAACACTGCAAAATATGCCCATGAATGTTGGGGTGGGCCAAGATCTTGTGTCCATTTCTGTAAATCTAGTGGATCCTAGATTTACTAAATAAATTATTAATTTGATGATCATGAGACATGCTAGCCACTTGGTATGTGGCAGAGGTTAAAGTTAATTCAGAGCTAGTAATATATAGGTGTAAGAGCCAATCTGTGCCCTTTACATTTGCTAATTACACAAAATATTTAGGTTTTGTATTTCTGAGTCAAATCTCAGACCCGTTTCCATTTCCTCCCCTGCACTGTTTTTCAGTGGTGTTGGTGGGGAGGACTCATGAGTTCACCCAGTTCATGATTGTAATAAGCTTCTCCAGGGATTTCCAATCAGGGTCATCTGGATTTGGGGAAGACTCTATGACCATCTTATTGACTCTAGAGGCCTTGAGCCTAAGCAAAGATAAGGGTAGCCCTTCATATGTTAACATGCTGTAGCACTTAAGGGAGGCCATATTCACTGAGAGGGTTTTACAATTAGCCAATAGGATCATGGTGTTCTCTGGCCCTTTAGGAAAGGCTTAGGTAAGAAATTCAGGGCTACTTTTCATAAGTGACCATACCAGGAAACCAGGGTGTTTTTTTCCCTATAACCCACATAGGACCCAGGTCTTTGTTTTGACAAAGGGAATGGGCAGCAGGAGCAGCACAGGTATTTCTGGAACCTAGTCAGCCATCTTATTCTTGACCACATTACTGCTTTTTCACTGCCTAGTGGCTGACTGCTCTTTCACAAACAACCTCCCAATTGGTGGATATAGCATACAGAATATTAGTCTTCTCGCTGAATGCTCTATAGAATGGACGTGAATGCCTGCTTGAGACCCAACCAGTAGTCACAGATTGAGTCTTATGAGGCTTTGAGGCTTTTGAAACACATGATTCAATCCAAGACACAACAGGTGCAGACCAAGAAAACACAACTCAACCACTTTAAAATGGGCCCCAATCTCTACTCCTGTCTCTTAACTCCAATTATCAAAACTTCTGATTTAGGTTGGTATAAACCTAAATCAAGCTTGCTAAGACTCAGCAGTTACACATAGTGTGGTACAACTCAAATGCAAGCTCAGCAGCAGTGCTCCGTACCCAATTCATAAGCCAAGCCACTTATGGTATGAACTGGGTTCAAACCACTATATGCAGTGGTTTGAAAAGCCATAAGTTCATAAGCCAGGAGCTAAAAAGATTTCAAAGGAGTCATGTCCAAGATCATAATGCCAACTGTACAAATTCATTCATGGCTATAAAAATTTATTGTGGTTATGCTGGGACATGGGATGGATCCCCTCCTAATTTTAGGATGGATATGGGTGCTGATGACACTCCACACATCAAGAGTATTCAAGAGTTTATTACTCACACCAAAGTCTCCTAAGCAGAGCAGGATGAGCACAAATAGATCCATGGTGGCTTGAGCAAGGTAGAGGGAGCAGGTTGGGTCCTTATACTGACTATGAAGTAGGACTTAGGAAAAGTCCATGGTGTAAACTGGAGACTTACAAGCTTAAAATTTCCTGCCAGTGCCAACAGAGGTGGTGTACACCAGGTTTTTATCAGCTTTTCCAGATGGGACAGATGGAGACAGAGAGGATAAGGCTTAAAAAGAAGTCAGGAGACTAGAAAAAAAAAAGAGAATCTTTATTACAAATGGATACTATTAGTTTCACCAGTTTACCAACTATTAAATTAAAGCACAGAGAAGTTAGTCTTTTCTTATTCAGCACACTCTCCTACAAATTTGTAGAATTTCAACAAGGTTTGAGTCATAATAGAAAACTCTTCTGCATTATCAATTTCTTTAATATTAAATTTTCTGATGCTGAATTGAGTATGACGTTAAAGGAATTTTGACATCCACTGTATTTTTCTCTAGAATGAAATTTGATGATTCATAACAAATGAATGGCATGTAAAGAGTTACCTATATTAATTAAATTAGATTATGAATTATCTGATGTTGAGGAAGGTATGCAGACTGTTTAAAAGCCTTCCCACATTTCTTACACTGACTTCTCACCAGTATGAATTCGCTGATGTTGACCAAGTTGTGAACGCAGTCTAAAGGCCTTCCCACATTCCCTACAATCATAGGGTTTCTCACCAGTATGAATTCTCTGATGTGCAGTGAGTTGTGAGCTAAAAAAAAAAGATTTCCCACATTCCTTACATTCACAAGGTTTTTCACCAGTATGAATTCTCTTATGTTGAGTAAGGTGTGCAGACTGTCTAAAAGCCTTCCCACATTCCCTACATTCATAGGGCCTCTCACCAGTATGAATGCTGTGATGTCGAGTAAGTTCTGAGCCACGGATAAATGCTTTCCCACATTCCTTGCATTTATGTTTCTTGTCAGCATGAATTCGCTGATGTTGAGTAAGTTGTGAGCCACAAATAAAGGTCTTCCCACACTGTACACATTCATAGGATTTCCCACCAGTATGAATTTGGTGATGTTGACCAAGTTGAGAACGCAGTCTAAAGGCCTTCCCACATTCTTTGCATTCATAGGGCTTGTCACCAGTATGAAGTTTCTGATGGTAAGAAAGTTGGGAGCAATAAATAAAGCCTTTACCACATTCCTTACATTCATAGGGCTTCTCACCAGTATGAATTCGCTGATGTTGACCAAGTTGTGAACGCATACTAAAGGTCTTCCCACATTCTTTGCATTCATAGGGCTTGTCACCAGTGTGACGCTTCCTATGGCAAGAAAGCTGGGAACTATAAATAAAGGCTTTACCACATTCCTTGCATTCATACGGTTTCTCACCAGTATGAATTCGTTGATGTTGACGAAGCTGTGAACGTAGCCTAAAGGCCTTCCCGCATTCCTTACAATCATAGGGTTTCTCACCAGTATGAACTCTCTGATGTCCAGTGAGTTCTGAGCCACAAATAAAAGACTTCCCACATTCCTTACATTCATAAGGTTTCTCACCAGTATGAGTTCTCTTATGTCGAATAAGGTGTGCAGGCTGTCTAAAAGCCTTCCCACATTCCGTACATTCGTAGGGCTTCTCACCAGTATGAATGTTGTGATGTTGAGTAAGTTGTGAGCCATGGATAAAGGCTTTTCCACATTCCTTGCATTTATAAGGTTTCTTGGCAGCATGATTTCGCAGATGTTTAGTAAGTTGTGAGCTACAGATAAAGACCTTCCTACACTGTGCACATTCATAGGATTTCTCACCAGTATGAATTTGGTGATGCTGGAAAAGTTGGGAGCCACAAATAAAGTTCTTCCCACATTCATTACACTCATGTTTCATACCAGGATGAATTCTCTGGTGTTCAGTACATTGTGAGGCATGAATAAAGGCTTTCCCACATTCCCTATGCTGATAAGATTTCTCACCAGTATGAATTCGCTGATGTTTGCGAAGTTGTGAACGCAGTCTAAAGGTCTTCCCACATTCCTTACAATCATAGGGTTTCTCACCAGTATGAACTCTCTGATGTCCAGTGAGTTCTGAACCATAATTAAAAGATTTCCCACATTCCTTACATTCATAAGGTTTGTCACCAGTATGAGTTCTCTTATGTCGAATAAGGTGTGCAGACTGTCTAAAAGCCTTCCCACATTCCGTACACTCATAGGGCTTCTCACCAGTATGAATACTGTGATGTCGAGTGAGTTGTGACCCATGGATAAAGGCTTTCCCACATTCCTTGCATTTATAAGGTTTTTTGGCAGCATGAATTTGCTGATGTTTAGTAAGTTGTGAGCTACAAATAAAGACCTTCCCACACTGTGCACATTCATAGGATTTCTCACCAGTATGAATTTGGTGATGATGGAAAAGTTGAGAGCCACAAATAAAGTCTTTCCCATAGTCTATACATTCATGTTGCTTCATAACCATACCAGGATGAATTCTCTGGTGTTCAGTGAGTTGTGAGGCATGAATAAAGGCTTTCCCACATTCCCTACATTGATAAGATTTCTCACCAGTCTGAATTTGCTGATGTTGATCAAGTTGTGAACACAGTTTAAAATCCTTCCCACATTCCTTACATTCATTGGGCTTTTCACCAGTATGAATATTGTGATGTTGAGTAAGTTCTGAGCCACAGATAAATGCTTTCCCAAATTCCTTATATTCATAATGCTTCTCACTACTATGAATTTTCTGATGTTCAGTGAGACAGGAAAAATTACTAAATGCCTTCCCAACTTCCTTACATTTAAAGGGTTTCTCACCAGTATGAATTCTTTGTTGTTGCATAAGCTCTGAGCCATAAATAAAGGCCTTCCCAAATTCTTTAAATTTACAGAAATTTTCTCCACAAGTTTGCTGAGGTAGAGTAACAGATGTCTTCTGGCTGAAGGTTGGCACTTTTTCATAGGTGATTAATGTTTGCCTCAAATACTCCTCCAGATTTATTCCATGTCTCCCAAACTGGTCTTTGCATTTCCAGTCATCTCCAACACCAGAGTCCACAAGGCCATGACTTTTTTCCAATATCACCCACTGAGATGATGCTACGTCATAGGTTCCATTTTGTGAACATGACTCCTTGGTGGTACATCTGAACTCCAATTCTGAAAGATAACCAAAAAGCAAACACATGCCATTTCCTATTTTGGGAGAAATAAAACCTCTATGGTTGAAAAAGGAGAGAAAATAAAACTGATCTCCATAAGAACTGCAGATGATGTACACAGCTTTCAGTTTGAAAACGAGGAAAAGAGCAATAAGGAATTAAGAAAAATAAGGAAATTTAATAGGAACCCCAATTAAATCAGTACTTCTAAAATTCAGGTGTAGATCAGAATCAGCTGAAATTGGGTTAAATAACTAGATATCAAGGCACTGAGTCACACAATGTGAACAAGAATTTATAGCTATAAGTCTTTAGTCTCCTATTTTTAACACATTCAATTAGCCAATTCTGATGCATCTCACAATTTAAGAATTCCACCTGGAATTTTTCAATGATTTCCAACTGCATCTAGAAAAAAATCTGAACTCTGTACCATAGTTTATGAGAGGCTCTATAGTCCTTTTTTCTTTGACAGCCTATCTCATCAAAATCTTGTCTAACAGCTTTCAGACCCACTTCGGCTCACTGTTCATTATATACTAAGTATTTATCTCTCTGAGCTCTGAAATAAGCCAAGTCCTTTACCTTTTCAGAATTTTCTAAAGATTGTTCAATGCTAGAAATTTTGAAACTTCTGTTAGCATGGCTGGCTTGGTATCATATTATAAGTCTCAAATAAAAAGTTACTTAGAAAGTAGGCTGGATAACCCCATCTAAATTCATGCCTTTATTTTCTATTTCATATTTTTCTTTTTTTAAAAAACAATTTTCTGAATTTTAGAGTTATATGATCTTTTATTTACCCACATGTAACCATTTATTTTCTTGCCCTGAAAACTCTTAAAGGGAAAGAACAATGGCTATTTTATTCACCACAGAATAATCAACATCTTGCTCATAAAGGATATTCAACAGATATGTTTAATGTTTAGTGAATGAATCACTAGATTAATGAAAGGGTATTATTACAGGGATAAAGGAAAATATAAACATATGAAACTAGGAAAGTATTTGAGAATCATAATCATTTTGCTTATAATTATAATTCTGAACATGTGTCCTTAATTTTGGTCTCTCCCACAAAATCACACAGAAAGCTACATGTATAAATGAAACAAACAAAAATTATACATATATATACCTAATCATCCATCTATCCAAATATTTCTTCCTTTGTACATATACATATAGGTACCTCTACAATGTGAAATAATGCTATGCAAAGGTACATGGGAATACTGGGAGACTAGGAACATCAACTAATCTGGCAGAATGAGTTTGGACAGACCGGGATACTAGTAATCTGCAACAGTATATTGGATGTGAGCCAAAAGAAATAATGAAGAATAACAATCACGGTAATATAATATACTGAGAATGTTCTAAAATATGGAATAAGTATAGAATGATTAGAAAACAAATACTCTTTTGAATACAATATGCTTTGTGGATCCAATGAAACTAACATTTGGTGGAGATGCTATAAAGGTTGACATTGGAAGAATACAGAAGGGAATTCAGCAGTCTCTAGCAATGAGTGATAGTAGAAATAGTTGTGAAACTGTTCAGAGTAAAAGAAAGAGCAGTAATGAGGTCTAGGGAGAACACAGGCTTTCAGACCCCACCTCTGTTCATTATCACCTTTCTATGGGCAAATTATTTTGACCTATCTCAATCACCACTTCTTCATATAATAATAGATACAGAAATATTTATACAAAGGCCTATGAGGATTAGGAATAATATATGTAAAGTGCCCAGCATAAGTGAGAGCTCTTTAAGTAGTGGTAACTATTATTCTTGTTAACATGTAAAAATATTTTGAAAAAACAAAGGTTGGGGGACACTGAACAAGGAAAATGATTCTAAGTCATCTTGCATCTGAACTAAGTTTCTTTCATAAAATAAGCTAGCATAAAGTAAACAAATGTGAAAAGGGTGAGGCATGATGACATAAAAATAGCCCTCTGGATGACAAATTTGATGGGTCAGGCCCTGGATCTTTGGGCTAGTCCCTATGAAACTTATTCCTGCAAAAGAAAAGCTAAGGTTACTTATAATTATGCCTAAGAGTCACCCTACAGAGAACCTCCTTTGTTGCTCAGATGTGACCTTTCTAAGCCAACTCCTCAGATAAACTCAAAGCCCTCCCCGCCTATGTAGAGTAGGACATGACTATCAAGGTTATAAATATTCCTGGAAAGGTGGGACATGACTCCTGGGGATGAGCCTGGCCCTGGCATCAGGGAATTGAGAAAGACTTCTTGACCAAATGAGAAAAGAGAAATTAAAAAAAAAAAAAGTTTCAGCGGCTGACAGATTTTAAATAGAGTCTAAAGGTCATTCTGGAAGTTATTCTTATGCAGTATATAGATAACCCCTTTCAGTTTTTGATGTATCGGAGCAACTAAAGGGAAATGCCTGAAACCATTGAACTGTAATCAAGTAGCCTAGATTCTTAAAGATGATTATATAACTATACAGCTTTTAAGGTGTGACTATGTGATTGTGAAAACTGTGTGATTAATACTCCCTTTACACTTCGGGTCAAGATGACGGCTTAACATTGTGCGCATTTTAGTTCATCCTCCAGAACAACTGCTAAATAACCAGAAACAGTACAGAACAGCTCCCGGAGCCACAATAGTGAGTGGACACACAGCATACCCCAGTCTGGACCAGCTGGACCATCTGCGAGCAACCCCCAGAAATGTGAGTTCCCAAAGCTGCAGCGGCCAGAGCCCCTCCCCCACAGGCTGCTTCCCAGAGGGGAAAGGAAAGGACTTTACCAGAAGCAGGGACTAGGCACAATCAAACGCTAATCTTGGAACTAATTAACAATTCTGACTACTAAAAATAGGTCCCCAGCTTAGGTGAACCTGATCAAAGCGGAGGTTGCTCATATTTGCCCCGGCACCAAGGGGGCAGGACTGACAGAAAAAGGGGGAAAAAAGAGAACGAAACAGGTTTTTGTAGCTGTGTATCTACAAAGGCTTGACTGCCTCAGGATACAGCAGCAGGACTTTTCAGGCTGCAACTGTTCCAGGCATAGGCAGAAGTGAGCTCTTTTGGGGGTTTATCTGAGCTTGTGCCTTCCCCAGGGGAGGGGTGAAGCCTCACCCAGGTGGAATCCCTCCATCAAGGAATTCAGACACCAGGGCTTGGTAATTTGAAGCCATTAAAACCAGCCTGCAACCTCTCCTCTGTCTCCACCACGCCCCCAGCAGGGAGTCTGCCAAAGTTAAAGGTACTGCATCATCTTATTCTGGTGGGACCTGCAGTCAGACAAGCGCCACATATTGGGCAGGATAAGAAAAACAGAGCCCAGAGACTTCACAGGAAAGTCTTTCAAACTGCTGGGTCTCATCCTCAGGGAAAACCAACGCAGGTGACTCTTTCCTCCTGATAGGAGGCCAGTTTGGTCTGGGAAAATCTGGCTGGGGTCTATAATATCTAAGTAGACCCTCCTAAGTGTATGTGGGGGAAATGCACCACACAAGCAGGGCAAGAAACAAGAAAACAAGAACTGAAAAATTCTCCTCTGTTAAACAAAACTTAAGCTAGAGGTCCAGATAAAGCTGAACAGAATGTCAAAGAACAGATAGAAAACAAATTCATTCAGCAAGAAAACCCTAGATAAAAGAAGTGAAAGCAATCTCCAGATAAACTAATTAAGGTAATTAAATGCCTAGATGCCAGCAAAAAATAACAAATCACACTAGGAAAGTTGAAGATATGGCCCAATCAAAGGAACAAACCAACCAACAATTCAAATGACATACAGGAGCTGAAACAATTAATTCAGAATGTATGAACAGACATGGAAAATCTCATCAAAAACCAAATCAATGAATTGAGGGAGGATATAAAGAAGGCAAGGAAAGAACAAAAAGAAGAAACTGAAAGTCTGAAAAAACAAATCACAGAACTTATGGGAATGAAAGACACAGTAGAAGAGATGAAAAAAACAATGGAAACCTACAATGGTAGATTTCGAGAGACAGAACATAGGATTTCTGAACTGGAGGGCAGAACATATGAAATCCGACAAGAAACAGAAACTATAGGGAAAAAAAATGAAAAATATGAGCAGGGACTCAGGGAATTGAAAGACTATATGAAGCGCATGAAGATATGTGCTGTGGGTGTCCCAGAAGGAGAAGAGAAGGGGAAAGGAGGAGAAAAACTACTGGAGGAAATTATCACTGAAAATTTCCCAACTCTTATGAAACACTTAAAATTACAGATCCAAGAAGTGCAGCGTACCCCAAAGAGAATAGATCCAAATAGACATACTCCAAGACATTTAATAATCAGAATGTCAGAGGTCAAAGAGAAAGAGAGGATCTTGAAAGCAACAAGAGAAAAGCAATCCATCACATACAAGGGAAGCCCAATAAAGACTATGCGCAGATCTCTCAGCAGAAACCATGGAGGCGAGAAGACAGTGGGATAATATATTTAAATTATTAAAAGAGAAAAACTGCCAACCAAGAATTCTATATCCAGCAAAACTGTCCTTTAAAAATGAGGGAGATATTAAAACATTTTCAGACAAAAAATCACTGAGAGAATTTGTGACCAAGAGACCAGCTCTGCAAGAAATACTAAAGGGAACACTAGAGACAGATACGAAGACAGAAGAGAGAGGTGTGGAGAAGAGTGTAGAAAGGAAGACTATGAGTAAAGGTAAAAAGAAGGAAAATTAGATATGACATATAAAACCCAGAAGGCAAAATAGTAGAAGAAAGTACTACCCATGCAGTAATAACACCAAATGTTAATGGATTAAACTCTCCAAACAAAAGATATAGTTTGGCAGAATGGATTAAAAAACAGGACCCATCTATATGCTGTCTCTACTCAAAGGACACGAGGCCAAGGACACAAATGGACATTTACACACCAATGTTTATAGCAGCATTATTAACAATTACCAAGAGTGGAAACAGCCAAAATGTCCATCAACAGACAGTTGGCTAAACAAACTGTGACATTTACATAAGATGGAATATTATGCAGCTGTAAGACAGAATAAAGTTATTAAGTATGTAACAACGTGAATGGACCTTAAGGACATTATGCTGAGTGTGATTAGCCAAAAAAAAAAGGACAAATACTGTATGGTCTCACTGATATCAACTGACATTAGTGAATAAACTTGGAATATTTCCTTGGTAACAGAGACCATCAGGAGGTAGAAATAGGGTAAGATATTGGGTAATTGGAGCTGAAGGGATACGGATTGTGCAACAGGACTGAATATAAAAACTCAGAAATGGAGAGCACAATACTACCTAACTGTAATACGGTTATGTTGAAACACTGAATGAAGCTGCATATGAGAATGATAGAGGGAGGAGGGCTGGGGACATAAATGAAATCACAAAGAAAGATAGAGGATAAAGATTGAGATGGTGTAATCTAGGAATACCTAGAGTGTATAATGATAGTGACTAAATGTACAAATTTAAAAAATGTTTTTGCATGAGGAAGAACAAAAGAATGCCATTACTGCAGGGTGCTGAAGACAGATGGCAATTAATATTTTAAAATTTCAACTTATATGTGAGACTAAAGTAAAAAATGTTTATTTGGTACAAATATATACTTTGACTAGTGCATTTCCTAATATAACTTATGTAGATAGCTTGGTTGAACAACATAAGTACATGGAACCTTGGGTAAGACATGAGATTTTGTTGGTTTGTCCAGAGTGATGCCCCAATGAATCCCAGAGTGATTTGATCAGTGAGTGGAAAAGTACTTGCAAAGTCCCCTTCAAGGAATGGTGAGAATGGGGGAAAATTCAACTTCCCTAAGTTGAATTCTTGATATTCTCACAAGCAGTGTGGGCAAACAAAGCTATAGGCTGAGCGCTCAGTCTTGGGGTTTGTTCATATGAAACAACCCCACAGGGGATAGGTCAAGCATACTTAAAATTAGGCCTAAGAGTCACCCCCAAGAGAACCTCTTTTGTTGCTCAGATGTGGCATCTCTCTCCAGCCAACACAGCTAGCAAACTTACCACCCTTCCCCTGTCTACGTGGGACATGACTCCCCAGGTGTGGATCTTCCTGGCAACGTAGGACAGAAATCCCAGAATGAGCTGAAACCCAGCATCAAGGGATTGAGAAAACCTTCTCGACCAAAAGGGGAAGAGTGAAATGAGACAAAGTGTCAATGGCTGAGAGATTCCAAACAGAGTCGAGAGGTTATCCTGGAGGTTATTCTTATGCATTAAGTAGATATCACCTTGTTATCCAAGATGTAATGGAGAGGCTGGAGGGAACTGCCTGAAAATGTAGAACTGTGTTCCAGTAGCCATGTTTCTTGATGATGATTGTATAATGATATAGCTTTCACAATGTGACTGTGTGATTGTGAAAACCTTGTGTCTGATGCTGCTTTTATCTACCTTGTCAACAGATGAGAGGAACATATGGAATAAAAATAAATAATAGCAGGAACAAATGTTAAAATAGATTTAGTTTGAAATGCTAGTGATCAATGAAAGGGATATGGTCTGTAAAATTTTTTTCTGTTTGTTATATTTTTCTGTTGTCTTTTTATCACTTTTTCTGAATTGATGCTAATGTGCTGAGAAATTATGATGATGAATATGCAACTATGTGATGATATTGTGAATTGCTGAGTGTATGTGTTGGGAATGTTTGTTTCTTGTAATTTTTTTAATTAATAAAAATTTTTTTAAAATACTCCCTTTATCCAGTGTATGGACAGATGAGTAAGAAAATAAATACAAAAAGTAAATAACAGGGGGGATAGGGCGGTATGGGATGTTTGGGGTGTTCTTTTTCACTTTTTCTTTTATTCTTATTCTTATTTTTATTGTTTGTGGAGTAATGAAAATGTTCAAAACTTGACAGTGATGATGAATGCACAACCATATGATCATATTGTGAACCATTCATTGTATACTTTGGATGATTATATTGTATAAGACTATACCAATAAAATTGCATTAAAAAAAGCCCTAAAAACTCAAGAAGAAAGGTAGCAATTATTTTACAACTACCCTCCTGCTTATGCCCACAATCATCTGCACTGTTGATTTTCACCCTCTATTACATCCCTCCATAATCTTACCTAGCTTAAATTCCACAAGCCATCATTGTAACTATTGTCATGCATTCACCTCCCCAACCATGGTTAAATCCAATTCTGCCTATTGTTCTTTTCCACTGCAAAACTCAAAGACCTTCAGCATTTCCCTGCAAACCCTACTATATTTTTCATTCCCCCACTCTCAGAGAAAAATTTTTCCCACCTCTCCCCTCCAAAAACCTCAAAACCATCTTATGGCTGATCTTTCAATGACTATTTCATTGAGAAAAAAAATCCTAGGAATAAGAGAATTTCCTCAGCCATTCAATCAAGTTAAATCAACCTATAAATATACTCCTATAAACTGCTTATCCTGATAACAAAATGCTCCTGAACAAAACCAATACCTCAACTGGGCATTAGAGTACTTTTTCTTACAGATGCTTCTGTAATTCCTACCCCATGCCTTTTCTCATAAGTATACAAAGACATTCTTAATATAATGTGTTAATACACACACAACTTCCTAGATTCAGGACTTCCTATAGCTACCACCCATTTTATTATCCCCTATACTACAAAATTTCAGACAAAAGTTATCAGTCCCCACCAACTCATACATTGTTTCACTTCCTACTTTTTTGTTAGTTTATTATGGAAAACTTTAAATTTATCAAAGTAGAAAAGAATCCAATGTAACAATCACTCAGCTTCAATAATTTTCAACTTATGGACAACCTTTTAAATCCATTCCCTTCTCACAACAACCTTCCCAGATTACTGTGAAGCAAATTCCAGGCACTGATTAATTTTCACTGTAAATATTTCAGCATGAATCTTAGAAAAAAAAAAAGGACATTTGTGCAAAAGCATAATATAACTAAGAACAAATACTATAAGACCAAATATCTTGTTAATCTTCATATTTCCCCAGTTGTCTAATTATAAATGTGTATTATTCAGTTTGTTTGAATCAGGATTCATGAGGTCTATACATAAGACTGGTTGATATCTCTCAGATCTCTTTTATTCTACAGACTTCATATTTAAAGGTAAAAGATCTCAAATTCAAAATAATCCAATTCAATTTTCAGGACTACAGGGTTTCTATTTAACATTATAGATGCTTGTTTCTGTATTTCCTTTTTTCCATACTAAAAGTTCCTCTTCTCAAAAACTCTAGAGGATTATTCACTTATTTTATTTCACTCTATATATGCAACATTCTCAATAAAAATATCGATACTACAATCACTAATATGGCTGCCAAAAGCAATTTAAGATTTCTGTGTGTGTGTTCCTTTAATCCTTATATTTAATTTTGTTTTATAATTGTCTTGTATATTTACATAATTTTCAATTTAAATCTACAAAACAAAGATATCCTCTCCACTCTACTCCTTTCCCTCACCCCTACAGGTAACGATTCTTGAAACTTTTTATAGTATCATTCCTGTTTTAGATAAATAGCAGCATTTTATAATCCATGTTTTGGCCTCAGTTCTATAATATTGTTTTATGATAATAAACATTCAAACATAAATGGTTTTCACAAAAGTTTTATTCTCTACTATTTAGTATATATCTTCGTGCTGGTTTAGAACTATTTTGTACCCCTAGAAAAGTCATGTTTTAATCCTGATTCAACCTTGTGGGGCCAGACCTATTGTTTAGGGTGGGAAACTTTAATTGGATTGTTTTCATGGAGATATGACACACCCAATTGTGGGTATGGCCTTTTGCTTAGCTGAAATATGACTCCACCCATTCAAGGTACATCTTGATTTGTTTACTAGTGTCCTTTGAAAGGGGAAACATTTTGGAGAAACCTCAAATTCAGACACTTGAAGAACAGTTGCTTCAGAATTCCACACATCTCTAGGCTCTAGAGATGCCTAGAGATGTGTGGAATTCTGACAGAGAGAGCAGATGACTAAACAGGGATGTTTGGAGCCCAATAAACATCACCATGAGCCTTCCCATGAGATGCTAAGCAAGCCAGAACCCAGAGTTGTATCCAGAAAGAGCTAAGTGAAGACCTACATACGCTTAGCGAAGAAATCACTAACATAAGAAGCTGGAAGCAATGAAAGTCAGAACAAGGACCAGTAGATGCCAGCCAAGTGTCTTCCCATGTGACAGACATTAGCTTTTCTTTGGAGTTAAGGCATCTTTATCTGGATGCCTCAGTTCAGACATTTCTATGACCTTAGAACTGTAAACTAGTAATTTGATAAATTCATTTTATAAAAGCCATACCATTTCTGATATATTGCATTTTGGCAGCTTTAGCACACCGATACAATCTTTTCATATTTATGGAATTTTTTATTTTTGATCCAATGGTTATCTTTATCCCCAATCATTATACAGTATCTGTTGTACTCTCTTTGTTTTCGCTGGCTAAAGATTGGTTCCCTACTGGGAGAAAGATTGAAAGTAACCCTTACCTTCTTTTCCTCCTCCCATTCCCATGCCTTGGTATCTCATCTGAGGTAATTATACCCTTTTTATATATACATAAGACAATTTGCAAGTTTGTACTTTTTATATATCTCCACTTTTCTTACAACACTTTTTGAATAATTATACTATATCTACATATGTCTACTCTATCTAGCAATACATACTAATGCCCTTTCCCTTCAAATAATCATTTGATATTAGAAATATAGGTTATTATATATTTAATGCTAACCACCAGTCCTAAAACTGATGTCTCTCTATTTTGGTTTTCTGAAGTTCATTTTCTCATGAATTCATCAAGAAGGTAAGAGGGAAGGGAGGATTAATAGACTTTACATCCAACCAAGTTAGATGTAAAATTCTTAGCTCAAAATTTATTTCCTTGCATAACTTTGTGCTAGTTTTAGGTTGTTATGTACCCCAGAAAAGCTATGTTCTTTATCCTAAACCAATACCCTTTATGGGGGCAGGTCTACTGCTTAGGATAGGGCCTTTTTGATTGTTTCCATAGAAATGTGACCCACCCAACTGGGGTGTGACCTTTTGATTAAATGGTTTCCATGGAGATGGGTCTCTGTCCACTTTATTGGAGTATTTTAAGAGAGAACCATTTTGGAAAAACCTCAGAGTTGACACAAACAGAAATGTTTGGAGATGCAGAAAGAAAATGCCCCCAAGAAAACTGCTTGAAACCAGAAGCCAGAAGGGAAATCCAGCAGACATTGCCATTTGCCTTCCCATGTGACAGAGGAACCCCAAATACCATCCGCCTTTTCTTCAAAGTCAAGGTATATTTTTCTAGCTGCCTTACTTTGTACATTTTTATGGACTTAGAACTGTAAATTTGTAATTTAATAAATCTCCTTTACAAAAGACAACCCATTTCTGGTAAATTATATTCTGACAGTTTTAGCAAACTAAAACAAACATAATATTAGAATATATACTATCTTCTGAGAGAAAGCTTTGCTGTGGAAAGGAAAACTTGATTTTCTTTTCCTTATAAGTGATTTGGTCTTTGACATGGGCACATGGTGTACTCTTTCAAAACATACTTTCTAATCATTTGTTCTCATTTTGGTAAAGTTTCCTTGAATAATTTTGGTAATTTTTCTGTTTCCCACTGAACATTTGCTGGAAATCTTAAAAAAGACAGATGGATCATCATTGCCCATCTTCTACATCTATCACTTTCCCACTAATCCTTTTTTTTTTCATTTTGAAGCATTTCCTCCTTTCCACCTTCTACTTCTCTTAAAGTATTATCTCTTGCATATATTCACTTTTGTTTTCCTTCTCTTGTAGTCTTCACTTCTGAAATGACTTTTAATTTTATTTCTAATTCTTTCCTGAGTTTCATTACCTTTCTTTTCAACTTTTCATATTCTTCAACTATCTCATATCTGAGTTTTTAAATTCTGCTATGCTATTGTTCTTTCACAGCTTCTACCATATTCTGAAATTTCTAGCTTCTTTTGAAACACTATGCTATAGTTTATACATGTGACTTGATGGTGTGTCTTTCATCATCTATAGGAATGTTTCATTCCTTGAGATTCTTTCATCTTACAGTAAATTTTGTAGATTGTTTGATCATAGTTTTTTCTATCCCTTTGCTTTTTATTTTTTGAATTTTAAATTAATCTTCAGCAAAACTTTGTTGTTCAGAGTTCTATGAATATACATACAGATTTGTGTAACCACATTCAGGATACAGAATAGTTCAATCACCCCAGAAAACTCCCTTCTATTATCCCTTTGTAGTAGCAAACTACCCACATTCCCTGGAAAACACTGATCTGCTCCTCATCTCTGTATTATTTTTATTTCCAGGATGTTATATAAATGTAATCACATAGCATGTGCTGTAGTTTGCTAGCTGCCGAAAAGCAATATAACAGAAACGGATGGCTTTTAAAAAGGGGAATTTAATAAGTTGCAAGTTTACAATTCTAAGGCCATGAAAATGTCCCAATTAAACCAAGTCTATAAAAATGTCCAAATTAAAGCACTAACAAGAGGTTACCTTCACTCAAGAAAGGCTGATGAAGTTCAGGGTTCCTCTCTCAACTGGAAAGGCAAATGGCAAACATGGCAATGTCTACTAGTTTTCTCTCCAGGTTTCTTTCATGAAGCTCCCCTGGGGACGTTTTCCTTCTTCATCTCCAAAGATCTCTGGCTCTGTGGGCTTTCAAGGTTCTCATGGCTCTGCCATTCTCTTGGGATCCCAAGTCTTTTCCAAAATCCTTCCTCTTTTAAAGGATTCCAGCAAACTAATCAAGACCCACCTGGAAAGGATGGCCTCACATCTCCCTCTAATCCAAGGTTAGCACCCACAAGTGGGTGAGTCACATCTCTGTGGAGATAACTGGTTGCTCTCACAAGATTGAGTCAGGATTAAAACATGGCTTTTGTAGGGCACATAATCCTTTCAGGCCACCACAGCATGTAACGTTTTAAGATTTTATTTTTCTACATTGAGCAAAATGCCCTTCAGATCTGTGCAAGTTGCTTCATGTATTGATAGCTCATTTCTTTTTATTGCTAAGTAGTATTCCATTGTACAGATGTATCAGTCACTTGATAAAGCACATTTGGGCTGTTTCCAGATTGGGGTAATCATGAAAAGAGCTGCTCTATGTGTGTATGTGTGTATGTGTGTGTGTGTGTGTGTATGTATGTTAGATTTTTGTATGAACTAAGTTTCCACTTCTCCAGAGTAAATACCCAGGAGTGGGATTGCTGAATCATACATAACTTCATAGGAAATTGCCAAACTCTTTTCCAAAGTGGCTGTACCATTTTGCATTCCCTCCAACAATGTATTAGTTCCAGCTGCTCAATATCCTCTTCAGTACCTGGTATTGCCAGTACATTTCATTTTAGTCATTCTAATACGTGTGTAATGGCATATCATCATGGTTTTAATTTGCATTTTCCTAATGGTTATCAATTTTGAACTTTTCATGTATTTATTTGCACCAGTATATCCTCTTTAGTGAAATATCTGTTGAAGTCTTTTGACTTCAAGTTTTCTTCTTTGACTCATATATTATTCAGAAATGTGCTATTAATTTCCAGGTGTTTGGAGACTTTCCTCTTATCTTTTTGCTATTGATTTCTAGTTTAATTTCATTATGGTCAAAGAACATACAATGTACGATTTCAATTCTTTTAAATTTATGATCCAGGTTATGGTCAATTTTGGTCAATCAATTCCAAGTACACTTGAGAAGAATATGAATTCTAATATTGTTAGGTGGACTATACCATAAATGTCTATTATATTCAGTTGGTTGATAGAGTTGTTCATTTCTATATCATAGCTGATTTTCTGACTACTAGTTCTATCAATAACTTAAAGAGGCATTTTAAAGTCTCCATTAATAATTGTGGATTATTTATTTCTCTTTTCACATATTTTGAAGCTCCATTGTTAAGTATATACACATTTAAGATAGTTACATTTACTCAGTGAAATGACATTCTTATTATATAATGTCCCTTTTTATCCCTGGTATTCTGAAGTCTTTGAGTGATATTGACATAGCCACTTTAGCTTTCTTTTTATTAGTTTTCATGGTATACCTATACCATCCTTTTATTTTTAATCTACCTATAATGAAGTGAATTTCTTGTATTCAGCAATTACAGACACATTTTGATCCATTTTGTCAATCTTTGTATCTTACCTGGTGTGTTTAGAGCATTTATATTTAATGTAATAACTCTTATGTTTGGATTCAGGTCTATTCTATTATTTGTTTTCTATTTATTTCCTCTGATTTTAAATCTCTTGCTTCCTCTTCCTTGAAACTTTTCATCATTCCATTTTAATTCTCTTGTTCCTTTTTAATTGAAATGAGTGTTATTCTACTTTTAGGAGAATGGTTTAGGCCAGGATAGCTTTTATAGCTTTATGGCATTAGAGCTCCCTCTTCTATAGTTTTCTATGAAGTAGTCAAAGCTGGAGTGTTCCTTTGTTGCTTAGATGTGGCCTCTCTCTCTCTCTCTCTATGCCAACTCAGCAGGTGAACTCACTGCCCTCCCCCACTACAAGGGACATGACTCCCAGGGGTGTAAATCTCCCTGGTAATGTGGGACAAAACTCCCAGGATGAGCCAGGACCTGGCATCACAGGATTGAGAAAGCTTTCTTGATTAAAAGGGGGAAGAGAGAAATGAGACAAAATAAAGTTTCAGTGGCTCATAGATTTCAAACAGAATCAAGAGGTTATCCTGGCTATCCCATTGTTCACTATTTCTCCAAAATTCTCTTCCATTTTTTAAAAAGACATTTCAATCAGGATTCTGCCTCATGACTCGACTGAAAGCCTTCTTTCCAAGATCACCAAAGACCTTCATTTTGCTACTTCATTGCCTCTCATTTCTTATTATAGTTCTACCATGTATGTGTGACTCCTTATTCAATATACAGTATATTTTAACAATACTTTACCATTATGTAAATAATTTCATACCATGGTATTCCATGACTGCTTTTTATGTTCAAACTGATACATTAGTTATAATTCATTCATTTCATGACATTATAGTTTTGTGTACCATACAAATAAAAAAAGATTGTAATCTCATGGTTTATTCTTCTTTTGTGCTGTTGGTGGACATTTGAATTACTTTCAGAATTTTGCAAACATGGATGCTACTACCATTCTTAATCACCTCTCCCATTTCAACTTCCCCAATAAATCAAAGCAAGTAAACCCCTAATGTTACTGTTGAGCTTGAAAGTAAGAGATATCCTCATAGGCAAAAACAAAATAAATATGCGAAACAGAAAGGGGGAACTGAAACTGGAATGGCAAACAAACCTGGAAACAGACTATCATGGGGGGAAATTCCAACAATAGAAACAGAGTTTTGTGGAGTAATATCCATGTGAAAAGACAGAAGATTAGACCTCAAAGCCACACTCATAATTAAAGGGTAGACTAGGAAAAAAAGTGTCCTGAAAGATAAGGAAGCTGATAAGTAAATTTGGTTTCCATGGCTTCACATTCTTCTCTCCCTCACCTTACCGCCCCTTCCTCTCTGCACCTGTCCCCTCAAAAAAAGATTCCCATGGGAATTAATAACTAAGGTCTATTATAACAAAGAATTGGGGTTAAAAGTTACACTATCACTTTGGTTAGGGATTCCTCAAGCTAAGAAATTAATTAAAGAGTAGCCCTAGTTCCTGACAGAAACAAATAAATAACCTATAGAGTAATGCTTCCTCAGTTCAGATGCTTTAAAATCATCAACCAATTAGAAATTCACAATGAAAAGTAACCAATGTAAGCATTCATAGAAAAAAACAAAAGACTTAGGGGGGCCAAGATGGCAGCTTACTGAGGTGTGGGATTTAGCTCACCCTCCAGAGCAGCTAGTAAATAGTATAGAACAACTGCTGGGGCCACATCAGTGAGCGGACACACAGCGTACCCCAGTCTGGACAAGGTAGACTGGCTGCAAGCCCACCCAGAACCGTGAGTTCCCCAAGCTGCAGAGCCGGTGCCCCTCCCCCACAGGCTGCTTCAGATAGAAAAGAGACTTTACCAGCAGCAGGGGCTGAGCACAACCATGCTCCAATTGTGGAATTAATTAACAAATTCTGACTACTAAAAATAGGCCCCCAGCTGAGCTGAACCTTGAGTAAAAGCTGAGGTTGCTGGGTATTGCCCAGGCACAGAGGGAGCAGGTCTGACAGAAAAAGAAAAAAGAAAAAAAAAAAAAAACAGAGGTTTTTTTTTTTATTCAGATAGCATGTAATATTTGAAAGGGTCTGGGCCCTGAAGGAAAGGAGGGGGCACATAGGACCTGGAGATACATACAGCAACATACTAACTTAAGCTCTTGATTGGCAAACCTGAGCAACAGGTGTCCTGTTCTGAAAAGGATTTTTCTTTTTCTTTTTTTGTGGCTGTGTTTCTACAGCTTGACTGCTCTCTGGATACAGCCACAGGGCTTCGCAGGCTCCAACTGTCCCAGGTGTGGGCAGAATTAAGCTTGTTTAAGAGTTTGTCTGAAGTCTGTGCCTTCCACAGGAGATGGGTGGGGCCAGCTCAGGTGGATTCCCTCCCTCAAGGAATTCAGATCCCAAGAACTGGAAAATTGAAGCAATTAAAGCCAGCCTAAAACCTCTTCTCTGTCTCAACCATGCTACTAGCAGGGAGAGTCTGCTGAAATTAAAGGTACCACATCACCTCATGCTGGTGGGACAGGCAGGCAGAAAAGCACCACATACTGGGCAGGATAGGAAAAACACAGAGCCCAGAGGCTTCATAGGAAAGCCTTTTAACCTGCAGGGTCTCACCCTCAGGGAAAATTGACTCAAGTGACTCTTTCCTCTTGAGAGGAGGCCAGTTTGGTCTGGGAAAATCTGACTGGGGTCTATAATACCTAAGTAGACCCTCCTAAGGGGGAAAAAAGGCATTATACAGGCAGGGCAAGAAAGAAGAAAACAAGAACTGAAAAACTCTGATCTGTTAAACAAAACCTAAAGAATAAGTTGAACTGAATGTCAAAGAACAGACAGACACAAAGTCATCCAGCAAGAAAATCCTAGGTAAAAAAAATAGAGCTGTGTTCCAATAGCCATATTTCTTGAAGATGATCGTATAATGATATAGCATTTGCGATGTGAATGTGTGATTGTGAAAACCTTGTGTCTGATGCTCCTTTTATCTACCTTATGGACAGATGAGTAAAACACATGGATTAAAAATAAATAATAGGGGGACAAATGTTAAAATAAATTTAGTAGATTGAAATGCTGGTGTTCAGTGTGGGGGAGGGGGTGTATGGTATGTATGAATTTTTTCTTTTTTCATTTTATTTCTTTTTCTGGATTGATGCAAATGTTCTCAGAGGTGACTGTGGTGATATATTTACAACTATATGTTGATATTATGAGTTACTGTTTATGTGCCGAGAATGGAAAGATCATATGGTAAGAATGTTCGTGTTTGTATGTTGTTATGCTTAAAAGAATAAATTTTTTAAAAAGCCATTAAAAAATGACTTAGATCACTAATTTATTGAGAAAAATAAAATTCACTGTTGTCTGAAGTATATATATTTTTAAAAGATCAAGTAAAAAAAGTGGGAAAGTACTCCAGTAGTAACAAGTGCACCATGTATCTCTTGATTTCCAATAACATTTTCCAATACAAAGGAAGCTAAGTAAAGAGTTGCCTCATAATCCAGCAATCCTGCTACTCGGGATATACCCAGAAGATCTGAAAGCAGGGACGTGAAAAGACATTTGCACATCGATGTACACAGTGGCATTATTCACAATTCTCAAAAGATGGAAACAACCCAAGTGTCTAACAATAGATAAATGGATAAACAAAATGTGATAAATACATATGACAGAATATTATTTAGCAGTAAAAAGGAAGTCCTGAAGCACGTGACAACATAGATGAACCCTGAGTACCTTAAGTGAAATAAGTCAGACACAAAAGGACAAATATTGTACTATCTCACTAATATGAACTAATTACAATATGTAAACTCATAGACATAAAATATAAAATATAGGTTACCAGACTATAAAATGAGGCTGAAGAATGGGGAGTGGTTGCTTAATATGTGCAGAATATTTAACTAGATTAAACTTAAACATTTGGAAATGGGCAGAAATGACAGAAGCATGTTAATTAACAGTGCTGAATGGTGTATGAAAACAGTGGGAAGGGGAAGTTTAAAGTCATGTATATCACCAGAAGTTGGAGGTTAAAAACATGAGAATGTTTAATGTAGTGAATCATGCAGTGAACAGCGTCAATGATGATCTATACGAATATAAGAAAGTTCTTTCATGTACTAGAACAAATGTTTGACATTATTACAAATAAAGGGGTACATGGGGGCGGGAAGTACCAGTAATTGTATACTAAATTACTTATACTTAAGATGGTTTGTATGGTGTATGATTATATCAAAATAAAACCACACTTAAAAAAAACATGAGATACCATTTCACACCCATTACAATGACTGCTATTAAAAAAATGGAAAATTACAAATGTTGGAAAGGATGCTGAGAAATAGATTATTCATTCATTGCTGATTCCAATGTAAAATGGTATAGATGCTGTAAAGGACAGTTTGGTGGTTCCTCGGAAAGTTAAGTATAGAAGTATCACATGACCTGGCAAACCCAAAAGAAGTTAAAGCAGGAACTCAGACAGATAGTCACACACCAATGTTGATAGCAGCATTATTCATAATTTTCAAAAAGATGGAAGCAACCCAAGTTTCCATCAACCTATGAATTAGATACACTAAATATGCAACAACATGGATTAACCTTGAAGACATCATGTTGCATGAAATATGCCAGTCACAGAGGGACAAATATTGTATGATCTCACTGATATAAAATTATCAAAATAAGCAAATTCATAGTCAGAATCTAGAATAAAGGTTACCAGAGGATGAAATGGGATAGGGAATGGGAAGTTAAGGCTTACAATGCACAGGGTTCCTGTTTGGAATGATGGAAGTGTTTTGGTAATGGATGTGATGATGATAGCATGACATGTGAATGTAATCAACAGCACTGAAACATATATCTGAATGTGGTTAAAATGGGAAATTTTAGGTTGTATATATTGTAACAAAAAAATTTTGTTTAAATCTATGGAACTGCATTACACAGTGAACCTTAAGTTAAACCATGGATTATAGTTATAATTATAAAATTGTGCTTTCATCGGTTGTAAATGTTTCACACTAGTAGAAGGTGTTGGTAGTGGGGAGGTATATGGGGATCCTGTATTTTATGCATGATTTTTCTGTAAACCCACAACTTAATAAAGAAAATAAAAAAGAGAGACAATAACAATAAAATGTAATACCTGATCATGGACAAGAACTAATAATGCAGGAGAAAAAGCCCAAAAGAACATTATTTGGATATATTTTTTAAAAAGGAATTTAGACTGTAAGCTTTATAACACTGTTAAATTGCTTGGACTTGATAACTACTTAAGGTGGTCACATAAGTGAATGTTGTTCTTCGGAAATAAACATGGAAGAATTAAGTCTTCCAGGAGGATGATGTATACAAGCCAATCTCAAAGACAGACAGACAGATAAGATGGATAAATAGATATACAGAATGATACACTAAGTGTGGCAAAATGTTAAAAATTGGTGGATTTGGATATCTGGGTGGGGATTATGTTGGGGTTCTCTCTATGGGTTTTGCATTATTTTTGCAATTGTCCTGTAAGTTTGAAATTATTTAAAAAAAAAAAGATGCAATGAGCGCTCAGTATGACTTTTGTGATTCTCCTGCCAAAGATGTATTATCTAGTCATGAAAAACCATCAGACAAATCCAAATTCAGGGATGTCTAAAAATAACTGGCCCATTATCTTTAGAAGCATGAAGATCATATAAAACAAAGTCCTGAAGCAAACAACAATATGGATGAACCTTAAGGACATTATGATGAGTGAAGTAAGTCAGATATAAAATGATAAATATTGTATGATCTCATTAATATGAGCTATTATAGTAAGTAAACAGAGTTAAAATCTAGAATATAGGTTACCAGAAAATAGAATGTACCTAGAGAATGGAGAGGTGATACTCAATGTGTGTGGAATTTTTTACTGGCTGAATTTAAATGTTTGGAAATGGATAGAGGTGATGGTAGTACATTATGGTGTATAATTAACATCACTGAATTATGCATGTGATGGTGGTTGAAAAGGGAGGTTTAGAATAGAGTATGTCACTAGAAGGAAAGCTAGAGGAAAAAATGGGGTTGTATAATTCAGTGAACCCTGTGGTGGACGATAACTGACTAATAGTACAAATATAAAAATATTCTTTCATGAACTAGAACAAATATATGTTGCTATTATAAGGAATTAATAATAGGGTGGTATATTGGGAAAAAATATAGCTATTGCAAACTATGGATTATAGTTAATAGTAATATCTTAGTATTCTTTCATCAATGGTAACAAATTTACCACTTCAGTACAAGGAATCAATAATGGGGGTGAGGGTCGGATAAGGGATATGGGATGTTTGGTTTGTGTGTGTGTGTGAAGTTATGAAAATGTTCTAAAATCAATTGTGATGATGAATGCACAATTATGTGATGAAATTGTGAGTGACTAATTGCATATTTCTACCCACTGCAGTAGAAGAGTAGTCAAGTCCTGCTACCAGGGGAATTCCTAGGGCCAAATGTTCATGCCCAAGACAAGATGCATGTGCAGAATGGTCCAGGGAGATCCCTAAGCTTTTGCCTGGAGCTTTTTCTCTAAATGCTGTATGGGTAAACTCTCACTCAGTACTCACAACTGGTAAATCTACAAAAATTGGAAAAGGTGTTTACGTTTCATTCTTTTTTTTTTTCTTATTTTCTCACATTCGAGGAAATTTATGACACACCACCAGCTGGATACAAGCTTAAGAAAAAGACATTTCAGAGTCTAAATTCCAGCAATAATACATTCAAGATTGTTATAGATTTAGGATGTTAAATTTAAAATGAGGTAGTTCAGGAGTTTAACCTCAGTATTACTGCTGTATAACTTTAGGAATTTATGTGTATCACTTTGTGCATTTGTGTGTATCACCTTATGAATTTATGTACTCTTAAAATACGTAAAAAGCATGTTCTCTAAAGGTAGTGAAACAAAATGTCTGCTGCCTCTGCCTTAGTCATGTCCAGGCATGCCCAGGAATGTCCAGGGCTGCCTATTTTTCAGACAAAAGAAATCAACTAAGGGCCAGGATTTACTGCCCGTTCTGATAGTAACTGCCCCCCTGCAAGTTCTGTTTCTGTACTTTTCCAGAGTTTACAGCCTGCTCCCACAGTAACTCCCACCCTGCTTCCTAGCCAATATAATATGGAGACAAAGAATGTTCAGGGTTCAGACTTTGGACAGGAGTCCTCTGAGTCTGCTGTGGCAATAAAAGTTGGTCAACTTCTCAGAGGCTCCGGTGCTTTCTTGCCACTGTGTTTGGAGTTTTTCCTACTTCAAAATCTCATGGTGATCAGAAAAAAAGATATCATAGAATATGCAAACTCACAGAGACAGAAGGTAGAGTTCAGGTTACCAGAGTTGGGGGGAAGGGGCAATGGGGGTTAATGTAAAGTAAGTATAAGTACTAGGTACATACCTAGAACTGAAAGCAATAATGTGAACCATGTGGTGGATGATGACTGTAATTAACAGTACAAATGTACATTATATACATCACTGTTATAAGGAGCTAGTAATAGAGGTGGTATATGGGAAAAAATGCATCTTTTTGCAAACTACAGACTACAGTTAACAGCAATATTTTAATATTCTTTCATCAATAGTAACAAATGTACCACACCAATGCTAGGGATCAATAATGGGGTGGGTGTCCCATTATTGATGGGAAGTTTTGTTGTTGTTGGGTTTTTTTTTGGAGGTGGTTAATAAAAAATGTTCAAAAATTGAGTGTGGTGATGAAACTGTGATTCTTGATTGTATACTTTGGATGGATTGCATGACGTGTGAATATATCTCAACAAAACACATTAAAAATGAAAAAAAAAGAGTATAGGGTTTTCTCCTGGGATGAAGGGAATGTTCTAATAACAGATGATAGTGAGGGTGCTGCAACATTGTAAATGTGATTAATTCCACTGAATAGTATGCCTGGGATAAGTTGGGTGTGGGAAGATTTATGTTATGTTTCCACAGTTAAAAAAAGAAGAGAGAGAAACTAAAGAGATAATGACAATTAAATGCAATACCTGGGACAGGCAATGGTGACTCAGTGGCAGAGTTCTCACCTGCCATGCTGGAGACCCAGGTTTGATTCTCAGTGCCTGTGCATGTAAAAAAATAATAAATAAATAAATAAATAAATAAATGCAATACTGATACTGAATTGGATTTAAGAGTGGAGGAGAAAAGACTCAAAAGGTCATTATTGCTGTGGGGGGGTGGATGTTGGAGTTCTCTGTATGGGGCTTGAATTTTTGCAACTGTCCTGTAAGTTTGAAATTATTTCAAAGTAAAGTTTTTTTTAAAAAAGAATGAATACCCCCTACGTGGACATGATATCCAGGGATGAAAGTCTCCCTAGCAACATGGGATATGAATCCCAGGGATAAGTCTGGTCCTGGTAACATGGGATATCTGCCTGACCAAATGGGGGCAAAGAAATGTAATCAAATAAGGTTATTAGTGGCTTTAAGAGTACAAATAGTCAAGAGGCTATTCTGGAGGCTACTCTTATGCAAGCTTCAGCTAGAGATTGCTATTTACCTCACTTTACAAACTCCAACCAAAACCATTCCTGCCAACCCTGAAGAACACCTAGGGCTCTATCTGAGATTCTACAAATGTTCCCTGTACTATGATTACTTTCCAGAAACCTACAACCTCCCGATGGGTTGCTAGGCCAGGTAAGTCCTGAAACCCTGAGGGGCCAATCTTTCCAGAACATCAACTAGTTCCATCTCACCTATTACATGTTATCGACAGCCCTTTCCAACATGAAAAAGTTAAAATGGGCATAATCCAAACACTCCTAAAGATAGGGAAAAGATCAAAGGAGAAGGAAAAGTTTTAACAGAGAAGATAAGCTTTAACAGCTGAGTATGACTGCTAAAACATTATTGATGTTTCTTTTAGTGTCTAGTGTCTTGGAGCAGCTAGAAGGAAAAAACTAAAATTGTGGAACTGTAACCCATACCAAACTCTGAAATCTGATCGATAACTATTTGTTTCAATGTACTTTGATATTTATTGCCTTTTTGCATATATGTTATATTTCACAATGAAAAATACATGAACGCATGCAATTGCTGAATCAAAAGAAAGCTAGTCAAAAGAAGGAAAAGTCAAGAATCAGTAGAAAAAATGAACAAGTGCTTAAAATTATATGTTAAAGGATTAAAAAAAATTACATGCATTTAAGAGGGAAAGAAGCAGATCCAAAGTATGTGAAACAGGATGAAGAAGATGGGCCCAAAACTCTTTGAAATGGGAGGGAATTATCACAAAAGAGTGGCCCAAAAAGTATAGATGGGAGTAAAAATGAGGGTCTTTACCTTTTCCATGTCTCCAAGGACTTTTCTCCACAAATTTTGGGAGAGAGAGATTCCTCAACCAATAATTCAAAGATGCTACCTTCCTGACCAGTTAAGGTTCTGAACTGCAGTTCAGATCTGCTCAATCCTCCCTCACTTGATCTTCTCAGTCCTCACTCACCTGGGCACCACTCTTTCATCATGTTCTTCACAACCAACCAGGGTTCTTTCCCTTGCTCCAAAAAGGAAATAACATCAGGCTTGGGAATGGAGAATCCTAGTTATAAGAAAAGAAATGGGACATAATCACACCACCCCTGAATTTAAATTCAATCTACAAGTCCTCAAGAAAGTGAGCAACTCCCTGAAAAAGAAGAGGAAAGGTGTGAAGATTTGAAGTGTGGAGAAGATGAAGGCACCACAAAGGGTTGCCCATCTGCTAATCTACAAAGCACAAAACAAGTCCCTAGGAACCAGGAAGAAATCTATCCAGACAAGTGAAAATTACACAAGAAATTCATAAATTGGAGGGGGCGGAGACATCCTTACCTAGTAATACCAGGTTGCTGTAGTTCTCCAACATTACATCTCTGTATAAATCCCTCTGATCAGGGTCCAGGCATTCCCATTCCTCCTGAGAAAAGTCTACAGCCACATCCCTGAACATCACCAACCCCTGAAATGACAAACTCATGTAGTACTGTTGAAATTAAAGGAAACTTTTTTAAGATGAAAGACAATGAAAGATGGGGATAATATACGGAGCAAATGAACTAGGTCAAGAGTGGGATAGAGTATAAAAAATAAGGTGACCAGAATAGGGTACCTCCATGTTCTTGAACATTCCTGTTGCTGTAGATAAATCTCCTGCATTCAGCTGGACTTTTCCATTATCCACACAGGGTTAGGGATGACTAAAACACACATTATTTATAGTTTCCCAAATAAATGAAAGAAGATAAAAAATATATATACAACAACCTGTAGGCCTGGAAACATCTATGACTTACTAATATTTTTTATTATGGAATTTTTCAAATATACAGCAAAACTAAAAAAACTTACAGTGAACACTTGATATGCAAATTACCATTTTCAATATACTCTCAATAGATATGAGTTCCTCCCTTTCCTTTTTTCTTATTTCTTAAAACAGAATCTTTCTAAAATGTTTATTTTTTAAAAACCTTTACTTTATCTCACATAGTAGGATTTTCATTTAATTAAAATATATATTATACTGTAAGCCATTGATTACATTATTTTAGAAGGATTCGATTGTGTGTGAAAACATCTCAATAAAATTGCCTTTAAATACAAATATATATTTCAGTTGCTAAGGGCCTTCATTGCTAAATAAAATCATAAGCATTTTTCCATATAATGAAAATTCTTGCAAACTTTTTTTATTAATTTTTAAATTTTTTTAAAAATACCAAAAAACACCAAACACAAACATTCATAATTTTTTATCACTCCATTCTACATATATAATGAGTAATTCACAATATCATCTCATAGTTGCATATTCATCATCATGATCATTTCTTGGAATATCTGCATCTATTCAGAAAAAGAAATAAAAAGAAAACAGAAAAAAATTCATACATACCATACCCCCACGCCTCCCTTTCACCTATCACCAGCATTTCACTATAAATTTATTTTAACATTTGTTCCCCCTATTATTCATCTTTATTCCATATGTTTTACTTGTCTGTTGATAAGGTAGATAAAAAGAACATCATACACATGGTTTTCACAATCACACAGTCACACTGCGAAAGCTGTATCATTATATAATCATCTTCAAGAAACAGGGCTACTGGAACACAGCTCTACATTTTCAGGCAGTTCCCTCCAGCCTCTCCACTACATCTTGACTAACAAGGTGATATCTAGCATAAAAATAACCTCCAGGATAACCTCTCGACTCTGTTTGGAATCTCTCAGCCATCAACACTAATTTTGTCTCATTTCGCTCTTCACCCTTTTGGTAGAGAAGGTTTTCTCAATATCCTGATGCTGAGTCTCAGCTCATTCTAGGGTTTTTCTCAATCCCTGGATGCTGAGTCTCAGCTCATTTCAGGATTTCTGTCTACACCCCTGGGAGTCATGTCCCATGTAGACAGGGGGAGGGTGGTGAGTTTTCTTGCTGTGTTGGCTGGAGAGAGAGGCCACATCTCAGCAACAAAAGAGGTTCTCTTGAGGGTGACTCTTAGGCCTAATTTTAAGTAGGCTTGACCTATCCTTTGTGGGGTTAAGTTTCATATGAACAAACCCCAAGTTTGGGGGCTCAGCCTATAATTTTGATTGTCCGCATTGCTTTGCAAACTTTTTTTTAACTGATTTTATCTTTCATGGTATGAGCATGAGGCATTATTACATGACATTATTCCATTATTTTGGATATTTAGATTGAAGATCTGTATTCCTTTACAGCTTTGAGTCTACAATTCTCAAAACCTTATATAATCTGATTTTACTTGTTAAAAAGAGCAAACAGTAATTTAAAACTCCAAAACCATAGAAAATCTAATGATCTAGTCCTTAGGAATATTTATTAAAATGATTATGAAAAGCAAGAAAATGATGAATACAAACTTTTCTTTAGAGATTACCCTTTGAAGGGAGGGGAGGGCACTAAGTTTCATCAATAATAATTTCTATTCTGGAGGTAGGTACATGAGTGTTCTATTATTCTTCCGTGGTATGAAATATTTAGTAGCTTTGCATTTTTTTTAAGAATGAACTTAAAATACAAATTAAAGACCCAAAGCACACTCGTTTCCTGGTGCCTGTCCACGCAAAAAAAAAAAAAAAAAACAAACAAACAAAAAAACCCAAAGCATAAATAACAAAAGAAAAAATAGATAAATGGGACCTCCTCAAAACTGAATACTTCTGTGCTTCAAAGGATTTTGCCAAAGGGTGAAAAGGCAGCCAACTCAATGGGAGCAAGTATTTAGAAACCACATATCTGATAAGAGTCTGACATCCAGAAAATATAAATAACTTCTACATTCAACAAGAAAGACAAACAACCCAATTATAAAATGGGCAAAAGACATGAACTGACATTTCTTCAAAGAGGAAATACAAATAGCTAAAAAGCATATGAAAAAATGCTTATCTAAACTATTAGAGAAATGCAAATTAAAATCACAATGAGGTATCATCTTACCTGACTAGAATGGTCACTATTAAACAAACAGGAAACTACAAGTGTTGGAGAGGAACACTTATGCACTGCAGGTGGGTGATTCCTCATAAAACTAAATGTAGAGCTGTCCTATGACCTGGAAGTTCCACTGCTCTAGTTCTAGTATATACCCAGAAGATCTGAAAGCAGGGACATGAACAGATATTTGCATATCCAGAAGATCTGAAAGCAGGGACATGAACAGATATTTGCACACCAAGATTCACAGTGGCATTATTCACATTTGCTAAAAGGTGGAAACAATCCAAGCATCCATCAACAGATCAATGGACAAACAAAACGTGGTATATACATAGGATGGAATATTACTCAGCAGTAAGAAGGAATGAAGTCCTGAAACATGCAACAACCTGGATGAATCTTGAGAACATAATGCTGAGTGATATGTCAGACAAAAAAAGGACAAATGTATTATTTCACTAATATGAACTAATTATAATTTATAAACTCATAGTCATAAAATTCAGAATACAGGTTACCAAGAGATAGAATAAGGCTAGTCAATGGGGAGTGGCTGACTAATAAGAACAGATTTTTAACTAGGCTGAACTTAAAAATTTGGAAATGGACAGAGGTGAGAGTAGCATATTAATTGGGATTACAAATAATAGTGCTGAATTGTCTGTGAATGTGGTTGAAAGGGGTTGTTTAGAGTCATGTGTATCACCAGAAGGAAAATTAGAGTTTAAAATATGGGATTGTATAACACAGTGCACCTTCTGGTGGACAATGTCTGTGATTAACATTACAAGTAAAAATATGTTCTTACATGAACTCGAAGAAATGCACAACACTTTTACAAAGAGTTAATAATAGAGTGGTATATGTAAAAAGAAAAAGTGCTTTTAGAAACCATGGACTATAGTTAACAGTAAAAGATTAATTATTTCATCAACAGTAACAAATGTACCACACCAATACTAGGGGTTAACAACAGAGGGGGATAAAGGTATAGGGTATTTTGGGTTTTCCTTTTTATGTCTATTTGTTATTTTTCTTTTTGAAGTAATGAAAATGTTCTAAAATCGACTGTGGTGATGACTGCACAACTATGTAATGATGGAGGAAGCCATTGATTATATACTTTAGATGGATTATATGGTGTGTCAATATATCACAATAAAATTTGCATTAAGGGCAGGCCACAGTGGCTCAGCAGGTAGAGTTCTTGCCTACCATGCCAGAGACCCGGTTCAATTCCTGGTGCCTGCCCATGCTAAAAAAAAACAAAAAAACAAAAAAAACTTTGCATTAAAAAAAAAATAAACATGTTTGTGGAGTTTAATTATCCAACTCAAACATCACCTCTACTTCATTAAACCACAGTTCTAACAAGAGAGGCTCTAATAGTTCCCCAAAGAAATGTAGCTAGGCTCCAATGTATTCTACCGCACAGAAATGTAAACAAAGAGAAAGCAGGAGACTAAAAGAAGAGAGTGAGCTCAGGGTACTGTTACTCCCTCTCTGACTGCTATGAGAGGATCTTGATGGAAGTGAGTTGGGAAAGGAAGTTTCTGGAAAAGAAACTCCATGTGACATAGGAAAAAAAAGTGAAAAACCACACATTATATTTCAAGGGAGAAAAAAACATCAACTCACCTGGAATATGGATTTTTAAATTGTAAACCTGACTTGTATTTCTCTAAATTTCTCTCTTGGAAAAGTACAGCATCCAGAAAAAGTAGCTATGGGAGAGAAAAAGAAAGCTCACAATATGCCCCAAATGACTTTACACCTCCTTTTAGATTTCCTGGTTAAGGTTCCTACCCCATCACTATACACACACCCCACCCCACCACCACCACCACCAAACACAAACCGATGGGAACTAAAAGGAGTCTGTACAAATCTAAGCCCTTCTCTAAGCAGGTTAGAATCCAAAAACAGCAGGAGAGAATCGGGACAGATGTTCTCTGGCATCCCCACCCCACGCTATCTTGCTCAGCCAGCCATCACAGGTGGGAGAGGCAGGACTGAGGGGAAGAGATGGCTCCAGAGCACGATCTGTGAGAAGCCTCAAGGAGAAATGTATCCTTTCCATGATATCTGGGCTTTGGTTTGGCAAATAATTACTAACAAACCAAGTGCCAAAGGACATTCAAGGCAAACCCAAGCAGATACAAAACTTTAGACAAGTCAAGGAAATCAACCTACAAAATAAACTTCATCAAAATAAATATATGGGTGGAGTTTGGAACTTCTGGGTCAAGATGGCGGCTTAACAATGTGCACATTTTAGTTCGTCCTCCAGAACAACTACTGAATGACCAGAAACAGTACAGAACAGCTCCTGGGGCCACGTCAGTGACCAGACACACAGTGTACCCTAGTCTGGACCAGCTGGACAAGCTGCAAGCCCCCACAGAATCGTGAGTTCCCAAAGCTGTGGCAGCCGGCACCCCTCCTTCACAGGCTGCTTCCCAGAGGGGAAAGGAAAGGAACTTTACCAGCAGCAGGGACTGAGCACAATTAAACGCCAATTGTGGAATTAATAAACAAATTCTGACTACTAAAAATAGGCCCCAGCTTAGGTGAACCTGGTCAAAGTGGAGATTGCTCATTTTTGCCCCAACACTAAGGGAGCAGGGCCAATGGAAAAAGGGGGGGAAAAAAAAGAAGGAAACAGAGGTTTTTGTGGCTGTGTTTCTACAAAGGCTTGACTGCCTTTGAATATAGTGGCAGGACTTCTCAGGCTGCAACTGCCCCAGGCATAGGCAGAAGTGAGCTCTGTTGGGGGCTTGTCTGGAGCCTATGCCTTCCCCAGGGGAGGGGTGAAGACCAGCTCAGGTGGAATTCTTCCCTCAAGGAATTCAGACACCAGGGCTTGGTAATTTGAAGCCATTAAAACCAGCCTACAACCTCTCCTCTGTCTCCACCACACCCCTAGCAGGGAGAGTCCGCCAAAGTTAGGGTACTGCATCATCTTATGCTGGTTGGACCTGAAGGCAGACAAGCGCCACATACTGGGCAGGATAAGAAAAACAGAGCCCAGAGACTTCACAGGAAAGTCTTTCAACCTGCTGGGTTCACCCTCAGGGAAAACCGATGCAGGAGACTCTTTCCTCCTGATAGGAGGCCAGTTTGGTCTGGGAAAATCCGGCTGTGGTCTATAATATCTAAGTAGACCCACCTAAGGGTGTTGGGGGGGGGAGGCACCACACAAGCAGGTCAAGAAACAAGAAAACGAGAACTGAGAAATTCTCCTCTGTTAAACAAAACTTCAGCTAGAGGTCCAGATAAAGCTGAATTGAATGTCAAAGAACAGATAGACAACAAATTCAGAATGTCAGAGGTCAAAGAGAAAGAGAGGATCTTGAAAGCAGCAAGAGAAAAGCAATCCATCACATACAAGGGAAGCCCAATAAGACTATGCACAGATCTCTCAGCAGAAACCATGGAGGCAAGAAGACAGTGGGATGATATATTTAAATTATTAAAAAGAGAAGAACTGCCAACCAAGAATTCTATATCCAGCAAAATTGTCCTTCAAAAATGAGGGAGAAATTAAAACATTTTCAGACAAAAAATCGCTAAGAGAATTTGTGACCAAGAGACCAGCTCTGCAAGAAATACTAAACGGAGCACTAGAGACAGATACAAAGACAGAAGAGAGAGGTGTGGAGAAGAGTGTAGAAAGGAAGACTATGAGTAAAGGTAAAAAGAAGGAAAATAAGATATGACATATGTGCTGGTTTGAAAGGAAGTATGCCCCTAAGAAAAGCCATGTTTTAATATAAATCCCATCTCATAAAGGTAGAATAATCTCTATTCAATACTGTATGTTTGAAACTGTAATGAGTTTCAATCTCCCTAGGTGATGTGATTTAGTCAAGAATGGCTGTTTAACTGGATCGGGGGATGGTATGTCTCCACCCATTTGAGTGGGTCTTGATTGGTTTATTGGAGTCCTATAAAAGAGGAAATATTTTGGAGAGTCAGAGAGATTCAGAGAGAGCAGAATGAGGTGGCCATGAGATGCAGAGAGTCCACGAGCCAGCAACCTTTGGAGATGAAGAAGGAAAACGCCTCCCGGGGAGCTTCATGAAATAGGAAGCCAGGAGAGAAAGCTAGCAGATGACGCTGTATTCGCCATGTGCCCTTCCAGCTGAGAGAGAAGCTCTGACTGTGTTCACCATGTGCCTTCTCACTTGAGAGAGAAATCCTAAACATCATCGGCCTTCTTGAACCAAGGTATCTTTCCCTGGATGCCTTTGATTGGACATTTCTTTAGACCTGTTTTAATTGGGACATTTTCTCTGTCTTAGAACTGTAAATCAGCAATTCATTAAATTCCCCCTTTTAAAGCCATTCCATTTCTGGTATATTGCATTCCGGCAGCTAGCAAACTAGAACCACATATAAAATCCAGAAGGCAAAATAGTAGAAGAAAGTACTACCCATGCAGTAATAACACTGAATGTTAATGGATTAAACTCCCCAATCAAAAGACATAGTCTGGCAGAATGGATTAAAAAACAGGACCCATCTATATGCTGTCTCTACTCAAAGGACATGAGGGTAAGGACACAAATGGACATTTACACACCAATGTTTATAGCAGCATTATTTACAATTATCAGAAGATGGAAACAGCCAAAATGTCCATTAACAGATGAGTGGCTAAACAAACTGTGGCATTTACATAAGATGGAATATTATGCAGCTGTAAGACAGAATAAAGTTATGAAGTTTTCATAACTTTATTCATATTTAACAACATGAATGAACCTTAAGGACATTATGCTGAGTGTGATTAGCCAGAAACAAAAGGACAAATACTGTATGGTCTCACTGATATAAACTGACGTTAGTGAATAAACTTGGAATATTTCATTGGTAACAGAGATCATCAGGAGATAGAAATAGGATAAGATATTGGGTAATTGGAGCTGAAGGGATACAGATGATTGTGCAACAGAACTGAATATAAAAACTCAGAAATGGAGAGCACAATACTACTTAACTGTAACACGGTTATGTTAAAAAACTGAATGAAGCTGCATATAAGAATGATAGAGGGAGGAGGGCTGGGGCATAAATGAAATCACAAAGAAAGAAAGATGATAAAGATTGAGATTGTATAATCTAGAAATGCCTAGAGTGTATAATGATAGTGACTAAATGTACAAATTTTAAAAACGTTTTTGCATGAGGAAGAACAAAAGAATGTCATTACCGCAGTGTGCCGAAAATAGATGGTAATTAATATTTTAAAATTTCAACTTATGTGTGAGACTAAAGCAAAAAATGTTTACTTGGTACAAAATTTATATTTTGACTAGTGCATCTCCTAATATAACTTATGTAGATAGTTGGTTGAACACCTTAAGTACATGGAACTTTGGGTAGGACATGAGATTTTGTTGGTTTGTCCAGGTGATGACCTGATGAATCCCAGAGTGATTTGATCAGTGAGTGGAAAAGTATTTGCAAAGCCCCCTTTGGGGAATGGTGAGAACGGGGGGAAATTCAACTTCCCCAAGTTGAATTCTTGATATTCTCACAAGCAGTGTGGGCAAACAAAGCTATAGGCTGAGCTCCCAGTCTTGGGGTTTGTTCATATGAAACTTAACCCCACAGGGGATAGGTCAAGCATACTTAAAATTAGGCCTAAGAGTCACCCCCAAGAGAACCTCTTTTGTTGCACAGGTGTGGCCTCTCTCTCCAGCCAACACCGCAAGCAAACTTACCACCCTCCCCCTGTCTAAGTGGGACATGACTCCCAGGGTGTGGATCTTCCTGGCAACGTGGGACAGAAATCCCAGAATGAGCTGAGATTCAGCATCAAGGGATTGAAAAAAACTCTAGAATGAGCTGAGATCCAGCATCAAGGGATTGAGAAAACCTTCTTGACCAAAAGGGGGAATAGTGAAATGAGACAAAGTGTCAATGGCTGAGCGGTTCCAAACAGAGTGGAGAGGTTATCCTGGAGGTTATTCTTATGCATTAAGTAGATATCACCTTGTTATCCAAGATGTAATGGAGAGGCTGGAGGGAACTGCCTGAAAATGTAGAGCTGTGTTCCAGTAGCCATGTTTCTTGATGATGATTGTATAATGATATAGCTTTCACAATGTGACTGTATGATTGTGAAAACCTTGTGTCTGATGCTCCTTTTATCTACCTTGTCAACAGATGAGTAGAACATATGGAATAAAAATAAATAATAGGGGGAACAAATGCTAAAATAAATTTAGTTTGAAATGCTAGTGATCAATGAAAGGGAGAGGTAAGGGGTATGGTATGTAAATTTTTTTTCTATGTTTTTGTTTTATTTTTCTGTTGTCTTTTTATTTCTTTTTCTGAATTGATGCAAATGTTCTGGGAAATGATCATGATAAATATGCAACTATGTGATGATATTGTGAATTGCTGAGTGTATGTGTTGGGAATGTTTGTGTTTCTTTCTTGCAATTTTTTTTAATTAATAAAAAATTTTAAAAAATAAATAAACTTAGTTTGAAATGCTAGTGATCAGCGAAAGGGAGGGGTAAGAGGTAAGGTATGTAAAAAATTTTTTTTATGTTTTTGTTTTATTTTTCTGTTGTCTTTTTATTTCTCTTTTTGAATTGATGCACATGTTCTGGGAAATGATCATGATAATGAATATGCAACTATGTGATGACATGGTGAATTGCTAAGTGTATGTGTAGAGAGGAATGAGCATGTGTTGAGAATGTTTGTGTTTCTTTCTTGTAATTTTTTTTAATTAATAAAAAAATTTTTAAAAATGCCCTGAACACAACAGAAAATCACAAAGTACATGAAGATTCAGGCAGCTAAAGCCCAGACAAATGACTAAATCAAAACACCGCAGGGTCACAGGAACTTGGAACAACTAATCAAGGATGTTTATAATGACATAAAAGGATATCAAGAAGACACTGGAGTAACAAAATAAAGTCTATCCTGAGAGATTCCAAACAGAGTCGAGAGGTTATCCTGGAGGTTATTCTTATACATTAAGTAGATATCACCCTGTTGTTCAAGATGTAGTGGAGAGGCTGGAGGGAACTGCCTGAAAACATAGAGCTGTGTTCCAGTAGCCCTGTTTCTTGATGATGATTGAACAATGATATAGCTTTCACAATGAGACTCTGTGAATTTGAAAACCTTGTGTCTGATGCTCCTTTTAGCTACTATATCAACAGAAGAGTAGAACATATGGAACAAAAATAAATAGGGGGAACAAATGTTAAATTTAGTTTGAAATGCTAGTGGTAAATGAAAGTGAGGGGTAAGGGGTATGGTATATATAATCTTTTTTTTCTCTATTATCATTTTATTTCTTTTTCTGTTGTCTTTTTATTTCTTTTTCTAAATCGATGCAAATGTTCTAAGAAATGATGAATGTGCAACTATGTGATGATATTAAGAATTACTGATTGTATATGTAGAACGGAATGATATCTTAATGTTTTGTTTGTTAATTTTTTTTAATTAATAAAAAAAGTTTAAAAAATAAAGTCTATCAGTGGTTAAGAGAGTTTAAATAGAGTTGCAAGGCTATTCTGGAGGCCACTCTTACACAAGCTTCAGCTAGGTATTGCTAATTACCTTCATTTGCCAAACCGTAACCAAAATCATTCCTGTTAACCCTAAAGAACACCTAGGGCTCTATCTGAAATTTTACTTAAGTGTCACATCCTAAGATTACTTTCCAGAAACCTACTACCTCCAGATAGGTTCCTAGGCCACATAAGTCCTGAAAGTCAGAGGGGCCAGCCTCTTCAAGAACATCAACTAGTTCCAACCCCCAGCCTATGTTGTCCACTCCCCTTTTCAACATGAAAAAGTTAGAATGAGCATAGCCCAAATATCCCTAAAGATTGGAGAAGGAGGAGTTAAAAGAGAGAAGATAGGATTAACAAATGAATATGAGTGCTGAATCACTATATTGATATTTCTTTTAGTTTCCAGTGTCTTGGAGCAGTTAGAAGGAAAAACATGAAATTGTGGAACTGTAACTCATACCAAACTCTGAAATCTGTACTATAACTACTTGATACAATTTACTCTGAAATTTATTGCTTTTTTGGATATGTTATATTTCACAATTGAAAATTGTTTTAAAAAAATACACTAGAGACACAACAGCAGGTGTAAAGAGGAAGAAGAAAGGATCAGTGAGCTAGAAGCCAGAGCATCCAAATTCAAACAGACAAAAGAGCAGAGAAACAATTGGAAAAGTTTGAGCAGGGTCTCAGGAAAATGACCGATACCACGAACTACATGAACACTCACTTCATGGGTGTAGAAGTGAAAATACACATGATCATATCAGTTGATGCAAAAAAAAAAGCATGCTTTCTTAATGGAAGATAGGAGTAGAAGGAAACTTCCTCAACGTGATTAACAGCATATATGAAAACTCCACAGCTAACATCATACTCAAGGGTGAAAGACTGAAGGCTTTCCCTTTAAGACTGGGAACAAGACAAACATGCCCCCGTCATTATTCTTATTCAACATCGTGCTAGAAGTCCTAGCTAGAATAATTAGGCAAGAAATAGAAATAAAAGGCATCCAAGACAGAAAGGAAAAAGTAAAACTTTTACTACTTTGCAGACGACATGATCCTATATTTAGAAAATCTATGACAAATCTATTAGAGGTAATAAATGAGTTAAGCAAAGTGGTGGGATACAAGATCAACAGGCAAAAATCAGTAGCGTTTCTACACACTAGTACTGATCACTCCCAGGAGGAAATCAAGAAAAAAATTCCATTTACAATAACAACTAAAAGAACCAAACATTTAGGAAAAAAATTAACTAAGGCTGTAAAGGACCTATATTCAAAAAACTACAAAACATTGCTAAAAGAAATTTTAAAAACCTAACAAATTAGAAAAACATTCTGAAATCATGGATTGGAAGACTAAATACAGTTAAATGTCAATTCTACCAAAATTGATTTACAAATTCATTGCAATCCCAATAAAACTTCCAATGCCTACTTTAAAGAAATAGAAAGGCCAATCATCAGATTTATTTGGAAAGGTAGGGGCCCTGAATAGCCAAAAACATCTTGAAAAAAAGAACAAAGTTGGAGGTCTCAAACTGCCTGACTTAAAAACTTATTACAAAGCTATAGTGGTCAAAACAGCATGGTACTGCCAAAAAGATAGACATATTGATAAATGGAACCAAATTAAGAGTTCAGAAATAGAGTTGCACACATGAACAGTCAATTGATTTTCAACGAGGCTGCCAAGTCCACTCAACTGTAGAAAGAAGAGTTTTTCAACAAATAGTGCTGGGAGAACTGAATATACATATCCAAAAGAATGAAACAGTACCCCTATCTCATACCTTATACAAAAATTAACATAAAGTGGATCAAAGCCCTAAATATAAAAGCCAGAACCATAAAACTCCTAAAAGAAAATGTAGTGATGCATCTTCAAGGTCTGGTAGTACGAGATGGTTTCTTAAACCAAAGAACAGGCAACAAAAGAACAAAATAGATAAACGGGACCTCCTAAAAACTGGATACTTTTGTTCTAATGCACAAAAGAACTTTCTCAAAAAGGTGAAAAGGCAGCCTACTCGATGGGAGAAAATATTTTGAAACAACATATCAGATATGGGTTTAATATACAGAATATTTTTAAAAATCCTACAATTCAACAATATGAAGACAAATAATCCAATTAAGAAATGGTTGGCAAAAGACTTGAACACTCATTTTTCCAGAGAGGAAATACAAATGGCTAAAAAGCACATGAAAAGATGCTCAACATCACTAGCTATCATGGCAATGCAAATCAAAACCACAATGAGTTATCATTTCCCACCTACTAGAATGGCCATTATCAAAAAAACAAAACTACAAATGGTGGAGAGGAAGTGGAGAAACAGGAACACTTATTCACTGCTGTTGAGAATGTAGAATGGTATGGTACTTTGGAAGACAGTGGAGCTGTTCCTCAGAAGCTAAATATAGAATTGTCATTTGATCCAGCAATCCCGCTCTGAGTTACATACTCAGAAGAACTAATGACAGAGATGAGGAACAGGCATTTGCACACCAATTTTCATAGTGGCATTATTCACAATTGCCAAAGTTGTAAACAACCCAAGTGTCCATCAACCAATGAATGGATAAAGAAAATGTGGCATATACATACAATGGAATATTATTCAGCAGTAAGAAGGAATGTAGTCCTTAAGCACATGACAACATAGATAAATTCTGTGGTGGACAATAATGGTAATTAATAGTACAAATAAATGTTCTTTTATGACTAGAGCAAATGTATGTTACTAATACAAGGAGTTAATAATAGAGTGGTATATGGGAAAAATGTACCTATTGCAAAAATATGGACTATAGTTAACTGTAATATTTTAATATTCCTCATCAACAGTAACCAATGTACCACACCAATGCTAAGGATTAATAATAGTGGGAAGTAAGAGGTTGGGATGTTTGGGTTTGTTTTTATTTTTTGAGTTATGAAAATATTCTAAAATTGATTGTAGTGGTGTATGTACAAAAATGTGATGATACTGTGAACACTGATCATATACTTTGGATAGACTGAATGTGTGACTATGTCTCAATAAGACTGCTTAAAAAGTGAAAAAAACAACACTAGTAAAATAGTTGATAACATGGAGGAAATAATATAAAAAATACAGACAGAAAGAGAAGGGGGGAAAATCAGGTAAATCATAAAAAAATACAGATAAAAGTAGAAGGAAAAAGTCTCAAAAGGTAGTTTTGTTAACATGGGTTACCTCTGGGTGGTGATTTTACTTTTCTTACATATACTCAAGAATATTTCCAACATTTTGTTAGAATTTTATTCTAGGTTTACAGGGTAATTAAGAGGCAGCCTATATACCACAGTGCTGCATATTATTATGGAATACTGTATATCTTGATTTTTTTACATTCTTGGGACATTACCATTTCCAGAAATTTATCCCTGGCTACTTCTTTCCCTCAGGTCCCAACCTTGAACTTTCTATTTTTAATCTATAGTAATGCATTAAGTTTATTTATTTTTATTTTATTATTATTTTTTTAACATGGGCAGGCACCGGGAAACGAACTACATGTACAGGTGTTCAGTAGTTCCATTGCTGCTTGCTTCACCTCCATGATAGATGGGTTCATTATGCATGTGCAATGTGCACTTGCTCTACTTGTCTCAATGTACCTCCAATAGCTGCATAATCACTTGGCTCCATTTTGTTTTGGCTATCTCACCATAAGATTAAAAACAGTAAGACAGAAAGCTAACTTGAGGAAATGGATTTATAATCACAGTATCCCCATGGATCAATATCATTTAGACATGACATGACAGTGGTTTCAATGGTAGAATGAAATCTTATTCCTAAAACTGGCCATATAATGTCATCTGCACTTGTAAAGTGGACTTTATAGCATATAAATTTATACTTTCTGTATATTACCTTATACTTGTTGGTCTATTTGAAACCTAAAGAGACCATGTCTTTTAGAGCTTTATATCTCTGCAAGTAAAGGTTTTTCATATTTCACTAAATATGCACTAAATATCTGGTGCTTTACCCAGAAGCTTCATTTTTAGCTGTTTATCCAAGGCAATAACTTTTTTTTTTTTTTGTATTCTGTATGGCAGGGGTTACATTTCATTCTTTTTCCATGTGAATATCCCGTTATTGTAGCACCATTCATTTAATTTTGTTGTTTTGTTTACCTGTTTGTTATGGTTTTTGTTTGTTTGCTTTGGGAAGTGCATGGGATGGGAATCGAACCCAGGTCTCCTGTATGGCAGGCAAGAATTATATCACTAAACTACCCTTGCACCTCCCAATTACCCTTGCACCCCACCCCCCACCAAAGCAATAACTTTTAAAGAGTATAGACCTGTTGCAGAAGAATGTTTCTCAAAGATCAAAACAGAAACATAAATGGGCTTCACCAGGTAATAGTTCAAATAGATTATGATAAATAATATAATACAATACTTTTTAAAAGAAAAGACATAAATTATTACATGAGATTGGCAAAAAGGTGGGGGGGAAAAGCAGCCCTGTTAGGGTTTAGGAATATTTCTCTGCACTAGGTTTTTTATGCATAGAACTTCCAATACAGATGGAACCATACTACGCAATTTTGTATTCTTTCTCTTTCTCATTCAAAATTATATTTTCTCTTGCCATCATAAATACTTCATTCATGGCATTTTAATGGCTTATAACTTCTCTAAATGGCCACAAGATTGTTTACTTAGCCATTTTGTTTACTTCTGCCTATGATCCTCTAATCTTTGTTGCAAATGTTTTCCCTCAATTTGCTCACATTTTAATTTTGGGGGGAAAGGGGGCTTACAGATGTCAATTTTGGCACATTTAGCTGAACCCTACCTTTTCTTTTGTGTTTTCTTGTCTCACTTTTAAGCTATAATTCATTTGAATTATGCTCCAAATACATACAAATCAAGAGAAAAATTCATAAATATACCCATCAAAATATAGAGAATATGACTGGATAACAGAGCTAGCAATAATTTTAGTCTTTATAATTTTAATCAACCAATAAAACATCTTCTGCTTGAAGGACAAAAAAGAAAGAGTATAGGAAAGAAAGACATGCAGGCAGCAGGAAATTAATGTCAGTAATATAACAGGTATCAGCAAGGAAATCAGTGTAACTTAACCAAATAACACCAGCATAATTTCTAACATTTTAAAAAAACTTACAAAGTTTCCTGTACACTGAGATACTCTCACTATCAATATCACAAAACATAATAGATGATTTTCAGTGAAGTGGAATAAAAGGTATTCATTAAATATGGGCCATACCCACTTTATCTACATTGAATTATTAATTTTTAAAAAAGGAGTTTCAGAATAAAATCTTTGAGACATGTCTTCCAAATACTTCTCTTTCTAAAAAGGAGGGAGAGGGCAATGGGAGATTTAAATATAACATTTTCTTGAGTTTTTCTATTTCTTTGAATTATTGCCTAAAGTTGGTCATAATAAGAAAATGTATGTGTTCTTTCAAACATGACTGCATAAAATGCTACCACAGCATGTGATTTACTTAACATTTCCCTATTTATGAAAAATAATTCTGGATATTATCACTGTGGTAGTTTGGAGTTGTTTATACAGCAGAAAAATATGTTCCTGGACTTGTTACATTCCTGCGGCTATGAGACCATTATAGGTAGTACCTTTTTCATGAGTTTTCCTCAGTTAGGGTGTGGACCATTTCAGTTAGGATGGGTCTTGATCCTATTACCAGAATCCTTTATGAAAGAGTGAAATTCAGAGAGAAAGTCACAGAGGGATCAGCCAGAAGATGAATACCAATGGAACCCAGAAGAAAATGGGAAGACCAGGAAATGCTGTCACGTACTTACAAAATGTCAAGATAAGGACCAAGAATCACCAACAGCTATCCTACAACACCAGTCTTCGAAGAGAAAGAATCACCTTGATGGTGCCTTGATTTGGACTTTTTTCCCAGTCTCAAAACTAGGAGCAAATAAATTTCCATTGTTTAATCGGACCCATTTCATGGTATTCACTTGAGCACCCCAAGAAACTAAAACAATCATCTTAAGGGTTGTCCCAAGTTATTAGTCTTTTCTTGTAGATTGATCCATGGTTGCATCTTTTTATATCCCTTTGTGAATCTCAGAATATCACAGTCCTTCTTCCTCTTAGAAATCCAGTGATAGAGTTCATGAATTCCAGGTTGAGAACCTCTAATGTGGATCATTTGAGCATTTAATTCAAAATACACCTAGAAATTGGTCCAAGTGTTTATTCACAGAATACCTGGCAAATCCATGATGCTACAGATACTGACTCTTTGATCAAGGCCCCAATCTCATTTCTACTCTAAAAATAACTGGCAAAGTGAAAAATTTTATCACTTATGGACTTAGACTAACACCATGTCATAAACTGCCTGGCTTTCAATCCCAAGGCTACTAATCTCATCTTCTTCAATTCAGTCACTGCGATAAAGACTATTGTATTTACCTCCCTAGGCCAACAGAGATCTAAGAGCGGACTTGGCCCACAGGAGAAGCTGTCAAAATTAATAGCCAAGGACAGACAGAAAGCTAGGTCTATGGAGCCAACCCCAGGGCCCCCCATTTTTTTATTCAAATGGGAAGTACTAGGGATCAGGAATCTTGAATAGGCTTTTGTTGATCAGGAATTGTCAAAAGAGGAAACATAAATCATGTTCTGAAAAATAAAAAAGATTTTCAGTGAAGAAAAAACCAATGCACCTTAATCTTGGCCTTTGAATGTTCAACAGCCATTATTCTACCTCCTCTTTGCGTCAGAACTGTGAAAGGAGGAAGCAATTGAGAAGACACTTGGGTTTTCTCGAAACCCAAATGAACAAGTTAGAACTACTTCTACTCCGACCCGCCGTCCCCTCCCCCTGACACATACAAGGGAAGGTTAGAAGACTGGAGTGTCCAACCCAGGGTAGTTACAGAAAAGGTCCAGAATCTCTCCTGTGCTCATAAGTATCTCCTGGGTAAAGAGTAGTGAAGTCACAATTGTACAATAACAGCCCTCTAAACCATACCCTATCTGCACACAATGTTATAACAGCTCATATGGAAGCAGGGTGGGACAGGGAGAGAAGGGGCAGAGAAGAAAACCATGAAAGCCCTTGAACTAAAGGGCAACCTGTCCCAGGGCTACCCACTTATGGGAAACACCCAGTGGGAGCTAAAAGTCCCCCAATGAGTGAGTCACCTAATGGAGAAGACTGAAACCAACAAACCCACCCAAACACACTATCTACTACCTGGCACAGCCCTGAAGAGAACAGAGGGTAAGAAGAAAGACCTCGAACAAGGAAGTAAGTGAAGCAAAGCTGTAAGAGTACGTGGTCCCAGTGTTGGAAGGTCTCTCGCCCTTCATCTTTCTTTTCTTGCGGGATTGCCCACATGGCTCACGTTCCTTCTGAATCTACTTTTTGGCTCTGGACTACATTTCTTCTTACACGTGTATCTAATAAATTTTCTGCCTATTTGCTCTGTGTTGTGCCTCTGAATTCTTTGTCGCAGCACAGCCAAGAAAGAACCTGGAAGCCGAAATCCGGTAACAATAATCGCTTGTAATCCCACATAAACATCAAAGGGGCACACAAAGTCCCAAGCGCACAGCCACAGGCCTAAACACACACACACACACACACACACATACACCAGTACCCCATAATTAGGCAATCACACAACACACATACACCAGTACCCCATAATTAGGCAATCACAGAACACACACACACACGTACGGGGGGGGGGGGGTCACATAGTCACTGCACAGTTACACATGCCCCAAACCAAACACAGACCTCCAACTCCCACACACACTGTGCAGGACACAGTCACATAATCACACACCTGTTGCAAGACAAAAGCTGTAAATTATCTTGCCTGATGTGCTCAATGACCAATTCCTGAGACACTGGGGTTTCAAAGAGAAAAAGTTTATTGCTAGGTGTGAAGCAGGAGATCAGATGGCCATCAGCCAAAATCCATCTCTCTGAACTACAGCAATTCTGATAGTTTTATAGTATTAATACATGGACAGGTTTTAGGATAATGAGCACATTGGTCCCAAAATGATGTGATTTAATTATTGTACATGGGCAGATTGATTACATGCTTAGTCACAGAACATATGTAAGAATATAACAGCCTTGATAAGGTGATGGGCATGACTTTTAGTATTATAATGAGGTATAAGTGACTTACAGGCTAAAGTCTAAGCTACTGAGCATGTTAGGAGGGCCCATTTTGGTTAGATCCAGCTTTGGTTATCAAGATAACTTCTGATTTTGTTGGCTTGGTTCTGGGCTGACCCAAGATCGTTCATTAATGAAGGTTACTTAAGAGATCACAAGACTCTTAAGTTGGAAAAAAATACATAAAAGGGTACAAGAGAAGGTTAGTCACAAGGTTTTTGAGTCATTAGGTTTTGACAATCACAAGGCACAAGATAAAGGCTATACAATCGTTATCAGAGATCAAGGCAGTTGGATTATAGTTCAAAGATTTCAGGTATTTCCCTCTGTCTACTCTAATAAACCAGAAAATTAGAACTTCTCGGCCACAGGTATGCTACATCCACGTGCACAGTCTCTCTCTTTCTCGCGCGCGCACGCGCGCACATACACACACACATACACATACACACACACACACACACACACACACACCAGGTTCCTCTCTTCAGCCAGCTCCGGACAGGAAAGTTCCCTGAACCCTACTTCTCACCTCTGTCCTTCCCTAGTTCTTATCCAACCCAAACCAGCCAAGTTACACAGGACTCGAGAAGCCCCGCAACGGCTAACTCCGCTGAATCACAGCTCCCGCCACCGCATAAAAACTGCCAAAAACCCGCGGGTAGCAGCGTCGGCCTGCAAATTCCTCTTGAAAATCTAGATCAGAGCAGCACAGCAGGGAGATCTTCCCAATCACTCTCAGGGCGAAATCTGGACTTGCTCTCACCTACTGCTCCTCCCCGTCAAACGCGACAGCTGAGCCAGAGCATGGTGCCACTCACAGATAAAGTCCGTCCTCGGGCTTTAGTCTCCAGGCCTATTCATCCCAAACAGCTTGGTTATCATCCGGACACAGCAAAACAAGACGTCCAAAACGCTGCGGAAGTAGCTTCGAGTAGCAGAGCCTTATGGGAAATGTAGTCTAGAGCCAAAATGTAGCTTCAGAAGGAACGTGAGCCAATTCATTCTCCCCGGCTCCAAGTCTGGGTCTAGCTACCTTAACCGAAATTGCCGCTCCCAGGAGACTGCTGGAGATGTTAGCTGGCCTTCAAAATGTTCGGAGGATGAAACGGTGAGCTGATATTTTTGTCTTTGTCGGTTGGTGCGTCCCGGCCTCGCTCCAAACCGCGCTGACGGACCCCGTCCTGGGCCAGGTTGTGGAGGCGGGAGGAGAGGAAGCCCGATCTTGTGTGGCGCTCCCGAGTCCTTTGGGTGGGGGTGAGAGGTGGGAAAAGACCTAGGAGGAAATGAAGATGCTGAGTGTGACCGCAGATGTGACTCTGGTTTTTATGTTAAAATAAACAAATTTATTATGGATTAGAATATAAATTAAACATGCATTTTAAAGCAAAGCGGAGGAGTGCAAAGGAATTTATTGTTGAGATACTTGGTTTTATCTGTCCTAGACTCCTTTGTACATTTAGTGTAAGTTCTGACATTTAGGTTTAAATCTACCACCTTACCTTTGTTTTTTGTTTTTTTTTTTTAATGCCACCTATTGAGGATCGTGACATTTTAAAACAAAACAGCTTGGTTTGTCTATTGTTCTTTAATTTGGGTTTAACTGTTGTTTTATCATTTATGAATTTTGGGAAGGAATACCACAGAAGAATGCATGCTCTTAATTCATCATGTCAGAGAAGACACGCGATATCATGTGTCCCATTACTGAAAATTTTAACTTATAACTTAGTTAAAATGTTGTCTGTGAAGATTCTCCGATGTAGATTTAATTAATGAATATGTTGGATTTATCGATGAATAAGTAAAAAACAAACAAACAAACAAACAAAAAACAGTTGGCAAAGGGGTTTGGGAAGTGCAGTTGTATTTCAAATGTATTTGATATTACAGTTGTAGCTCCAAATCCCAGAATTACTGAGTAATATAGAACGGTCAAAGTGGAACTGAAAGAAATAAAGTAAATAACCAACAAATATCATCTTAGATATTTTATTCACTTTTTTCCTGTGTTGGGTCTCAGGTTTCCTGAAGCTTGTGTCTTCTTTTCTTTTTTGTCTACTCTTATATTTTATTTATTTATTTTTTTGCATGGGCAGGCACCAGGAAACGAACCCGCTCTCTGGCATGGCAGGCGAACTCTACCTGCTGAGCAACCGTGTCCTCTACTCTTATTTTTGTAAACAAAATGAAACACCTTCTTTAGCACTTTGAGAATGGTTAATTTGGGATAAAATTTTTGGGCACTTACAAGTCTGAAAATGTCTTCTTCTTCTTTTTTTTTAATTTTTAAAATTGTATAGTATAACATATAAACAAAGCAAAGAAAAAAAACCAGTAGTTTTCAAAGTACTCTTCAAAAAGTGGTTACAGGACATATCCCAGAGTTTGTCATGGGCAACCATACGATCCTCTTATATTTTTCCTTCTAGCTGCTCCAGAATATAGGAGGCTGGAGGGCTTAAATAGTTTTTTTATCATCATAATCGACTTTTTTTCCTTCTTTTTTTGTGAACAATAACATATATACACAAAAAACTATAAATTTCCAAGCACAGCACCACAATTAGTTGTAGGACATATTTCACACTTTGACAAGAGTTACAATTTCACAATTTTAGGTTTTAACTTCTAGTTGCTCTAAAATACTGGAGATTAAAAGATATCAATGTAATGATTCAGCATTCATATTCATTTGTTAAGTCCTATCTTCTATTTTTTATTCCACCATCATCTTTGATCTTTCCATACCTCTCATTGGGGTTGTTTGGACTATGCCAATTCTAAATTTTTGATATTGGAAGGGTCTGTCACTAATATGGGGTAGGGAGATGGAACTATCTGATGTTCTGGAGAGGCTAGGCTAGGTTTCAGGACTTACCTGTATCAGGGACCCATCTGGAGGTTGTAGGCTTCTAGCAAGTTACTCTAGTGCCTGGAGCCCTTGTGGAATCTTATAAATTGCCCTAGATGTTCTTTGGGATTGGCTGGAATGGTCCTTGTGGCCTCTCGACTCTATTCGAACTCTCTCTGCCACTGATACTTTATTAATTACACTTCTTTCCCCCCCATTTGGTCAGGATGTAAGTGTTGATCCCAAAGTGCCAGGTCTAAATTTATCCCTGGGAGTCCTCTCCCACGTCACCAGGGAGACTTCCACCTCTGGGTGTCATGTCCCACGTAGGGGGAAGGGCGATGATTTTACTTGCAGAGTCAGAGGTCCTCCAGAAATAACTTTTAGGCATGCCTATAGGTAGTCTAAGCTTCTATGCTACCTACATAAGCTTCACAAAAGTAAGCCTCATGATCGAGGGCATGGTCTATTGATTTGGGTGTCCCTAAAGTTTGGCACAGTATCAGGAGATTCTCTGATGATAAGATTTAATAGTTCCATAGTCTTTCTCCCCTCCTTCAGGGGACTTTGCCAATACTTTTTCATTATCTGGTTAATATACTCTAGGATGTTTCCAGGCATTATAATAATCTACACAGGATTAAAGGACCTCTTTCTCATTCTGTGCTCCCATGCCTCAGTTGTTCAAATCAGCTATACAGATAGGTTGAATTAGATTATGCAGAACAGAAAATTTCAGTTCCAGACCAAATAAACCTTTCTTCCATTGGTCTCAAAGTGTTATGTGTGGTTCTAAAATATAGACACTATCTTCCTGACACCTGTGTTCTGAATTACTTTAACCCAAACCTGTTCGGCTTCGTTTTTATCTCTAAATATCAGGTAATATATATAACAACCTCTCAAAATCCAGAAATAATAATCACCACTCCGGGCTTAATGTGTCTTGCTCTAAAAGCTTAAAATTTAGGCCCCTGTTTTCTTATTAGTATTTTTTTAAAGGTGACTGTCATGGTCAGGCTCATGTGTCAACTTGGCCAAGTGGTGGTACTTGTTTGTGTGGTTGGGCAAGTGGTGGCCTGTCTGTTGCAATGAGGACATTTCATAGAATTAGATCATGAATGCATCAGCTGCATCCACAGCTGATTCCATCTGTAATCAGCCAAGGAGAGTGTATTCTGCAGTGAGTGATGCTCAATCTAATCACTGGAAGCCTTTTAAGGAGGATTGAGAAGAGACAGGCTCTCTTTCTGCTTTGGCTGGTGAGCCTCTCCTGTGGAGTTCGTCCAGACCCTCCATCGGAATCATCAGCTTCACAGCCTGCCCTACGGATTTTGGACTCTGCATTCCTGCAGTCACATGAGACACTTTTATAAATTTTATATTTGTGAGTGTTCCCTGTTGATTCTGTTGCTCTAGAGAATCCTAACTAATACATCTTGGTACCAGGAGTGGTTCTTAAGTAACAGAATCCTAAAATGGGTTTTTATGAATGATTTTCTACTCTGACTAGACTCAAAGGCACTAAGTACTCTGATTCCCATAATCAGAATGACACTCCCAGTCCATGAAGTGAGTTGGCAAAAGAGATAGAAAAATATCACCATTTGATCTCCTAATGCTTCACTTGTATGAAGCCAGGCCCTGGGGTATAATGTTTTTGACACCTTTACAGAGTTTTGTGGAAATAAAAGGTATAGAGATGTTGGCTGGTTGTTGTTAGATACACTGGATACATTAAAAAGTGAAAAGGACTTCCGGAGAAGATGGCGGCTTAGTAATATGCGCGGATCTTAGTTTCTTCTCCAGGACAGCTACTAGGGGAGTAGAAACGATACAGAACAGCGCCCAAAGCCACAACAGAGATAAAAAAGACAGCGTACCCCATCCTGGAATGGCTGGCTGGCTGAGAGAAGCCGATCGGGTGAGATCGCCGAGGCGCGCGGGCTTCACTGGGCGGGGCGGCAAGCGGCCGGAGTCACTCCCTTCCCCCTTCCCGGGCCGGCTGGGAGAATTGGAGAGGCGGTCCCCTGAAACCGCGGCGGCTGGCGCCCACACCACGCGCGACCCCCCGGACCAACTGAGAGAATTGGATCGGAAATCCCCAGGCCGCGGAGAACGGAGACGGGTGGGGGAGGCCCCTTCCAAACCCGTGACTCCCCAGGAACGTGCACTCTCCCGGGTGGGCCGCTGCCGCTGGCGCCCTCCCGCCACGCTTGTCGCCTGGGCCGACTAGGAAATTCGGACGGGCGCTTTCCCGGGCTGCGGCGGGCAGCAACCCTCCCCGCGTTCAGACCCCGGGCCGGCTCGAACTCTTCCAAGCCGCTTCGGCTAGTGAACCTCCCGGACGGCAAGAGTTTTCCAAAGTTAAAGGTCCCACAGCACCTTTTACTGGTGGGACCCACAGACAAACGTGTGCCACGAGCGCCACCTACTGGGCAGGATAAGAAAAACAGAACCCAGAGATTTCACAGAAAACTCTTCCAAACTTTTGGATCCAATACCCAGGGAAATCTGTCTAAATGCGCAGACGCCAACAGAAGATAACGGATCACGCTCAAATAATTGAAAATATGGCCCAGTCAAAGGAACAAACCAATAGTTCAAATGAGATACAGGAGCTGAGACAACTAATGCTGAATATACGAACAGAAATGGAAAACCTCTTCAAAAACGAAATCGATAAATTGAGGGAGGACATGAAGAAGACATGGGCTGAACATAAAGAAGAAATAGAAAAACTGAAAAAACAAATCACAGAACTTATGGAAGTGAAGGACAAAGTAGAAAAGATAGAAAAAACAATGGATACCTACAATGATAGATTCAAAGAGACAGAAGATAGAATTAGTGATTTGGAGGATGGAACATCTGAATTCCAAAAACAAACAGAAACTATTGGGAAAAGAATGGAAAATTTTGAACAGGGTATCAGGGAACTCAAGGACAATATGAAGCGCACAAATATACGTGTTGTGGGTGTCCCAGAAGGAGAAGAGAAGGGAAAAGGAGGAGAAAAACTAATGGAAGAAATTTTCACTGAAAATTTCCCAACTCTTATGAAAGACCTAAAATTACAGATCCAAGAAGTGCAGCGCACCCCAAAGAGATTAGACCCAAATAGGCATTCTCCAAGACACTTACTAGTTAGAATGTCAGAGGTCAAAGAGAAAGAGAGGATCTTGAAAGCAGCAAGAGAAAAACAATCCATCACATACAAGGGAAACCCAATAAGACTATGTGTACATTTCTCAGCAGAAACCATGGAAGCTAGAAGACAGTGGGATGATATATTTAAATTACTAAAAGAGAAAAACTGCCAACCAAGACTCCTATATCCAGCAAAATTATCCTTCAAAAATGAGGGAGAAATTAAAACATTCTCAGACAAAAAGTCACTGAGAGAGTTGTGACCAAGAGACCAGCTCTGCAAGAAATACTAAAGGGAGCACTAGAGTCAGATACAAAAAGACAGAAGAGAGAGGTATGGAGAAGAGTGTAGAAAGAAGGAAAGTCAGATATGATATATATAATACAAAAAGCAAAATGGTAGAGGAAAATATTATCCAAACAGTAATAACACTAAATGTTAATGGACTGAATTCCCCAATCAAAAGACATAGAATGGCAGAATGGATTAAAAAACAGGATCCTTCTATATGCTGTCTACAGGAAACACATCTTAGACCCAAAGATAAACATAGGTTGAAAGTGAAAGGTTGGGAAAAGATATTTCATGCAAATAACAACCAGAAAATAGCAGGAGTGGCTATACTAATATCCAACAAGTTAGACTTCAAATGTAAAGCAGTTAAAAGAGACAAAGAAGGACACTATATACTAATAAAAGGAACAATTAAACAAGGAGACATAACAATCATAAATATTTACGCACCGAACCAGAATGCCCCAAAATACGTGAGGAAGACACTGCAAACACTGAAAAAGGAAATAGACACAAATACCATAATAGTAGGAGACTTCAATTCCCCACTCTCATCAATGGACAGAACATCTAGACAGAGGATCAATAAAGAAATAGGGAATCTGAATATTACTATAAATGAGCTAGACTTAACAGACATTTATAGGACATTAAATCCCACAACAGCAGGATACACTTTTTCTCAAGTGCTCATGGATCATTCTCAAAGATAGACCATATGCTGGGTCACAAAGCAAGTCTTAACAAATTTAAAAAGATTGAAATCATACACAACACTTTCTCGGATCATAAAGGAATGAAGTTGGAAATCAATAATAGGTGGAATGCCAGAAAATTCACAAATACATGGAGGCTCAACAACACACTCCTAAACAACGACTGGGTCAAAGAAGAAATTGCAAGAGAAATTAGTAAATACCTCGAGGCAAATGAAAATGAAAACACAACATATCAAAACTTATGGGATGCAGCAAAGGCAGTGCTAAGAGGGAAATTTATTGCCCTAAATGCCTATATCAGAGAAGAAGAAAAGGCAAAAATGCAGGAATTAACTGTTCACTTGGAAGAACTGGAGAAAGAACAGCAAACTAATCCCAAAGCAAGCAAAAGGAAAGAAATAACAAAGATCAGAGCAGAAATAAATGAAATTGAAAACATGAAAACAATAGAGAAAATGAATAAGACCAGAAGTTGGTTCTATGAGAAAATCAATAAGATTGATGGGCCTTTATCAAGATTGACAAAAAGAAGAAGAGAGAGGATGCAAATAAATAAGATCAGAAATGGAAGAGGAGACATAACTACTGACCTCACAGAAATAAAGGAGGTAATAACAGGATACTATGAACAACTTTACGCTAATAAATACAACAATTTAGATGAAATGGACGGGTTCCTGGAAAGACATGAACAACCAACTTTGACTCAAGAAGACATAGATGACCTCAACAAACCAATCACAAGTAAAGAAATTGAATTAGTCATTCAAAAGCTTCCTAAAAAGAAAAGTCCAGGACCAGATGGCTTCACATGTGAATTCTACCAAACGTTCCAGAAAGAATTAGTACCAATTCTCCTCAAACTCTTCAAAAAAATCGAAGTGGAGGGAAAACTACCTAATTCATTCTATGAAGCCAACATCACCCTCATACCAAAACCAGGCAAAGATATTACAAAAAAAGAAAACTACAGACCAATCTCTCTAATGAACATAGATGCAAAAATCCTCAATAAAATTCTAGCAAATCGTATTCAACAACACATTAAAAGAATTATACATCATGACCAAGTAGGATTCATCCCAGGTATGCAAGGATGGTTCAACATAAGAAAATCAATTAATGTAATACACCATATCAACAAATCTAGCAGAAAAATCACATGATCATCTCAGTTGATGCAGAGAAGGCATTTGACAAGATTCAACATCCTTTCCTGTTGAAAACACTTCAAAAGATAGGAATACAAGGGAACTTCCTTAAAATGATAGAGGGAATATATGAAAAACCCACAGCTAATATCATCCTCAATGGGGAAAAAATTGAAAACTTTCCCCCTAAGATCAGGAACAAGACAAGGATGTCCACTATCACCACTATTATTCAACATTGTGTTGGAGGTTCTAGCCAGAGCAATTAGACAAGAAAAAGAAATACAAGGCATCAAAATTGGAAAGGAAGAAGTAAAACTATCACTGTTGGCAGACGATATGATACTATACGTCGAAAACCCGGAAAAATCCACAACAAAACTACTAGAGCTAATAAATGAGTACAGCAAAGTAGCAGGTTACAAGATCGACATTCAAAAATCTGTAGCATTTCTATACACTAGCAATGAACAAGCGGAGGGGGAAATCAAGAAACGAATCCCATTTACAATTGCAACTAAAAGAATAAAATACCTAGGAATAAATTTAACTAAAGAGACAAAAAACCTATATAAAGAAAACTACAAAAAGCTGTTAAAAGAAATCACAGAAGACCTAAATAGATGGAAGGGCATACCGTGTTCATGGATTGGAAGACTAAATATAGTTAAGATGTCAATCCTACCTAAATTGATTTACAGATTCAATGCAATACCAATCAAAATCCCAACAACTTATTTTTCAGAAATAGAAAAACCAATAAGCAAATTTATCTGGAAGGGCAGGGTGCCCCGAATTGCTAAAAACATCTTGAGGGAAAAAAACGAAGCTGGAGGTCTAGCGATGCCGGACTTTAAGGCATATTATGAAGCCACAGTGGTCAAAACAGCATGGTATTGGCATAAAGATAGATATATCGACCAATGGAATCGAATAGAGTGCTCAGATATAGACCCTCTCATCTATGGACATTTGATCTTTGATAAGGCAGTCAAGCCAACTCACCTGGGACAGAACAGTCTCTTCAATAAATGGTGCCTAGAGAACTGGATATCCATATGCAAAAGAATGAAAGAAGACCCATCTCTCACACCCTATACAAAAGTTAACTCAAAATGGATCAAAGATCTAAGCATTAGGTCTAAGACCATAAAACAGTTAGAGGAAAATGTTGGGAGATATCTTATGGATCTTACAACTGGAGGTGGTTTTATGGACCTTAAACCTAAAGCAAGAACACTGAAGAAGGAAATAAATAAATGGGAGCTCCTCAAAATTAAACACTTTTGTGCATCAAAGAACTTCATCAAGAAAGTAGAAAGACAGCCTACACAATGGGAGACAATATTTGGAAATGATATATCAGATAAAGGTCTAGTATCCAGAATTTATAAAGAGATTGTTCATCTCAACAACAAAAAGACAGCCAACCCAATTACAAAATGGGAAAAAGACTTGAACAGACACCTATCAGAAGAGGAAATACAAATGGCCAAAAGGCACATGAAAAGATGCTCAATGTCCCTGGCCATTAGAGAAATGCAAATCAAAACCACAATGAGATATCATCTCACACCCACCAGAATGGCCATTATCAACAAAACAGAAAATGACAAGTGCTGGAGAGGATGCGGAGAAAGAGGCACACTTATCCACTGTTGGTGGGAATGTCAAATGGTGCAACCACTGTGGAAGGCAGTTTGGCGGTTCCTCAAAAAGCTGAATATAGAATTGCCATACGACCCAGCAATACCATTGCTGGGAATATACTCAAAGGACTTAAGGGCAAAGACACAAATGGACATTTGCACACCAATGTTTATAGCAGCGTTATTTACAATTGCAAAGAGATGGAAACAGCCGAAATCTCCATCAACAGACGAGTGGCTAAACAAACTGTGGTATATACATACGATGGAATACTATGCAGCTTTAAGACAGGATAAACTTATGAAGCATGTAATAACATGGATGGACCTAGAGAACATTATGCTGAGTGAGTCTAGCCCAAAACTAAAGGACAAATACTGTATGGTCCCACTGATGTGAACAGACATTCGAGAATAAATTTGGAATATGTCATTGGTAACAGAGTCCAGCAGGAGGTAGAAACAGGGTAAGATAGTGGGCAATTGGAGTTGAAGGGATACAGACTGTGCAACAGGACTAGATACAAAAACTCAAAAATGGACAGCACAATAATACCTAATTGTAAAGTAATCTTGTTAAAACACTGAATGAAGCTGCATCTGAGCTATAGGTTTTTGTTTTGTTTTGACTTTACTATTATTACTTTTATTTTTGTCTCTATATTAACATTCTATATCTTTTTCGGTTATGTTGCTAGTTCTTCTAAACCGATGCAAATGTACTAAGAAATGATGATCATGCATCTATGTGATGATGTTAAGAATTACTGATTGCATATGTAGAATGGTATGATTTCTAAATGTTGGGTTAATTTCTTTTTTTCCATTAATTAAAAAAAAAAAGAGAAGGGGTAATTGGAGCTGAAGGGATACAGACTGTACAACGGGACTGGATATAAAAACTCAGAAATGGACAGCACAATACTACCCAATTGTAATGCAATTATGTTAAAACACTGAATGAAGCAGCATGTGAGGTATAGGTTTTTTGTTTTTTTTTTTTCTTTCTATTAATGTTTTAATTCTTATTCTGTTGTCTTTTTATTTCTTTTTCTAAATCGATGCAAATGTACTAAGAAATGATGAATATGCAACTATGTGATGTTATTAAGAATTACTGATTGTACATGTAGAATGGAATGATTTCTAATTGTTTTGTTAATTCTTTTTTTAATTAATAAAAAAAACTATTAAAAAAAAAGTGAAAAGGATAGGCTTAAGCCTTCAAACAAAAAGCTTAGGCACCATCCAACAGATGTAAAAGCTTCTATGAGTATCCTGAAGGAAAATCTTTTTCCCTGTAGCCGTAGACTTGAGATCTCTGAAAATCAGACTCAGAATCTTATTGTTAGTGTAGCAACTTTACAATATAAACTGAAATCTCAGTGTTGCATGGTGTCGCCATTAAAGTGAGGGCATTGATTCGAAAGGAGTGGGACCCTGAAAAATGGGATGGTGACATATGGATTGATAATGATGTCAGGGGTGAGGTTGAAACGCTAGGTCATGCTGAGTCTTCTCTAAATAACCCTGTAATCGTCTGCCCTGAGGACATAGCCACCCCATGTCCAGCCTACTGAGGACTTGGCCACCCAACCTCTCTTGAAGAGATTAGCCCTAGAGTGATTAATCCTGTTTCACCAGGTGAAACTGCAAATGAATGCCCTGAAGCAGATGGCTTGGAAGATATTTCCAATTCTTTTCATGACCCAACCCTGCCACCCCTCATTTCTTCCAGACCTATAATGAGACTAAAGTCCCAACAGACCCCTAAAGGTGAGGTACAAAGTATCACACATGAGGAGGTAAGTTATACTCCAAAAGAACTGTGTGAGTTTTCCAATTTATATAGATGGAAATCAGGGGAATATATATGGCAATGGATTTTAAGAGTATGGGATAATGGTGGAAGGAATATAAGGTTGGATCAGGCTGAATTTATTGATATGGGCCAACTAAGCAGAGATTCTGCATTCAATGTTATAGCTCGAGGGGTTAGAAAAGGTATTAACAGTTTGTTTGGATGATTAATTGAAACATGGATCAAAAGGTGGTCGACATTACCTGAAGTTGAAATGCCAGATCTGCCCTGGTATAATGTACATGAGGGGATCCTGAGGCTTAGAGAGATTGGAATGTTAGAGTGGATTTATCATGCAAAGTCTGCTCTTACACCCCAAGAGTGTCTGGAGGATCACCTTTTATCAGAACATGAGAAATAAATTTGTGAGACTAGAACCATCATCCCTGAAGAGCTCTGTAGTTGCACTTCTCTATAGGTCAGATGTTACTGTAGGAACTGCTGTCGTTGAGTTGGAATCCTTAAACACAATGGGAATGATGGGATCATGAGTTGGCAGAAGCCAGGTGGCAGCACTTAATCGCCAAAGACAGGGTAGATGTGGCTATTATAATAGACAACAAACTCAAAGCAGGAGTCAAAACTATATGACTCACAGAGATTTGTGGCATTGGCTAGTAAATCATTGGATACCTAGAAATCAACATAAGGGCAGTCTACTAAATTTATGTTTGAGCTGTATAAACAAGAGTTCGAGGTCAAATGAACAGAAGTCTAACCTGAATTACAAAAACACAGAGTCACAGCTCCTTAATCAATTTCCAGACCTGAGACAGTTTACAGACTCAGAGCCCCTTGAATGAAGGGGAGGCCAGGTCCCTTTGTGGGAGAACCCTGTTGCACTGCCACAAATTTGTACTGTTAATCTTCCTCCAGGTCTTCCCAAGGAGACCAACGGCCTTTGACCAGGCTAACTGTGCATTGGGGAAAAGGAAATGATTGGGTATTTCGGGGATTATTAGACACTAGTTCAGAAGTGACATTAATTCCAGGGGCACAAAACATCACTCTGGTCCACCAGTCAGAGTGGGGGCTTATGGAGGTCAGGTAATTGATAAAGTTTTAGCTCGGGTCCATCTCTCAGTGGGTCCAGTGGGCTCCTGGACCTATTCTGTAGTTATTTCCCCAGTCCCAGAATGTATAATTGGTATAGACATACTGAGCAACTGGCAGAATCCCCACACTGGCTCTCTGACTCATGCAGTGAGGGCTATTATGGTGAAAGGCCAAGTGAAAGCCACTAGAACTGCCCCTACCTAGCAAAATAGTAAATCAGAAGCAATATAAGATTCCTGGAGGGATTGCAAAGATTACTGCCATGCTTAAGGACTTGAAGGATGCAGTGGTGGTGATTCTCACCACATCCCCATTGAACTCTCCTATTTGACCTGTGCAGAAAACAGATGGGTCTTGGAGGATGACAGTGGATCATCGTAAGCTCAACCAGGTGGTAACTCCAATTGCAGCTGCTGTTCCAGATGTGGTATCATCGCTTGAGCAAATCAATACATCCCCTGGTAACTGGTATGCAGCTATCTGACAAATGCTTTTTTTCTCAATAGCTATTAGTAAGAACCACCAGAAACAGTTTGCTTTCAGCTGGCAAGGTCAGCAATATACTTTCACTGTCCTACTTCAGGGATATATCAACTCTCCAGCCCTATGTCATAATCTTGTCCCCAGGGACCTTGATTGTTTCTCCCTCCCACAAGACATCACACTGGTCCATTGTATTGATGATATCATGTTGATTGGACCTAGTGAGCAAGAAGTAGCAACTACTCCAGACTTACTGGTAAGGCATTTGCATGTTAGAGGATGGGAGATAAATCCAACAAAAAATATAGGTGCCTTCCACCTCAGTGAAATTTCTAGGTGTCCAGTAGTGTGGGGCATGTCAAGATATCCCTTCTAAGGTGAAGGATAAGTTGCTGCATCTGGCCCCTCCTACAACCAAAAAAGAGGCACAATGCCTAGTTGGTCTCTTTGGATTTTGGTGACAACATATTCCTCATTTGGGTGTGCTACTCTGGTCACTCATTTATCAAGTGACCAGAAAAGCTGCTAATTTTGAGTGAGGAACTGAACAAGAAGAGGTTCTGCAACAGGTCCAGGCTGCTGTACAAGCTGCTCTGCCACTTGGGCCATATGATCCAGCAGATCCAATGGTGCTGGAAGTGTCAGTGACAAATAGGGATGCTGTCTGGAGTTTTTGGCAGGCCCCTATAGGAGAATCACAATGCAGACCCTTAGAATTTTGGAGCAAACCTTACCATCTGCTACAGATAACTACTCTCCTTTTGAGAAACAGTTTTTGGCCTGCTACTGGGCCTTAATAGAGACTAAATGCTTAACCATGGGCCACCAAGTTACCATGAGACCTGAGTTGCCTATCATGAGCTAGGTGTTGTCTAACCACCAAGCCATAAAGTTGTGCGTGTGCAGCAGCACTCTATTGTAAAATGGAAATGGTATATACGAGATAGGGCCAGAGCAGGTCCTGAAGGCGCAAGTAAGTTACATGAAGAAGTGGCCCAAATGCCCATGATCTCCACTCCTGCCACATTACCTTCTGTTTCCCAGACCAGAGCTGTGGCCTCTTGGGGAGTTCCTTACAGTGAATTGACTGAGGAAGAGAAAACGCGGGCCTGGTTTACAGATGGTTCAGCACGATATGCAGGTACCACCTGAAGGTGGACAGCTGCAGCCTTACAACCCCTTTCTGGGCTGTCCTTGAAGGACAGTGGTGAGGGGAAATCCTCCCAGTGGGCAGAACTTCAAGCAGTGCACCTGGTTGTTCATTTTGCTTGGAAGGAAAACTGGCCAGAGGCGCGTTTGTATACTGACCGATGGGCTGTTGCTAATGGTTTGGCTGGATGGTCAGGAACTTGGAAAGACCATAATTGGAAAATTGATGACAAAGAGGTTTGGGGAAGAAGTATGTGGATAGACCTTTCTGAGTGGACTAAAAACATGAACATATTTGTGTCCCATGTGAATGCGCAACAGAGGGTAACTTCAGCAGAGGAAGGTTTTAATAATCAAGTGGATAAGATGAGCCATTCTGTGGATACCAGTCAGTCTCTTTCCCCAGCAACTCCTGTCATTGCCCAATGGGCTCATGAACAAAGTGGTCATCGTGGTAAGTTTGGAGGTTATGCATGGTCTCAGCAACATGGAAGGTAGTGATCAATTCATCAAGGCTGACTTGGCTACAGCCACTACTGAGTGCCCAATCTGCCAGCAGCAGAGACCCACACTCAGCCCCCGATATGGCACCATTCCCCAAGGTCACCAGCCAGCTACATGGTGGCAGGTTGATTACATTGAACCACTCCCTTCATGGAAGGGACAGCGATTTGTTCTAACTGGAATAGACACATACTCTGGATATGGGTTTGCTTTCTCTGCATGCAATACTTCTGCCATAACTACCATCCCTGGGCTTAAAGAATGCCTTATCCATCATCACAGTATTCCACATAGCATTGCTTCTGATGAAGGAACATACTTCACAGCAAATGAAGTGTGGGGATGGGCACATGCTCATGGAATTCTCTGGTCTTAGCATTTTCCCCATCATCCAGAAGCAGCTGGATTGATAGAACGGTGGAATAGCCTTTTGAAAACTCAATTACAGTGCCAGCTAGGTGGCAGTACCTCGAAAGGCTTGGGTAATGTTCTCCAGGAAGCTGTATATGCTGTGAATCAGTGTCTGCTGTATGGTGCTGTTTTTGCCATAGCTAGGATCCATGGGTCCAGGAACCAAGGGGTGGAGATGGGAGTGGCACCACTCACTATTGCCCCTAGTGATCCACTAGGAAAATTTTTGCTTCCTGTCCCTGCGACCCTGAGCTCTGCTGGTGTAGGAGCCAAGGGCTAATAGAAAACCTGCGGAATCTATTGGGAGTGACTGGCTTCAGAGTGGCCTTGGCAGTAAACTGTGGAGACTGTTACATGCTTACTTGGAGGACAGTCTGAGAGAGACAGAATGTTTGTTTTTTCTTAAGCTCCAAGGTCTTTTTAGCTATCTCTTGTATGTAGGGAGTAATATACTGAAAAGCAGGCTTGGTCAGCAAAAGAGCTGTGAGAAAGGATATAAAATAAAGCAGCTAAAGCTCTTCGGGGCTGCAGTCATCTTGTCTGTCTTGTGTGTCTGTGTGTCTCATTTCGCAGGGTTGCTGAAAGATTGCAACATGCTGGTCTACAGGTTTTAGTTACAAAAGGGGGAGTGCTTCTACCAGAAGAAACAACAATATTTCCATTGAACTGGAATCTATGACTGCCGCCTGGTCACTTTGGGTTACTCATCCCCCTGGATCAACAAGCCAAGAAGGGGGTTGCATTATTGTCTGGGGTGATTGACCCTGACTATCAGGGGGATGTAGGACTACAACTACACAATGGAGGTAAAGAAGAGTTTTCTTGGAATATAGGCGATCCCCTAGGTCATCTTCTAGTACTACCATGCCCTGTGATTAAAATCAATGGAAAACTGAAACAGCCCAATCCAGGCAGGACTACCAATGGGTCTGAAACTTCAGGAATGAAGGTTTGGGTCACCCCACCAGGTAAAGAACCATGGCCAGCTGAAGTGCTTGCTGAGGGTAAAGGGAACATGGAATGGGTAGTGGAAGAAGGTAGTGATCAATATGAACTATGACCACGTGATCAGTTACAGAAATGAGGACTGTGATGCTGTTTTGTTCCTGTTATAGTATTTAAGTTGTAAGATATCAATTTAAGAATGAATATTACCCAAGGACTTGCACCCTTTTCAGGAGAGAGTTAATGTGTTTCCAGTTATATGCAGAACAGTTGAGTATTGTTAGGTGAAAGAAAAAAAATGTGTTTCACTGTTTTTTATTTAGAAAGTAGGTATGGTTTAAGGTGATATATATAGCTGCCAAGTTGACAAGGGGTGAACAGTCATGGGTCAGTTTCATGTGTCAGCTTGGCCAAGTGGTGGTACCTGTTTGTCTGGTTGGGCAAGTGTCTGTTGCAATGAGGACATTTCTGGTTGGGCAAGTGTCTGTTGCAATGAGATCACGATCACGTCAGCTCCATCCACAGCTGATTTCATTTGTTATCAGCCAAGGGGAGTGTCTTCTGCAATGAGTGATGCTCATTCTAATCACTGGAAGCCTTTTAAGGAGGATTGAGAAGAGACAGGCTCTCTTCCTGCTTTGGCTGGTGAGCCTCCCCTGTGGAGTTCATCCAGACTCTCCATCGGAATCATTGGCTTCACAGCCTACCCCGTGGATTTTGGACTCTGCGTTCCTGCAGTCACATGAGACACTTTTATAAATTTTATATTTGCGAGGGTTCTCTGTTGATTCTGTTTCTATAGAGAACCCTAACCAATACAGTGACCATACCATTGTTGTTTTTTTGTTTCTGGCTTATTTTGTCCCACCAAATGTCCCACATGTTCATTCACATCATTGCATGCCTCACAACATTGTTCCTTTTTGTAACAGCACAGCGTTCATTCATAAGTGTACACCATCATTCGCCATTCTGTTTCTCCCTCAGTGCATCCTTCAGCCACCTGTAGTCATTGGGCATCATGTAGAAGGCCCATAGTCCACAGTCCATCAACATTCTCAATTTTAGATAATTTCATTGTTCCCAAGAAATAGAAAACAAATAAACACATCCTTACCAATAGGAAATCTAATCCTCCTCTTAACTTTTGTCCCTCACCCCAGTTCTTCCTCTTTTTGATGATAGCTTAACTAGGTTTGGAATTTTAGATTAGATATTCTCTTCCCTTAGAATTTTGAAAGAATTACACCATCATTGTCTTATAGCTTCCTGTATTTATCTTAAAGTCTGATGCCATTTTGATTTCTGTTACATTATTGTTCTTTCACTTCTAAAGCACTTAAGATTTTCTCTTTATATCCAGTTTTCTGAAATTCCACAATGGCGTACCTTGGTACAGGATATTCAGTGGTTTTCATTTTGAAGGACATCAAGCTGCATTTCTAAAAATAATTTATATATGTTCTCTAAGAATTTCTCCCATTCAATTTCTTCTTCCGTCTCTTTCTGGAATTCCTTTTAGCTGTCATGCTGAGAAGCCCTCACTAAACTAAAAGTCCCAATTAAAACAAGTCTATAGAAATGTGCAATCAAAGGCATCCAAGGAAAGATACCTTGGTTCAAGAAGGCCGATGAAGTTCAGCATTTCTTTCTCAAGTGAGAAGGCACATGGCAAACACAGTCAGAGTTTCTCTCTCATCTGGAAAGGCACATGGTGAACACAGGGTTCCTCCCTCATCTGGAAGGGGACATGGCAAACACGGCATCATCTGCTAGCTTCTTCTCCTGGCTTCCTGTTTTATGAAGCTCCCCGTGAGGCATTTTCCTTCTTTATCTGCAAAGGTCGCTGACTGGTGGACTCTACTTCTCATAACTATGTCATTCTGCTCTGCTCTCTCTGAATCTCCTTCATTCTCCAAAATGTTTCCTCTTTTACAGGACTCCAGAAACTTATCAAGACCCACCCAAATGGGTGGAGACCTGTCGTCACCTAATCCAGTTTAGCAACCGCTCTTGATTAAATCACATCTCCAGGGAGATGATCTGATTACAGTTTCAAACATACAGTATTGAATAGGGATTATTCTGCCTTTACAAAATGGGATTTTGATTAAAACATGGCTTTTCTAGGGGACAAACATCCTTTCAGACCAGCCAATGATACACTAAAAAGGTGATTAATTTCTATAAAAACTAACATGGTAAAAAGGTGACTGTAGTTGCAATATGCATAGTGAGGGCTTCTCAGCATGTGAGCATCAATATAGACCAGTTAGTTGGTCAAGTACACACACATTTCTTTGTCAGACCCTAGATGTCAGTATTATAGATTTTCTCCTGAGCTGTTCAGTTTCTCCAAAGAACACTATGTCTTGTCCTTAATACCAGAATTTTTCAGATCCAGCAATGATGGAGGTCTCCCATTATTTTATAAATCTCCCTGATGTCAATTTGGTGTCTCTGTCTGCCATGCACATTTCTTCATATCCTTGTGTCTGAACTCTCTCTGATTCAATCTCTCAAGAAAATGAATATTCTGTTCTTTGCCAGAGTGGTATGGAGTGTATTTATTTTCTATTGCTGCATTACAAGTCACCCCAAAACTTAGAGCTTAAAATAACATTTATTATCTTGAAGGTTAAAAATCTGGGAGCAGCTTTGCTAAGATGGTTATGGCTCAGGATTTCTCATGAAATCCTCGGTACAGTGTAAGTCCTAGTTTCAGAGATAATATCCCATCACTTCCACAATAATCTGTTTGTTAGAAGTAAGACACTAGGTCCAGCCCATACTCAAGGGAAGGGATGTTAAGCTTCATCTCTTGAAAGAAGGAGTATTAAAAAGTTTGTGAAAATGTTTTAAGACCACCACAAGTGGTAATCACTTGGTTTGAGTGTGGGTGGGGATGATGAGTTTCGAACTACTTACTGATTCTTTTTTCAGCTTCATACTTTATCCCCTTCTTTTTTTACCTGTTTCCTCCAATCCATGAACCATTCTAATGGTTCATTTGTAGCTTATTTCTCATTAATATTCTTTTCTTCAGGCACTTTTATTTGATCTTCTTAATTCTGCTATCATTTGACAATCTTCCATCTTCTTCCCCCGTCTTTGAAGAATTTGTTGACTTTTCCCCTCAACATTTACTCTAACATTCTCTTTTTTCTTGTGAGTTTATATTGTCCTCCCTCTAATTATATAGTGTTAGTCGGATTTTTGGAGGGATCAGAAATAAATTCATGTATCAATCCACTATGTTTAATATACTATGTCCTCTTTATATGTTTGCCTTTCTATCTAGTCATCTAAGTAGACTTTTTCATTAACTTACTCTTTCATCCTATTTGTTACTTATTTTTTAAAATTTTTGTTTTAGTAACATATATGCAACCCATAATTTCCCCTCTTTAACTGTTACTCATTTTGTGTTCTCTTCATTTCGCTGATTTCTGAGATGTGGAAGGTAAATTTAAAAGTATTAAAATCTATACTTATTAATGAATGCCAGTTTTCTACCCAAAGTTCCTCTCTAAGAATTTCCTCAAAATTAGGAATAACGGATATTAGGACTGGTAATTTTTTCATATTGGGAGATACTTTTGGTCTGAAACTGAAGAGTCTACCCCACAAGAGCAAATATCTGAAATCTTACTAAAGATAGTGAAAAAATTCACAAGTGCTGATGGTTACAATAATAATAGTTTATATATATATATATATATACTTACTACATGCTAAACAAGTTTAAGCAGTTTTCACATACTAATTTGTTTAATGATTAGTCTTTAGACTCCTTTTTTAGAAGAAGCCTGGGTTGTTAATAAGCAGGTAGCGAGGCAACTGAATAAATTGTGAATCAAATTGTATCTAACTCCAAGAAACATAGGAAAAAGGCAATGAATATAAGTAAACTGGAAAAATATTTCCACTGAGTTCAGACTGTTTCTTCCAGACAAGGCCTAGATGAATGTCACTCATTCAGGAAAGAGTTGGAAACTTTATTTAGACTTGTCTTATCATGAAGGAAGCTAAAGAAATATTGTGAATATAATAAGCATATTATAGCTTATACTGCATTATGGTAGCCGACTTTATGTGAAATCTTTATTCAAAAAGGGGTTCAGAAATAAACCTCATCAAATACCTGAGAATACACAGTGGAGAGAAACCCTATGAACTTTGCCAAAGTAGGAATGTTTATATTCACATGCTACATATTATTAGACATTGGAGAAGTCATGCAGCAGAGGAACCCTGTACATGTAAGGAATATTAGAAAAACCTTCATCTAGTTATTCAAACAAATCGAACATGAGAAAATTTATATTATGGAAAAATTCAATGACTAACATTTTGAGAATGATTTAGCCAGAAGCAAAACCTCATAGAACGTGAGAAAATGTAAACCTTCTGAATGTGGAAAAACTTCCATTCAGATTTCAAACCTCATAAGTCACCAGAAATTATATTGGAAAGAAATTTTACCTGTATAAGCAATGTGGGAAAGCCTTCAGCCACAAATCAAATCTCACTAATATGAGAAAATCCATGTTGGAGAGAAACACTTTGAATGTAATGAATGTGAAAAAGTCTTCAGCCAGAAGCAGTACCTCTTTAAGCATCACATTGTTCACTTGGAGAACAATTCTACAAAATTATGAAAATGAAAAAGCTTTCTGTCAGAAAGAATACTTCATTACCCATCAGAAAATTCATACTAGAGAGAAATCTTTTGGATGTAATGATTGTGGAAAAGCTTTTATTCAGAAGTCAAGCCTCATTAAACACCAGAAAATGCATACCTAAGAAAAACCCTATGCATATAAAGAATGTAGAAAAGCCTTCAGCAGCAAATCAAATCTCAGCATGAGAAAATTCGTATTGGAGAGAAACCCTTTATATGTAATGAATGTGGAACAGCCTTTAGCCAGAAACAATACCTCATTAAACATTGCAACATTCATATAGGTGAGAAACCCGTTAAATGTAGTGCTGGTTTGAAACTATTGTCTACCCTAGAAAAGCCATGCTCTTTAATCCTCATTCAATATTGTTAGGTGGGTTGGATTGTATGTGTGTGGATACTTCTCAGTCAATAGGCCAATCCCTTGATCTTGAGGCTTACACTTCTGAAGCTTATGTATGTAGCAGAGAAGCTTAGCCTACCTATAGGTATTCCTAAGAGTTACTTCTGAAAGACATTGTTCTAGTTTGCTAGCTCCTGGAATGCAATATACCAGAAATGGAATGGCTTTTAAAAAGGGAATTTAGGGCAGGCAATGGTGGCACAGTGGCAGAGTTCTTGCCTGCCATGTCAGAGACCTAGGTTTGATTCCTAGTGCCTGCTCATGCCAGAAAAAAAAAGGGGAATTTAATAAGTTGCAAGTTAACAGTTTTTAGGCTGTGGAAATGTCCCAATTAAAACAAGTCTATATAAATGTACAATCTAAGGCATCCAGGAAAATATACCTTGATTCAAGAAGGCCTCTTAAGTTCAGGGTTTCTCCCTCAAATGGAAAGGCACATGGTGAATATGGCACCATCTGCTGGCTTCCTTTCCAGCTCCCCAGGAGGTGTTTTCATTCTTCATCCCCAAAAGTTGCTGCTTCATAGTTCTGCTGCATTCTCTGTTGTGGCTTTCTCATGGTTCTGTCATTCTTCTCTGCTCTCTCTGAATCTCCAGCTTTCTCCAAAATGTTTCTCTTTTATAGGAGTCCAGTAAAGTAATCAAGACCCACCTGGAATGGGTGGAGACATGTCTCTACCTAATCCAGTTTAATGCCTACTCTTTTATTTTTAATTAATTTAAAAAAATTTAAATATAATAAACAAATGCAAACATTCTTAACTTTTGATCATTCCATTCTACATATATAATCAGTAATTCACAATATCATCACAATGATCATTTCTTAGAACATTTGCATCAATTCAGAAAAAGAAATAAAAAGACAACAGAAAAATATTCATACATACTGTTCTAGTTTGCTAGCTGCCAGAGTGCAATATACCAGAATCAGACTGGCTTTTAAAAAGGGGAATTTAATAGGTTGCTAGTTTACAGTTCTAAGGCCGAGAAAATGTCCCAATTACAAGCCTATAGAAATGTCCAATCAAAGGCATCCAAGAAAAGATATCTTGGTTCAACAAGGCCGATGAAGTTCAAGATTTCTTTCTCAAGTGAGAAGGCACATGGCAAATACAGGCAGAGTTTCTCTCTCATCTGGAAGGGCACATGGCAGGCATGGCATCATCTGCTAGCTTCTTCTCCTGGCTACCTGTTTCATGAAGCTCCCTGGGAGACATTTCCTTCTTCATCTCCAAAGGTTGCTGGCTGGTGGACTCTGCTTCTCATGGCTGTGTTGTTCTGTTTTGCTCTCTCTGAATTTCTTTCATTCTCCAAAATGTTTCCTCTTTTATAGGACTCCAGAAACTTATCAAGATGCACCCGAGTGGCTGGAGACATGTCGTCACCTAATCCATCTTAAAAACCACTCTTGATTACATCACTTCTCCAGGAAGATGATCTATTACAGTTTCAAACATACAATGCTGATTAGGGATTAGAATAAACAGCTGCCTTTACAAAATGGGATTAGGATTAAAACATGACTTTTCCAACCAAAAGGGGGAAGAGTGAAATGAGACAAAGTGTCAATGGCTGAGAGATTCCAAACAGAGTCAAGAGGTTGTCCTAGAGGTTATTCTTATGCATTAAGTAGATATCATCTTGTTATTCAAGATGTAATGAAGAGGCTGGAGGGAACTGCCTGAAAATGTAGAGCTGTGTTCCAGTAGCCATGTTTTTCAAGGATGATTGAATAATGATACAGCTGTCACAGTGTGACTGTGTAATTGTGAAAACCTTGTGTCTGATGCTCCTTTTATCTACCTTGTCAAGAAACAAGTCAAACATATGGAATAAAAATAAATAATAGGGGGAACAAATGTTAAAATAAATTTAGTTTGAAATGCTAAAAAAAAAAAAAGACTTTTCTAGGGGACATACATCCTTTCAAACCAGCACACATAACATACCCCTTACTCTTCCCTTTCATTGATCACTACCATTTCAATCTAAACTTATTTTAAGATTTGTTCCCCATATTATTTATTTTTATTGCATATGTTTTACTCGTCTGTTGATAAGGTAGATAAAAAGAGCATCAGATGCAAGGTTTTCACAATCACACAGTCACATTGTGAAAGCTATATCATTATACAATCATCTTCAAGAAACATGGCTAGTGTAACAGAGCTCTGCATTTTCAGACAGTTCCCTCCAGCCTTTCTATTATATCTTGACTAACAAGGTGATATCTTTTAATGTGTAAGAGTAACCTCGAGGATAACCTCTCAACTCTGTTTGGAATCTCTCAGCCATTGACACTTATTTTGTCTCATTTCACTCTTCCCCCTTTTGGTTGAGAAGGTTTTCTCAATCCCTTGATGCTGAGTCTCAGCTCATTCTAGGATTTCTGTCTCATGTTGCCAGGAAGGTCCACACCCCTGAGAGTCATGTCCCATGTAGATGGGGGAGGGCAGTGAGTTTGCTTGTTGTGTTGGCTGGAGAGAGGCTACATCTGAGTAACAAAAGAGGTTCTCTTGGGGGTGATTCTTATGCCTAATTTTAAGTAGACTTGACCTATCCTTTGTGGGGTTAAGTTTCATATGAACAAACCCCAGGATTGGGGGCTCAGCCTAAAGCTTTGGTTGTCCGTACTGCTTGTGAGAATATCAAGAAGTCTCACCATTCCCCAAAGGGGACTTTGAAAATACTTTTTTATTCACTGTTCAAATCACTCTGGGATTTATTGGGGCATCACTTTGGACAAGCCAACAAAATCTCATGCCCTATTCAAGGTTCCATGTACTTATGGTGTTCAATTAAGCTGTCTACATAAGTTATATTAGGAAATGCACTAGTCAAAATATAAATTTTGTACCAAATAAACATTTTTTGCTTTAGTCTGACACATACGTTAAAATTTTGAAATATTAATTGCTGTCTATTTTCAACACCCTGCAGTAATGACATTCATTTGTTCTTCCTCATGCAAAAACATTTTTAAAATTTGTACATTTAGTCATTATTATTATACGCTCTAGGCAATCCTAGATTATACCATCTCAGTCTTTATCGTCTGTCTTTCTTTCTGATTTCATTTGTGCCCCCTGGCCTCCTCCCTCTATCATTCTCACATTCCGCTTCATTCAGAGTTTTAACATAATTGTATTATGGTTAGGTCGTATTGTGCTATCCATTTCTGAGTTTTTACAATCTGTCCTGTCGCACAATCTGTATCCCTTTGCTCCAATTACCCATTATCTTACCCTATTTCTGTTTCCTGATGGTCTCTATTACCAATGACATTCTCCAAGTTTATTCACTAATTTCAGTTCATATCAGTGAGACCATACAATAGTTATCCTTTTGTTTCTGGCTAATCTCACTCAGCATAATGTCCTTAAGGTCCATCCATGTTGTTACATACTTCATAACTTTATTCTGTCTTACAGCTGTGCAATATTCCATCATATGTATATACCACAGTTTGTTTAGCCACTTGTCTGTTAGTGGACATTTTGGCTGTTTCCATCTCTTGACCATTGTAAATAATGCTGCTATAAACATTGGTGTGCAAATGTCCATTTGTGTCCTTGTCCTCATGTCCTCTGAGTAGATACCTAACAATGGTATTGCCGGGTCATATGGCAAGTCTATATTTAGCTTTTTGAGGAAACACCAAACAGCCTTTCACAGTGGTTGTACCATTTGACATTCCCACCAGCAGTGGATAAATGTGCCTCTTTCTCCACATCCTCTCCAGCACTTGTCATTTTCTGTTTAATTGATAATGACCATTCTGGTGGGTGTGTGATGATATCTCATTGTGATTTTGATTTGCATTTCTCTTATAGCCAGGGAAGTTGAGCATCTTTTCATGTGCCTTTTGACCATTTGAATTTCCTCCTCTGAGAAGTGTCTGTTCTAGTCTTTTGCCCATTTTGTAATTGGGTTGTCTGTCTTTTTGTTGTTGAGTTGAACAATCTCTTTATAAATTCTGGATACTAGACCTTTATCTGATATATCGTTTCCAAATATTGTCTCCCATTGTGTAGGCTTTTTAGTTTCTTGACGAAGTTCTTTGATGTGCAAAAGTGTTTAAGTTTGAGGAGTTCCCATTTATTTATTTATTTATTCAATGCTCTTGCTTTGGGTGTAAGGTCTAGGAAACTGCCTCCTAGTATAAGATTTATAAGATATTTCCCTACATTTTCTTCTAACAGTTTTATGGTCTTAGATCTAATGTTTAGGTCTTTGATCGATTTTGAGTTAATTTTTGTATAGGGTGTGAGATATGGATCCTCTTTCATTCTTTTGCATATAGATATCCAGTTCTCAAGGCACCATTCATTGAAGAGACTGTTCTGTCCCAGGTGAGTTGGCTTGACTACCTTATCAAAGATCAATTGTCCATAGATGAGAGGGTCTATATCTAAACACTCTATTCAATTCCATTGGTCAGTATATCTATCTTTATGTCAGTACCATGCTGTTTTGACCACTGTAGCTTCATAATACACTTTAAAGTCAGGTAGCATGCCTCCTCCCACTTCATTTTTTTTCCTCAGGATACTTTTAGCTATTCAGGGCACCCTGCCCTTCCAGATAAATTTGGTTATTGGTTTTTCTATTTCTGAAAAGTAAGTTGTTGGGATTTTAATTGGTATTGCATTGAATCTGTAAATCAATTTAGGTAGAATTGACATCTTAACTATATTTAGTCTTCCAATCCACGAACACGGTATGCCCTTCCATCTATTTAGGTCTTCTGTGATTTCTTTTAACAATTTCTTGTAGTTTTCTTTGTATAGGTCTTTTGTCTCTTTAGTTAAATTTATTCCTAAATATTTATTCTTTTGGTTGCAATTGTAAATGGAATGTTTTTCTTGATTTCCCCCTTAGATTGTTTATTACTAGTTAACACCTACCTACTCTTGAGTGAGTCACATCTCCAAGGAGATAACCTAATAAAGTTTCTGACAAACAGTACTGAATAGGGATTAGAAGAAATGACTTCCTTTACAAAATAGGATTAAGATTAAAACATGGATTTTCATGCTCACTTCAGCAGCACATATACTAAAATTGAAATGATACAGAGAAGATTAGCATGGCATCTATCCAAGGATGATATGCAAATTCGTGAAGCATTCCGTATTTTTAAAAAAAGAAAGAAAAAATATATGGCTCATCTAGGGTATATAAACTTTTTTAAGCCAGAAAGCACAAAAGATGTTTTCAAGCACAAACATCTTTTGTTGCTCAGATGTGGCCTCACTCTCTCTAAGCCCAACTTTATAAGTGAAATCATTGCCCTCCCTCCTATGTGGGACATGACATGAAAGACTGATGTCATGGGAGATGAATTCCAGAGATGAGTCCGGCCCTGGCACTGTGGGATCAACATTTCCATTTTGACCAAAAAGGGGAAAGAAGTGTAACTTACAAAGTATCAGTGACTGAAAGAGTTCAAATAGAGTGGAGAGGCTACTCTGGAGGTCATTCTTACACAAGTTTCACTTAGACATCATTGCCTGTCATAACTTGCCAAACCCCAACCAAAACCATTTGAGTCAATCCTAAAGAACAATATATAATATTCTGCGAAGGGCAATATATAAGATTCTGCGAAGGTTCCATGCACTGCGAAGTTTCCATTCCAGTTACAATCTCCAGATGAGTCCCTGGACCAGATAAGTCCTGAAACCTAGAGGGCACAGCCTCTCCAGTGCATCAGCTAGTTCCATCTCCCTACTCCATATTACTGACAGCCCCTTCCAACATGAAAAAGGTAGAATATCTATAGCCCAAATACCCCTAAAGAGAGGGATAGCAAGGTCAAAGGTGATGGTGGAGTTATACAGAGTTTAACAAATGAATATGGTTGCTGAATCATTAAAGTGTTATTTCTTTTAGTCTTCAGTATCTTAGAGCAGCTAGGAGTAAAAACCTGAAATAGTGGAGTTGTAACACATATCAAACTCTGAAATCTGTTCTACGACTAATTGTTGTGCTGTGCTTTGAAATATATTGGGTTGTTTTTTTTTTAATATATGTTATTTTTCACAAAAAAAGTAAAAAAAAAAAGTCAATTGTGATGATAAAAAAAATATTTATTCCTTCTAGCCTCCTATGTTCTGGAGCACCTAGAAGGAAAAATCTGAGATGATGGTATGGTAGCTCATAACAAACTCTGGGATCTGTCCTGTGACTACTTGTTGAAGAGAGCTTTGAAAACTATTGTGTTTTTTCTTTCTTGCTTTGTATGTATGTTATATTATACAATTAAGAAAAAGTTTAGAAAATAGTACAATTACAAATATTACAATTATAAGTATTACTGGGTGACAACTTTTTTATTGTTTCCATGGGGATGTGACCCACCCAATTGTGAGTGCTAATTTTGGATCAGATGGTTTCCAAGGAGATGTGTCTCCACCCATTTAAGGTGGGTTGCTTACTGGAGTCCTTTAAGAGGGAACCATTTTAGAAAAAGCTTTAGAGCCAACAAAGTCCACATAGCCAGAGACTTTTGGAGATGCAGAAGGAAAATACCCCTGTGGAAGTCTTATGAAATGAGGAGAGAAAACTAGCCAACATCACCATGTGCCTTCCCAGGTGAGAGAGATACCCCGAACTTCATTGGCCCTTTCTTTGGAGTTCAGGTATTTTTATCTTAGTTTGAACATTTCAATGGCCTTAGAACTGTAACTTGCAGCTTAATAAATTCCCTTTTTAAAAGCCGTTCCATTTCTGGTATATTGCATTCCAACAGCTTTAGCAAACTAAAATAGTAAATGTCGAAAATCTTTCTCTCAAGTGACATCACTAATTGTACATGTGAGAATTCATACAGGTGATAAGCTTTATGAATATAAGGTATGTGGGGAAGCACTCTCTCAAAGCATATCTCTTACTGTACATATGAGAAGTCATACAGGTGAGAAGCCCTATGGGTGTAATCAGTTGTGGGAAAGCCTTTTCTCAATTCTGAACCCTTGCTTTACATGTGAGAAAGCATACAGGTGAGAAAGAAGCTTTATCAATGTAGCAACTGTGGGAAAGCTTTCTGCCAGGTATCATAAAATTCATACTAATTGAAAATCATAGGAATGTCTTGAATATACAAGACTTTTAGTAGGAATTTACACTTCCTAGCACATCAGAGAGGAATGGAAATGCCTATAATTAGTAAAATAATTGAATAAAAGGTATTATATTTATATGATGGAATAGCATACAAGAATTAACTAAAAATCAGTGTGCTGGTTTGAAATGATGTATGTACCCTAGAAAAGCCATGTTTTAATCCTAATCCCATTTTGTAGAGGCAGCTATTTCTTCTAATCCCTATTCAGTATTATATGTTTGAAACTGTAATTAGATCATCCCCCCTGGAGATGTGATTTAATCAAGAGTGGTTGTTGAACTGGTAGAGGCATGTCTCCACCTATTTGGGTGGGTCTTGATTCATTTATTGGAATCCTATAAAAGAGGAAACATTTTGAAGAGAGTCTGAGAGAGCAGAGTGACATAGCCACAAGAAGCAGAGAGCACACCAGCCAGTGACCTTTGGAAATGAAGAAGGAAAATGCCTCCCAGGGATCTTCATGAAAGGAAGTCAGGAGAGAAAGCTAATAGAAGATGCCATGTTCACCACATGCCTTTCCAGATAAGAGAGAAACTCTGACTGTGTTCACCATGTGCCTTTCCACTTGAGAGAGAAACCCTGAACTTCACTGGCCTTAAAACTGTAAACAGCAACTTATTAAATTCCCCCTTTTAAAAGTCATTCCATTTTTGGTGCATTGCATTCTGGCAGCTAGCAAACTAGAACAACTAGTATGTGTGTATATATTAATACACACATTAATTTACAATCTTGAGAGAGAAACCCTGAACTTCACTGGCCTTAAAACTGTAAACAGCAACTTATTAAATTCCCCCTTTTAAAAGTCATTCCATTTCTGGTGCATTGCATTCTGGCAGCTAGCAAACTAGAACAACTAGTATGTGTGTATATATTAATATATGTATTAATAGGGAAAAATCTCAAAGCCATGATGTTGAGTGAAAGTAATGATCAGGGGGCAGAAATATACATTTTGTAATGACATCTTTAATTTGAATAAAAACAACATTAATATTGTGTATTATCCATTATGGTTATGGATACAGATATGCAGGTAAAGATAAAAAATTCATGATGGTGATTACCTTTGGGGACAAGAAAGGAGAAGGAAAATGGGATGTAGGTGATAAAAGGATTTTTTTTCATATCTATATATCCATGTTATTTTAAAACAGGGAAACAGAAAATATTGGTCACCTCTCAGTGGTGATGATACACGTCTATCTTATTATCCTTTGTGTTTGTAGAATTCTTTATAGTCAAAAAATGGTGGATTTATGTTATCTATAGAAATAATGTAGCAGTCGTTTATATTCCCATCAGTTTTGTTCTGAATAAAATTTATTTTTGAAAATGGGTAACTACTTACTATATACAATTAAATTATTTTATTAATAATAAATAAAAAATGTTTTATTAAAAATAATAATCCCTTGATTAGGGAAACTGCACATATACATTGAAAGAAGGATAAAACTAAGCAGTTGTATTATGCGATTGTAAAGCCCCCAAAATATATAGATTCATCTTTACTATGTAACATACTGTGCTGGTTTGAAAGGATTATGTAACCTAGAAATGCCATGTTTTAATCCTGATCTATCCCATGGAGGCAATTGTTTCTTTTAATCCCTATTCATCCCTATGTGTTGCAAACTTGATTATATTTTCTCCATAGAGATGTGACTCACCAAATTGCAGGTATTAACCTTAGATTAGAGAGAGAGATGTGACTGCACTCATTCCAAGTGGGTCTTGATTAGTTTACTGGAATCCTTTAAAAGAGGAAGCATTTTGGACAAAGCTTCAGAATGATGAGAACCAAGAAAGCCATGAAGCAGAGTGCTCACGCCACCAGAGACCTTTGGAGATGAACTATGAATACATCCCTGGGGGAACTTCATGAAACAAGAAACCTGAAGGGAGAGAAAGCCAGCAGACATCACCATGTTCACCATGTACCTTTCCAGTTGAAAGAGAAACCCTGAACTTCATTGGCCTTTCCTAAGTGAAGGTAACCTCTTATTGGTGCCTTAATTTGAATATTTTTATAGACTTGCTTTAACTGTGAAATTTTCTGGCCTTTGAACTGTAAACTAGCAACTTATTAAATTCCTCTTTTTAAAAGCTGTTCTGTTTCTGATATGTCGCATTCCGGCAGCTAGCAAACTAGAATACACACTAAATGTATTTTTTTAACTTTTTTTTTAATTGAATAGTATAACATAGTACAAAGCAAAGAAATAAAAAAGCAATAGTTTTCAAAGCACTCTTCAACAAGTGGTTACAGGACAGATCCCAGAGTTTGTCATGGGCTACCATACAATCCTCTCATATTTTTCCTTCTAGCTGCTCCAAAATATAGGAGGCTAGAGGGCTTAAATACTTTCTTATCATCACAATCACCCTTTTTTTGTGAACAATAACATATATACAAAAAAAGCTGTAAGTTTCAAAACACAGCACCACGATTAGTTATAGAACATATTTCAGACTTTGCCATCTTCATCCCATTGTGATCAGAGAAAGTACTAAAAATAATTTCAATATTTTTAAATTTATAAAGACCTGTTTTGTGCCCCAGCATATGATCTAACCTGGAGAATGTTCCATGAGCACTAGAGAATAATATATATCCTTGTGCTTTGGGGTGCAATAACCTATATATGTCTGTAGGTCTAATTCATTTATCAAGTTATTTAACTTTTCTATTTCCTTGTTGATCTTCTGTCTGGTTATTCCATCTATAGAGGAAAGTGCCTACTATTGTTGTTGAAACATCTCTCACTCCCTTCAGTTTTGCCAATGTCTGTCTCATGTACTTTGGAGCTCCTTGATTGGGAACATAAACATTTATGATTGTTGTATCTTTTTGGTGAATTGACCCTTTAATTAGTATATAGTATCCTTGTCTCTTATGATGTCTTTACATTTAAAGTCTATTTTCTCCAATATTAGTATAGCTCCTCCTGCTTTCTTTTGGTTAAAACTTGAATGGAAAAGCTTTTTCCATCCTTTCACTTTCAATCTATTTGTATCCTTGTGTCTAAAATGAGTCCCTTGTAAGCAGCATATAGATGGATTAAGTTTCTTAATCCATTCTGCCAATCTGTATCATTTAATTGGTAAATTTAGTCTGTTAACATTCAATGTTTGTCAGATCTATATATTCTTTTCCCTGTTTTTGTATTCTTTAAGTTATCCTTAGTGGTACACTTCAATTCTGTGCCCTCCTCCAGACCTCCCTCTCCTGTCTTTTTTTTTTTTTTTGAGGTGACAGAACTCCCTTTAGTATTTCTTGTAGGGCCAGTCTCTTGTTGACAAATTCTTTCAGGACTTCTTTGTCTGTGAAAACTTTAATCTCTTCCTCAGTTTTGAAGGAGTTTGGCTGGGTACAGAATTCTTGGCTGTAAGTTTTTCTCTTTTAGGTTCTTGAATATATCATAGCACTGCCTATTTGGGTTTATTCTGTTTGGAGTTCTTTGGGCTTCTTTGACTTGTATATTTATGTCCTTTGTGAGGGTTGGGAAGTTTTCCCCCATTATATTGTGCTGGCTTAAAAGGATATATGCCCCCTAGAAAAGCCATGTTTTAGTCAAAATCCCATTTCATAAAGGTAGAATAATCCCTATTCAATACTGTATGTTTGAAACTGTAATCAGATCATCTCCCTGGATGATGTGATTTAGTCAAGAGTGGTTGTTAAACTGGATTAGGTGACAACATGTCTCCACCCATTTGGGTGGCTCTTGATTGGTTTATTGGAGTCCTATAAAAGAGGAAACGTTTTGGAGAATGGGAAATTTGGAGAGAGCAGCACCACAAAGCAGAGTCCATGAGCCAGTGACCTTTGGAGATGAAGAAGGAAAATGCCTCCTGGGGAGCTTCCTGAAACCAGAAGCCAGGAGAGGAAGCTAGCAGATGACACCATGTTTGCCATGTGCCCTTTCAGCTGAGAGAGAAACTCTGACTGTGTTTGCCATGTGCCCTTCCACTTGAGAAAAAAACATGAACTTCATTGGCTTTCTTGAACCAAGATATCTTTCCCTGGGTGCCTTTGATTGGACATTTCTATAGACTTGTTTTCACTGGGACATTTTCTTGACCTTAGAATTGTAAACTAGCAACTCATTAAATTCCCCTTTTTAGAGGCCATTCCATTACTGTTATATTGCATTCTGGCAGCTAGCAAACTAGAACAATATCCTCAACTACTCTTCCTACCCTTTACTCCTCTCTTCTCCTTCTGGAACACCAATGATTCTTATATTTGTGTGTTTTGTTTTATCTATTATTTCCTGAGTTCCCTTTCAATTTTTTCCATCCTTTTTGCCATTTGCTGTTTTGAGTCTTCGAAGTCCATTATTTTATCCTCTATATCAATTATTCTTTCTTCTGTCTCTTCAAATCTGGTGTTGTGTGCCTCTAGTATGTTTTTGTTTTTATTTTCATTTTTGTTTTGGTCAACAGAGTCTTTAATCTTTGTGATTTCTGCTATTTTTCTATTTATTCTTTCAAATTCGTCTTTGTGCTCTTCTACTGTCTTCTTGATATCCTTGATGTCATTTGCTATCCCACTTATTTTATTAAGTAGAGTTGTATGAACATCTTTGATTAATTGTTCCAAAGTCTTTGTCTCTCAGGCCTTTTAATTTGGTCATTAGGCAGGGCTATATCTGTCTGCATTGTGATATGCTTGGTGATCTTCTATTTTCATCACATGTAAATATCTTGATTGATTTACTTTGGGAATTGATTTCTTTCAGTAGTCTAAGGCCTTGTGTTTGCAGGATGATTGTACAGCAGGGAGCAGGCCATGGGGTGAAACACTCAGTATAGTGATTTGTTTTAGGGAAGGTATAGGCACAAGTTAGGGATGTTATGCTGATGCTTGTGAACGTGGGTGCCCAGTGGCCAGGGAGGATGTTGCTGTTTGTGCACCAGTCTGGGGGGTGTAACCTTGGTGTGCCCTGGTCTGAGGCACAGGGCCCTTTATGTGCATGTGTAAAGCTGTAATAGCAGGTTGGCTTTACACCTTCATGGAATGGGGACAGATGTGACCCAGCTGTGCAGGTCAGCACTTTCTCAAAGCTCGGAAGTGAGGGTAAGGGCTGTGTGCCTACATGGTTCTAGGACTGCTGTAAAGTGTGGTTCCCAGAGCTGGATAACGTCATTGTGAGCCTGTGCAAATGCATGGGCCTGGGAGTCCCATAAACGGATGCACTGAGCTCAGGGAGGGTGGGGCAAGGCTGTGTGGCACTATGGGCTGGGGACAGAGGTAGCCTAGGTATGGAGGTTAGTACCCACACATTTATGCACTGGCAATAGCCTACAGGCAACGGGGAGGGGGAGGTAGTGCTTGGGAAGTGTGCAGGAGAGGTGGATTGGGCTGCACTTTGGGTGGGGGGGTGGGGTAGGTACATGTGCTGGGGACTGGTGGGATGAGGCCACCTGGAAAGCACAGGGAATGGGAGATTGTGGTGGGGTTCAGGTGCATGGGTGTGGGGTGAGTTGCCTGTCACAGGACTGCGCTGGTGAGGATAGTGTGCCCAAAGAACATGGCCTGGCTTTCTTCCTAGTCCTGCACTCTGGTCTGTGCACTCCCATAGGCTCCGCGCCTCCACACCTCCATGCCTCCACGCTATTCTCCAGTCTTCTGCCCCTAAGTTCCTTGGCCTCCGCAACCTCTGCATGTGGAGCAGAAGGCTCTCCCAGGTCAGCTGCACTCCCGAATGTCCGCCTCATTTGCCCTCCTGTCCCTTCTCCAGCCTTTCCTTGGAGCAGGGTTAATCTCAAGCCACTCTAGTCAGACATCTTCCTGGAAGTCCCACACTAAATGTATTTTATAAAGTATCTGGTTTAAAAGGTGCCTTGTTATTTTTACTATTAATCATTTTGTTTTATCTATAGATTATGTCCAATGTATCATTTTTACACAAATAATCTTTTTTTAATGCACTTTTGTGATGTGTTTTGTGATGCTACATGGGTTGTGTATCAGAAGTCATGTGTCTGGTGAGATTTTATAAAAGAGAAGTTAGTGTATGTACATGTGTTCCTGAGCGGTGCCATTCAGTTACCATGAATCCAAGATGGATTCATCAGGCAGGTAAGTCAGCATACACTCTTTTGTATAAGAAAAGAAGTTATGAATCTATTATAGTGGAGATTTAGTATCCTTAAGAAAATTTTGTTGTTTATAAAAAAATATGCATTGATTGCAGAAATTTTGGAAAACATAGGAAAGAATAAAGAAGTAAATAAAAATCCCTCAGTTCTATCACCCAGATATTAACCACTATTTACTTTTTTTACCACTATTTACTTTTGAATATTTCTTTTCAATCTTTTTTCTGTATGTTTTTCAAAAACAGACTGCATAATATTCCACCAAGTAGGTAGAATAATTTATTTCTACAGTTCCCTGTTGCATATTTGGGTTATTTCCATTGCTTTGGAAAATATAACTAAGGTATTAAACATCCTGGTACATAAAAAATAAAATAAAATCAGGGTGACAGCATAATAAATACAATCACTTTAATTTGCTGTTTTAGTGTCATGGTATATTATGCATAGTCTATTTTCTCATCATTTCTAGCATTGCTTTGCAACACAGTGTATATATTCTGAATTCAGTTTTTCAGAGAAACTGACTTTATATTCTTTTCCTGATTTGTTCATTTCAGTTTGCATAGTATAATATCTATAAATTTAGTTTTTGTTTTTACAATATTTTGAAAGAAAGTTCTACTTTCTGGTCTTTCATTGCTTAGAAATGCCAACCCATTAATATCAGCATGAATCTTACTTGCAGAGTAATTTCTTCCTCCAACAATTGTGACTGATAAGATTTCTTCTGTAGTAACACAAGTGCCAGAATTATTGCATCCCTGTCAGGGGTGAGGGAGCTTAAATACTTTTGTACCCACTCCCAGATGATGTTTAATCCCCCTTCACTTGTGACCTGCTGCTCATTTGTGGGCAAATCAGTATTAAACAGCTGTGGAAAAATTCCTTCAGCACAGAGATTCACATACTGACGGTTGGAAGTTGTCTGAAGCACAGTGCCTCTCTTTGCTGCTGTTTAAAGTATACTTATGAACAAGTGGGTGGCCATGGCTACTGTCTACACATGAGGTTTACATTCTTGTGCAGGAGAGAAAGAAAATAAGCAAAGGGGCATGGGGTAATTTCATATTGTGGTAAATACTATTAAAATTGGTACTATAATAAAGAGTAAGATAATTGTTAGGGAAGATACCTAAAACATAATAACATTAGAACTTGAATGCTGAGGAACCAACAGTGTGGAAGTGTGTTCCAAGCAGGATAGGTAGGTATTCTAAAGACCTTGAAGTAAGATAGTGCTTGGATGTTCCAGAAACAGAAAGGAACCTGGTATGGCTGGAGGTCAGTGAATAAGGTGAAAATTGATTTGGATTGAGGGTGAAAAGGTAGGCATGGCCCATATCATATAAGGTTCATAGTATATTGGGGCAGCAGGTTTGAATTTGATTCCACTGTTCAGTGGAAATCCATTGAAGAGATCTAATCATGAATCACATTTTGAAAAGATACCAATAGGTGGGAAATGGATAGGGGTAAAGTAAGTGAAAGACAAATTTAGGAGGCTATTGCAGTAATCCAAGATAGAGATGACAGTGGCTTAATCTACAAATTTTGTAGGAGGGATGAAAAGAAATAGGTTTGAGATACACTTGGGGAGTGAACACAGGACTTGCTGAAATAAGTGATGAGGAAAAAGGAAATAATAAAGATGACTCCTTGAACCACTGGGTTCAAGCAAAAAAAAAAGTTATGCTATTTAGGCACATAAGGGGAGAGATATCAAACAAGAATTCTTTTTTGGACTTGTTACCTTTGAAATGTCACTTTGATAAGAATTAGAGATATACAGCTGACAGATTTATTATATATGAGTCTGGAGAGAGAAAAGATATTGGAAAACACTTTTTGCCATTTCAGAACACATTACTGAATAAAGTTTAGTTGTTTTTGATCCCCACAACTCAGCCTTTCCACAACTTCAACTTTATATATGCATTCTTGTTACATTGAATTTAAATGAGGTCTTGAGTTTCTTAACTTAAAACTCAAAATTATACCCAGTTTGATCTGATGTTGATGACTCATCAAAACAAAATCTGATCACAGAGGCAAAATGGCAGCTTAGTTAGGTGTGGAATTTAGTTTGTCCTCCAGAGCACCTAGTAAATAGCCAGAAATGGTACAGAACAACTGCTGGGGTAACGTCAATGACCAGATACACTGTTTCTGGACTACATGGCACAGCTGAGACCCCACACAACTGTAAATCCCCCAAGCTGCAAAAACCAGTGCCCCTTCCCCACATGGCAGGCTGGTTCCCCTAGGGGAAAGGAAACAGATGTTACTAGCAGCAAGGGCTTTTCTCAACCAAGCTCCAGTGGTGGAATTAATTAACAGATTGTGACTACTGAAAATAGGCCTCCAGCACAGATAAACCTGGAATAAGCACTAAAGATAGTAAGAGTTTTTGCCCCAGCAGAGAGCTGGTGGGGCTGATGGGGAAAAAATGAAACAAAATTTTTAAAAATCGGAAGGTTTTGAGTCAGATAGTGATAGTGCAAAATATGGGAAAAGGGCTGGGCCCCAAGAAAAGGGTGCACATAGAGCCTGGAGATACATAGAAATATGAAGCAATTTAAGCTCTTGATTGACAAACTTGAAGAGCAGGGCTCCAGCTCTGAAAGCACTTTTTTGTTTGCTTGTTTGTTTGTTTTCCTGCTCCTTAACAGCTCATTAGATGGAACCAGAAGCCCTCTCAGGCTCCAGCACTACCCCAGGCAAGGGTGGAATTAAACTTGTCTGAGAGACAAAGTAACTAGTCAGGTGAAAGAAGTTAATTCCCTAAATGGTGTCTCTTCCCCAAGAGAAAGGTGGCACCCAACTCAAGTGGAATCCCTCCTTCAAGGAATTTAGGCCCCAGGGACTAGAAAACTGAAGCAATTAAAGCCATCATACTACCTCACCTCTATCTCAACCATGCACCTGTCAGGGAGAATCTGCTGAAGTTAAAGGCACCACATCACTTTATGTGGTGGTCTGTTGTGGGAAGCCACAAACAGACAAATGCCACATGCTGGGCAGGATAGGAAAAGCACAGAGTCTACAGGCTTCATAGAAAAGTCTGTCAACCTGCTGCATCACACCCTCTGGGTAAACTGATGCTGGCTACAATTTCCTCTTGAGATATGGGCCTGTCTGGTCCGGGGAAATCTTACTGGGGTCTATTATATCTGAGGAGAACTTCCTCAAAAAAGAAAAAAAGGCTCCATAAATTCAGTACAAGAAACAGAAAAACAAGAACTAAAAATTTCTGATAAGTTAAACAGAAACTAGCTAGAGGTTGAGATAAGTTAAATTAAATGTCAAAGAACAGATGAGAACAAAGCCACCCAGCAAGAAAATCCTAGGTAAAGAAGTGAAAATAAACTGCAAAATAAACTAACTAAGGAAATCAAATGGCTAGACACCATCAACAAATAATGAGTCATACTAGGAAAATCAAAGATGTGGCCCAGTCAAGGTAACAAACCAACACTTCAAAAGAGATACAGGAGTTGATAGAACTAATTCAGGATGTTCAACAGACATGGAAAATCTGATCAAAAATCAAATAAACAAGTTAAGGGGAGATATAAAGAAAACATTGAGTGAACAAATAGAAGAAATCAAAAGTTTGAAAAAACAAATCACAGAACTTATGGGAATGACAGGCACAATAGAAGAGATGAAAAAAATTGGAAACCTACAACAATAGATTTGAAGTGGCAGAAGAAAGAATTACTGAACTAGAGGACTGGACATCTGAAATCTGATACCCAAAAGAAAATATATGGAAATGAATGGAAAAATACAAGCAGGTCTCAGGGAATGGAATGACAAATGAAGCATATGAATATATCTCCTTCTGGTGTCCCAGAAGGAGGAAAGAAGGGAAAAAGAGAAGAAAGATTAATAGAGGAGCTAATCACTGAAAATTTCCCATCTCTTATGAAAGATATAAAATTACAGATCTAAGAAGTGCAGCATACTCCAAACAGAATAGATCCAAATAGACATACTCCAAGACACTTACTGATCAGATTCTCAAATGTCAAAGACAAACAGAATTTTGAAAGCAGCAAGAGTAAAACAATCAATCACATACAAGGTGTGCTGGTTTGAAAGGATTATGCGCCCAAGAAAAGCCATGTTTTACTCCTGATCCAATTTTGTGGGAGCAAGCATTTCTTTTTATCCCTATTCAATAATGTAGATTGGAATATTTTGATTAGATTATCTCTGTGGAGATGTAATGCGCCCAATTGTGGGTATTAACTTTTTGATTAGATGGAGACATGACCCCACCTATTCCAGGTGGGTCTTGATTAGTTTACTGGAATCCTTTGAAAGAGAAAACACTTTTGAGAGAGTCAGAGAGCCACAACAGAGCACTAGAACCATGAGAGCCCATAAAGCCAAAGAACTTTGAAGATGAAGAAGGGGAAAAGGCCCTTGGGGGAGCTTCACAAAACAAGAAGCCTGGAGAGAAAGCTAACAGACATTGTCATGTTCACCATGTGCCTTTCTGGTTGGGAGAAAAAAACTGAACTTCATCAGCCATTCTAAAGTGTGAAGGTAACCTCTTCTTGGTGCCTTAATTTGGGCATTTTTATAGACTTGCTTTAATTGGGACATTTCCATGGCCTTAGAACAGTAAACTTGCAACTTTATAAATTCCCCCTTTTAAAAGCTGTTCCATTTCTGGTATATCATATTCCAGTAGCTAGCAAACTAGAACACAAGGGAAGCCCAATAAGACTATGTGTAAATTTCTCAGCAGAAACCATGGAGGCACAAAGGCAGTGGTATGATATATTAAAGAATTAAAAAAAACAACTGCCAACTAAGAATTCTATATCCAGCAAAGTTGTCCTTCAAAAATGAGGAGACGATTAAAATATTTTCAGACAATCCCTGCAAAAATTTGTGACTAAGAGACCAGCTCTGCAAGAAATACTAAAGGGAACACTACAGGTAGATAGGACAAAGCAGGAAAGGGAGTTCTGGAGAAGAGTGTAGAAATGAAGACTATCAGTAAAAACAAAAAGAGAACAGAAATTGCATATGACATATAAAATCCAAAAGGCAAAATGGTAGAAGAAAGTACTGTCTTTACAGTAATAAAATTAAATGTTAATGGATTAACCTCCTCAATCAAAGACATGGACTGGAAGAGTGGGTTTTAAACAGGACCCATCTATATGCTGTCTACAGGAAACTCATTTTAGACCCAAGGACAAAAATGGTTGAAAGTAAAAGGTTGTGAAAAGATATTTTATGTAAACAATAATCAGAAAAGTGCAGGAGTAGCTATACTAATATCCAACAAATTAGACTTCAAATGTAAAACAAAAGAAACAAAGAAGGACATATGTATTAATAAAAGGAGCAATTCAACAAAAAGACATAACAATCATAAATATTTATGCCCTGAGCTAGAGTGCTCCAAAGTACATGAGACAAATACTGACAACACTGAGGGGAGAAATAGACACTTCTACTGTAATAGTTAGAGACTTCAATTCCCTACTTCATCAGTGGATAGAACATCTAGACAGAGGATCAATTTTTTAAAAAAAGCAGAGAAACTGAATAATATGATAAATGAACTAGACTTAACAGACATTTACAGAACATCACACCCCACAACAGCAGGATACACATATTTCTCAAATGCTCATGGATCATTCTCGAGGATAGACTGTATGTTGGGTCAAAAAGCAAGTCTCAGTAAATTAAAAAAGATTTAAATAAAACAAAATCCTGTCTCAGAGCATAATGGAATGAAGCTGGAAATCAATAATCATCAAAGAACAAAAACTCACGAATATATGGAGATTAAACAAGACACTTTTAAATAATCAGTGGGTCAAAGAAGAAATTGCTAGAGAAATCAGTACCTATCGGGGGATGAATGAAAATGAGAATACAACATATCAGGACTTATGAGATGCAGGAAAGACTTTGCTGAAAGGGAAATTTATTGCCCTAAATGCCTATATTAAAAAACAAGAGAGAGCCTCAATACATCCTAGAATATATTAAGCAGATAATGAAAAAGTATTGGCAAAGTCCCTTGAAGGATGGAAGAAAAAATATGAAACTATTAAACTTTAACATCAGGGAACCCCCTGATACTGTTCCAAACATTAGGGACACCCGAATCAATAGGCCAAGCTCTTGTTCTTGGGGCTTACTGTTGTGAAGCTTATATAGGTAGTGGAGAAGCTTAGCCTACCTATAGGTATGCCTAAGAGTTACTTCTGGAGAACCTCTTTTGTTGCTCAGGTGTTGCCTCACTCTCTCTAAGCACAACTCTAAGTAAAATCATTGCCCTTCCCTCTATGTGGGACATGACATCCAGGGGTGAAAGTATCTCTGGCAGCATGGGAGTTGACTCCCAGAGATGAACCTCACCCTGGCACTGTGGGATCAACAATTCCATCCTGACCAAAAGGGGGGAAAGAAGTGTAACTAGTAAACTATCAGTGGCTGGGAAGGTTCGGAGTCAAGAGGCTACTCTGGAGGTCACTCTTATGCAAGCTTCAGTTAGACATTGCTACCTATTATAACTTGCCAAACCAAAACCAAAACCATTCCAGCCAATCCTAAAGAACACCTAGGGCAATATATAAGATTTCACAAGGGTTCCATTCACTAGGGTAACTTTCCAGAAACCTACAACCTCCAGATGGTCCCTGAACCAGATAAGTCCTGAAATCTAGAGAGCCCAGCCTCTCCAGAACATCAGCTAGTTACATCTCTCCTCCCTATATATGCTGGTTTAAAAGGATGTACGTCCCATAGAAAAGCCATGTTTTAACCTAAATCCCATTTCATAAAGGCAGAATAATCCCTATTCACTACTGTATGTTTGAAACTGAAATCAGATCATCTCCCTGGATATATGATTTAATCAAGAGTGGTTGTTAAGCTGGATTCGGTGATAGCATGTCTCCGCCCATTTGGGTGGGTCTTGATAAGTTTCTGGAGTCCTATAAAAGGGGAAACATTTTGGAGAATGAAAGAGATTTCTGAGAGAGCAGAGAATGACATAGCCACGAGAAGCAGAGTCCACCAGCCAGCAGCCTTTGAAGATGAAGGCAAATGCCTCCTGGGGAGCTTCATGAAACAGGAAACCAGGAGAAGCTAGCAGATAACACTGTGTTCACCATGTGCCCTTCCAGATGAGAGAGGAACCCTGACCGTGTTCACCATGTGCCTTTCCAGATGAGAGAGAAACTCTGGCTGTGTTCACCATATGCCCTTCCATTTGAAAGAGAAACCATGAACTTCATCAGCCTTCTTGAACTAAGGTATCTTTCCCTGGATGCCTTAGATTGGACATTTCTATAGACTTGTTTTAATTGGGACATTTTCTCAGCCTTAGAACTGTAAACTAGCAACTTATTAAATTCCCCGTTTTAAAAGCCATTCTGATTCTGGTATACTGCATTCCGGCAGCTAGCAAACTAGAACACTATATTTTTGGCACTCCCCTCCAGTATGAAAAATCTAGAATGGCCATAGTCCAAATGCCCCTAAAGCATGGGATAGCAAGATCAAAGGTGGTGATAGAGTTATACAGAGAAGGTAGGGTTTAACAAATGAATATGATTTTTGAATCATTAAAGTGATATTTCTTTTAGTCTCCAGTATCTTAGAGCAGCTAGAACTAAAATCCTATAATTGTGGAATTGTAACCCATACCAAGCTCTGAAATCTATTTTACGACTAATTGTGCTGTGCTTTGAAATTTATTGCTTTTTTTTGCATATATGTTATTTTTCACACACAAAAAAGTCGATTGTGATGATTAAAAAAAAAATTTATTCCTTCTAGCCCCCTATATCCTGGAGCAGCTAGAAGGAAAATATGAAATGATGGTATGGTAGCCCCTGACAAACTCTTGGATCTGTTCTGTAACTACTTGTTGAAGAGTGCTTTGAAAACTATTACTGTTTTCTTTCATTGCTTTGTATATATATTATATTATACAAATAAAAAATTAAAAAAAAATTGATGGGCCCTTAGCTAGTTTGACCAAAAAAAAAAAAAAAATGAGACAGAGGATGCAAATAATAAAATCAGAAATGGAAGAGGAGACATAACCACTGACCTTAGAAAAATAAAGAAGACAATGAGAGGATACTATGAAAACCTATATGCTAATAAACTATACAATGTAAATGAAATGGGCAACTTCCAAGAAAGGCATGAACAACCAACATTGACTAGAGAAGAAATAGACGACCTCAAAAATCAATAACAGAGAGATTGAATCAGTCATCAAGAAGCTCCCAAAAAAGAAAAGTCCAGGACCAGATGTCTTCACATGTGAATTCTACCAAGCATTCAAGAAAGAAATAATACCAATCATTCTTAAACTCTTCAAAAAAGTTGAAGAGTAGGGAAAGCTACCTGACTCATTCTATGAAGCCAATATCACCCTAAATCCAAAGCCAGACAAAGATAGTACAAGAAAAGAAAATTACAGATCAATCTCTCCAATGAATATAGATGCAAAAATCCTCAGCAAAATTCTTGTAAGTTGAATCCAAAAGCACATTAAAGGAATTGTACACCATGACCAAGTGGGATTCATTCCAGCTATGCAAGGGTGGTTCAACCTTAGCAAGTCAATTAATATAGTATGCCGTACCAAAAAATCAAAGCAGAAGAAAACACATGATCATCTTGATTGATGCAGAAAAGTCATTTGGCAAAATTCAGCATCCTTTCTTGATGAAAACACTTCAAAGGACAGGAATAGAAGGGAACTTTGTCAACATGATAAAGGGAATATATGAAAAACCCACACTAACATCATTCTCAGTGGGGAGAAACAAAGCTTTCCCTCTAAAATCAGGAACAAGACAAGGATGCCCACTGTCACCATTGTTATTAAATATTGTGTTAGAAGTTCTAGCCAGAGCAATTAGACAAGAAAAGAAAATAAAAGACATCCAAATTGGAAAGGAAGAAGAAAATCTCTCACTGTTTGTAGATGACATACTATATGTTGAAAGTCCTGAAAAATCTACAGCAAAGCGACTTAGAGCTAATAAATGAGTACAGCAAAGTGGCAGGGTACAAGATCAATACCAAAAAAATGAGTAGTGTTTCTGTACAGTTCTTATGAGCAATCTGAGGAGGAAATAAAGAAAAAAATTCATTTACAATAGCAACCAAAAGAGTCAAATATTTAGGATTAATTTTAATTAAGGATATAAAAGACCTATATGCAGAAAACTACAAGAAATTGCTAGAAGAAATCATGGATGACCTAAATAAATTGAAAGGTATACTGTGTTCATGGATTGGAAGACTAAATATAGTTAAGATGTCAGTTCTACCCAAATTGATTTATAGATTCAATGCAATACCAATTAAAATCCCAACAACTTATTTTGTAGAAATAGAAAAGCTAATAACCAAATTTATTTGGAAGGGAAGCGTGCCTGAATAGCTAAAAATATCTTGAGAAAGAAAAATGAAGGGAGGCCTCACACTACCTGACTTTAAAGCATATGATGAAGCTACAGTGGTCAAAACAGTATGGCACTGGCATAAAGATAGGTACAATGACCAATGGAATTGAATAGAGTGTTCAGAAATAGACCCTCTCATCTATGGACCATTGATCTTTGATAAGGTAGTCAAGCCAGTCCACCTGGGACAGAGCAGCCTCTTCAGTAAATGATGGTTAGAGAACTGGATCTCCATATGCAAAAGAATGAAAAAGGATCCACATCTCACACCCTATACAAAAATTAACTCAAAATGTATCAAAGACCTAACCATTAGAGTTCAGACCATAAAACTTTTAGGAGGAAATGTATGGAAATATCTTATAAAACTTGTAATAGAAGGTGGTTTCCTAGATCTTACATCCAAAGTACAAGCATTGAAAAGGAAATAGATAAATGGGAACTCCTCAAAATTAAACACTTTTGTATATTAAAGAACTTTGTCAAGAAAGTAAAAAGGCATGCAATGGGAGACAACATTTGGAAACCACTTATCAGATAAAGGTTTAGAATATAGAATATAGAATATATAAAGAGATTCTTCAACTCAACAACAAAAAGGTAAACAATCCAATTTTTAAAAGTGGGCAAAAGACATGAATAGACATTTCTCAGAAGATGAAATGCAGATGGCTAAAAGGCACATGAAAAGATGCTCAATTTCATTGGCTATTAGGGAAATGCACATCAAAACCACAATGAGATATCATCTCACACCCACAAGAATGGCCATTATCAATAAAACAGAAAATCACAGGTGCTGGAGAGGATGTGGAGAAAGAGGTGCACTTAGCCACTGTTGGTGGGAATGTAAAATGGTACAACTGCTCTGCAAAGCAGTTTGGTGGTTCTTCAGGAAGCTAAGTGTAGAATTGCCATATGGTCCAGCAATCCCATTACTTGGTATATTATCAGAGGACCTGAGGGCAAAGACACAAATGGACATTTGCACACCAATGTTTATAGCAGCACTATTTATGATTGCTAAGAGATGGAAACAGCCCAAACGTCCATCAATAGATGAGTGACTAAACAAACTATAATAATATAATGGAATATTATACAGCTGTAAGACAGGGTAAAGTTATGAAACACATAAAGACATGGATGAACCTTGAGGACATTATGCTGAGTGAAATTAGCCAGAAACAAAAGGACAAATACAGTATGGTCCCACTAATATGAACTAACATTAATGAGTGAATTTTGAAAATTGAAATTAAGAACACAAGTTATTAGAAGATAGAAAAAGGTAGAGATTGGGCAATTGGTGCTGAAGAAATATGGATTATGCAACAGGACTGATTATAAAAATGCAGAAATGAATAGGACACTACTACCTGATTGTAGCATAATATAAGTTCACTGAATGAAACTGAATGTGAGTATGATTGAGGGAGAAGGTCTGGGGCACATGCAGAACCAAGAGGAAAGAGAGAAAAAGACTGAGGTGGTATAATTTAGGTATGTTTAGAGTGGACAATGATGATGATTAAATGTACAAATAACAAACTTTTTTGCAAGGAAAAAATCTGAAGATCCACAATCATTCCTCAATATTCACATATTTCATATTTGCTAAAATTTATCCATAACCTCAAAATCAGTATCCATGACACCTTTGTGATCATTTACAGACATGTGCAAAGTGGTAAACAACTTGAATCTTCCCATGCATGTCCCAGTTGAGATTTCACCTTTATTTTTAAACTAGTGTTTTTTGCAGTGTATTAGTGCTCACATTTTTTAGTATTTCTGTGCTTTTTGTTAGTGGTTTTGCTGTTTAAATGGTCCCCAAACATAGCGCTGAAGTACTGTCTACTGTTCCTAAGCACAAAGATGTACTGTATGGTGAAAATACAAGTGTTAGATAGGCTTCCTTCGAGCATAAGTCATTGTGCTGTTGGCCATGAGTTCAATTTTAATGAATCAGTACATTATTTATTGAGCTCCAATTGCCTGTCCCCAAGGCAATTTAAGATTAAAATTGCCCAGATTTGTGTTCAGAGTCTTTGTTTAAACGTTGTTGTAACTGGTCTGAAGGCAATGATACTGTTTCTAAATGGGATTAAATAGGGGCAGTCTTTAAAAGGCTGGTAAAACTAAAAAACTTGCTAGGTAATCATCATATGCAAATTTAAGGAGGAAAAAAGGAAACAAAAGAAAAACACACTTCAAAACAAGATTTCATATTGATTGGCTGATGAAATGTGACCAGAGGTTCCAGGAACTTAACCCTGTATTTCTTCTAGGGGCAAGAGTTCAGCATTTACTAATTCACTGTTTTCTGGGGCTTTATAGAACATAACTATCATGAATAATGAGAATTGACTGTGGTTTTCATTTCAACATTTAAAGAACACAAATGATCTGTATAATTCTTAAGGTCATACTCAGTGACCTGTCAATGAATAATTTTTTAACTTGCATACCATGAAGTTTTCTCATTAAACTGCTTACAAAAATGTTTCTATTTTATAGTCACAGCTGTTATCATGTTGTAGTCTACTATCATAATTAATTCCCCTTAAGTTTGAAAACAGTCCAAGCCATATAACATGTTTTTGTGGTTGCTGATCTCTCAGGCTTCACATATTGCTCTTCATTATCAACAATAAATTTTTCTGAAAAGGTGATCATATTTGCTATGTGACTATTTTATTGATGGTTTAATTACTAAGGATTGAAAACACCTGGGCTATGATTTATGCCATTAGACTAACCTTATTTTCAGTAACTGGTTTCATCAATCTCAATAGAAAATGTACTTGTTTTTAATTTGTTAGGTGCTCTTCAATGTTAACTGACATCTCATTGAAATATCTTTGAATTGAATCATTGCTCTGTGGCAGTGCTTTTAAAATACTAGAAAGAGATCTTGGGAATTTCCCTATTTAAATCTATTCCTGCAAAGGAGAAGCTAAGCCTACTTATGATTATACCTAAGAATCACCCCCCAGGAAACCTCTTTTGTTGCTCAGATGTGGCCTCTCTCTATAAGCCAACTCTGTAGATGAACTTACTGATCTTCCCACTATGTGGAAAAAGATTCTCAAGGGTGTAAATCTCCCTGGCAATGTGGGACGTGGCTCCCAGTAATGAGCCTGGCCCTGGCATAGTGGGATTGAGAAAGCCTTCTTGACTAAAAGGAGAAAGAAAAATAAGTAAAATAAACTTTCAATGGCTAAGAGATTTCAAATAGAGTTGAGAGATCATTCTAGAAGTTATTCTTATGCAATGTATAGATACCCCTTTTCAGTTTTTGGTGTATTGGAGTAGCTAAAGGGAAACACCTGAAACTGTTGAACTGCAATTCAACAATTCGTTCTTGTAGATGACTGTATAACTATTCAGCTTTGAAGTGTGACCTAGGAATTGTGAAAACCTCAGGACTGACCGACCCTTTATTTAAGCGTATGGTCAGATAAGTAAGAAAATTCAAATAAAAATAAATAAGTAATAGGGGCATGGGGGTATGGCATGTTTTGGGTGTTCTTTTTAATTTAATTTTTTTTTTGGAATAAAGAAAATGTTCAAAACATTCATTATGATGACGGCATAGCTATATGATGATACTGTGAATCATTGACTGTATTCTCCGGATGATTATATGGTTTGTGAATATATAATATATATCAATAAAATTGCACTTAAAAATAAATGTACAGTATTCCTATCTGAAATTTAAAAAAACTAGAAAGATAATTATATATCACAATAGAAATTACAGTCTCTAATGTGGGTCCTATGACAGTCTCAGCAGCTATTTTTGTACAAATTTCTTCAAGGTTGGGACCCAATTTCATCCTTTTGCATGGGGATATCCAGTTTTCCCAACAAAATTTGTTAAAGCAACCATGTTTTCCCCACTGAGTGGACTTGGCATCTGCTCTAAAAATCAGTTGACCACAGATGGTGGGGATTGTTTCTGAAATCTCAATTCTATTCCATTTGTCTATTTGTCTATCTTTATGCCAGTATCATACTATTTTGATTACTAGCAACTTTGTAATAAGTTACAAACCAGGGAGCGTGAGTCATACAACTTTATTCTTTGTCAAGAAGGTTTTGCTATTTGGGGCCTGTTGCCATTACAAATGAATTTACTGATTGGTGTTTCCATTTCTTCAAAAACACTGCTATAATTTTTATTGGGATTGCACTGAATTGTTTTGGGTTGTATTAACATCTTAACAATATTAAGTCTTCCAATCCATGAACACACATGTCCTTCCATTTATTTAGGTCTCCTTTAATTTCTCTCTGCAGTGTTTTGTTGGTTGCAGTATATAAGACTTTTACAACTTTGGTTAACATTTTTTCTAGATATTTATTCTCTGAGTTGCTATTGTAAGTGGAATAGTTTTCTTGATTTCCTCTTTGGATTGTTCATTGCTGGTATATAGAAACACAAAAGATTTTGTGTGTTAATCTTGTACCTACCAATTCTGCTGATTTTGTTTATCAGCTCTAATAGTTTTCTTGTGTAATATTTGTGATTTTCCATATATAGAATCATGTCATCCATAAAATATAGCTTTACATCTTCCTTTCCAAATTGGATGACTTTTATTTCTTTTACTTGCTTAATTGCTCTAGCTAGACTTTTGAAAAGTAAATTGTTGAAGTAAATTGTTGAAATGGTAAAAGTAAGCATCTTTGTCTTGTCCCTGATATTAGTGAGGAGGCTTTCAGTCTTTCACATTGAGTATATTAGCTGTGGATATTTCATATATGCCCTGTGCCAGTTTGAATCTGTTGTGTACCCCAGAACAGCCAAGTTCTTTAATCCTTTTTCAACATTGCTGGGTGGGAGCTTTTTCACTGTTTCCATGGAGATATGACCCACCCAATTGTGGGTGGTAACTTTTGATTAGATAGTTTCCATGGAGATATATCTCCACCCATTCAAGGTGGGGTTGCTTACTGGAGCCCTTTAAGAAGGAACCATTTTGGAAAGAGTCATGAGAACCAGCAGAACCGAAAGCCCATGCAGCCAGAAAACTTTGGAGAGGAAGAAGGAAAATGCCCCTGGGGGAGCTTCATGAAACAAGAAGCCCGGAGAGAAAGCTAGTAGACATTGCCATGCTCCCTCCCCACTTAGAGAAACCTGGAACTTCATTGGCCTTTCTTGAGTGAAGATAACCTCTTGTGGTACCTTAATTTGGACATTTTCATGACCTTAGAACTGTAAACATACAACTTAATAAATTCCCCTTTTTAAAAGCCATTCTGTTTCTGGTTTATTGCATTCTGACAGCTTGCAAACTAGAACATGCCCTTTATCTTGCTAAGGAACTTTCTTTCTACTCTTAGTTTTCTGAGTGTTTTTATCAGGAAAAGATGCTGGATTTTGTCAAATGCCTTTTCTGTATCAATTGAAAGGATCATGGTTTTGTTTTTCCTTCATTCTCTTAATGTGGTGTATTACATTGATTTTCTTATATTGAGCCATACTTGCATTCTAGAGATAAATCTCAGTAGATCATTGTTGCAGTTTGAAAGGATTCTGTGTCCTAGGAAAGCCATGTTTTAATCCTGATCCACTTGTGGAGGCAGCCATCTCTTTTAATCCCTATTCAGTACTGTAGTTTAGAAACTTGATTAGATTATCTCCACAGAGATGTGGCATGTCCAATTGTGGGTATTAACTTTGCTTAGAGGGAGATGTGACTTCACCCACTCCAGGTAGGTCTTGGTTAGTTTACTGGAATCTTTCAAAAGAGGAAGCATTTAGAGAAAGCTTCAGAATGAGAGATTCTGAGAGAGCAGAGCCATGACAGGGTCACGATAATGACATAGCCACAAAGCAGAGTCCACCAGTCAGTGACTTTTGGAGATGATGAAGGAAGATGCCTCTGGGGGAGCTTCATGAAACAAAAAGCCTAGAGAAAAGCTAGCAGAGGTCACCATGTTTGCCATGTGCCTTTCCAGTTGAGGGAGAAACCCTGAACATCGGCCTTTCTTGAGTGAAGGTAACCACTTGTTGGTGCCTTAATTTTGACATTTTTATAGACTTGCTTTAATTGGAACATTTTCTTGCCCTTAAAACTATAAACTTGCAACTTAATAAATTCCCACTTTTAAAGGTGTTTCATTTCTGGTGTATCATATTCTAGCAGCTAGCAAGCTAGAACATCACGTTAATAATAATTTTAGAAAACAGCCCAAAGTAACAGTGTAGGATCCTCCCCAGCCTTTTCTGAGAATGCATCTTAACCTGGGCATGTGCACATAGCCATAATAATTCCCCCCATTTAAATGGCTAAAAGTGTTCCCATTCCCCTAGGAAACAGTTTTTCCTCACAGTCCAAGGTACTACCCTGTATGGTCACAGCCACCAGTTCTTTACTCCAAGCCACTGCAATTTGACTGGTCTCCTAAAGGAGAGTGCTGAGTCACTTTGTGCAGGGCAAGTTCTAGAATGGCAAGCCTGTGGTAAGTGTCCAGATTCAGTCCTTCAGGCTTCCACTGGGCAGATTGGCACAGATACACATGAACCCTGGTATGTGCCCAAGGGTTATTCTGCTCCCTCCCAAACCATGACCATGGACCGACATTGGGTGAGGGGATAGAGGAGGGACCAGCAAGGACATCATGAGATCCTATCATTTTTAGGTTGCCTTTTTCTTTATTGGTGCTCACCCTGCTACTGCAACCCTTCAGGAGCTCAGGGAAAGATGTTTCTGCCAATTCTTATTTGTTGCTTAAAGCTTCTTTGGGATGACAGAGATTTTGAGCTTCTCACTCCATCTTGATTGGGCTGCATTGCCTTTTAAAACCTAGTCTTGTCAAACATTAGGGACACCCAAATCAATAGGCCAAACCCTTGATCTTGAGGCCTGCTCTTGTGAAGCTTAGTATATAGCAGAGAAGCTTAGCCTACCTATAAGTATGCCTAAGAGTTACTTCCAGAGGACCTCTTTTGTTGCTCAGATGTGGCCTCACTCTCTCTAATCCAAACTTTACAAGTGAAATCATTGCTCTCCCCCATACATTGGACATGACATCCAGAGGTGAAAGTCTCCCTGATGATGCGGGAGATGACTCCCAGGGATGAGTCTCACCCTAGCACTGTGGGATCAACAAAGCCATCCTGACCAAAAGGGGGAAAAGAAGTTTAACAAATAAGGTATCAGTGGCTGAGAGAGTTCAAACAGGTTAGAGAGGCTACTCTGGAGGTCACTCTTATGCAAGCTTCAGTTAGACATTTTTACCTACCATAACTTGCCAATCCCCATCCAAAACCACTCCAGCCAATTCTAAAGAACACCTAGAGCATTATGTAAAATTCTGCAGGTTCTTGCAGGAAAAGAACCCAGTTCTACAAAGTTCCCATATACTAGGTACTTTCCAGAAACCTACAACCTCCAGATGGATCCCTGGACCAGATAAGTCCTGAAATACAGAAGGACCAGCCTCTCCAGAACATCAACTACTTCCATCCCCCGACCCCATATATTCTAGTTTTCTAGCTGCTGGAATGTGATATACCAGAAATGGAATGGCTTATTTTAAAGGGGGAATTTAATAAGTTTTAAGTTTACAGTTCTAAGGCCATGAAAATATCCCAATTAATGCAAGTCTATAAAAATGTCCAAATTAAGCACCAACAAGAGGTTACCTTCACTCAAGAAAAGCCAATGAAATTCAGGGTTTCTCTCTCAACTGGGAGGGAACATGGAGATGTCTGCTAGCTTTCTTCCCAGGCTTCTTGTTTCATGAAGGTCTGCCAGGGATGTATTCCTTCTTCATCTCCAGAGGTCTCTGGCTGCATGTGTTTGAGTCGTTTTCATGGCTTTCTCAAAGCTCTAAAAAGGAACTCTCTCCAAAATGTTTCCTCTTTTAAAGGATTCCAGTAAACTAATCAAGACCCACCTGGAATGGGTGGAGTCACAACTCCATGGAAGTGTCTAATCAAAGTTACCACCCACAAATGGGTGTGTCACATCCATGGAAATAATTTAAAAGCTCCCAGCCCAGCAATATTGAATGAGGATTAAAGGACATGGCTTTTCTGGGATCCACTACAGATTCAAACAGGCACACCATATTATCGAAAGCCCCTTCCTACATGAGAAAGTCAGAATGGGCATAGCCCAAATACCTTTAAACAGCAGGAGAAAGATCAAAGGTGATGGTTGAGTTGTACAGAAAAAGTAGGGTTTAACAAATGAGTGTGATTGCTGAATCATAATATTGATATTTCTTTTCATCTCCAGTATCTTAGAGCAGCTAGAAATAAAAACTTAAAATTGTGGAATTGTAACCCACACATTTATTTGTTCTACAACTACTTGTTGCAGTGTGCTTTGAAATTTATTGCTTTTCTGTATGTGTGTTATTTTTCACAAAAAAGAAAAAAATTCTTCTAGCCTCCAGTGTTTTGGAGCAGCTAGAAGGAAAAATTTGAAATAATGGAATGGTAAACAAACTCTGAAATCTGTTCTGTAACTACTTGTTGAAGTGTGCTTTAGAAAATCATTGCTTTTTCTTTCTTTTCTTTGTATATATGTTATATTTAACAATAAAAAACACTTAAAAAAGAAAAAATACAAAGGCAAAAAAAAAAAGCCAGTTGAAAAATCACTACAGGGAGGCAGATTTGGGAAAATCACTCCTTCTCTTGTAAGTCTTGTAAGTAACAAAGCATCATAGTCCATTAGTTACAAGTGACAGGTAACAGGCCCACCCAGAGTCAAGGTGAGAGGAATAAGATTCCACCTCTGAAGTGGGAATGGCAAGATTCTAAAGAGTAAGTGGGATAATTAATGTTGTTGTGATCATGTTTGGAAAATAGCCAAAGTCACCTTTTGAAACAAGGAAACAAACTCATTATTCTGATAACTCTTAATAAGGAGAAAGAATCAATATTTATTCTGTCTTCTCATTACAAACTACCTCTGAATAATCAAGTAGTTGATATGGGCAAGTTCATTTTTATAAAATAATTCCAGTAATAATTGCAGAATGAATGACAAAATAAGAAAGCACTGGTTTTGTAACCCCAGAAGTATAATGAATGTAAGCAATAATAATCAATGGATGCATAAAACAGTATAAAGAAGATTGTAACTCTTTATTGGATGAATCGGGCTGATACTTAAACCCACTCAATCTTACCACAAAAAGAAAGACAAGCAGATCTTGCTACAACAACTGAACTTGAATTTGATCAAGCCTTTAAATCAGGGCTTCTTGGCTTTGGCAATATTATTATTTTATTATTAACACTTTGGGTTGAGTAATTATTTGCTGTGGGGTTATCTTGTACACTGTCGAAAATTCAGCAGTATCCCTGGTCTCTACCCAATAGATGCCAGTATTCACAGTACCCACCCCCCAACCAAATTGTAACCAAAAAAAGTCCCCAGATGTTGAAACCATTGCTCTGAAGTTAGTTATTTAGGAAAATATAGGGGATAAAAGAAGATGATGATTGGCGCAATAGGGGTGTACTCAAATTCGGAATATAGGAAACTATATAACAGTGTCATAGTTTCTTCAACAAATAAGTAGTAAGAAAAAGATGGGGAGGCTGATAAAGTAAGTGAGACTTAAGAGTTTTATCCAGTAAATCCAACATATAAATCTTACTTGGAATTTGATTTCAAGAAATCAACTCCAAAAGAATTTTTATGAAATAATTGGAGAAATTTGAACATTCAATGTAAAAGTAAATTAAAGAATCGTTCATCTTCTTAAGTGTGACAGTAGTATTAAGATTATGTTTTATTTTATATCCTTTTCTGTTAGATAATCATAGTGAAATATCTATGGATGAAATGCCTGGAATTTTATTTAAAATTATCCAATGAAAAGAAACAGACAAAGCAAAATAAGCCATGTGTGGAGCTGAGTGATGAGCACGTGGGAGTTCACTTTACTAGTCACTCTACTTTTATTATTAACGTTGGGAAAACAATAGTAGAAAGTTTCAATTTTTTAAACAATTGTGGAAAGTTTAAATTAAAAATATATATATTCCTTTCCAAGTATTACTTAGATCAGTAAATGTTGACTTGGAAGGATGTCTATAATGTCTTCAGCCAGAAAGACAAACTGCAGAAAAATGTACATATATTCTCATTAAAGACAAAACAAAATAAAAGCCACTCAATATATCTGTATATGTCTATTAAACAAGGAGAAAAAGAAAGGACACTCACCAGATTTTTTTAATTGATTGCCTTCGGAAATTGAGGAGTGAAAGAATTTTCCTTTAATTGTCTTGCAATAGGTCACTGTTTTTTTTTTATTAATTAAAAAAATTAACTAACACAACATTTAGAAATCATTCCATTCTACATATGCAATCAGTAATTCTTAATATCATCACATAGATGTATGATCATCATTTCTTAGTACATATGCATCGATTTAGAAAAAGAAATAGCAAGACAACAGAAAAAGAAATAAAATGATAATATAGAGAAAAAATAAAAATAAAAGTAAAAAATACAAAAATATATAAGAAAAAAACAACTATAGCTCAGATGCAGCTTCATTCAGTGTTTTAACATAATTACATTACAATTAGGTAGTATTGTGCTGTCCAATTTTTTTTTTTTAGAAATCATACCATTCTACATATGCAATCAGTAATTCTTAACATCATCACATAGATGCATGATCATCGTTTCTTAGTACATTTGCATCGGTTTAGAAGAACAAGCAATATAACCGAAAAAGATATAGAATGTTAATATAGAGAAAAAAAATAAAAGTAATAATAGTAAGAACAAAACAAAACAAAACAAAACAAAACAAAAACCTATAGCTCGGATGCAGCTTCATTCAGTGTTTTAACATGATTACTTTACAATTAGGTATTATTGTGCTGTCCATTTTTGAGTTTTTCTATCTAGTCCTATTGCACAGTCTGTATCCCATCAGCTCCAATTACACATTATCTTACCCTGTTTCTAACTCCTGCTGAACTCTGTTACCAATGACATATTCCAAGTTTATTCTCGAGTGTCGATTCACATCATTGAGACCATACAGTATTTGTCTTTTAGTTTTTGGCTAGACTCACTCAGCATAATGTTCTCTAGGTCCATCCATGTTATTACATGCTTCATAAGTTTATCCTGCCTTAAAGCTGCAAAATATTCCATCGTATGTATATACCACAGTTTGTTTAGCCACTCGTCTGTTGATGGACATTTTGGCTGTTTCCATCTCTTTGCAATTGTAAATAACGCTGCTATAAACATTGGTGTGCAAATGTCCGTTTGAGTTTTTGCCCTTAATTCCTTTGAGTAGATTCCCAGCAATGGTATTGCTGGGTTGTATGGCAATTCTATATTCAGCTTTTTGAGGAACCGCCAAACTGCCTTCCACAGTGGTTGCACCATTTGACATTCCCACCAACAGTGGATAAGTGTGCCTCTTTCACCACATCCTCTCCAGCACTTGTCATTTTCTGTTTTGTTGATAATGGCCATTCTGGTGGGTGTGAGATGATATCTCATTGTGGTTTTGATTTGCATTTCTCTAATGGCCAGGGACATTGAGCATCTCTTCATGTGCCTTTTGGCCATTTGTATTTCCTCCTCTGAGAGGTGTCTATTCAAGTCTTTTTCCCATTTTGTAATTGGGTTGGCTGTCTTTTTGTTGTTGAGTTGAACAATCTCTTTATAAATTCTGGATACTAGACCTTTATCTGATATGTTGTTTCCAAATGTTGATTCCCATTGTGTAGGCTGTCTTTCTACTTTCTTGATGAAGTTCTTTGATGCACGAAAGTGTTTAATTTTGAGGAGTTCCCATTTATTTATTTCCTTCTTCAGTGCTCTTGCTTTAGGTTTAAGGTCCATAAAACTGCCTCCAATTGTAAGATTCATAAGATATCTCCCTACATTTTCCTCTAACTGTTTTATGGTCTTAGACCTAATGTTTAGATCTTTGATACATTTTGAGTTAACTTTTGTGTAGGGTGTGAGATATGGGTCTTCTTTCATTCTTTTGCATATGGATATCCAGTTCTCTAGGCACCATTTATTGAAGAGACTGTTCTGTCCCAGGTGAGTTGGCTTGACTGGCTTATCAAAGATCAAATGACCATAGATGAGAGGGTCTATATCTGAGCACTCTATTCGATTCCATTGGTCGATATATCTATCTTTATGCCAATACCATGCTGTTTTGACCGCTGTGGCTTCATAATATGCCTTAAAGTCAGGCAGTGCAAGACCTCCAGCTTCATTTTTTTTCCTCAAGATGTTTTTAGCAATTCGGGGCACCCTGCCCTTCCAGATAAATTTGCTTATTGGTTTTTCTATTTCTGAAAAACAAGTTGTTGGGATTTTGATTGGTATTGCATTGAATCTGTAAATCAATTTAGGTAGGATTGACATCTTAACTATGTTTAGTCTTCCAATCCATGAACACGGTATGCCCTTCCATCTATTTAGGTCTTCTGTGATTTCTTTTAGCAGTTTTTTGTAGTTTTCTTTATATAGGATTTTGGTCTCTTTAGTTAAATTTATTCCTAGGTATTTTATTCTTTTAGTTGCAATTGTAAATGGGATTCGTTTCTTGATTTCCCCCTCCGCTTGTTCATTGCTAGTGTATAGAAATGCTACAGATTTTTGAATGTTGATCTTGTAACCTGCTACTTTGCTGTACTCATTTATTAGCTCTAGTAGTTTTGTTGTAGATTTTTCTGGGTTTTCGACGTATAGTATCATATCATCTGCAAACAGTGATAGTTTTACTTCTTCCTTTCCTATTTTGATGCCTTGTATTTCTTTTTCTTGTCTAATTGCTCTGGCTAGAACCTCCAACACAATGTTGAATAATAGTGGTGATAGTGGACATCCTTGTCTTGTTCCTGATCTTAGGGGGAAAGTTTTCAATTTTTCCCCATTGAGGATGATATTAGCTGTGGGTTTTTCATATATTCCCTCTATCATTTTAAGGAAGTTCCCTTGTATTCCTATCCTTTGAAGTGTTTTCAACAGGAAAGGATGTTGAATCTTGTCAAATGCCTTCTCTGCATCAATTGAGATGATCATGTGATTTTTCTGCTTTGATTTGTTGATATGGTGTATTACATTAATTAATTTTCTTATGTTGAACCATCCTTGCATACCTGGGATGAATCCTACTTGGTCATGATGTATAATTGTGTTAATGTGTTGTTGGATACGATTTGCTAGAATTTTATTGAGGATTTTTGCATCTATATTCATTAGAGAGATTGGCCTGTAGTTTTCTTTTTTTGTAATATCTTTGCCTGGTTTTGGTATGAGGGTGATGTTGGCTTCATAGAATGAATTAGGTAGTTTTCCCTCCGCTATGATTTTTTTGAAGAGTTTGAGGAGAGTTGGTACTAATTCTTTCTGGAATGTTTGATAGAATTCAGATGTGAAGCCGTCTGGTCCTGGACTTTTCTTTTTAGGAAGTTTTTGAATGACTAATTCAATTTCTTTACTTGTGATTGGTTTGTTGAGGTCATCTATGTCTTCTTGAGTCAAAGTTGGTTGTTCATGTCCTTCCAGGAACCCATCCATTTCCTCTAAATTGTTGTATTTATTAGCGTAAGGTTGTTCATAGTATCCTGTTATTACCTCCTTTATTTCTGTGAGGTCAGTAGTTATGTCTCCTCTTCCATTTCTGATCTTATTTATTTGCATCCTCTCTCTTCTTCTTTTTGTCAATCTTGCTAAGGGCCCATCAATCTTATTGATTTTCTCATAGAACCAACTTCTGGCCTTATTGATTTTCTCTATTGTTTTCATGTTTTCAATTTCATTTATTTCTGCTCTAATCTTTGTTATTTCTTTCCTTTTGCTTGCTTTGGGGTTAGTTTGCTGTTCTTTCTCCAGTTCTTCCAAATGGATAGTTAATTCCTGCATTTTTGCCTTTTCTTCTTTTCTGATATAGGCATTTAGGGCAATAAATTTCCCTCTTAGCACTGCCTTTGCTGCATTCCATAAGTTTTGAATATGTTGTGTTTTCATTTTCATTCGCCTCGAGGTATTTGCTAATTTCTCTAGCAATTTCTTCTTTGACCCAGTCGTTGTTTAGGAGTGTGTTGTTGAGCCTCCACGTATTTGTGAATTTTCTGGCACTCCGCCTATTATTGATTTCCAACTTCATTCCTTTATGATCCGAGAAAGTGTTGTGTATGATTTCAATCTTTTTAAATTTGTTAAGACTTGCTTTGTGACCCAGCATATGGTCTATCTTTGAGAATGATCCATGAGCACTTGAGAAAAAGGTGTATCCTGCTGTTGTGGGATGTAATGTCCTATAAATGTCTGTTAAGTCTAACTCCTTTATAGTAATATTCAGATTCTCTATTTCTTTATTGATCCTCTGTCTAGATGTTCTGTCCATTGATGAGAGTGGTGAATTGAAGTCTCCAACTGTTATGTTATATGAGTCTATTTCCCTTTTCAGTGTTTGCAGTGTATTCCTCACGTATTTTGGGGCATTCTGGTTCGGTGCATAAATATTTATGATTGTTATGTCTTCTTGTTTAATTGTTCCTTTTATTAGTATATAGTGTCCTTCTTTGTCTCTTTTAACTGCTTTACATTTGGAGTCTAATTTGTTGGATATTAGTGTAGCCTCTCCTGCTCTTTTCTGGTTGTTATTTGCATGAAATATCTTTTCCCAACCTTTCACTTTCAACGTATGTTTATCTTTGGGTCTAAGATGTGTTTCCTGTTTTTTAATCCATTCTGCCAATCTATGTCTTTTGATTGTGGAATTCAGTCCATTGACATTTAGTGTTATTACTGTTTGGATAATATTTTCCTCTACCATTTTGCCTTTTGTATTATATATATCATATCTGATTTTCCTTCTTCCTACACTCTTCTCCATACCTCTCTCTTCTGTCTTTTTGTATCTGACTCTAGAGCTCCCTTTAGTATTTCTTGCAGAGCTGGTCTCTTGGTCACAAATTCTCTCAGTGACTTTTTGTCTGAGAATGTTTTAATTTCTCCCTCATTTTTGAAGGATAATTTTTCTGGATATAGGAGTCTTGGTTGGCAGTTTTTCTCTTTTAGTAATTTAAATATATCATCCCACTGTCTTCTAGCTTCCATGGTTTCTGCTGAGAAATCTACACATAGTCTTATTGGGTTTCCCTTGTATGTGATGGATTGTTTTTCTCTTGCTGCTTTCAAGATCCTCTCTTTCTCTTTGACCTCTGACATTCTAACTAGTAAGTGTCTTGGAGAATGCCTATTTGGGTCTAATCTCTTTGGGGTGTGCTGCACTTCTTGGATCTGTAATTTTAGGTCTTTCATAAGAGTTGGGAAATTTTCAGTGAAAATTTCTTCCATTAGTTTTTCTCCTCCTTTTCCCTTCTCTTCTCCTTCTGGGACACCCACAACACGTATATTTGTGCGCTTCATATTGTCCTTGAGTTCCCTGATACCCTGTTCAAATTTTTCCATTCTTTTCCCGATATTTTCTGTTTCTTTTTCGAATTCAGATGTTCCATCCTCCAAATCACTAATTCTATCTTCTGTCTCTTTAAATCTATCATTGTAGGTATCCATTGTTTTTTCTATCTTTTCTACTTTATCCTTCACTTCCATAAGTTCTGTGATTTGTTTTTTCAGTTTTTCTATTTCTTCTTTATGTTCAGCCCATGTCCTCTTCATGTCCTCCCTCAATTTATCGATTTCGTTTTTGAAGAGGTTTTCCATTTCTGTTCGTATATTCAGCATTAGTTGTCTCAGATCTTGTATCTCATTTGAACTATTGGTTTGTTCCTTTGACTGGGCCATATTCTCAGTCTTCTGAGCGTGGACAGTTATCTTCTGCTGCTGGCGTCTGGGCATTTAGTCAGATTTCCCTGGGTGTCGGACCCAACAAGGTTGTAAGATTTTTCTGTGAAATCTCTGGGTTCTGTTTTTCTTATCCTGCCAGTAGGTGGCGTTCGTGGCACACGTTTGTCTGCGGGTCCCACCAGTAAAAGGTGCTGTGGGTCCTTTAACTTTGGAAAACTCTCGCCGTCCAGGAGGTTCGCTAGCCGAAGCGGCTTGGAAGAGTGCCAGTCGGCCCGGGGTCCGAACACGGGAAGGGTCGCTGGCCGCCGCAGCCCAGGAAAGCGCCCGTATGAATTTCCTAGTTGGCCCGGGGCGCCAAGCTTGGCGGGAGGGCGCCAGCCACAGCGGCCCGCCTGGGAGAGTGCACGTTCCCGGGGAGTCATGGGTTTGGAAGGGCCCCCCCACCGTCGCCATTCTCCGCAGCCTGGGGATTTCTGATCCAATTCTCTCAGTTGGTCCGGGGGGCCGCGCGTGGTGTGGGCGCCAGCCGCCGCGGTTTGAGGGGACCGCCTGTCCAATTCTCCCAGCCGGCCCGGGGAGGGGGAAGGGAGTGACTCCGGCCACTTGCTGCCCCGCCCGGTGAAGCCCGCGCCCCTCGGCGATCTCACCATAGCGGGTCCTCTCAGCCAGCCAGCCATTCCAGGATGGGGTATGCTGTCTTTTTTATCTCTGTCGTGGCTTTGGGAGCTGTTCTGTATCGTTTCTACTCCCCTAGTAGCTGTCCTGGAGGAGAAACTATGATCCGCGCGTCTTACTAAGCCGCCATCTTCTCCGGAAGTCCTGAATTAGGTCACTGGTTTTTCACAATACTATCTAACTGTAATACAATTGTGTTAAAACACTGAATGAAGCTGAATGTGAGAATGATAGTGGGAGGAGGGCTGGGGGCACAAATGAAATCAGAAAGAAAGATAGACGATAGAGACTGAGGTGGTATAATCTAGGAATGCCTAGAGTGTATAATGATAGTGACTAAATGTACTAATTTTAAAAATGTTTTTGCATGAGGAAGAACAAGGAATGTCATTACTGCAGGGTGTTGAAAATAGGTGGCAATTAATATTTTAAAATTTTACCTTACATGTGAGACTAAAGCAAAAAATGTTTATTTGGTACAAAATTTATATTTTGACTAGTGCATTTCCTAATATAACTTATGTAGACAGCTTAATTGAACACCATAAGTACATGGAACCCTGAGTAGGGCATGAGATTTTGTTGGTTTGTCCAGAGTGATGCCCTGATAAATCCCAGAATGATTTGAACAGTGAATAAAACAGTATTTGTAAAGTCTGTTTGCAAATGGTGAGAAAGGGGGAATATTCAACTTCTCCAAGTTGAATTCTTGATATTCTCACAAGCACTGCAGACAACCAAAGCAGTAGGCTGAGCCTCCAATCTTGGGGTTTGTTTATATGAAACTTAACCCCACAAAGGACAGGTCAAGTCTACTTAAAATTAGGCCTAAGAGTCACCCCCAAGAGGACCTCTTTTGTTGCTCAGGTGTGGGTCTCTCTCTCAGCCAACATGACAAGCAAACTCACTGCCCTCGCCCTGTCTACGTGGGACATGACTCCCAGGGATGTGGACCTTCCTGGCAATGTGGGACTGAAATCCCAAAATGAGCTGAGACTCAGCTTCAAGGGATTAAGAAAACCTTCTCGACTAAAAGGGGGAAGAACGAAATGAGACAAAAAAAAGTGTCAATGGCTGATAAATTCCAAACAGAGTCAAGTAGTTATCCTGGAGGTTACTCTTACACATTAAATGGATATCACCTTGTTAGTCAAGATGTAACGGAAAGACTGGAGGGAACTCCCTGAAAAGTAGAGCTGTGTTCCAGTAGCCATGTTTCTTGAAGGTGATTGTATGATATAGCATTCACAATGTGACTGTGTGATTGTGGAAACCTTGTGTCTGATGCTCCTTTTATCTACCTTATCAACAGATGAGTAAAGCATATGGAATAAAAATAAATAATAGGGGGAACAAATGTTAAAATAAATTTAGATTGAAATGCTAGTGATCAATGAAAGCGAGGGGTAAGGGGTACGGTATGGATGAATTTTTTCTGTTGTCTTTTTATTTCTTTTTCTGAATTGAAGCAAATGTTCTAAGAAATGATCATGATGATGAGTATGCAACTATGTGATGATATTGGGAATTACTGATCATATATGTAGAATGGAATGATCAAAAGTTAAGAATGTTTGCATTTGTTTGTCATATATGTTTTTAATTTAAAAAATTAATAAAAATAAAAAATAGGTCACTGGTTTCATTAAGCAAGGGTTAAGTAATTTGAGAAGAAAAATTTAAGGACTTATTTCTAGCAATTTATTTAATATAAGTAAAAAGCTCTTAAGAGTAGAGACTTCAGGGAACATGGCAGAGCTGAGTGGAATGAGTTCACTCCTGCTCAGTGAAATAAGAGACAAGGAGAAAATGACCATGACTGCAGGTCCCAGGGTGAAAGTAAAAAGGAGAGTTTTTAACTAAAAACAGATATCTGTATAATGCATAAAAATAACATCCAGAATAAATTCTTGACTCTGAAAAAAAAAAAAGGAGAGTTTTTAGTGTTAGATCTAGCAAAAGAAATTCTTGATGCAGAGCCGGCTTCAGCTGCCACACACCCTCCCCCCCGCTCCCCGCCCCAACATCCTTGGTAGGTCCAAGGATCCAGATATGAACCAGTTGCCGTACTGGCTGGTGTTGTAGTCTCCAGACAAATGAAGATATCCCAAACAACTAGAAATACAGTCATAATCTGTTTCTACTGATAATGCCCTCCCCTGCCAGTGCACTCTGGGTAGCAGGTCAGCACCTCAACAATGTATCTTAGCCTAAGCCAATAAGCCCCTTTTAAGTGTGGCTCCCCAAGGGGGTGGTGCCCTGAGCCACTTTCCACAGACCTCTGTGTCAGTGGTTCCCTTCTGTTTTATCCCCACTCTCTCTCTAATAAATCTGTTCCTGTGCTTTAACTCGCTGTCTCCTGTGGAATCCTTAAAGACTCCATACCTGACTTTTAGGCAGTTCTGGAGAGGAGAGCATCAGCTGAATTGGTCAGGGAGAGCTAGTGGGTCGGGCGACCAAGATCCTCACCAGGCATTGTGGTGCATGGGTGTGATAGGAGGGAATTGTCCATCCTCAGTTCCAGCCTGCACAGCTGCTGGTTGGCAAAACCTCCCCACGTGGTTGTAGTGGAACACACTTATGGGAAGGTTGGAGGCCAGCCAATCGTCCACCGAGGGGCAGTCCTCAGGGCAGGGAGAGTGATCACCCAGAGGCAGGAATAGCCAGCTCTCAGTCTCAGTATCTGGGACGCCTGCCAACACTGAGGATCAGCTGGTCCTCCAGGGTGCTGGTTGGCTCCTCAGTGGCCCTGGCAGAGACCCACTGGCCAGTAGCAGAGCAGCCCCCTTGCCAAGCATGCCGACATTGATTTCACTTCAGCCAGTGGGGCAGGGATGGCAGAGCAGAAGCCTAGGGCATGCCATCTGCTGGCCAGACTCGGTAAGTGCAGGTCGGTTGCACCAGATGGAGAGGGGAGAGCTTGAGGGAGGAGGAGCCTGACGGTAGCCATCTGCTGGGAAGAAGGGGTACGTGCAAGCAAGCTAACTCACTATCTGCCCAAGTCTTTATTTTAATTTTTTATTTTATTTTTTACATAATATTCTTTTTCCCCCTTTTAAAAACATATTCATTTCATACATTTTTATTAATAATAAATATAGCTGTTCTTTTCCTTATTTTTTTATTTTTATAGATATTTTATAGTATATTTCTATTCTTTATTTCACATATTTTTTCTTATCCCACTTCATCTATTTTTATTATTGCTGCTATTATTTTTCTGATAACATTTCTCTCCGTTTGGTGGACACCAGCTTGACTTCACTCCCAGTACATCTTGGAGTGTCTCCTTTTGATTCTGGGGCCTACTAGTGTTAAGGTATACTTTCTTCTTGCTCTTGCTTTGCGTTTCATATTTTTACCATATTATTATTTTACTTCATTATTGTTAGCTCTTCTTTTTTTTTTTTTTTTTTGGTGCAAGTTGAGCCTGGGTCTCCCACATGGTGGGCAGCAATTCTGCCTCTGGAGTACCCATTAACCCTGGCCTATTTTCTAATTAGACCCTTAAGTTGAATTCTATCCCCTATGTGAGATCTGGACCTCATTTCAGCAAAGAATAACTCACAAAGTGCAAAAGGAAACATTCAGCAAAAAACAAGTAAATATAAAATTTTAGAAGAGTGAAGGGAATCAACTTGCAAAATATCCATATCAATATAATCAAATGCCCCAAACACAACTGAAAATCACAAAGCACTTGAAAATCCAAGCAGAAATGGCCCAGCGAAATGACCAAATCAAAATTTCAGAGGGGACACAGCATATGGAACAACTACTCACACATATTTATAAAGAAATAAAGGGTATCAGGAAGACACTAGAAGAGCATAAAGAAGAATTGGGGAGGTTAAATAGAAATGTAGCAGAGTTCACAGAAATGAAAAATACAGTAGACCAAATTAAAAATACACTGGAGGGCAGGCAACAGTGGCTCAGTGGCAGGGTTCTCAACTGCCATGCTGGAGACCAAGGTTCAGTTCCCGGTGCCTGCCCATGTAAAAAAAAAAAAAAATGCACTGGAGACAAAATAGCCCATTCAAAGAAGCAGAAGGAAGAATAAGTGAGCTAGAAGATAGAACAATAAATTTAGAGCATGGAAAAGAACAAATGGCAAGAAAGATGGAAAAAATGCAACTGGGTCTTAAGGAAATGATGGATAACAAGAGGTGCACAAATATAAGAAGAATTGGTGTCCCAGAAGGAGAAGAGAAGTGTAAAGAGTTGGGAAACTTAGTTGAAGATATAATCAGAGAAAACTTCCCAACCCTTATAAAAGACATGGATATGCAAGTCAAAGAGGCTCATCAAACTCCAAATAGAATAAATCCAAGCAGGCCTACCCCAAGACACATAGTAATCAGACTGCCAGGTGTTGAAGTGAAACAAAGTTCTGAAAGAAGCACAAGAAAAGCAATCTACTACATACAAGGGAAAGCATATAAGGCTGACTTCAGACTACTCAAGGCACCATGGAAGCAAGAAGGCAGTGGTGGTTGGAGCCAAGGTGGTGGATTACAGAGGAGTGGGATTTAGTTCGTCCTCCAGAGCAGCTAGTAAATAGCCAGGAACAGCACAGAACAACTTCTGGGGCCGCATCAGTAACTGGACACACAGCATACACCAGTCTGGACAAGCTGGACTGGCTGCAAGCCCACCCAGAACTGTGAGGTCACCAAGCCATGGCAGGGACCCCTCCCCAGAGACTGCTTCCCAGAGAGGAAAGGAAAGAGATTTTCCTAGCAGCAAGGGGCTGAGCTCAACCAAGCTCGAATTGTGGAGTTAATTAACAAATTCTGATTACAAAAAATAGGCCCCCAGCTCAGATGAACCTCGAATAAGCACCAAGGTTGCTGGGTTTTGCCCCAGTGCAGAGGGGGCAGGTCTGATGGAAAGAAAAAAAAAGCAGAGTTTTTTTTGGATCAGATAACACATAATACTTGAGTCTGGGCACTGAAAGAAAGGAGGGGGCACATAGGACCTGGAGAAACACAGAGCAATATACCAACTTAAGCTCTTGATTGGCAAACCCAAGGAATGGGGGTCATGCTCTGAAAAGGATTTTTTTTCTTTTCTTTTTTGTAGCTGTGTTTCTATGGCTTGACTGCTCTTTGGATACAACTGCAGGGCTTCTCAGGCTCCAACTGCCCTAGGCATGGGCAGAATTAAGCTTTTTTGAGAGTTTGTCTGGTGGCTGTGCCTTCCCCAGGAGAGGGGTGGGGCCCAGCTCAGGTAGAATCCCTCCCTCAAGGAATTCAGACCCCAGGGTCTGGAAAACTGAAGTGATTAAACCCAGCCAACAAACTCTCCTCTGTCTCAACCATGACCCCAGCAAGGAGAGTCTGCTGAAGTTAAAGGTACCACATCATCTTATGCTGATGGGACCTGCAGGCAGACAAACACCACATACTGGGCAGGATAAGAAAAACACACAGTCCACAGGCTTCACAGGAAAGTCTTTCAACCTGCTAGGTCTCACCGTCATGGAAAACTGACTCAGGTGACTCTTTCCTCTGAGAGGAGGTCAGTTTGGTCTGGGAAAATCTGACTGGGGTCTATAATACCTAAGTAGACCCTCCTAAGTGGGGGAAAGGCACTATACAGGTAGGGCAAGAAACAAGAAAACAACTGAAAAACTGATCTGTTAAACAAAACCAAAGAATAAGCTGAACTGAATGTCAAAGAACAAATAGACAACAAAGTCATCCAGCAAGAAAATCCTAGGTAAAAAAAAGTGAAAACAGTCTCTAGAATAAACTAATTAAGAAAATTAAATGCCTAGATGCCAGCAAAATATAACGAATCATACTAGGAAAATTGAATATATGACCCAGTCAAAGGAACAAGCCAACAATTCAAATGAGATACAGGAGTTGAAACAATTAATTCATAATGTTAAAACCAAAGTGGAAAATCTAATCAAAAATCAAATCAATGAATTAAGCAAGGATATAAAGAAGGCAAGAAACAAACAAAAAGAAGAAATTGAAAACTGAAAAAACAAATCACAGAATTTATGGGAATGAAAGACATAGTAGAAGAGATGAAAAAACAATGGAAACCTACAATGTCAGATTTCAAGAAGGAGAAGATAGGATTAGTGAACTGGAGGACAGGACATCTGAAATCTGACAAACAAAAGAAAATACAGGGAAAAGAATGGAAAAATATTAGCAGTAACTCAGAGAATTGAATGACAAAATGAAACACAAGAATATATGTGTTTTGGGTGTCCCAGAAGGAAAAGAGAAGGGAAAAAGAGAAAAGCTAATGGAGGAAATTATCACTGAAATTTCCCAACTCTTATGAAAGACTTAAAATTACAGATCCAAGAAACGCAGTGTACTCCAAACACTTACTTGTTTGATGTATTCCAAGACACTTACTAATCAGAAAGGCAGATGTCAAAGAGAAAGAGAGAATATTGAAAGCAGCAAGAGAAAAACAATCCATCACATACCAGGGAAACCCAATAAGGGTAAAAAGAAGAAAAATTAGATATGACATATAAAATCCAAAAGGCAAAATGGTAGAAGAAAGTACTGCCGTTACAGTAATAAAACTAAATGTTAATGGATTTAACTCCCCAATCAAAAGACATAGACTTGCAGAATGGATGAAAAAAGAAGATTCATCAATTTGCTGTCTACAGGAGATGCATCTTAGACCCAAGGATAAACATAGGTTGAAAGTGAAAGGTTGGGAAAAGATATTTCATGCAAACAACAATCAGAAAAGAGCAGGGGGAGCCTATACTAATATCCAGCAAATTAGAGCTCATATGTAAAGCAATTAAAAGAATAAAGAAGAACACTATATATTAATAAAAGGAACTACACAACAAGAAGACATAACAGTCATAAATATTTATGCATCAAGCTGGAGTGCTCCAAAATACATGAGACAAACACTGAAAAGAGAAATAGACACATATACCATAAAAATTGGAGCCTTCAATTCCCCACTTTTATCAATGGACAGAACATGGAGACAGAGGATCAATAAAGAAACAGAAAATTTGAATAATAAAATACAAGCTAGAATTAACAGACATTTATAGAACATTACACCCCACATGCAGAACATTACACCCCATGAGCATATCCATCAAGTGCTCATGGATCATTCTTGAGGATAGACCATATGCTGGGTCACAAAGCAAGTCTCAATAAATTTAAAAAGATTGAAATCATACAAAACACTTTCTCAGATCATAAAGAAATGAAATTGGAAATCAATAATAAGCAAAGTGCCAGAAAAATCACAAATATATGGAGGCTGAAAAACACACTCTTAAACAACAAGTGGGTCAAGGAGGAAATTACAAGAGAAATCAGTAAATATCTCGAGGCAAGTGAAAATGAAAACACAACATATCAAAAATTTGTGGGATGCAGCAAAGGCAGTGCTAAGAGGGAAATTTAGTGCCCTAAATGCCTATATCAAAAAAGAAGAAAGAGCAAAAATGGAGGAATTAACTGTCCACTTGGAAAAACTAGAGAAAGAACAGCAAACTAACCCCAAAGCAAACAAAAGGAAAGAAATAATGAAGATTAGAGCAGAAATAAATGAAATTGAGACCATGAAAACAATAGAGAAAAATCAACACACCAGAAGTTGGTTCTATGAGAAAATCAATAAGATTGATGGACCCTTAGAGAGATTGACAAAAAGAAGAAGAGAGAGGATGCAAATCGATAAAATCAGAAATGGAAGAGGAGACATAACCACTCACCCACAGAAATAAAGGAGGTAATGAGAGGATACTATAAGCAACTTTATGCTAATAAACTAGACAATGTGGATGAAATGACAACTTCCTAGAAAGGCATGAACAACCAACATTGACTCGAGAACAAATAGACGATGTCATCAAACCAATCACAAGTAAAGAAATTGAGTTAGTCATTAAGAAGTTCCCAAAAAAGGAAAGTCCAGGACCAGATGGCTTCACATGTCAATTCTACCAAACATTCAACAAACATTCAAGAAAGAATTAGTGCCAATCCTGCTCAAACTCTTCAAAAAAATTAAAGAAAATGGAAGGCTATCTAACTCATTCTATGAAGCCAACATAGAATATTACAAAGCCAGACAAAGATATTACAAGGAAAGAAAACTACAGACCAATCTTTCTAATGAATATAGATGCAAAAATCCTCAACAAAATTCTTGCAAATCGAATCCAGCACTACATTAAAATAATTATACACCTAATTGGTTATGGTGTATAATTCACCCCAGGTATGCAACATAAGATCAATTAATGTAATACAACAAATCAAAGCTGAAAAACCACACGATCATCTTGATTGATGCAGAAAAGGCATTTGACAAAATTCAACATCTTTCTTATTGAAAACACTTCAAAGGATAGGAATAGAAGGGAACTTCTTCAACATAATAAAGGGAAAATATGAAAAGCCCACAGCTAACATCATCCTCAATGGGGAAAACCTGGAAACTTTCCCCCTAAGACCAGGAACAAAACAATGATGTCCACTATCACCATTGCTATTCAATATTGTGTTGGAAGTTCTAGCCAGAGAATTAGACAAGAAAAAGAAATACAAGACCTAAAAAATGGAAAGGAAGAAGTAAAACTCTCATTGTTTGCAGATGATATACTATATGTCAAAAGCCCCAAAAAATCCATAACATAACTACTAGAGTTAATAAATGAGAACAGCAAAGTGGCAGGTTACAAGATCAACACTCAAAAATCTGTAGTGTTTCTATACAATAGTAATGAACAATCTGAGTGGGAAATCAAGAAAAAAAATTCCATTTACAATTGCAAACAAAAGAATAAAATATTTAGGAATAAATATAAGTAAGGATACAAAAGACCTATAAAAAGAAAACTATGAGAAAATGCTAAAAGAAACCACAGAAAACCTAAATAAATGGAAGGGCATACCGTGTTCATAGATTGGAAGACTAAATATAGTTAAGCTGTCAATTCTACCTAAATTGATTTGCAGATTCAATGCAATACCAATTAAAATCCCCAAAACTTACTTTTCAGAAATAGAAAAACCAATAAAGCAAATTTATCTGGAAGGGCAGGGTGCCCCAAATAGCTAAAAATATCCTGAGAAAGAAAAATGAAGTTGGATGTCTCACACTACCTGACTTTAAGGTGTATTACAAAGCTGCAGTGGTCAAAACAGCATGATACTGGCATAAAAGATATACTGACAATGAAATCTATTAGATTGTGCAGATGTAAACCCTCTCATCTATGGACAATTGATCTTTGGTAAGGCAGTTAAGCCAACTCACCTGGGACAGAACAGTCTCTTCTACAAATGGTGCCTAGAGAACTGGATATCCACATGGAAAAGAATGAAAGAGGATCCATATCTCACACCCTATTCAAAAATTAACTCAAAATGGATCAAAGACCTAAACTTTAGATCTAAGGCCATAAAACTTTTAGAAGAAAATATAGGGAAATGCCTTATAATAGAAGGTGATTTCCTAGATTTTACACCCAAAGCACAAGCATTGAAGAAATAAATAAATAAATAAATAGGAACTCCTCAAAATTAAACACTTTTGTGCATCAAAGAACTTTGTCAAGAAAGTAAAAAGACAGCCTACACAATGGGAGACAATATTTGGAAATGATATGTCAGATAAAGGCCTAGTATCCAGAATATATAAACAGATTGTTCAACTCAACAACAAAAAGACAGACAACCCAATTACAAAATGGGCAAAAGACATGAACAGTCACTTCTCAGAAGAGGAAATACAAATGGCCAAAAGGCACATGAAGAGATGCTCAACTTCCCTGGCTATTAGGGGAATACAAATCAAAACCACAATGAGATATCATCTCACATCCACCAGATTGGCCATTATCAATAAAACAGAAAATGACAGGTGCTGGAGAGTATGTGGAGAAAGAGGCACACTTATTCACTGTTGGTGGGAACATAAAATGGTACGACCACTGTGGAAGGCAGTGTGGCAGTTACTCAGGAAGCTAAGTATAGAATTGCCATATGATCCAGATACCATTGCTAGGTATCTACTCAGAGGACATGAGGGCAAGGGCACAAACGTACATTTGCACATCAATGTTTATAGCAGCATTATTTACAATTGCCAAGAGATGGAAACAGCCCAAATGTCCATCAGCAGAGGAGTGGCTAAGCAAGCTGGGTATATACATACGATGGAATATCACGCAGCTGTAAGATAGAATAAATTTATGAAGTATATAACAACATGGATGGACCTTTGAGGACATTATGCTGAGTGAGATAAGCCAGAAACAAAAGGACAAATACTGTATGGTCTCACTGATATGAACTAACATTAATAAATGAACTTGGAGAATTTCAGCTAAGAACAGAGACCATCAGGAGATAAAAACAGGATACATATAGCCCAACTGGAGCTGAAGGGATACAGATTGTGCAAAAGGGCTGACTGTAATAACTCAGAAGTAGATAGTACAATACTACCTAATTGTAATACAATAATGTTAGTACACTGAATGAAGCTGTATGTGAGAACGATAGAGGGAGGAGGGCTGTGGACACAAATGAAATCAGAAGTAAAGATAGATGATAAAGACTGAGATGGTATAATCTAGGAATGCCTAAAGTGTACAATAATAGCGACTAAATGTACAAATTTTAAAATATTTTTGCATGAGGAAGAACAAAGGAATGTCAGTATTACAGGTGTTGAAAATAGATGGTAATTCATATTTTAAAACTTTAACTTATGTGCAACACTAAAGCAAAAAATGTTTATTTGGTACAAAATTTATAAATTCACTAGTGCATTTGCTAATATAACATATATGGACAGCTTCATTGAACACCATAAGTACATGGAAACTTGAGTAGGGCATAAGATTTTGTCAGTTTCTCCAGAGTGATGCCCCAACAAATGCCAGAGTGATTTGAACAGTGAATAAAAAAGCATTTGCAAAGTTCCCTTGGGGGGATGGTGAGAAAGGGGGAAAATTCAACTTCCCCATATGGAGAATTCCTGATATTCTCACAAGCAGTGGAGACAACCAAAGCAAAAGGTTGAGCCTTCAATCTTGGGGGTTGTTCATATGAAACTTAATCCCACAAAGGATAGGTCAAGCCTACTTAAAATTAGGCCTAAGAGTCACCCACAGAGAACCTCTTTTGTTGCTTAGTTATGGCCTCTATCTCTCAGCCAACATGACAAGCAAACTCACTGCCCTCCCCCTCTCTACAAGGGACATGACTCCCAGGGGTGTGGACCTTCCTGGCAACGTGGGACAGAAATCCTAAAATGAACTGGGACTCAGCATCAAGCTAATGAGAAAACCAAAAGGGGGAAGAGTGAAATGAGACAAAAAAAATAAAGTGTCAATAGCTGAAAGATTCCAAACAGAGTCAAGAGGTTATCCCTATGCATTGTATAGATATCACCTTTTTAATTAAGGTGTAATGGAGAGGCTTGAGGGAACTGCCTAAAAATATAGAGCTATGTTCCATTAGCCATGTTTCTTGAAGACGATTGTATAATGATATAGCTTTTGCAATGTGACCATGTGATTGTGAAAACCTCGTGTCTGATGCTCCTTTTATCTACCTTATCAACAGATGAGTAAAACATATGAATTAAAAATAAATAAATAATAGGGAGAACACATGTTAAAGTAAATTTAGTAGATTGAAATGCTAGTGATCAATGAAAGAAATGATAAGGGGTATAGAAAAAATAGGGAACACAAAGGCTAAAATATATTGGGTAGATGGAAATACTAGCAATCAATGAGAGGGAGGGGTAAGGGATATGGTATATAGGAGTTTTTTTCTTTTTATTTCTTTTTTCTGAATTGATGCAAATGTTCTAATGATCATGATGATGAATGTACAACTGTGATGATATTGTGAGTTATTGATTATATAGCAAGAATGGAATGATCATATAATAAGAATGTTCATGTTTATATGTTGCTATGTTTAAAAAAAATAAGCAATTTTTAAAAAAAGAAGACAGTGGTATGCTACTTTTAAGATCCTGAATGAGCAAGGCTTTCAACCAAGAATTCTTTATCCAGCAAAGCTATCCTTCAAAACTGAGGGAGAGAGTAAAATCTTAAAAGAAAAGAAGGCTTGAGAGAAGTAGTCAACAAGAGACCAGCCCTACAAAAATACTAAAGGGAGCCCTGTCAACTGATTAAAAAAAAGACAGGAAAGGGAGGTCTGGAGGAGGGCACAGAATTGAAGAACATGAGTAAAGGCAATTTAAAGGAAAAGAGAGAAAGAAGGAAAATAATATATAGATCTGACAAATAAAAACTAAAGGACAAGATAGTAGAGTCAAGAACCACTTTTACAATAATTACTTTGAATGTTAATGAAGTAAACTCACCAATCAAAAGATACAGACTGACAGAATGGATCAAAAAACATAATCCATCTATATGCTGTTTACAAGAGACACATCTTAAACTCAAGGACACAGATTGAAATGAAAGGATGAAAAAGATCTTCTATGAAAGCTGAGACCAGAAGAAACCAGGAGTAGCTATACTAATATCAGAAAAAAAATAGATTTGAAATGTAAAGACATCATAAGAGACAAAGAGGGACTCTACATGTATAATAAAAGGGACAATTCACCAGGAAGCAATAACAGTCATAAATGTATATGCTCTCAATCAAGGAGCTCCAAAGTACATGAGGCACATATTGGAAAAACTGAGAGGAGATATAGATATATCAACAGTAATAGTGGGAGACTTCAATACACCACTCTCTACTATAGATAGAACAACAACACAGAGGATCAATAAGGAAATAGAGAATGTAAGTAATGGGATAAATGAATTTAATCTAATAGACATTACATCCCAAAACACCCAGATATACATTCTTCTCTAGCACACATGGAACATTCTCCAGGATAGATCACATGCTGGAACACAGACTGAGTCTCTGTAAATTTAATAAGATTGAAATTATCCAAAGCACTTTCTTTGACAATGGAATAAAGTTGGAAATTAATACTCACCAAAGAACCAGAGCTTTCACAAATGTATGGGGATTAAACAACACACTTTTAAATAATCAATGGGTCAAAGAAAAAATTGCTAGAGAAATCAGTAAATATCTGGAGATAAATGAAAATGAGAATACAACATATCAAAACTTATGGGATGTGGCAAAGGCAGTGCTGGGAGGGAAATTTATTGCCCTAAATGCCTACAATAAAAAATGAGAATTAAAAAAAAAAAACCAAGAATGAGCAAAACTTGAGGATTTAACTGCTCCCCTGGAGAATTTAGAGAAAGAATAGCAAACTAACTTCAAAGCGAATAAAAGAAGAAACATAATAAAGACTAAAGCAGAAATAAACAAACTGGGTAACAACAAACAATAGAAAGAATCAACAAAACAAAAGTTGGTTCTTTGAGAAAACCAATAAAGTTGATGGTCCCCTAGCTAGACTAATGAAGAAAAAAAGAGAGAAAACAAATATACAAAATCAGAAATAAGAGAGGAGTCGTTACCACAGATCATGAAGAAATTTTAAAAAATCATAAGAGAATATTATGAACAACTATATGCCAACAAACTAGACCACTTAGATGAAATGGACAAATTCCTAGAAACACGTGAATTACCTATACTGACTCAAGAAGAAATAGAAGATCTCAACAAACCAATTACAAGAGATCCAATCAGTCATCAAAGAGCTCCCCACAAAAAAAGTCCAGGACCAGATGGCTTCAAAGAGAATTATATCAAACACTTCAAAAATAACTAATGCCCAAACTGCTCAAACTCTTCCAAAAGATTGAGAAAAAAAGGAATGCTGCCTAACTCATTTTATGAAGCGAACATCAGTCTAATACTAAAATCAGATAGAGACAATACAAGAAGACTTCAGACCAATCTCCCTAATGAATATAGATGTGAAAATTCTCAACAAAATACTAGCAAATCATACCCAATGTCACATTAAAAGAATTATACATTATGACCAAGTGGAATTCATAACAGGACTGCAAGGGTGTTTTAACATAAGAAAATCAACCAACATAATACAGCACTTTAATGAATCAAAAGGGAAAAATCACTTGATCTTATCGATTGATGCTGAAAAAGCATTTGGCAAAATCCAGCATTCTTTCCTGATAAAAACGATTCAAAAATTGGGAATCGAAGGAAAACTTTCTCAATATCATAAAGGGCATATATGAAAAACCCATACCCAGCATGTTACTTAATGGTGAGAAATTGAAAGCATATCCTTTGAGATCGGGAATGAGACAAGGATGCCCATTGTCACCACTATTTTTCAACATTGTATTAGAAGTACTAGCTGGAGTGATTAGATAGGAGAAAGAAATAAAAGGCATCCAAATAGGAAAGGAAGACGTAAAACTTTAATTATTTGCAGATAACATGATCCTATACTCAGAAAACTCTGAGAAATCTACAGCAAAACTACTTGAGCTAATAGACGAATTCAGCAAAGTGGCAGGATACAAGATTAGTGTACAAAAATCAGTAATGTTTCTATACACAAGCAGTGACCTACCTGAGGTGCCAACTAAGGAAGAAATTCCAGTCACAACAGTGACCAGAAGAATCAGGTATCTAGAAGAAAGCCTAACCAGGGATGTCAAGGACTTATACACAGAAAATTGCAAAAATAATAATAATAATAATAATAATGCTAGAAGAAATAAAAAATGATCTAAATACATGGAAAGATATTCCATGCTCATGGATAAGACTGAATATTGTCAAGATGTCAGTTCTACCCAAATTGATCTACAGATTCAATGCAATAACAATCAAAATCCCAACAACCTATTTTGGAGACTAGGAAAAGCTGGTTATCAAATTTATATGGAATGGAAGAGACCCTGAATAGCTAAGGATACCTTAAAAAAAAAAGAGTGAACTGGGAGGACTATCACTTCCTGACTTTAAAGCTTACTATAAAGCCACAGTGGTCAAAGCAGCATGGTACTCAAGATAGATTTTGGGCTGGTAGGCCACCTGCTCTCCTACTACATGTATAGTAATAAATTCTATCCCTCTTAGAAACCCCAGTGTCTCAGGAATTGGTTATTGAACATGTCAGGCAAAAGAATCCAGTCTTTGTCCGGTGACAATTTAGAAACCCAGATGGCATGAATGCCTGAATCTCTGGAGCCCCAGTAGAGCAGGTAATCCAGGTAACCAAGCCCTCTGCAGCTGCTGGACTGAATTTAGTCTAGAGGCTCAGCAACTGGATTTTCTCTGTTCTGTTGGCACTCCAGAGACTTTGGACACCTTAAGAAAGCTACAAACTGTGTTCCAGCAGCCATGTTTCTTAAAGATGAATGTATAATGATTTAGCTTTCACAGTGTGACTGTGTGATTGTGAAAACCTTGTGTCTGATGCTCCTTTTATCTACCTTATCAACAGATGAGTAAAACATATGGAATAAAAATAAATAATAGGGGGAACGAATGTTAAAGTAAATTTAGATTGAAATGTTAGTGATCAGTGAAAGGGCAGGGTAAAGGGAATGGTATATATGAGTTTTTTCTGTTGTCTTATTTCTTTTCCTGAACTGATGCAAATGTTCTAAGAAATGATCATGATATATGTAGAATGGAATGAGCATATATTCAGAATGTTTGTTTCTTTCTTGTTATTTTTTTAAATCAATAAAAAACTTTTTTAAAAGTGATCATGGTGATGAATATACAACTATGTGATAATATTGTGAGCTATTGATTGTATACCATGTATGGAATGTTTGTATGTTGAGAATTTTTGTGTTTGTATGTTGTTTAATCAATAAAAATATTTAAGAGATCTAAAAAAAAAAAAGAAAGCTACAAAGAGAGAAACTGTTTCCAGTTCTATGTCCAGACTTGGTGAATGGGTCATCAGGGTAAAAGTGGATCAGATAGTGGATAGGCAGTTTGAGTCCCCTTCACCAAGGCCTGAGTCATGCTTTCAGAACAATCTCCTTTGATCTGACCTCTACACCTTCTGATCTGGGTACAGTACTATACAAGGTTTGAAGTCCTGAGCTAATCCAACAATTAACTGGTGTTTAATGAAATCAAGTAGGACTGTTTAAGTGCTAGCTGATGTGTTACCCAGGTATTGGTTAATTGTTAAATTGGTGGTGATAAGTGTTTTATGTCTGCTTAATTGTTAAGTGATATGTTTGGTGTGTGTTCTGTACAGGGATTGAAGCCCTGGCCTAAATTTGTCTGTTGACTATACTCCTAAAAAATGAGTAATCCAATAATTAATTGATATTTAATGAAGTTAAGTAAGCCTGTCTAAATTCTCATTGGGGTGCTACTTGGTTATAGTAAGATTTGATGTTTGTTTAATTGTTAATTGGAGTGTTAAGCATTTAATGCCTGTTTGTTGGCTGGTGTATTAAGTCTATTGATTGGTGTGTTCCTGCATTTGTATTGGTCAAATGTTCCTAATTGATTACTGATTATAGAAATTCTTTTAAAAAGGGAACCTTGGGCTGTATTGAAAATTGAAAAGATTTTGGTTAGGACTTGTGTTGGTTTGAAATGATGTATGTAACCTAGTAAAACAAAGTTTTAATCCTAATCCCATTTTGTAAAGGCAGCTACTTCTTCTAATCCCTATTTAGCATTGTATGTTTGAAACTGTAATTAGATCATCTCCCTGGAGGTGTGATTTAATCAAGAATGGTTACTAAAGTGAATAAAAAAGTATTTGCAAAGTCCCCTTCGGGGAATGGTGAGAAAGGGGGAAAATTCAACTTCCCCAAGTTGAATTCTTGATATTCTCACAAGCAGTGCGGACAATCAAAGCTATAGGCTGAGCCCCCAATCTTGGGCTTTGTTCATATGAAACTTAACCCCACAAAGGATAGGCAAGCCTACTTAAAATTAGGCCTAAGAGTCACCACCAAGAGAACCTCTTTTGTTGCTCAAATATGGCCTCTCTCTCCCGCCAACACAACAAGAAAACTCATCGCCCTCCCCCTGTCTATGTGGGACATGACTCCCAGGGATGTGGACCTTCCTGGCAATGTGGACAGAAATCCTGGAATGAGCTGAGACTCAGCATCAAGGGATTGAGAAAAACCCTAGAATGAGCTGAGACACAGCATCAGGGGACTGAGAAAATCTTCTCGACCAAAAGGGGGAAGAGTGAAATGAGACAAAAATAAGTGTCAGTTGCTGAGAGATTCCAAACAGAGTCAAGAGGTTATCCTGGAGTTATTCTTATGCATTAAACAGATATCACCTTGTTAGTCAAGATGTAATGGAGAGGCTGGAGGGAACTGCCTGAAAATGTAGAGCTGTGTTCCAGTAGCCATGTTTCTTAAAGATGATTGTATAATGATATAGCTTTCACAATGTGACTGTGTGATTGTGAAAACCTTGTGTCTGATGCTCCTTTTATCTACCTTATCAACAGATGGGTAAAACATATGGAATAAAGATGAATAATAGGGGGAACAAATGTTAAAATAAATTTAGAGTGAAATACTGGTGATCAGTGAGGGGGAGGGGTGGGAGGTATGGTATCTATGAATTTTTTTTGTTTTTTTTTTATTTCTTTTTCTGAAGTGATGCAAATGTTCCAAGAAATGATCATGATGATGAATATGCAACTATGTGATGATATTGGGAATTACTGATTATATATGTAGAACGGAATGATAAAAAATTACGAATGTTTGCGTTTGTTTGGTGGGGGTTTTTTGGTATTTTTAAAAAATTTAAAAATTAATTTGAAAAAAAGAGTGGTTGTTAAGATGGATTAGGTAGAGCCTTGTCTCTACCCATTTGGGTGGGTCTTGATAAGTTTCTGGACTTCTATAAAAAAGGAAACATTTTGGAGAATGAGACTCAGAGAGAGCAGAGAATGCTATAGCACCATGAAGCAGAGTCCACCAACCAGCAACCTTTGGAGATGAAGAAGGAAAATACCTCCTGGGGAGCTTCATGAAACAGGAAGCCAGGAGAGAAAGCTAGCAGATGATGCCGTGTTCACCATGTGCCCTTCCAGACAAGAGATAAAACCTGACTGTGTTCACCATGTGCCTTCTCACTTGAGAGAGAGACCCTGAACTTCATCGGCCTTCTTGAACCAAGGTATCTTTCTCTGGATGCCTTTGATTGAACATTTCTATAGACTTGTTTTAATTGGGACATTTTCTTGGCCTTAGAACTGTAAACTAGCAACTTATTAAATTCCCCTTTTGAAAAACCATTCCATTCCTGGTATATTGCATTCTGGCAGCTAGCAAACTAGAACAGGATTCTATGAAAAAGGTTTTGTTTCTGAAACATAGTCTGGCCTCAATATGATTTAAATTGAAAATACTACCATTATAGTTAAAGTTAAAGCTATTACAGTTAGAATTGTTCTGCAAAAAGGTAGAAATGGGATGAGATAATATATTCAATCCTCTTCTTGTCCCACTCAAAAACATTTCTGTTTCTGCCTTTTTTGTGTGTAACTAATTTTCTCCTTTTGTCTGTACACATTTTCAATGTATATTCTCACACCTCCAGATGGTAATAGCAAATTAATAAGAAAATTCCTAAAGAGGTGTATTGGAACTGCTTAGAAATAATTAGGTGCCTGATATAAATACATAAATTGGTATTTCTGAAGTAGAAGAGTAAAAAGAAAAAAACTCTCTGAAGGGCAGGATTCAAAAACCTTAGTTTTGTAATTACTGTAAATAAACCAGGACATTAGAAAGAAACTGCTCTTGGAATTTCCTTAAGGCAGCAGAAAACTGCCACAGTGCTCCTTCTGGAAAAAGCAAAGACCTTTTCCAATTGTCCTGGTCATAGCTTTTTGTAACATAGATCTAATAATTAAAAACAGTTAAAGAAGAGAATAAAATTCCATGGCCCTCACCTAAAACTTTCAAATCTAAACTGAACAAGCCTGGTATCTTCCTGTCTAGGCAACCTATCCCTGCCCTAAGGTCCAATCACCTAAAGCAGGTTTGGGGGAGGGTGAGGCACAGGAGGAACAGAAAGATATGGGGAGGTGTGGTTGAGAATTCTTTGTGTATGTGTGTGTGTATTGGGGCTGAATATTAGAAATGGTAAGCATAGAAACGCGATAGAATAGACTGTTTGTTAATATTAGTTTTTTCCAATAGTACCTTTGCAATGGTGACCGTAGTAATCAGTTAGCATTATTAAAATATAAATAGCACTGGGAAAGGATTAACTGAATAAAATCTAATTATCAAAGTGCAGTAAGTAAAATGAAAGATCTTTGAGAAATATGGAAAAGTTTTTCCTGAATTTAGGCTTGGGACAAATTAAACTATTGCAGTATTAATGCTTCAAACATATTCTATTTAAGAAATCAGTTAAGTTTAGTAGAAATAGAAATGGATTTTTTTATAACCTTGATTACCTATATTTCAAAGAATTTGGCCTTTGGTTATTTGGTCATTTGTTACCTCAGTATGTGGAAGAATTTGAATTTGTAGTGGCTTTGTTAATGTCAATCAGTATATTGTTGTTAGTAAATACTGTCATAAATAGAAAACACAATAACTCTTAGCTTCAAAGAGTTTATATTCTAGTTAGAATATACTGTATCAGAGCATAGTGTAAGACAGTCATAATGAAGGAATAAAAATGATGGAAAAGGAGTTCTGGGAAGATGGCCAAATAGGGTACATCAAGTTCAGCCCTGCTCCAAGAAGAAGTTAGGAAAGGGATGGGAGATGGCAATTCAAGAGCACAACTGACCTGGGAGAGCCTTCTGCACCACGTAGGGCAGCCATGGTTGCAAAAGTTGAGGAACTGAGAAGCAGAAAACTGGAGCCTAACAGGGAAGCATGGAACCCACAAAGGTGCACAGACTGGGAGACAGAGACTAGGAAGTAAGACAAGCCACATTCCTTGAAAGCGCTACCTTCATCAGTGCAGCCCCGCGATCCACAACTCAACCCACACACCTGAAACCCATCACCCACCCCCACTCCCTGTGCTCCAACCACCCCTGCCCCACCAACCGCCAGCACACATACCCCACCTCAAGTGCAGCCCAACCCACCTTTCCTGCACCCCTCCAGAGCACTACCTCCGCTTCCCTGCTCCCTGCAGGCTGTCACCAGGATATAAAGGCTGTGGGTGCATACCTCCATTCCCAGGCAACACCTGCACATTCTCCCCCTAGCTCTGATCATCAGTTTATGGCACTCCTAGACCTGTGCATGTGCTCAAACCCCAGCCATGCCCCTCAGTTCTGAAAACATCAGTTTATGGCACTCCTAGACCTGTGCATGCGCATGGACCCCAATCTCATCCTTCAGCTCTGGGAATATTAGTTTATGGCAAGACTCATATATGCACATGGCCCCCAATCACATCCTTCAGCTCTGGGAACATCTGTTTACAGCACTCCTACACCCATGCATGTACATGGCCCTCAGTCACCTTCCCAGCTCTGAGAAAGTGCTGACCTATGCAACTGGGTCACATCTGCCCCTAGCCAATGAAGGCATAACACCAACCCACTGCCATAGCTCTGCACATGTGCACAAAGGGCCCCACACCCTACACCAGTGCACACCAGGGTTACACCTCCCAGACCTAGTCACGCATACAGCTACATCCTCCTTGGCCGCTAGGCACCCACATTCACAAGCACCAGGGTAACATCCCCAACCAATACCTGCCCTGCAATGAATCACACTGTTGTGCCCTGCACTGTACCCTGCATCCTACTACACATCCACCCCACAAACACAAGGCTTTAGACTACTGAAGGATATCAACTCCCAAAATAAATCAATCAAGATATGTACATGTGATGAAAACAGCGGAAGATCATTAAGCATATCACAAGGCAGACAGATATAGCCCAGCCTAGCAACAAAATTAAAACACCAGAGGAGACACAGACATTGGAACAACTAATCAAAGATGTTCATGTAACTCCCCTTAATAAAATAAGGTGGATAGCTAATGACATAAAAGAGAACAAGAAGACAGTAGAAGAGCATAAAGAGGAATTTGAAAGAATAAATAGAAAAAATATCTCAGAGATTAAAGACTCTGTTCATCAAATAAAAAACATACTAGAGGGGCACAATAGCAGATTTGAAGAGACAGAAGAAAGAATAAGTGATGTAGAGGACAAGATAACTGATTTTGAACACTCAAAACAGCAAATGGCAAAAAAAGAGGGAAAATTCTGAATTGGATCTCAGGGAAATGATAGCAAAAACAAAGTGCACAAATATAAGAATCATTGATGTCCCAGAAAAAGAGAGGAGTAAAGGGCTAGGGAGAGTACTTGAGGATATAATGGGAGGAAATTTCCCAACCCTTATAAATGATATAAATATACAAGACAAAGAAGCCCAGTGAACTCCAAACAGAATAAATCCAAACAGGTCTACTCCCAGACACATACTAAACAGTCTTTCAAATGTTGAACAGAAGCAGAAAAATAATTGACTACATACAAGGAAAACCACATAAGACTGAGTTCAGACTACTCAACTGGCACCATGGAGGTGTGAAGGTAGTGGTATGACATATTTAAGATCCTGAAACTGGAAGGCTTCCAGTCAAGAATTCTGTATCCAGACAAACTGAGGGAGAGATTAAAATTTTCACAGACAAACAAATCCTGAAGAATGTGTCAACAAGAGATTGACCCTGCAAGAAATACTAAAGGGAGTTTTGCCAGTTGGAAAAAAAAAGGAAAGGGAGGTCTGGAGGAGGGCACAGAGTTGAAGAGTACTAGTAAGGGTAACTTAAAGGATAAAAAGAGAAAGAGGGAAAAGAATATACAGATTTGACAAATAAAATAAAAAAGATAAGATGGTGGATTCAAGAAACACCTTTCCAGTAATAACTTTGAACGTTCATAGATTAAATTTACAAATTAAAAGATACAGATTGGAAGAATGGATTAAGAAATATAATCCAGCAATATGCTGCTTACAAGACACTCATCTTAGATACAAGGATACAAAAAGATTGAAAGTGAAAAGATAGAAAAAGATTTTCCACATAAGTTGTAACCAAAAGAAAGCAGGAGGAGCTATATTAATATCAAACAAAACAGGTTTTAAAGGTAAAGACTTCATAAGGGACAAAGAAGGACACTATGTATTAATTAAAGGGGCAATTCACCAAGAATATATAACAATCATAAATGTATATGCTGCCAATCAAGGAGCTCCAAAGTACATGAGACCGACATTGGCAAAACTGAAGGGAACAATAGATTTCTCAACAATAATAGTAGAAGACTTCAATACACCACTCTCCCCTGTAGATAGAACAACCAGACAGAAGACATACAAGAAAACAGAGAAGTTAAACAACTTGATAAATGAATTAGACCTAACAGACATATATAGGTCATTTCACCCAAAAATATACAAGGATATACACTTTTCTTTAGTGCTCATGGAATATTCTCCAGGATAAATCATATGCTGGGGCACAAAACAGGTCTTTATAAATTTAAAAACATTGAAATTATTCAAAGCACTTTCTCTGATCACAATGGAATGACACTGGATCTCAATAATCATCAAAAAACAAGAGCATTCATAAATATATGGAGATTAAATGATACAATTTTAAACAACTAGTGGGTCAAAGAAGAAACTGCTAGGGAAATCAGTAGCTATTTGGAGATGAATGAAAATGAGAATACAACTTATAAGAACATATCGGATGCGGCAAAGGCTGTGCTGAGAGGAAAATTTATTGCCCCAAAAGTCTATATTAAAAAACAAGAAGAGCAAAAATCGAGGACTTAACTGCTCCCCTGGAGGAACCTGAGAAAGAACAGCAAACTAACCCTAAAGCAAATACATGAAGAGAAATAACAAAGATTAAAGCAGAGTTAAATGAATGGGAGAACCAATGAACAATAGAAAGAATCAATAAAACCAAGAGTTGGTTCTTTGAGAAAAATCAATAAAATTGATGGCCACTAGCAAGACTAACAAAGAAAAAAAGAAAGAGGATGCAAATAAAATAAAAAATGAGGAGTGCCTTACCACAGACCCTGAAGAAATAAATCATAAGAGGATAGTTTGAACAACTATATGCCAACAAACTAGACAACTTAGATGAAATGAAAAAATTCCTGAAGCACACAAACAAGCTACACTGACTCAGGAAAAAAATAGAAGATCTCAACAAACCAAAGACAAGTAATGAGATTCAATCAGTCATCAAAAATATTCCTACAAAGAAAAGTCCAGGGCCAGATGGCTTCACAGGGGAATTTTATCAAACATTCCAAAAAGAACTAACACCAATCCTGCTCAAACTTTTCCAAAAAATTCAGGAAAAAGGAACCCTACCTAACTCATTTTATGATGCTAATAACAATTTAATATCAAACCAGGTAAAGATGCTGTAAGAAAGCAAAACTACAGGCCAATCTCCCTAATGAACATAGATGCAAAAATTCTCAACAAAATATTAGCAAATCAAGTCCAACAACACATGAAAAGAATTATACACCACGACCATGTGGGGTTTACACCAGGAATGCAATGATGGCTCAACACAAGAAAATTAATTAATGTAATACAGCACATTAACAAATCAAAAGGGAAAAATCACATGATCATCTCAATTGATGCTGAAAAAGCATTCGACAAAATTCAACATCCGTTTCTGATTAAACACTCAAAAAGATAGGAATCAAAGGTAACTACCTCTATATGATAATAGGAATATAAGAAAAACTGATAGCCAGCATTGTACTCAATGGAGAAAGACTGAAAGTTTTGCCCCTAAGATCAGGAATGAGACAAGGATCCCCACTGTCACAACTATTATTCAACATTGTACTAGAAGTTCTAGCTCAAACAATTAGGCAGGACAAGGAAATAAAAGGCAACCAAATTGGAAAGGAAGAAGTAAAACTTTCATTATTTGCAGATGTCATGATACTATACTTGGAAAATCCTGAGAAATCTACAGCAAAGTTACTTGAGCTAATGAACAAATTCAGCAAGGTGGTGGGATATAAAATTACTGTGCAAAAATAAGTAATGTTTCTATACATAAGCAATGACCTAACTGAGGAGTTAGTTAAGGAAAAAATTCCATTCAAAATAGCAACAAAAAGAATCAAGTACTGTTCTAGTTTGCTAGCTACCAGAATGCAATATACCAGAAATGGAATGGCTTTTTAAAAGGGGAATTTAATAAGCTGCTAGTTTACAGTTCTAAGGCCGAGAAAATGTCCCAGTTAAAGCAAGTCTATAGAAATGTCCCATCAAAGGCATCCAGGGAAAATACCATGGTTCAAGAAGGCTGATGAGAAAGGCACATGGCAAACACAGTCAGGGTTTCTCTCTCATTTGGAAAGTCACATGGAACACGGTCAGGGTTCCTCTCTCATCTGGAAGGGCACAGGGGAAACGTGGTGTCATCTGCTAGCTTCTTCTCCTGGCTTCCTGTTTCAGGAATCTCACCAGGAGGCATTTTCCTTCTTCATCTCCAAAAGTCACTGGCTGGTGGACTCTGCTTCTCATGGCTGTGTTGTTCTGCTTTGCTCTCTCTGAATCTCTTTCATTCTCCAAAGTGCTTCCTCTTTTACAGGACTTCAGAAATTAATCAAGACCCACCCAAATGAGTGGAGACACGCCTCTACCTAATCCAGTTCAGCGACCACTCTTGATTAAATCACATCTCCAGGGAGATGATCTGATTATAGTTTCAAACATACAATACTGAATAGGAATTAGAAGAGATGGTGCCTTTACAAAATGGGACTAGGATTAAAACATGACTTTTCCAGGATACATACATCATTTCCAACCAGCACAAGTTCTTTGGAATGAACTTAACTAGGGATGTAAAGAACTTGTACACTGAAAACTACATAACATTGCTAAAACAAATCAAAGAAGATCTAAATAAGTGGAAAGACATTTCCTATTCATGGATAGGAAGGCCAAATATAGATAAGATGTCAGTTCCACTCAAATTAATCTACAGATTCCATGCAATAGCAATCAAAATTCCAGCAACCAACTTTGAAGACTTGGAAAAGCTAGTTATCACATTCATCTGGAAGGGAAAGGGACCCCAAATAGCTAAAAGCTTCCTAAAAAAGAAGAATGAAGTGGGAGGATTAACATGCCCTGACTTTAAAACTTATAATAAAGCCACAGTGGTCAAAACAGCATGGTACTGGCACAAAGATAGAAGCTTGACCAACGGAATAGAATGAAGAGTGCAGAAAGAGACCACCAAATCTATGGTCAACTGATTTTTGACAAGTCCCCAAATCCTCTGAACTGGGCCAAAATAGTCTTTTCAATAAATGGGCATGGAAGAACTCGATATCAATAGCCAAAAGAGTGAAAGAGGACCCCTCTAATACACCCTACACAAAAATTAACTCAAAGTGTATCAAACACCTAAATATAAGAACTGGCACCATAAAACTTCCAGAAGAAAATGTAGGGGAACATCTTCAAGATCTAGTAGTAGGAGGTAGCTTCCTAAACTTTAAACCCAAAGCACAAGCAACAGAAGAAAAAACAGATAAATCAGAACATCTCCAAATCAAATGCTTCTGCACTTCAAAAGACTTTGTCAAAAAGGTGAAGAAAAAATTAAAAAAAAACAGGTGAAGAGGCAGCAAACTCAATGGGAGAAAATATTTGGAAATCACACCTCAGACAAAGGTTTGATATCCTGTATACACAAAGAAATCATACAACTGAACAAAAGAACAAACAACTCAATTATAAAATGGGCTAAAGATATGAATAGGCATTTTTCTGAAGACCAAATACAGATGGCACAAAAGCACATGAAGAGATTTTCATTTTCATCAACTATAAGGGAAATGCCAATCAAGACTACAATAAGATACCACCTCACACCTATAAGAATAGAGACTATTAAACAAACAGGAAACTATGAATGTTGGAGAGGATGTGGAGAAATTGGGAAACTTATGCACTGCTGGTGGGAAGGAATAATGGTACAGCCATTATGGAAGATGGTTTGGCAGTTCCTAAGGAAACTAAATGTCAAGATATCCTATGACCCAACAATAGCACTATTCAGTATATACCCAGAACAGCTGAAAGCAATGACACAAACAGACATTTGCACACCAATGTTCATAGCAGCATTATTCACAATCACCAAAATATGGAAACAAACCAAATGCCCATCAACAGATGAGTGGATTAACATAATGCGGTATATACATACGATGGAATATTATGCAGCAGTAAGACGAATGACATCCTGAAGCACATGACAAGATGGATGAGCCTTGAGGACATAATGCTGAGTGAAATAAGCCAGACACAAAAGGATATTGTATGATTCCACTTTTATGACCAGGTAAAGGTAAAATCAGAGGCTTATAATACAGAATATAGGGGACTTAGAGATACATAGAAGCTAGAAATGGGTGAACAGTTAGCTAATGAGGTTGAACTCCAATATAAGGGAATAGATAGAAGTGAAGGCAGTTCTCTAGTGGGTCTATAAGTAATATTACCATATTGAAGATGAACAAGATTGAAAGGGGTTGCATAGACCTATGTGTCACACTGATTCACACTAGAAATGTAAATTAGTTCTTGTAAAAACTACTTCAAGGTTATGATTCATGTACAAAAAGTGTTAAAGTCCAGGGTACAGGGGGAAAACTGTTATTGCATGCTATGGGCTATGTTTAAAAGGAAAACATCAGCACTACCACAGCAACAGCAGAGGTAAATAATGGGGGGAGGGACAAGAATTAAAAGAAGGTTTAGATTTCCTACTTGGTGAGGGTGTGTTTATTGATTGTCTTTCTCTTGGGAACAATAAAATTATCCAAAAATGAGAGTGTTGATGGACTGTGGACTTTGGAAATTCTACATGATGCCTAATGAATGCAGGTGGCTGAAGGATTCACTGACTGAGAAGTAGATTGGTGAACGGTGATGGAAACATATTGTAGTATATTGTGCTGCTACAAAAAGGAATGAAGTAGTGAGATATGCAACAATGGTTCAGATGGCAGTGAACCTGTGGGACATTTGGTGAAGTAAAATAAGCCAGAAAAAAAAGAACAATTATTGTATGACCTCCTTTAGAAAATGCTTATAAGAAAACAGGTGCCTAGATTGTAAGCTTTTATAGCAGACACATTTAGTCTAGAGTGGTAATTATTATTTCTGGATTTCGAGAGGCTGTTTTATATATATATATATATATCCTGATATTTAGAGATAAGAATGAAGTAGATCAGGTTGGGGTTAAAGTAATTCAGAACACAGGGGTAAGGAAGACATCGTCTATATTTTAGAACCACACATACCCTTTGAGACCAAAGGAAGAAAGGTTTATTTGGTCTGGAACCAAAATTTTCTGTAGCACATAATCTAACGCAACCTCTCTGTATAACTTGTTTGAATAATTGAAATACAGGGAACCCAGAATAAGAAAGAGGTCCTTTAATCCTGTATGGCTAATGTAATGCCTGGATATATACCAGAGTATATGAAACAGATAATCAAAAAGTATTGTCAAAGTCCCTTGAAGGATGGAAGAAAAATATGGAACTATTAAATTTACTGATACCGTGTCAAACTTTAGGGACACCCAAATCAATAAGCCATGCCCTTGATCTTGAGGCTAACTCTTGTGAAACTTTTATAGGTAGTGGAGATTATCCTACTTATAGGTATACCTAAGAGTTACTTCTGGAGGACCTCTTTTGTTGCTCGGATGTTGCCTCACTCTCTCTAAGCCCAACCCTGCAAGTGAAATCATTGCCCTCCTCCCTATGTGGAGCATGACATCCAGGGGTGAAAGTCTACCTGGCAACATGGGAGATTACTCCCAGGAATAAATCTGGTCTGGGCACTGTGGGATCAACAATTCCATCCTGACCAAAAGTGGGGAAAGAAGTGTAACTAATAAAGTATCAGTGGCAGAGAGAGTTCAAATAGAATTGAGAGGCTACTCTGGAGTTTGCTCTTACACAAGCTCAGTTAGACATAGCTACCTATCATAACCTGCCAAACCCCAACTAGGACTATTCAGCTAATCCTAAAGAACATCTAGGGAAATATATAAGACTGCACAAGGATTCCATGCACTAGGGTAACTTTCCAGAAACCTACAACCTCCAGGTGGGTCCCTGTACCAGATAAGTCCTGAAATTTAGAGAACCCAGCCTCTCCAGAATATCAGATAATTTCATCTCCCTTCTCCATATTAGTGACAGACCCTTCCAACGTGAAAAAGTTAGAATGGACATAGCCCAAACACTCCTAAAGAAAGGGACAGAAAGATCAAAGGTGATGGTGGAGTTATACAGAGAAGATAGGATATAACAAGTGAATTAATTGCTGAATCATTAAATTGATATTTCTTTTAGTCTCCAGTATCTTAGAGCAGCTAGAAGTAAAAACCTAAAATTGTGGAATTGTCACCCATGTCAAAGTCTGAAATATGTTCTACAACTAATTGTGGTGCTATGCTTTGAAATTTACTGGGATTTTTTGTATATATGCTATTTTTCTCAAAAAAAAGAAAAAATTAATTATAGTGATAAAAAAAATATTTAAGCCTTCTAGCCTCCTATTCTGGAGCAGCTAGAAGGAAAAATCTGAGAGGATCATATGGTAGCCCATGACAAACTCTGGGATCTATCCTGTAACTACTTGTTGAAGAGTGCTTTGAAATCTATTGCTTTTTTTATTTCTTTTCTTTGTATATATGTTATACTATACAATAAAAAAAGTAAAAACAAAAATCTAGTATTAGGAGGTAGCTTCTTAAACTTTACAACTAAAGCACAAGCTGTGCAAGGAAAAAAATAGACAAATGCGAACTCCTTTAGACCATGAAGTTCTGTGCCTCAAAGGATTTTGTCAGGTGAAGAGGTATCCAGCTCAATGGAAGAAAATATTTGGGAACCACATATCATATAAAGGCATGATAGCCTGTGTACATAAAGAAATTATACAACTCAACAACAAAAGAACAAGCAACCCAATTATAAAATGGGCAGAGAAAATGAATAGGCACTTTTCTGAAGAGCAAATATAGATGGCTAAAAAGCACATGAAGAGCTGCTTATCTTCACTGGCTATAAGAGAAATGCAAATTAAGACGACAATAAGATATCACCTCACATTTATAAGAATGGCTGCAATTAAACAAATAGGAAACTACAAATGTCAGAGAGGATGTGGAGAAATTGGAAACCTTGTGCACTGTCAGTAGGAATATAAAATGGTTCAGCCGCTGTGGAAGGCAGTTGGGAGATTCCTCAGAAAACTAAATATTCAGTTGTCCTATGACCCAGCAATATCAATACTCGGTATATATACCCAGAAGAGTTGAGGGCAGTGACAAAAACAGAAATTTGCGTACAGATGTTCATGGTGGCATATTCACAGTTGCCAAGAGATGGAAACAATCCAGGTGCCCATCAACAGATGAGTGGATAAACAAAATGTGGTACATATATATGATGAAATATTATGAAGCATTTAGACAAAGTGATGTCCTGAAACATATGACAATGCAGATGAATCTTGAGGATATAATGCAGAGTCAAATAAGTGAGACACAAAAGGACAGATAATGTATAATATCATTATTATGATTCTAGCAGAGCTGCCACTATTTTGGAGCAGCTAGAAGGAAAAATCTGAGATGAGGGAATGGTGGCCCACAACAAACTCTGGGACCTGTTCTGTAGCTGCTTGTTGAAATGTGCTTTGAAAATTATTGCTTTTTTCTTTCTTATTTTTGTATTTTTATGTTACATTTTACAACAACAACAAAAAACGATAAAAAAAATCTATAGGTAGCTATAGTAAAATTAGATAAAGTAAATTGCTAAAATCAAATATTTGAAAATATTTAGTAATATTGCTCATTACTATAGCAAAGTTGATATTTATAATAACTTTTTACTTGATATTTTCAGAATGCACACACTTTATTAATCAAATGGTAGTAAGAGAGTGTTTAATATTTAGAATTTATGAAATTTTGACATCTACAGATTTTTTCTTCCTTGATTTAATTTCAAATAGATTGTGGGCTTTACGATCATTATTTAGATTTTTTTTAAATATGTCTACAGATAAGCTAACGAAGATATCCATTTTAGATGTTTAAGATTTTCATATGTTAATTGTAAAAATATTATCTTCATATTTTCCTGAAGTCAGGAAAATGTTTAATAACATAGGCATTACTATTTGCAAGAACTTTCTACTTGATATTTCAAGAACATTCAGTTTTGACAGCTGATCAAATGGTCTTTAAGTTAGTGTTTAATATTTAGAATTGAAGAATTTTGCTTTTTTTGTAGGTTTTTCTTTGTTGCCTTAATTTTAAATTAGTTTATGAACTCACTGTACAAACACAAGTTTTGCAATTATTATATGGATACTTTATTTAAATATGCCTATGGTTAAGCTAAGTAAGCTATTGGTGGTTCTAAGTGTATTGTTTTCTTAAAAACATTTTTTTAAAAAAGAGTAAAGATGAAAGAAGTATTGCTATCACAGCTACTTTTACAAGCTTCTATTAATTCTTCCCTTGATGTATGTTTTTCTCACTTGGAAAAGTCCTTCTCATTTTCAGACTTGAATTGTGAAATAAACCAAACTTAATGTACTTCAATATTTAATTTATTTCAAATTCCTATAATAATTTAAAAATCTATTACATAAGCCTTTACCAGGAAGGGAAGAAATGGGAGGGAAATAGAAAAGATCTGTGAGAAGGTGGGGCATATAGATTTCCTTCTGTAAGGAGGACCAATCTGGTTATTGATCAGATCTTGCTGTAGGAGGCTAAAAGGAGAAAACATGTCATCAATGGAGAATATACTGTCCCCTAAACCTAACTTCCTCCTTAATGTATGAACTTTCCATCCTTAAAGTCACTAATTTTGTTTAGGACATAGAATGTATCATTTATTTCCAATTATACATGCATTATATATAAATATGGGTTATATATACCTGCCCATTGTCAAGTGACCTTATTCTCTTGGAGAAACATACCTCTTGTCCACCTAACAAATGGCTTCACTATATAAGCTCTTGGCTACTGAAATGAGAACAGAGTTACTTATACAAAGTCTGACCAGAAGCTTTGACAGCCATTGTATGGTTTTGCTGATTTTTCCTCTCTTTTGTCCTTTCCAATAGAACAGCATGCCCCAAATAGAGTGACTTTTCTTCATCCTCCTGTATTTGAAAATGAAGAAGATATGTTGAACAGAGCCACAGCTAATATGCTTTTGAGAGAGAAAAAGTCTTTGCTTTGTAAGTCACTGAGATCTTGGAGTTATTGCTATGATGATCATCACAAGTAGAATCTCCCAAAGAGTATTCCAATCCCAAAGGTATCATGAGATATTCAGAGAATAAAGGGCTTTCACGGTCAAATAATTTGGAGCTATATTCGGTTAAGCAAAATTAACAATTTATTTCCTGCAGTTCTCACAGCATTTTGAAGGACTGACAATGTGCATCCTATTTTTTCCAGAAGGGGAAGTAGTATGTACTGCTTCAGAACTTTTCTAAAGTACTATCTTGGGGATTAGTGTTTCTTGAGACATACTCTTGGAAATGCTTGGTTAAAGCACTGACTCAGGATTACAATCAACTGCAAGTTAGAGAAAAATAGCTCAGAGGCTTAAAAGCATTTCCAGCATGAATTTTCTGATGTCGCTTAAGCTTTGAGCCACGACTAAAGGCCTTCCCACATTCCTTACATTGATAGGGTTTCTCACCAGTATGAATTCTATGATGCTCTTTAAGATGTGAACGACGTCTAAAGGCCTTCCTACATTCTTTACATTCATAAGGTTTCTCACCAGTATGAATTCTATGATGTTCAGTAAGTTGTGAGCCACGAAGAAAGGTTTTCCTACATATCTTACATTCATAGAATTTTTCACCAGTATGAATTCTTTGATGGCAGGTAAGTTGTGAGCTGAGAGTAAAGGCCTTCCCACATTCTTTACATTCATAGTGATTCTCTCTTATATGAAATCTGTGATGTAGATTAAGTTGTGACCTATGAATAAAGGTCATGCTACATTCTTTACATTCATAGAGCTTCTCACCAGAATGGATCTTCTGATGGTGAATAAGTTGAGAACCACGAATAAAAGCTTCCCCACATTCTTTACATTCAAAGGGTTTCTCGCCAGTATGGATTCTCTCGTGTTGAACAAGATAGGAACCACGTTTAAAGGCCTTTCCACATTCCTTACATTTAAGGTGTTTCTCACCAGTGTGAGTTTTCTGATGTCGACTAAGTTCTGAGCCACGAATAAAGGCCTTCCCACATTCTTTGCACTCATAGGGCTTGTCACCAGTGTGACGTTTCTGATGGTAAGAAAGTTGGGAGCCATAAATAAAGGCTTTACCACATTCCTTACATTCATAGGGCTTCTCACCAGTATGAATTCTATGATGTATAATAAGCTGTGAGCACTGAGTAAAGGTCTTTTCACATTCCTTACATTCATAGGGTTTCTCACCAGTATGAATCCTCTGATGTTGAGAAAGATGTGAGCTACGAATAAAGAACTTCCCACAAAACTGACATTCATGAGGTCTCTTGCCAGAGTGAACTCTCTGATGGTAAGCAAAGCTGGAAGAATTGTTAAAGGACTTCCAACATTCCTTACATTCATAGGGATTCTCACCAGTATGCATTCTCTGATGGCGAGCAAGGAATGAGCCACGACTATAGGCCTTCCCACATTCCTTACATTTGTAGGGTTTTTCTCCAGTATAAATGCTCTCTTGTAGAGTAACAGCTGTATGCTGGCTAAAAGTGGGCATGTTTTCACAGGTGATTATCATTTGTCTAAAATACTCCTCATGATTTCCCTGTTCTCTGTCAAACAGGCTTTTGTTTTCCCAATCATCACTGAAACTACAGCCATCAAGTCTATGTCTTGGAAGTCTTTTCTTTCTTTCCCATTGCAATGATTCTTTTTCATAGATGTTCTTTTTTGGAAGTAATTCTTTGGTCCCACAACTAGACTGCAAGTCTGAAAAGTAATAAGAAAGTAAATATTTACTGTTTTTCTTTCAAGGAAAAGAAAATTTCCAGATAGAAATGGGAAAAAGTAGAAAAATACTTAAATAGTTCTCAAATATTACCACACAGTATTTTTTAAATAAGCAATAAGAACACACACAGATAATATAAAATATTTGCATCCCTGCCATGCCAGAGATCCAGGTTCGATTCCCAGAGGCTGCCCATGTTAAATAAATACATACATACATACAAATAAAACATTTGCATCACTTCAGAAAAAGAAATAAAAAGTAAAAAGAAAAAACTCATACATCCCATATCCCTTGCCCCTCCCTCTCACTGACCACTATTTCAATCTACACAATTTGTTTTTAAGGGGGATAATGTTCTAAAAATCATCATGGTGATGAATACACAATTATGTGATGATATTGTGAGCCACTGATTGTACATCATGTTTGGACTATACATACATGAATATCTGTCAATAAAAATATTTTTTTAAAAAAAAGATCCTATAAAAAGGTGATTCAGGTGGTTCAGTAATAGAATGCTCATCTGCCACGCAGGAGACCCAGGTTTGACTCCCAGCCCATTCACCACCACCACCCAAAAAAATCACACATCATTATGACTGAAAGTTGAAAGGGATGTATAGTACCATGTATCTCACTGATTAAATCTACAATTTTAAGTTCTTGCATGAACTATATCAAAGATTTGATATTGGACAAAGGGTCAATAGTAGAGGGGTAAAGGGGGAAAACTAAAATTACATGCTATGACTAATAGTTATAGGAAGACATCAACAGTACCACAGCACTACCAGGGGCAACTAATTGGGGGGTAAGGGCAAGTGATAAACAGTTTTGATTTGGTATTTGGTGACACTGTGTTTGTCTGTTCTTTCTGCTATGGACCATTGAAAATTATCTAAAATTGAGAGTGCTGATGACTGTACAACCAAGTGAGGATACTGTAAGACTTGGGATGTTTATTTTGGACATTACCCATGATGCCCAATAGATGGAGGGAGCATAAGGGTACAATGACTGAGAAGCAGAGTGGCGAACTGTGATACATTTTATATGATGGAATATGGTGTGGCTATAAAAAGGAAAGCCATTTACAGCAAACTGAGTCCATGACAAACTCTGGCATCTGTTCTGTAACTTCTTGTTGAAGTGTGCTTTAAAAATTATTGCTTTTTTCTTTCTTTGCTTTGTATATATGTTATATTTTACAATTAAAAAAACATTTTAAAAAATAATAAAGCACATAGAGATGAGAAAAAATAGCTGGGCAAAAAAAAGGAACAAGTCACTGGACAGTGATACAAATGATCAGAAGTGTTTTTAAAAATAGATATTTTGTGGGAAGGATAAATATACATTAGTGTAAATACAAAAGAGCAAACAAAAAAGAACTGGAACTTAAGAACTCTTTAAGGAGCATTCACTGGGGAAGAACAAGGGCACCTCCCACTTTGAAATAGAAGAGAAATTAAGATAAGGATTGCACAGAGAATGATCATTGGGTATATAGGGGGATTTTGCTGAATAGATCTTACTTTCCATCCAAGGTATCAGGCCTTTTCTCCATAGGCCATGACCTCTAAGAGGAGCTTTCCAACAAAAATTTCAAAGGTGTTGGAACATTCCTTTATCAAATCAGCCCTCACTCACCTGAGCACTGTCTTCCTATCACATCCCTTGCAACCATCCAAGGCTCCTTCCCTTGCTCCAATAAAGAGATCACATCTGGCTTAGAAATGGAATATCCTGCTCACAATAAAAGAAATGGAACTTTATCATGCTCTAGAATTTCCAGTACTCAAATGCTGTCTTCTGGACACAAAGGGAAAGAGGCAATAACAGAAAGGACAAGAGAGAGGAAGAAAGGTCTTTTGAAGGTACCAATGGAACTGCCTGTTCTCAAATCTGAAAAGCACAAAACACCCCCTTTAAGAAAGGGAAGGGAAATTGACTGATCCACATGAGAGATAACCCAGAAATGCATAAGGAAGCAAGAATAAATTTGAGAAATATTTGGGGCTGGACATTCTTACCCACTGAAACCAGGTTGCTGTAGTTCTGTAACATCATCTCTCTGTACAAATCCTTCTGAGAAGAGTCCAGGCATTCCCACTCTTCCTGAGAGAAATCTATAGCCACATCCTTGAATATCACCAACCCCTGGAATAACAAATTTATGTAGTACCAGTAAAATTTAAAAATATATTTTAAGATGAAAGAATAGGATATGGAGAATAGGAAGGCACTGAAAGAAAAGAAAAGGTAAAATAGGCTAAAGCTAGAAAAATGTGGTAGAGCACAGTGAAAAAATTATATTCTACTGCTGCATCAAAACCTCATTCTAATGGGGGGGGGGATTTCCATTATCCTTTCATTCCTGGGAGTGAGTAAAATCTATGTGGAGATTCCCAAATAAATAATACAATGTTTACAAAATACAAAGCTTGACAATGACCAAATTGTCAAAAATATGAATCTCTCATTTCCCTTGAGAATGTCCTTCTGAGAATACAGGATTTGGCTGAGGGAGCCAGAATGGTGGCTTAACAAAGTGTGGGATTTAGTTTGTCCTCCAGAACAGCTAATAAATAGCTAGAAACAATACAGAACAACTGTTGGGGCCACATCAGTGACCAGACACACAGCGTACCCCAGTCTGGAACAGCTGGACCGGCTACGAGGCCCCCCAGAACCATGAGTTCCCCAAGCCATGGTGGCCAGCGCCCCTCCCTCACAGGCTGCTTCCCAGAGGGGAAAGGAGAGAGACTTTACCATCAGCAGGGGCTGAGCACAACCAAATACCAATTATGGAATTGAGTAACAGATTCTGACTACTAAAAATTGGCCCCCAGCTCAGCTGAACCTTGAGTAAAAGCAGAGGTCATTGGTCTTTGCCCTGGCACAGAGGGGGCAGGGCTGACAGAAAAAGAAAAAAGAAAAAAAGGGTTTTTTTGGATCTGAAAAGGTCTGGGCCCTGCAAGAAAGGAGGGGGCACATAGGACCTGGAGATACACAGAGCAACATACCAACTTAAGCTCCTGATTGGCAAACCTGAGGAACAGGGTCCTGCTCTGAAAAGGATTTTTCTTTTTTTCTTTTGTGTCTGGGTTTCTATGGATTGATTACTCTTTGGATATAGCTGCAAGTCTTCTCCGCTCCACTGCCCCAGGCATAGGCAAAAACAGGTTTGTTGGAGAGCTTGTCTGGAGCCTGTGCCTTCCCCAGGAGAGGAATGGGCCCAGCTCAAGTGGAATCCCTCCCTCAAGGAATTCCCACGGTCTGGAAAAGGGAAGCAATTAAAGCCAGCCTACAACCTCTCCTCTGTCTTCACCACGGTCCAAGCAGGGAGAATCTGCTGAAGTTAACAGTACCACATCACTTTATGCTGGTGGGACCAGCATAAAAGTACCACATACTGGGCAGGGTAGGAAAAATGGAAAGTCCAGAGACTATATAGGAAAGTCTATTAATCTTCTGCGTCTCACCCTCACGGAAAATTGACACAGATAACTCTTTCCTCCTGAGAGGAGATCAGGTGGGTCTGGGAAAATCTGACTGGGGTGTATAATACCTAAGTTGACTCTCTTAAGGGGTGGGTTTTTAAAAAAAAAAAAAAAAAAAAAAAACAAGAACTGAAAAGTTCTGATCTATTAAATAAAACCTAAGCTAGAGGACTGAACCGAATGTCAAAGAACAGATAGACAACAAAGTCATCCAGCAAGAAAATCCTAGGGAAATAAAAGTGAAAACAATTGTAGGAGCCAAGGGTTAAAACAAGACCTGCAGAATTTGTTGGGAGCAGCTGGCATCAGAGTGGTGGCAAGAAATTGAGGAGATTGTTATCTGCTTAATTGGAGGACAGTCTGAGTGGAAGAGAATGTTTGTTTCTTCTTTAACCCCAAGGTCTTGTTAGCTATCTCTTGTATGAAGGGAGTAATATACTGAAAAGTAGGCACTCTGTTTTATCTCGAAATGTACACATGCTTTTAGTCACGTAAACCCTGAAGTATATAAGCAGGACCTAGTTAAGAATAAAGTTGTCTGTTGATTGTTAAAGTTAAGCTTCAGACCCCCTGATCCTGTCTGTCTCTTTCTTTCTTTCTTTCTTTCTTTCTCTCTCTCTCTCTCTCTCTCTCTCTCTCTCTCTCTCTCTTTCTTTCTTTCTTTCTTGTCATTCCTTAATATCCTTCAAGCTTCATTTCACAGGAAGCAACAAACAATCTCCAGAATAAACTAATTAAGGTAATTAAATGCCCAGATGCCAGCAAAAAATAATGAATCACACTAGGAAAACTGAAGAAATGGCCCAGTCAAAGGAACACATCAACAATTCAAATACAGGATTTGAAACAATTAATTCAGAATGTTCGAACAGACATGGAAAATCTTATCAAAAAATCAAATTAATGAATTGAGGGAGGATATAAAGAAGGAAAGGAATGAACAAAAAGAAATCTTTTCAGGCAAAAAGATTTGTCTGAAAAAACAAATCACAGAACTTAGGGAATGAAAGGCACAGTAGAAGAGATGAAGAAAACAATGTAAACCTACAATGTCAGATCACAAGAGGCAGAAGATAGGATTAGTGAACTGAAGGACCAGACATCTGAAATCTGACAAGCAAAAGAAAATATAGGGAAAAGAATGGGAAAATATCAGCAGGGACTCAGGGAACTGTATGACAACATGAAGTACACAAATATACATATTGTGGGTGTCCCAGAAGGAGAAGAAAAGGGAAAAGGAGGAGAAAAACTAATGGAGGAAATTATCACTGAAAATTTCCAAACCCTTATGAAATACTTAAAAGTACAGATCCAAGAAGTGCAGCAAACCCCAAAGAGAATAGATCCAAATAGACGTACTCCAAGACACTTACAAATCAGAATGTCAGATGTCAAAGAGAAAGAGAGACTCTTGAAAGCAGCAAGAGAAAAGCAATCCATCACATACAAGGGAAGCCAAATAAGACTATATGTAGATTTCTATATGTAGATTTTTTTGCCATGGAGGCAAAAAGACAGTGGGAGGATATATTAAAGATACTAAATGAGAAAAACTGCCAACCAAGAATTCTATATCCAGCAAAAGTGTCCTTCAAAAATGAGAGGGAAATTGAAACATTTTCAGAAAAAAATTCACTCAGAGAATTTGTGACCAAGAGACCAGCTCTGCAAGAAATACTAAAGGGAGCACAAGAGACAGATATGAAAAGACAGGAGAGAGAGGTGTGGAGAAGAGTATAGAAATGAAGACTATCAGTAAAGGTAAAAAGAAGAAAAATGAGATGTGACATATAAAATCCAAAAGGCAAAATGGTAGAACAAAGTACTGTCCATACAGTAATAACACTAAATGTTAATGGATTAAACTCCCCAATCAAAAGACATAGACTGGCAGAATGGATTTAAAAACAGGACCCATCTATATGCTGTCTACAGGAAATGCATCTTAGACCCAAGGATAAACATAGGTTGAAAGTGAAAGGTTTCAAAAAGATATTCCATGCAAATAACAATCAGAAAAGAGCAGGAGTGGCTATACTAATATTCAACAAATTAGACTTCATATGTAAAACAGTTAAAACAGACAAAGAAGGACACTATGTATTAATAAAAGGAACAATTCAACAAGAAGACATAACAATCATAAATATTTATGCATCAAGCCAGAATGCTCCAAAATATATGAGGCAAACACTGAAAAGAGAAATAGACACATCTACCATAATAGTTGGAGACTTCAATTCCCCACTCTCATCAATGGACAGAACGTCTAGACAGAGGATCAATAAAGAAACAGAAGTTTAATAATACTATAAATGAACTAGACTTAGACATATATAGAACATTACATCCCACAAAAGCAGGATACACCTTTTTCTCAAGTGCTCATGGATCATTCTCGAGGATACACCACATGCTGGGTCACAAAACAAATCTCAGTAAATTTAAAAAGATTGAAATCATACAAAACACTTTCTCAGATCATAAAGGAATGAAGCTGGAAATCAATAATAAGCAGAGTGTTAGAAAATTCACAAATATGTGGAGGCTCAACAACACAGTCTTAAACAACCAGCGGGTCAAGGAAGAAATTACAAGAGAAATCAGTAAATATCTCAAGGCAAATGAAAATGAAAACACAACATATCAAAATTTATGGGATGTAGCAAAGGCAGTGCTAAGAGGGAAAGTTATTGCCCTAAATGCCTATATCAAAAAAGAAGAAAGAGCAAAAAACAAGGAATTAACTGTCCACTTGGAAAGACTAGAGAAAGAATAGCAAACTAACCCCAAAGCAAACAAGAGGAAAGAAATAATGATGATTAGCAGAAATAAATGAAATTGAGAACATGAAAACAATCAAGAAAATCAACAAAACAAGAAGTTGGTTCTATGAGAAAATCAATAAGATTGATGGACCCATAGCAAGGTTGACAAAAAGAAGAGAGAGGATGCAAATAAATAAAATCTGAAATAGAAGAGGAGATATAACCACTGACCCCACAGAAATAAAGGAAGTAATGAGAGGATACTATGGGCAACTTTATGCTAATAACCTAGACAATGTAGATGAAATGACAACTTCCTGGAAAGGGATGAATAACCAACATTGACTCGAGAAGAAACAGACGACCTCAATAAACCAATCACAAGTAAAGAAATTGAATAAGTCATTAAGAAGCTCCCCAAAGGGCACAAATGAAATCAGAAAGAAAAACAGATGATAAAGACTGATATGGTATAATCTAGGAATGCCTAGAGTGTATAATGATAGTGACTACATGTACAAATTTAAAAAATTTTTTTGCATGAGGAAGAACAAAGGAATGTCATTACTACAGGGTGCTGAAATAGATGATAGTTAATATTTTAAAATTTTACCTTATGTGTGAGACTAAAGCAAAAAATGTTTATTTGGTACAAAATTTATATTTTCACTAGTGTATTTCCTAATATAACTTATGTAGACAGCTTAATTGAACACCATAAGTACATGAAACCTTGGGTAGGACATGAGATTTTGTTGGCTTGTCCAGAGTGATACATGAAACCTTGGGTAGGACATGAGATTTTGTCAGCTTGTCCAGAGTGATGCCCCGATAAATCCAAGAGTGATTTGAACACTGAATAAAAAAGTATTTGCAAAATCCCCTTCGGGGAATGGTGTGAAAGGGGGAAAATTCAACTTCCCCAAGTTGAATTCCTGATATTCTCACAAGCAGTGTGAACAATCAAAGCTATAGGCTGAGCCCCCAATCTTGGGGTTTGTTCATATGAAATTTAACCCCACAAAGGGTAGGTCAAGCCTACTTAAAATTAGGCCAAAGAGTCACCCCCAAGAGAACCTCTTTGTTGCTCAGATGTGGCCTCTCTCTCCAGCCAACACAACAAGCAAACTCACCACCCTCCCCCATCTACGTGGGACATGACACCCAGGGGTGTGGACCTTCCTGGCAACGTGGGACAGAGATCCTGGAATGAACTGAGACTCAGCATCAAGGGATTGAGAAAAACCCTAGAATGAGCTGAGAATTAACATCAAGGGATTGAGAGAACCTTCTAGACCAAAAGGGGGAAGAGTGAAATGAGACAAAATAAAGTGTCAATTGCTGAGAGATTCCAAACAGAGTCGAGAGGTTATCCTGGAGGTTATTCTTATGCATTAAATAGATATCACCTTGTTAGTCAAGATATAGTAGAGAGGCTGGAGAGAACTGCCTGAAAATGTGGAGCTGTGTTCCAGTAGCCATGTTTCTTGAAGATGATATAGCTTTCACAATGTGACTGTGTGATTGTGAAAACCTTGTGTTTGATATGCAGTTTGTCTGCCTTATCAACAGATGAGTGAAACATATGGAGTGAAGGTGAATAATGGGGGAACGAATGTTCAGATTAACTTAGATTGAGGTATTGGTGATTAATGTGGGGAGGGGTAATGGGTGTGGTATGTGTGAATTTTTTTCTGTTGTCTTTTTATTTCTTTTTCTGAATTGATGCAAATGTTCTAAGAAATGATCATGATGATGAATATGCAACTATGTAATGATATTGTGAATTACTGATTATATATGTAGAACGGAATGATCATATTTAAGAATGTTGGCGTTTCCTGTCATTTTTTTAATTTTTTAATTAATAAAAAAATTTTTAAATAAATAATAGGAGAAACAAATGTTAAAATAAATTTAGTAATTGAAATGCTAGTGATCAATGAAAGGGAGGGGTAAGGGGTATGGTATGTATGAATTTTTTCCTGTTTTTATTTCTTTTTCTGAATTGATGCAAATGTTCCAAAAAATGATCATGATGATGAATATGCAACTATGTGATGATGTGAATTACTGATTATATATGTAGAACGGAATGATCATATGTTAAGAATGTTTGTGTTTCTTTCTTGTCATATTTTTTAAAAAAACTTTAAAAATTAACAAAAAAATTTTTTTAATAATAGAGGGAACAAATGTTAAAATAAATTTAGTAATTGAAATGCTAGGATCATTGAAAGGGAGGGGTAAAGGGTATGGTATGTATGAATTTTTTTCTGTTTTCTTTTTATTTCTTTTTCTGAATTGATGCAGATGTTCTAATAAATGATCATGATGAATATACAACTAAAAAAAAAAAAAAGAATACAGTATTTGAAGAACCAGGAACTAAAGTGTGGCTGACCTGGGAACGCAAGGGTTTCAGAACTGGAAAGACTGAGTTTGGGCCTTCCTTTTACTCTAATTTTTTAAAAACAAACTCCAGATTACAGAATATTTATAAGACAGGCTTGAATGTGTTTCTGACAAACAAGGACATTCCCCCATATAACACAAAACAACCATCAAAATCAGGAAATTAACATTGATATACTATCACCTATCCTCTGACAAACCATTCCAATTTTAGCGATTGTCCCAATAATGTCTTCATTGCAAAAGGAGTTCAAAATCATGCCATGTCTCTCTAGCCTCCTTCAGTCTGGATACATTCTTCAGTCTTTCCTTGATTTTCATGTACTTGACAATTATGAAGATTATAAGCCAGTTATTTTCTAGAATATCCTTCAATTTGATTGTGTCTGATGTTTTCTCATGATTATATTCAGATTATACTCCTTTGGCAGGAAAGTCACAGAACTTGATAATAGGTTCTTAGTACATCACATCAGGTGACACACAGCTTGTCCCACTACTAATAATATTCACTTGGATCATTTAATGAAGGCAGTATCTGCCAAACTTATCCAAGGGAAGAATTTTGAGAATGTGTAAATACCCCATTCCTCATAAAACTTTCAATATATTCATTGATTTATTTCTATCAATATGAATTTATGGTTTCTAACTATGGAAGAAGGGAGTTACAAACATAGAAATTGGAAGAATTAGTATGAACTCATGGTTTCCAATATATATAGTCAGATATATAAATTAGTATAGATAAATACTGTTTTCTAAGAAATAGAAAATGGGCTCCTCAGAGAAACGGCAAACATCAGGGTAAAGAACAAAATGAGCATGGAAAATCTCATTATGTAGGAAAGTAAGAAAGTGCTCAAAGACTGATTGGGACATGTTCTGAAGGACACAGAAGCCAGTCTAAAGGGTCTCTTACTTCCAAATCAAGGATAATTTGAAAATGAAAGTAATGTATTATAAGCTATTGAATTAAAAAAGGAGAGCAAGTCCTAGGTAGAGAACAGTTAGGTAAGAGATTCTTAAATGTGAAATAAAGAATGTTGATGTGACTTAAAACAAAAAAAAAACACCTGAATTTCAGGAAGGAAAGAAGAAATCCCTACTCACAGAAGCCATGGCTTTTTGAGTTCCAGGATCTAATAACCCTCATCTGGGGGGTTCTCTTGGAGAAGCAGGGTCCTGAGAAGGCAGACCTGGAGAAAAGAAAGCAGCCATGAGAGACGGGCTTTTTTCCAAGCTTTTAGACTGACCAAGTTAGAATGAATTATTTCTCTCCATCCTTTTCCTCCACTGACATTTATTAAGGGAAATAAAAAGAAACATTGAAAATCTCAGTCCTACCAGAAATTCAGAGAACCCAGCATGGATTCAAGGCAAATCTTCAATAGATCTTGGAAACCAAGCACTTTAATAGGAGAAATTCACCTATTCCATGATACTGATCAAGATCCAAAAGATAACACTTTTTAAACTTTTTCTGAATAAAACATCCTCTCTACCATTGTAGACCCTGAACCAGACTTGCCCAGGTGGCAACCTATGGCCACAGAATCTGCATGGCCCTAAATCTATTAATTGACTTGTAACTAAATACGTTTGCAAAAAGAAAACTCCAGGCCCAGATAGCATGACTATTTCCTTACAAAGACCTTGCACCGAAATTTACAGCAGCCAGTTCTATAATAGCCAAAAATTGGAAACAACCCAAATGTCCACGAACAGGTGAATAGACAAATTGTAATATGTCTATATAATGGAATACTCCTCAATGATTAAAATGAATGAACTATTGATATATACAGCCACGTGGATGAATTTCAAAATAATTATACTGAATGAAAAAAGTCAGACAAAGGGTACACAGTCTATGTTACATTTATATAAAATTCTAGAAAATGTAAACTAATCTATAATGACAGAAAGTAGACCAGTGATTGCCTGTGGATAGCAGGGACAGGGAATGGTAAAAGGAAGGATTACAAAGGGGTGTAAGGAAAATTTGGGTAATGATATATTCACAAGTGTATTCATATGTAAACATATCAAATTTTGCACTTTAAACATGAGCAGCTTATTGTATGTTAATTACACCACAATAAAGCTATTAAAAAGAAAAAGAAAACAGAACATACCACAGGCTTCCATGTCTAATAAAGTAATTAACATTGTGCAAGTGTAAAACACTTGTGTTATAAAAGCAATGTTTGGAAAATAAGAAATTATTTTAAAAGGTTACAAAATGCTAGTTAGTTTCCTTTCCCCACTTCTCTCCCTTAAGTTGCCTTTACCAGCTAAAGGGTCACCTATATATTGTCAATGTCAAGTTCTTAGAAAATGTATTTAATCCTCTTAAATACACTCAGTACTGAAATGTCTGTATTTATTTCAGTAAGTGCAGTAAGTTCTATTGAATACAGAGTACAAGCTATAATCAAAGGATGGAGAGGACCTTTACCACTATATCTCAAGCTGCAAGATTTTTCTCCAGTTTCTTTGTTTTAGACAGTTTTTGAATTCTTTAACTTTTACTGCGTGTGCTGAATACTGCATATGTATTATTCTGATTGTTTGCTCTAGCTTACTACCAATAAAAGTCCTGTTTATCACAAAATTGGAAAAAATTATATATATATATTATATATATTGATATATAAATTATATATGTATTATATGTATAATAATATATACAAATATATTAGAAAGAAAATTGTTAAATTAGGTAAAGGGTATATAAGCATTCTCTCAACTTTTTATATGTTTGAAATTTTTCATGGTAAAAAGCTGGGGGGGCAGTATATCTCATAAGTACAATCAATTGGATTTGGTCACTAACTGCATAAGGAGGAATGGCAGAAGGGGTTAATCAGAGATGACTCCAGGTTTTCAGACTTGGTGCATGAAGACATTATTCTGTGATTTGATCACTTTTTATCTTCCCAACAATCCTGAAGACTAGGTGAAGTAGGTTTTATTTTTCACATTATATAGGAGAGGGAACAGATCAACCCAGACATTATAACACATGATCAGCAACACGTGGCAGATATTAAAATTGTTAGGTCTCGGTATCTGAGGGGTGGGAGTATTTTGGAGTTCTTTGGGTTTTGAATTACTTTTGCAACTATCCCATAAGTTTCAAATTCTTTCAAAATAACAGTTTAAAGAAAAAAGGAAATTATGAGACTTGCTCAAAGTCACATACTGGTAAGTGGTAGAGATGTGCTTAGAACCCCAGATTTTTTAAAGTTTTAATATTGGTAAAATATACATAATATAAAGCCATTTGAATACTTTTGTTTGTTTGTTTGTTTTTGCATAGGCAGGCACCGGGAATTGAACCTGGGTCTCCAGCAAGGCAGGCAAGAATTCTGCCACTGAGCCACTGTTGTATCGCCCAATAATTTTTTTTTAATGCTTAAAAAATGTCTTTATTTTTATGAGTTCACAGTTACATAGGGAAGGGAGATACAAGAACATAGAAAAAAACTACCTGTCCTGTTTTGAAACTGTTATGTACTCCAGAAAAGCCATTTACTTTTTTTTATTAATTAAAAAAAAATTAACAAACAAAACAATATCATTCCATTCTACATATATAATCAGTAATTCTTAATATCATCACATAGTTGCATATTCATCATTTCTTAGAACATTTTCATCGATTTAGAAAAAGAAATAAAAAGACAACAGAAAAAGAAATAAAACGATAACAGAGAAAAAAAGTTATAAATACCATATCCCTTAACCCTCGCTTTCATTTACCACTAGCATTTCAAACTAAATTTATTTTAACATTTGATCCCCCTATTATTTATTTTTATTCCATATGTTCTACTCTTTTGTGGATATGGTAGATAAAAGGAGTATCAGACATAAGGTTTTCACATTCACAGAGTCACATCGTGAAAGCTATATCATTGTTCAATCATCATCAAGTAACATGGCTACTGGAACACAGCTCTACATTTTCAGGCAGTTCCCTCCAGCCTCTCCACTACATCTTGAACAACAAGGTGATATCTACTTAATGCGTAAGAATAACCTCCAGGATAACCTCTCGACTCTGTTTGGAATCTCTCAGCCATTGACACTTAGTCTCATTTCACTCTTCCCCGTTTTGGTCGAGAAGGTTCTCTCAATCCCTTGATGTTAATTCTCAGCTCATTCTAGGGTTTTTCTCAATCCCTTGATGCTGAGTCTCAGTTCATTCCAGGATCTCTGTCCCACGTTGCCAGGAAGGTCCACACCCCTGGGAGTCATGTCCCACGCAGAGAGAGGGAAGGTACCGCCCAATAATTTTTTTTTTTTTTTACATGGGCAGGCACCGGGAATCGAACCCGGGTCCTCTGGCATGGCAGGCAAGTGTTCTTGCCTGCTGAGCCACCGTGGCCCACCCCCGCCCAATAATTTTTAAGTGTAGAATTCAGTAACATACAATACTGCAGAGTGTTAAAAATAAATGGTAATTAATATTTTAAAACTTAAACCTATGTGTGAAACTAAAGCAAAAAATGTTTATTTGGTATAAAATTTATATTTTGACTAGTGCATTTCCTAATATAACTTATGTGGACAGCTTAACTGAACACCGTAAGTACATGGAACCTTGGGTAGAGCATGAGATTTTGTAGGTTTGTCCAGAGTGATGCCCTGATAAATCCCAGAGTGATTTAAACAGTGAATGAAAAAGTATTTGCAAAGTCCCCTTGGGGAAATGGTGAGAAAGGGGGAAAACTCAACTTCCCCAAGTGGAGAATTCTTGATGTTCTCACAAGCAATGGAGAGAACCAAAACAATAGGCTGAGCCCTAATCTGGAGGTCTGTTCATATGAAACTTAACCCCACAAAGGATAGGCTAAGCCTACTTAAAATTAGGCCTAAGAGTCACCCTCAGAGAATCTCTTTTGTTGCTCAATTGTGGCCTCTCTCTCTCTCAGCCAACATAACAAGCAAACTCACTGCCCTCCACCTCTCTACAAGGGACTCCCAGGGGGTTGGACCTTCCTGGCAACATGGGACAGAAATCCTAGAATGAGTGGAGACTCAGCATCAAGGGACTGAGAAAACCTTCTCGACCAAAAGGGGGAAGAGCTAAATGAGACAAAATGAAGTGTCAATGGCTGAGAGATTCCAGAGTCAAGAGGTTATCCTGGAGGTTATTCTTACGCATAATATAGATATCACCTTTTTAGTTAAGGTGGAATGGAGAGGCTAGAGGGAACTGTCTGAAAATGTAAAGCTGTGTTCCAGTAGCCATGTTTCTTGAAGATGATTGTATAATGATACAGCTTTTGCAATGTGACTGTGTGATTGTGACAACCTTGTGTCTGATGCTCCTTTTATCTACCTTTTAGATAGTATGTTAGTTAGATTCAGTTGTCAACTTGGCCAGGTGAGCATACCTAGTCTTGTTGCTGTGGACATAAGCCAATGGTATGTGAACCTCATCTGTTGCTAATTACATCTGCAGTCAGCTAGGAGGCATGTCTGCTGCAATGAGTGCCATTTGACTTAATTGGCTGGTGCTTAAATGAGAGAATGCATTGTAGCACAGCCTAGCAGCTCAGCATTCCTCATCTCAGCACTAGCAGCTCAGCCCAGGCCTTTGGAGATGCAGAAAGAAGTCACCCCAGGGAAAGTTGTTGGGACCCAGGGGCCTGGAGAGAAGACCAGAAGAGACCATCTTGTGCCTTCCATGTAAGAAAGAACCTCAGTGGAAAGTTAGCTGCCTTTCCTCTGAAGAACCAACAAAATAAATCCCCTTTTATTAAAGGCCAATCCATCTCTGGTGTGTTGCATTCCGGCAGCTAGCAAACTAGAACAGATAGATAAATAGATTTTTTAAAAAAAGATACCTGGTTTTACTACCAGATGAGTAAAACATATGGATTAAAAATAAATTTTAAAAATAGAGGGAACAAATGTTAAAATAAATTTAGTAGATTGAAATGCTAGTGATCAATATAAGGGAGGAGTAAGGGGTATGGAATGTATAATTTTTTTCTGTTTTCTTTTTATTTCTTTTTATGAATTGATGCAAATGTTCTAAGAAACGATCATTGTGCTGGTTTGATAGGATGTATGTCCCCTAGAAAGGCCATGTTTTAATCTAAATCCCATTTCATAAAGTCAGAATAATCCCTATTCAATACTGTATGTTTAAAACTGTAATCAGATTATCTCCCTGGAGATGTGATTTAATCAAGAGTGGTTGTTAAACTGGATTAGGTGATGACATGTCTCCACCCATTTGGGTGGGTCTTGATAAATTTCTGGAGTCCTATAAAAGGGGAAACATTTTGGAGAATGAAAGATTCAGAGAGAGCAGAGCAGAATGACACAGCTACGAGAATCAGAGTCCACCAGCCAGCAACCTTTGGAGATAGAAGGAACATGCCTCCCAGGAGAAGAAGCTAGCATATGACGCCATGCTCACCATGTGCCCTTCCAGATGAGAGCGGAACCCTGACCGTGTTCACCATGTGCCTTTGCAGACAAGAGAGAAACTCTGTGTTCACCATGTGCCTTCTCACTTGAGAGAGAAACCCTGAACTTCATCGGCCTTCCTGAACCAAGGTGTCTTTCCCTGGATGCCTTAGATTGGACATTTCTATAGCCTTGTTTTAATTGGGACATTTTCTCAGCCTTAGAACTGTAAACTAGCAACTTATTAAATTCCCCTTTTTAAAAGCCATTCCGTTTCTGGTATATTGCATTCCTGCAGCTAGCAAACTAGAACAATCATGATGGTGAATATAAAACTATGTGATGATATTGTGAGTTATTGATTATATATCAAGAATGGAATGATCATATGGTAAGAATGTTTGTGTTTGCATATTGTTATGTTGAATTAAAAATTAATTAATTAATTTTAAAAAAAGAATGCAGTGACATAATGTACCCTGACAATGTTATGTAACCTTCACCATTATGTATTTCCAGACTCTTTTCATCATCCCTAACATACCAGTAAGTGGAGAGATGAGTCTAGGACCCCAGAATTTTGAATCTTAGTGCAGAGTACTTTTCTCTTCAGATCTGCCTCCCCCTTGTTACCACATCATTGCTCACTGTGGAGAGCAGGAAATTGAGGGAGGAATAAATGCAGTTAGGAGTTGATAAGAAAAGGAAATTAAAACCCTCTGCCTGGGGTGGACCACAGTGGCTCAGCAGGCAGTGCTCTCACCTGCCATGCCAGAGACCTGGGTTCAATTCCCGGTGCCTGCCCATGCAAATAAAACAAAAACAAAAACAAAAACCCTCTGCATGTGCTTTGGTACAGCAGAAAGAATTAGTAGATAACTCTCTTCTACAAAGTACTAGATAGGAAAACCTTGGCCATGATGAGGCTAGAGAGATAGCTAAAAAATATTAGCAGGACTCGGGGGTTGGGGGGAGAGAGAACAGCTATAAACAGAAGGAAGAAAATTCCAAGTGGACTGAAGATTTAAATATTTAATTTAAAAATGCAAAATACCACAGAAAAATACAGGTGAGTACTTTTCTAACTTAGAAATAGAGAATAAAACAAGAAAGGTATAAAAGAAAGGGGGAAATATGCCTAAAAGCATTTTTTTTTTAATGTTCCTGTAAAATAAACCAAGGAATTGACAACAAGTGAGGGAAAAGTTTTTAACACACATGACAGACCAAGGAAAATAATTTAAGGAAATGGCCAAGTTTCTAAATTTTTGTAATGTGACCATATTATTTTCAATATCAGGAAAGAATGTTTAAGTTCTTTTCATTGCAGTGGAATGAATGTGGTCTATATCCAGGAAGATGTACATTCTAAATAAAGGAAAAATTATGAAAAAATAACATGTTTATTGACCCAGGAAGTGACCAGCAAGAAAATTAATGTACCTGAAGCAAATAACACCCATATGTTCTTGAATGCCCTTTGGGCTAGAGATAAATCTTTCTTAAAACATAGAAACTCTTACTTCAGGCTGTTCTATGAATAACAAACTTGGATAAGCGCAATTTAAAGAATCGGCAACAATGTACACAAATCAAAGAGCACAAGATATAAGATAAATGTGAGTTCCACTCTTTCCCCCACTGAATCACTTACTTCAAAATTCTTATGGATTACACCCTAACAAAATATCTTACAAATCTCTTCATTGGTTGGAACCTTTATAAAATGTCTTCCAAATATCTTGCAAATCTATACTTTAGAAAATGGAACTTAATGCTACTCACTCAATATTTCTTAAACTGTATTGTTCCTTATTAACAGTGCCATTTAATGTAACATGATAAACATTTTTTGTCATTATGAATAATTTTATAATAGTAATTTTATTAGGTACATATTCTATCATGTGGACACAGAATGATTTACTTTACAATGTATCTATTATTAGATGTGAACTCTGAACTGCTTCTTTGTACATACATAATACTGTGTATCTCTAAGAATGTACATGAAATAAATGTCCAGAAGTAAAATCACTGAAGATCAAAGGTCATTTCAAGGTATTGCAGTCTTTGATTCTACACAAATGATTCTAAATCTTTTGGGGCTATCCTCCCTTTGAAGGAAATTATGAAAATAGATTATTTTCTCAGAAAAAACACACCCATAAAAATGGCCCAAATTTTACATTCAATTTAATATTAAGAGCCTATCTGTGAGTCAATACCATATATTCTTTAAAAATTTTCCCCAGTACCAAGCAAAGTGCCTTGCATGAACTAGAAAATCAAACATTGGTTAAAAATATAAGTGATGGAAAAAGAAAAATATTGGTAGTTCATAATAGTTAATAAATTTTGAATGCACATATTCTATGACCTAACAACTTAAAATCTAGCTGTTTACCCTATAGATATACTTAGTGATGTGCAAAATTATGTATACAGAGATATTAAGCTCAGAATTATTTGCAGTAGCAAAACATTAGAAACAGTGTAAATCTCCAATTATAGGGTGGGCAGGTAAACTACATTATATTCATATAAGGAATACTAGGAACCCCCAAAAGAATAAAGACCATCTCTAGTATTAATAGAAACAATCTCCAGGATAGCCTATTAACATGTAAAAAAATTTAAAAATTAAACAAAGTATACAAATCATTGGTGGAGAGGTTGTACTATCTTTTGTGTCCCAAAATAGAAAAAAAAAACAGAAAATGATAAAGATGACAGATTTGCTTGCATTTGCATTATCTATAGAGGATATTCAAAAGATATCAATATCGTTGGTTGTATCTGTGGAGGGAATAGGGTGCCTTGGGGTCAGGAATGGAAAAACTTTTCATACTATACACTCACACTTTTTGAATTTCTATGCTGTGTGAAAGGGTTACCAATTTTTAATGTTAATAATAGTTTAAAGATAAAATAAAAAGTTATCAGATTTCCTCTAGGAAAGATACTTTTCTAAGATTTCTGATGGAGGGTAAGATTGAGCATTAAGTACTGTCAATAAACAACAAGGTGACCAAGAGGGAACCACTGAACGCAAGGGAGAGGATAAAACTGGGTTTTTTTTAATCTACTCCAACACTATCGAATAGAAGAAAATGTAATGCAAGCCCTACATGTAATTTAAAGTTTTCTAGTAGCCACATTTTTTTAAAAAAAAGGTAAAATTAATTTTAATAATATACTCCATTAATCTAATATTTCTAAAATATCATTTCATCATTAAATCAATAGTAAAGAAATACAAATGAGATAATTTTGGAGATAAATTTTTTCCTACTAAGCCTTAGAATTCTGGCTTAGTACACACCTCAATTGTGATCAATCACATTTCAAGTGCCCAGTAGCCACTAGTGGCTAGTAGCTACCATATTGCACAACAAAGGCTTTGGGTCCCAACTGACTCATAAAAGAATGCCTAGAAAAAAGATCACTTTATAGGTCTGGTTAAGAATTCTCAGGAGAAGGAAAACAAACATATGCTCTGAAAAACAAGAAGGCATTTTCAGGGAAGAAAGAAAGTAGCCACTCATCTCATAGCTTGCAGCTCACCATGGTTTCTTTCCTTGACTTCTGGGCACATTTCTTGGAGAAGGGCAGAAGTGGAAGAGGGGGAAAGAATCATGGAAAACTGAGCCCTTCTTGAAGCCCAGACTGACCAAGAAAAATCACAGCCTCACTCCTCCTTCCCACTATTTGTTACAGACCCATGGAGGGAGTCTGGGCAACAAGTTCCTTCCAGGATTAGAGAAGGACCAAATTTCATGACAAAGGGGCCATGATAGGGTAATCCAAAGGATCCAGGGCTTCTCCTTTTCTCATCCCAGGATCTAACCTGGGGGTCACTTCCAGCTCTATATTTTCATCCTAAGACCTAATATAGGGCATGGAAACTCTTCACCTAAAACTTTACTCTGGGTTCACATTCCTACTTGGGGGCCATTTCTCTGGAACTGAGGCCCCTGTCACAATAACGTGAGAGAAAGGAGGAATAGCAGAGATCTCATAGCCACAAGTCCTTGGAACCCTAGTATTCACCATTGGTCTTAGGGTGCACATGACTCACTTCCATGATGCTCAGTTGGTGGCAGCTCCTGCCTGGGTACAGAGGAAGGAAATACCAAGAAAAACTATAGAGGATTTGCTCCTGGGAAGATATGGAGGCACTTTCGTGAAAACAGGCCAGGCACTAATATCAGTCCTGGAAGCACAAACAAAAATCATTTTCTCTGGATCACCCATCTCCTGTCAGTTAAACTCCTACGGCCAACACTGACCAATGGCCAACTCATAGCCTCACACAAAGATCCACAAAAGCACCATCATTCAGCCAACAGAGATCTCAGAAACACTGAAATGAAGATGGGATCCTCACATACACGCGCTTCACACCCAAACACTTACGTGAATGAGTAACAACAAATAGTAACACACAGCCATACTCACCATTCACTTTTTCCCTCACAGAAGCACAACAGCACTACCACACAATCGCAAACCCATTAGAGACCCCCAGAAACACTGAAATGAAAGCATTCTCCTCCCACCTGGTTCACCAGCGAATACCTATTGTCAGTAACACAAATGTTGACATACAGCCCCTCACACCGTGACCATACATTCTCAAAGATCCACTTAAGTACTATCCCACTGTCACAACCCAAAAATGAAGATACACTCTCTTCTTCTCCACCTTCCTTCACCACCGAACTCTTACCAGAGTCATAACATGCAGTCACACAAAACCACAGTAACACAGTCAGAACCACAATGCAGTATCACAACCTCACAGTGTGAGGCCACAAACCGGGGAAGCCATAAATTCCTAGATAAGACAAACCCCGTCCCCTCTGAAAGTACAGCATAAAACGCACGTGCGCATTCCTAAGCATGATAGTTATCTATACTACAACTACTTCTGCTATGTATCAGTAACTTCAAAAGGACAGGTTTACGATCTTGCAAATCCTGACTTGGCTCTGTGTCTTCTTTGTTCTTGCCCAATATAACCTTAAGACCAGCTTCTCCGTCTACAAGTTCCCTAATAAACTATTACAATATTACTATATGGAGTGACCTGCGTCTTTTTTTCAGTCTGAAGTGCCCATCCAACTTTGGCTGAACCTCTTTTGTAGGTTCACGGCTAGACACACAGCCTAGAGAATGCGGATATAAAGACGCTCTCCCCATTCCGCTCCACATATACAGTCACTAACATAGACAAGAACCACGCACAACCATATAAACCCCATTCACATAGCCACAAATGGCCACACATATAATCCTGCAGTCACAATCACGTACAATCATGCAACCAGCTACACCGCGCACAGGCACGGAGACATCCAGTCACAATCACACCTACCTCCACCCTACCCCAATCTCTTGGCACACAAGCCCTCACGTGCCTCCCCCACCCCACAACACTCGGTTCGCTGGCTCCCTCACCCCCAGCCTGCCACGCGTCGGTCCAGTGTCGCAGGGTCTCGGGCGAACCAGTCCCAAACTGCAGCAGCACAGTTCCCACGACTGCCGGGGCACACTCTTCTAGGCGTAACTCCGACAGAAAAGAGCCTCTGGCGCAGAGGCCTCTGGGAAATGTAGCTTAAAACCGAGAAAGCCCGACGGCCCCAACCTAGGTCGTAGATTCAGACACCAGATGTTTAAACAAATCTTTACGCCACTCACCCCGTTACCAGAAATGTAACCAAAGCACGAATTTGGAGATGTAGTAGTCTCGGGGTGGGGAGAGTCCTGGGAAATGTAGTCCAGAGCAAGTTGTCACCTAGAGGCGCGGTGGCCACTGGGAAATGTAGTCCCGAGTCGGGCGGACCTCACAGCTTTGTCCTGCCGCCTGTCAGCTGGAACCCGCCGGCTGCAGCTATGTCTCAACGCAGGACCTGCCAGAACTAAGATATGGGTACACAGCTGAGCATCTTCCGCCCGGAACTAAGTTCTTTCGTTTAACCGAATCACCCCTGAGGCGTGTGGGAGTTTCGGGGGCGGGAGGAGGGGGACCTGGGGTTTTAAAAGGAGATTAAGCCTTGGGGAGTGGGAATGAGTCAGCTGCCAGAGGGGTTCAAAGGAGAGCTGGGGCTTCTTAACGCCTGAACCTATGACTGTATTATATTAATACTCCGGTAGGGATCGGAGAGGGAAGCAGATCATGAGAGAATTAGAGATTCAAAAGTTTCCGATCACTGGATGATAGATTCCAAGAAGAGAAAACAGGGGAAAAAATAAAATGTGAAAATTATCATATAACAGAAAAATCTCCCAAAGATGGCAAACAAGTCAGCAAGATGAAGTCCGTTATATACCAAGCAAAATAGCTGAAAAAGATCCTTATAGGAGATAGAATTGGGCCATTTCAAATAATCAGGGATAGCAGATTTCCACCACTGACCACAATGGAACAAGCTTATTAGTGTCTCCTTTCACTGATTATTACTGATGAGTAAAATAAAAGGGGTGATTGCATGGACTTGGCCCGGATGGGACCCAGTTCAGAGAAGGGCTTTCCCAGAAGGTAAAAATAATTGATCTGCAGGGGCTTTTCTGAGAAAATGGAACCCACTTTACAGAATTTCAGATAAACAATTACCTGTTTTGGTACAGTAGACATAGCTTATCAGAATGGACAAATACACCATACTAATCAATTTGTATCTGCTCCCCACTTTGTAAGACACCTTCCCCTCCCCCCGTAAAATAGAAACTTAATGTCAGCCAATCAATTTCCTCACTTGCTTCTGCATTTGCCCCATAGGAGCTTCCCCTTTCCACTCCCTTTGTGGGGCTCCCTTCTACTTTCTGAATAGGATGCTGTCCGATTCATGAATCACTCATTAAAGCTGTGAGATCCTAAATTGCATGAAAATATTTTCTTTTATCACAACTTAATACCCTGGAAAGAATACAAAAAGCAACTACGTAAGGACACAGGAAATATAAATAATAGCAGGCAGATGGGAAGGAAGGTAAAATGTGAAGAATAAACAAAATGGTGGCAAGTTTACTGAAGTTTATCCCGTGGCTTGCCTAACCAGAAGGCAGGCACATCTCCAAACTGCCATGAGTATAGATAGCAAAAAGTGTGAGTGAAGCCCTTTCTTTCTAGCCAAAGAACTAAAATAGGGATCCCTACATGCCTGACCTGGAGGAGGAAGGAGGATATTGGGATCCCAATTCTTGTTTCTTCTGTTTTCTCTCCTGGTGTTACATTAAGGCCAGCCCAGTCCTGAAGCTGCTCTGCCACTGCCATAGATGTCAGTGGATCCAATAAAAGAGGCTGTTGGGGTATGTCTTCTGTCTTTAACTTTTGCCACCTCAGCACAAAGGTATACCAGGTTTTGCAAAGGTATGTGACAGCATGGTGCAGGGGAGCTAAACTTTGACAGAACCCCATTCTTTCTAGCACTGTTTATAGAGGACAGGTAAAATAGGTCCATAGCAGTTAGAGAATGTGGGGGAAATCCTGGAGGAGAGATCTAGGGAAGGGGACCCCCAATTCTGTGAATGAACTGACGCAAGTCCCACACTCAAGCCCGAGCCTTTACATGAGTAGAACAGACCCAAAGAAGCACAGAAAAGAGTCTGAGAACTGAACCATGATATAGACCACTATGCAAGTCCGAAACTAACCTTAAAGTGGCACATGTGTGGAGAACCCAAAGCAGCATATCAAAGCCTTTGAAAACTGAACTGATATTGGAGCCACTGTCCACAGAAGGTGAAATAGAACTTGCAGTCTGAATGTTACATGAACAACAACATTCTCCAAATAATTCTAACAGAATGCAGTTTCCAAAAATAATTTTCTAAAATGTCCAGGATACAATCCAAAATTATTTGATACACAATGAAGCAGGAAAATGTGACCGTTTCTCAAGGGAAGAGAAAATCAACAGATGCCAAAGTAAAAATGAGCCAGATGTTGGAATTATCAGACAAAGACTTTAAGACAGCTTTTATCACCATGCTACATGAGGTAAAAGTGAACACTCTTCAAATGAATGGAAATATAGAATTTCTCAAGAAGCATACAATTAAAAAATAAAAATGGAGATATAATTGAAAAATACAATAACTAAAATTATACACACACACACACACAGTAAAAGAACGAAGATGTGTTAGCTGCCGGAATGTGATATACCAGAAATGGAATGGTGTGCCAGTTTGAATATGTGGTGGACCCCAGAAAAGCCATGTCCTTTAATCTTCATTCAATATTGCTGGGTGGGAGCATTTTCATTGCTTCCATGGAGATGTGGCCCACCCAATTGTGGGTGGTAACTTTTGATTAGATGATTTCAATGGAGGTGTGTCTCCACCCATTGAAGTGGAGTTCCTTATTGGAATCCTTTACAAGAGGAAATATTTTAGAGAGAGTCCCTTGTGTAGAGCCATGAGAAAGCCAGCAGGTGCCACCATGTTCACCATGTGCCCTTTCAACTGAGAGAGAAACCCTGAACTTTATCAGCCTTCTCTAAGCAAGGTATCTTTCTCTGCATGCCTTAAATTGGACATTTCTATAGACTTGTTTTAATTGGGACATTTTCTCAGCCTTAGAATGGTAAACTTGTAACTTATTAAAGTCCCCTTTTAAAAAGCAATTCCGTTTCTGTTATATTGCATTCTGGCAGCTAGCAAACTAGAACAAATGGCTTTTTAAAAGGGGGATTTATTAAGTTGCAAGGTTACAGTTCTAAAGCTGTAAAAATGTCCAAATTAAGGCATCCAGGGAAAAATACCTTGGTTCAAGAAGGACGATGAAGGGATATGGCCAAGATGGCAGTTTAGCAATGTGCACGTTTTAGTTTGTCTTCCAGATAAACTGCTAAATAACCAGAAACAGTACAGAGCAGCTCCTGGGGCCACGTCAGTGACCAGACTCACAGCGTACCCTAGTCTGGACCAGCTGGACCGGCTGCGAGCCTCCCCAGAACCATGAGTTCCCCAAGCCATGGCAGACGGTGCCCCTCCCCTACAAGCTGCTTCCTAGTGGGGAAAAGAAAGAGAATTTAACATCAGCAGGGGCTGAGCCCAACCAAACACCAGTTGTGGCATTAATTAACAAATTCTGACTGCTAAAAATAGGCCCCCAGCTCAGGTGAACATGGTCAAAGTGGAGATCACTCCTTAGGCTAACAGAAAAAGAGAAAAAGGAAAGAAACAGAGGTTTTTGTGGCTGTGTTTCTACAAAGGTTTGACTGCCTCTGGATTAAGTGGCAGGACATCTCAGGTTGCAACTGCCTGAGGCACAGGCAGAAACAAATCCCTTCAGGGCTTGTTTCCAGCCCATGCCTTAAACAGGGGAAGGGTAAAGCTCAACTCAGGTGGAATCCCTCCCTCAAGGAATTCAGACCCCAGGGCTTGGTAATTTGAAGCCATTAAAATCAGCCTACAACATCTCCTCTGTCTCCACCATGCCCACAGCAGGGAGAGTCTTCCAAAGTTAAAGGTGCCTCATCATCTAATGCTGGTGGGACCCGCAGGAAGACAAGCACCACATACTGGGCAGCATAAGAAAAACAGAGCCCAGAGACTTCACAGGAAAACCTTTTAACCTTCTGGGTCTCACCCTCAGGGGTCTATAGTACCTACGTAGACACTCCTAAGGGTGGGGGAGGCGGCGGGGAGAGGCACCATACAAGCAGGGCAAGAAACAAGAAAACAAAAACCAAAAAATTCTCCTCTGTTAAACAAAACCTAAGCTAGAGGTCCAGAAAAACCTGAAGTGAATGTCAAAGAACAGACAGACAACAAATTTGTCTAGCAAGAAAATACTAGATAAGAGAAGTGAAAGCAATCTCCAGAATAAACTAATTAGGGTAATTAAATGTCTAGATGCCAGCAAAAAATAACAAATCACACCAGGAAAATTGAAGCTATGGCCCATTCAAAGGAACAAACTAGCAATACAAATGAGATATAGGAGCTGAGACAACTAATTCTGAATATACGAACAGATATGGAAAACCTCATCAAAAACCAAATCAGTAAATTGAGGGAGGACATAGAGAAGGCAAGGGATGAACAAAAAGAAGAAATGGAAAGACTGAAAAAACAAATCACAGAACTTATGGGAATGAAAGACACAGTAGTAGAGATTAAAAAAACGATGGAAACCTACACTCGTAGATTTCAAGAGACAGAACATAGGATTTCTGAACTGGAGGATGGAACATCTGAAATCTGACAAGAAACAGAAACTATAGGGAAAAAACTGGAAAAATATGAGCAGGGACTCAGGGAATTGAATGATAATATGAAGCGCACAAATATACATGTTATAGGTGTCCCAGAAGAAGAGACGGGAAAAGGAAGAGAAAAACTACTGGAGGAAATTATCACTGAAAATTTCCCAACTCTTATGAAAGACTTAAAATTACAGATTCAAGAAGTGCAGCATACCCCAAAGAGAATAGATCGAAATAGAGGTACTACTACAAGACATTTACTAATCAGAATGTCAGAGGTCAAAGAGAAAGAGAGGATCTTGAAAGCAGCAAGAGAAAAGCAATCCATCACATACAAGGGAAACGCAATAAGACTATGTGTAGATTTCTCAGCAGAAACCATGGAGGTGAGAAGAGAGTGGGATGATATATTTAAATTACTAAAAGAGAAAAACTGCCAACCAAGAATTCTATACCCAGAAAAATTGTCCTTCAAAAATGAGAGAGAAATTAAAACATTTTCAGACAAAAAATCACTGAGAGAATCTGTGACCAAGAGACCAGCACTGCAAGAAATACTAAAGGGAGCACTAGAGACAGATACAAAAACACAAAAGAGAGAGGTGTGGTAAAGAGTGTAGAAAGAAGGAAAATTAAATATGACATATACAATACAAAAGGTAAAATGGTAGAAGGAAGTATTACCTGTACAGTTTTAACACTAAATGTTAATGGATTGAATTCCCCAATCAAAAGACATAGACTGGCAGAATGGATTAAAAAACAGGACCCATCTATATGCTGTCTACAGGGAAAACATCTTAGACGCAAAGATAAACATAGGTTGAGAGTGAAAGGTTGGAAAAAGATATTTCATGCAAATAACAATCAGAAAAGAGTAGGAATAGCTATACTAATATCCAACAAATTAGACTTCAAATGGAAAACAGTTAAAAGAGACAAAGAAGGATACTATGTACTAATAAAAGCAACAATTCAGCATGAAGACATAACAATCATAAATATTTATGCACTGAACCAGAATACTCCAAAATACATGTGCCAAACACTGAAAACACAGAAAAGAGAAATAGACACATCTACCATAATAGTTGGAGACTTCAATTCCCCACATTCATCAATGGACAGAACATCTAGACAGAGGATCAATAAAGAAACAAAGAATTTGAATATTACAATAAAAGAGCTGGACTTAGACATTCATAGGACATTACACCCCACAGCAGCAGGATACACCATTTTCTCAAGTGCTCATGGAACATTCTCAAAGATAGACCATATGCTGGGTCACAAAGCAACTCTCAATAAATTTTAAAAGATTGAAATCATACAAAAACACTTTCTCAGATCATAAAGGAATGAAGTTGGAAATCAATAATAGGCAAAGCACCAAAAAATTCACAAATATGTGAAGGCTCAACAACACACTCTTAAACAACCAGTGGGTCAAGGAAGAAATTACAAGAGAAATCAGTAAACATCTTGAGGCAAGCGAAAATGAAAACACTACATATAAAAACTTATGGGATGCAGCAAAGGCAGTGCTAAGAGGGAAATTTATTGCCCAAAATGCCTATGTCAAAAAAGAAGAAAGGGCAAAAATCAAGGAATTAACTGTTCATTCGGAAGAACTGGAGAAAGACTAGCAAACTAACCCCAAAGCAAGCAAAAGGAAAGAAATAACAAAGTTTAGAGCAGAAATAAATGAAATTGAGAACATGAAAACAATTGAGAAAATCAATAAGGCCAGAAGTTGGTTCTATGAGAAAATCAATAAGATTGATGGGCCCTTAGCAAGATTGACAAAAAGAAGAAGAGAGAGGATGCAAATAAATAAGAACAGAAATGGAAGAAGAGACATAACCACTGACCCCACAGAAATAAAGGAGATAATAACAGGACACTATGAACAACTTTACGCTAATAAATAAAACAATGTAGATGAAATGGACAACTTCCTAGAAAGGCATGAACAACCAACTTTGACTCGAAAAGAAATAGATGACCTGAACAAACCAATCACAAGTAAAGAAATTGAATCAGTCATTCAAAAGCTTCCCAAAAAGAAAAGTCCAGGACCAGATGGCTTCACATGTGAATTCTACCAAACATTCCAGAAAGAATTAGTACCAATCCTGCTCAAACTCTTCAAAAAAATTGAAGAGGAGGGAAAGCTACCTAATTCATTCTATGACACCAACATCACTCTCATACCAAAACCAGAAAAAGCTATTACAAAAAAAGAAAATTACAGACCAATCTCTAATGAATATAGATGCAAAAATCCTCAACAAGATTCTAGCAAATTGAATCCAGCAACACATTAAAAGAATTATACATCATGACCAAGTAGGATTCATTCCAGGTATGCAAGGATAGTTCAACATAAGAAAATTAATTAATGTAATACACCACATCAACAAATCAAAGCAGAAAAATCACTTGATCATCTCAATTGATGCAGAGAAGGCATCTGACAAAATTCAACATTCTTTCCTGTTGAAAACACTTCAAAGGATAGGAATAGAAGGAAACTTCCTCAACATGATAAAGGGAATATATGAAAAACCCACAGCTAATATCATCCTCAATTGGGAAAAACTGAAAACTTTCCTCCTAAGATCAGGAACAAGACAAGGATGTCCATTATCACCATGGTTATTCAACATTGTGCTGGAAGTTCTAGCCAGAGCAGTTAGACAAGAAAAAGAAATACAAGGCATCAAAATTGAAAAGGAATAAGTAAAACTCTCACTGTTTGCAGATGATAGGATACTATATGTCAAAAACCTTGAAAAAGCCAAAGCAAAACTACTAGAGCTAATAAATGAGTACAGCAAAGTGACAGATTACAAGATCAACACTCAAAAATCTGTAGTATTTCTATACACTAGTAGTGAACAATCTGAGGGGGAAATCAAGAAACGAGTTCCATTTACAATTGCAACCAAAAGAATGAAATATTTAGGAATAAATTTAACTAAAGAGACAAAAGACATATACAAAGAAAAATACAATAAATTGTTAAAAGCTATCACAAAAGACATAAATAGATGGAAGGGCATACCGTGTTCATGGATTGGAAGACTAAATATAGTTAAGATGTCAATCCTACCTAAATTGATTTACAGATTCAATGCAATACCAATCAAAATCCCAACAACTTATTTTTCAGAAATAGAAAAACCAGTAAGCAAATTTATCTGGAAGGGCAGGGTGCCCCGAATTGCTAAAAACATCTTGAGGAAAAAAAACAAAACTGGAGGTCTCGCGCTGCCTGACTTTAAGGCATATTATGAAGCCACAGTGGTCAAAACAGCATGGTATTGGCATAAAGATAGATATATCGACCAATGGAATCGAATAGAGTGCTCAGATATAGACCCTCTCATCTATGGTCATTTGATCTTTGATAAGCCAGTCAAGCCAACTCACCTGGGACAGAACAGTCTCTTCAATAAATGGTGCCTAGAGAACTGGATATCCATATGCAAAAGAATGAAAGAAGACCCATATCTCACACCCTATACAAAAGTTAACTCAAAATGGATCAAAGATCTAAACATTAGGTCTAAGACCATAAAACAATTAGAGGAAAATGTAGGGAGATATCTTATGAAACTTACAATTGGAGGCGGTTTTATGGACCTTAAACCTAAAGCAAGAGCACTGAAGAAGGAAATAAATAAATGGGAGCTCCTCAAAATTAAACACTTTTGTGCATCAAAGAACTTCATCAAGAAAGTAGAAAGACAGCCTACACAATGGGAGACAATATTTGGAAACGACATATCAGATAAAGGTCTAATATCCAGAATTTATAAAGAGATTGTTCATCTCAACAACAAAAAGACAGCCAACCCAATTACAAAATGGGAAAAAGACTTGAACAGACACCTCTCAGAAGAGGAAATACAAATGGCCAAAAGGCACATGAAGAGATGCTCAATGTCCCTGGCCATTAGAGAAATGCAAATCAAAACCACAATGAGATATCATCTCACACCCACCAGAATGGCCATTATCAACAAAACAGAAAATGACAAGTGCTGGAGAGGATGCGGAGAAAGAGGCACACTTATCCACTGTTGGTGGGAATGTCAAATGGTGCAACCACTGTGGAAGGCAGTTTGGCGGTTCCTCAAAAAGCTGAATATAGAATTGCCATGCGACCCAGCAATACCATTGCTGGGAATCTACTCAAAGGACTTAAGGGCAAAGACACAAACGGACATTTGCACACCAATGTTTATAGCAGCATTATTTACAATTGCAAAGAGATGGAAACAGCCAAAATGTCTATCAACAGACAAGTGGCTAAACAAACTGTGGTATATACATATGATGGAATATTATGCAGCTTTAAGACAGAATAAACTTATGAAGCATGTAATAACATGGATGGACCTAGAGAACATTATGCTGAGTGAGTCTAGCCAAAAACTAAAGGACAAATACTGTATGGTCCCACTGATGTGATGGACATTCGAGAATAAATTTGGAATATGTCATTGGTAACACAGTCCAGCAGGAGGTAGAAACAGGGTAAGACAGTGGGCAATTGGAGCTGAAGGGATACAGACTGTGCAACAGGACTAGATACAAAAACTCAAAAATGGACAGCACAATAATACCTAATTGTAAAGTAATCATGTTAAAACACTGAATGAAGCTGCATCTGAGCTATAGGGTTTTTTTTTGTCTGTCTGTTTGTTTGTTTGTCTTTTTTTTTGTACTATTATTATTACTTTTATTTTTTTCTCTATATTAACATTCTATATCTTTTTCTGTTGTTTTGCTAGTTCTTCTTCTAAATCGATGCAAATGTACTAAGAAATGATGATCATGCATCTATATGATGATGTTAAGAATTACTGATTGCATATGTAGAATGGAATGATTTCTAAATGTTGGGTTAATTTCTTTTTTTTCTTTAATTAATAAAAAAAAAACCTTAAAAAAAATTTATTTCTTGTAGCCACCAGTGTTTTTGAGTGGCCAGAAGGAAAAATCTGAAATTGTGGAAGGCTAACCCATAACAAACTCTGAAATCTGTCCTATAACTACTTGTTGAAGTGTACTTTGAAAATCATAGTTTTTCTTTCTTTTCTTTGTATGTATGTTATATTTAACAATAAAAGGTTTTTTAAAAAAGAAAAAAAAAACATAAGAATCGAAGGAATGTTCTTCAATATCATAAATGGCATATATGAAAACCCCATAGCCAGAATCATACTCAGTGGTGAGAGATTGAAAGCATTCCTCCTGAGATTGGAAATGAGATAAAGGTGCCCATTGTACTAGAAGTTTTAACTAGAGTGAACAGGCAGGAGAAAGGAATAAAACACATCCAAATAGGAAAGGAAAAAATAAAACTTCCATTATTTGCAGATGACATGATCCTATACTGGAAAATCATGAGAAATCCATGACAAAGCTACTCAAGCTAATAAACAAATTCAGAAAACTATAAATGTTGCAGAGGAGGTGGAGAAATTGGAACACTTATTCACTGTTGGTGGGAATGTATAATGGCGCAGCCACTATGGAAAACAGTTTTGATGATTCCTCAGAAAACTAAATATTTCAGAAGAGCTGAAAGCCGTGACATGAACAGACATTTACACACCAATGTTCACAGCAGCACAATTCACAATTACCAAAAGATGGAAACAAAAAAGATGGTGTGAGGGAGGGAATAACCTTATTTCCTTTTGTAATTTTTTTTATTTAGGTAGTGCTTTTTCTATGTTTCACAATAAGGCCTTTTTGCTTTGACTTGGAATTAGTTCCTTGGACAGAGCCTATTACTTGGTTTAGTATCCAGAATATGCATTAGGATTGTGATATATCTTTCGAATTTGCCAATCCCTAGAGTGGAATCAAATAGCCTTACATGTAAAGGAAAGTAGTGGCCAGGGGTCTTTACTTCAGGAGATGCTAAAGTATATAATCACGTCTAAATTGTGTAGTAAATGGCAGTGGAAACAATATCTAGCAGTTTCTGCTCAAGCTAAGGCATTCATTGACCTGTCATAAATTCAGAATGAGCAGAACCTTACCTAAAACCCTTTTTAAGCTTCATAGAACTGTGTGATCTTTTACAAACAATCCAGATACCCTACTTGTCCCCACATTTTAAAGGTATTAAATGTTTTATAGATTCAGTGATTATCCCAGCTAGCTCTATCATCAACCTGTTGGTGTCTTTATGTTGTTCATTTGGAGAGTAAGGGACAAAAGATAGGTGATGTAGCACCTGTGTTTTTAATAATTACAGCTTAAACTATCCAGTAATATTTAGTCCTTAAAAGGACTTGAAGAAGCTACCCAGAGTTAGTGAAATTTCTTTCCATCTAATGAGATATTCTGCTAATTTTCTAGTTCTGTCTCTTTGGTTCAATAGAACTATTTCAAAGTGGTATGTGATCACTTGATGCAGAGTCTTGGTTTCTCTATAATAAATCCCTTTGCCAAATGCAAGAGCCGCAGACTTGCTATCGGTAAGAGTGAAGCAAATGGGTGAATGAAATTATCTTGATGTGGGAGCATTTTCCTGTAGGATTTCAGTCTTGATGAATGTGTCAGTACAGGAATTGGACTCCTAGGACAGATATGGTGACTTCTAACAGGACCTGCTAACCACTTCTGGGCAATAATGTTGGCATTATTTGAGGTGGCAGAAAGATGTCTGCCTTCTGATCTACTTGGGCAAGTAGCTGAGCCAAGGAGAGATTGAATGATTAAAAGAGACACAAGGCCAGGAAAACCTCTTTTGTTGCCCAGATGTGGCCTCTCTCTCCAGCCAACACAACAAGCAAACTCACTACCCTCCCCCTGTCTATGTGGTACATGACTCCCAGGGGTGTGGACCTTTCTGGCAACGTGGTACAAAAATTCTGGAATGAGCTGAGACTCAGCATCAAGAACACCTTCTCAACCAAAAGGGGGAATAGTGAAATGAGACAAAAATAAGTGTCAATGGCTGAGAGATTCCAAACAGAGTCAAGAGGTTATCCTGGAGGTTATTCTTATGCATTAAATAGATATCACCTTGTTAGTCAAGATGTAATGAAGAGACTGGAGGGAACTGCCTGAAAATGTGGAGCTGTGCTCCAGTAGCCATGTTTCTTAAAGATGATTGTATAATGATATAGCTTTCACATTGTGACTGTGTGATTGTGAAAACCTTGTGTCTGATGCTCCTTTTATCTACCTTATCAACAGATGAGTAAAACATATGGAATAAAGATGAATAATATGGGGAACAAATGTTAAAATAAATTTAGACTGAAATGTTGATGATCAGTGAGGGGGAGCAGTGGAGGATATTGTATGTATGAATTTTTTTCTGTTTTTTTTTATTTCTTTTTCTGAATAGATGCAAATGCTCCAAGAAATTATCATGATGATGAATATGCAACTATGTGATGATATTGTGAATTGCTGATTATATATGTAGGGTGGAATGATCAAAAGCTAGGAATGTTTGTGTTTGTTTGGTGTCTTTGGTATTTTTTTTAATTTAAAAATTAATTTTAATATTAGTGAAAACCCTTGTACATACAAAAAAAAAAGAGAGAGACAAGGGATTCTTGGTTAAACTGAAGAGTTGATTTGGGAACCAAAAACCTTAAATAATTTCTTGGACATTGAACCACATATTTTTCCTGAAAAATATGCATCTTTTCCAGAAAAATTTTGTTGGGTGTTACATTTTTGAGAAATGGACTTAGATGAATATGTGGAAATGTTATTTAATGGAATACTGTACTAGAAATCTGAAGACCTGCAGCAGATTTAAAATTCCAACTCTTGTTACAACTTTTTAAAAGTTTGTGAAATTATCAAAAATGCACATGAATCAAGTTTTAATATACTGTATGATAGGTAGATGAGGCTGTCCATTGTACCATTTCTTTCTTTGAATTCTCAGGCATGGTTTTGGCAGTGCGGGAACTCTGTATCAAAGAAATTCAATAAAAAGTAAATATATGGAATAAAAGATGGAAACAATCCAAGTGCCCATCAACAGATGAGTGGATAAGAAAATTGTTGCATATACTTTTGATAGACTACCTTGAAGCAATAAGATGAAATGGTATCTCAAAGCATATGACAACATAGATGAACCTTGAGGACATAATGCTGAGTGAAATAAGTCAGATACAGAAGAATCGATACTGTATGATCTCGCTATTATAGCACTGGTAATAGTAAACTCAGAGGCTTATAATATAGATTATAGAAGACTAGAGATACACACAGAAGCTAGAAATGGGTGAATGGTTACCCAGTGAGGTTGAACTTAAATATAAGAGAATAGATAGAAGTGATGGTAGTTCATTAGTGGGGTAATAAGTAACATTGCCATATTGAAGGTGACTACGATTGAAAGGGGCTGTATAGAATCATGTATACCACTGATTAACACTACAATTATAAATAAGTTCTTGCATGAACTACTTCAAAAGTTTGATCTTATATGAAGAGTCAATAACAAGGGGGGTGGGGGTAAAGTAATATTGCATGCTATGGCATATAGTTAACAGGAAGCCATCAACAGTACCACAGCAATATCAGGGGCTAATAATTGGGGAGGAGGGACAAGAGATTGGGGATGTTTAGATTTGATATTTGATGAGGCTGTGTTTATCAGTTCTTTGTCTCTTTGGACCAATGAAAACTATCTAGAATTGAGAGTGATGCTGATTGTACAACTGAGTGAGAATACTGTGAGACATGGATTGTTTATTTTCAACATTATCCATGATGCCCAATAGACGGAGGGGCCCAAAGGTCACAGTGACTGAGAAGCAGAATGGTGAACTGTGACATATACATGTGGAATATTGTGCAACTACAAAAAGGAATGAAGTCATGAGGTACACAATGAAGTGAATGAACCTTGGGGATATTGTACTGGGCAAAATAAGCTAGAAACAAAAGAACAAATATACTATGATCTCTTTTAGAAAATACTTATAAGTAAACTGGAGCCTAGTTTGTAAGCACTTATAGCAGTCACACTTCATCCAGGGTTGTAAGTGTATTTCTAGATTCTGGGATGCTGTGCTATGTGTGTATAAGCTTGTATTTCCCCAGAACATTGGATACTTCTGTGATACCTAATACTCAGAGCTGGATTTCTGCAGCTCTGAAAATCAGCATCACTACATACAGCAATTGTTAAAGTAATTGAAAAGAGATCAGCCTTCAATTAGAGATCAAAATGAAGCCTATCTGTTTGGGACTAAGGTGAATCAGAATACAGGGCAAAGGATGACAGTGTATGTAATCTAGGCCTTCACCTATCATATGAGACAAAAGGCAGAGAGGTTTATTGTGTATAGAACCTAATATAATATAACACACCATCTAAACCTGCCTGGATAGCTCATTTTAACAACCTAAACACATGAACAACAGAATAAGAACAAAGCCTTGTAATTCTGTATGGCATAATGTAATACCCAGATATATCCTAGACTATGGCAGACTGATAATTGGTAGAGTCCCTTGTGGGAGTGGTGAAAATATATGGAACTATTAAATTTCCCCACCTGGGAAACCCCTGGTATTCTCTCAAACATTAGGGACTCCTAAGAAAATAGACCAAGCCCTTGATTTTGAGAACCCCCTGTATGAAACTCATTTCTGTAGCAGAGAATCTAAGACTACTTACAATTATGCCTAAGATTTGCTTCCAGGAAACACTTTCATTGCTCAGATGTAGCCTCTCTGTAAGCCTAATTCTTCAAGGAAAATTATGACTCTCCCACCAATGTGGGATGGGACAGCCAGGGGTAAAAGTCTCCCTGAAAGCATGGGACATGATTCCAAGTGATGAGCCTGGCCCTGGCACCATTTGATTGACAATATCTTCCAGGCCAAAAACAGGGAAAAGAAATGTAACAAAACAAGGTATCAGTGGCTAAGACAGTTCAAATGGAGCTGAGAGGCTATCCTGGAGTCTATCCTTATACAATCTTCAGCTAGATGCTGCTAATGGCCATGGTTTGCCAAACCCCAACCAACATCATTCCTATTAATCCTAAAGAACTCCTAGGGCTCTGAGACTCTAGAAAAGTTTCATGCACTAAATTTACTTTCCTGAAACCTTCAGAGAGTTCCTAGGACAGGTAATTCTTGAAACCTAGAGAGGCCAGTCTCTCCAAGAATATCAACTAATTCCATCCCCCATCCTATATTGTCAATTCCTCTTTTCAACATGAACAAGTTGGAATGAGCATACCCCAAAGACCCCTATAGATTGGGAGTAGGATCAAAGGAGAAGAGGATTGTAATAGAGAAGGTAGGATTTAACAGAGGAGTATGACTGCTGAATCACTATATTGATGTTTCTTTTGGCCTCCAGTGATTTGAAACAGCTAAACAGTAAAACCTGAAGTTGCAGAATGGTCTCCCATATCAAACCTTGAAATCTGGTCTGTAACTACTTGTTAAAACTTAGTTTGGACTGAAAAGAAATAGAATAAATTGGGGTAAGCCATTCAGGAGTTTAGAATGAAGTTTCTTCTATTGATGCTCGTACTGCAAGTTACTACTTCTGAATCTATTCCCCTGACCAGAGACACAAACGCAGAAGAAAGTGATGTTGTGTTTGCCAAAAGTTACTTGGGAGCCTTTTATGACTTCAACATGGAAAGACTTCCAATGACGAAAAAGCCAATGGGAACCTCATGCAGATTAAATCCAGGAAATGCAGCAGTTCTTGTTGTTAAAAGTGACCGGGCAACTGGATACATCTGGCAATAATGCATGCCTCCCCTCACTGCCACCATCCCACCCCTGCCCCCCTCTGCCGAGGTAGTGTGCCAGATGTTCATCATTTCAAAACAGTGCCAGGGGGCCCAGTATGGCAGAAACATTATATCACCTACAGAATAAAAAATTATACCCCTGGCCTGGCACCTGCAGGTGTCAACTATGCCATCCAGAAGCCTTTTCAAGTATGGAGTGATGTGACGCCCCTTGAAAATTGGAATGATTGATGTAGACATTAATGACATTATGATCTCTTTTTCACATTGAGTTCAAAGAGACTTCAACCCTTTTGATGGAAAAAGTCGAGTTTTAGCCCATGCCTTTGGGAGCTGGAACTGGTGTTGGAGGAGATGCATTTTGATGAGGATGAAGTCTGTACTAAAAACAACAGAGGCAAAAACTTGTTTCCTTTTGAGGTTTATGAGATTGGCCATTCTTTGGGTCTTGACAGTTCCAATGACCCAAGGACCATAATGTTTCCAACGTATAGTTATGGTGACCCCAACACATTTTGCCTCTCTATGGATGACAAACATGACATTCAGTTCCTCTATGGAGGCCCAGAACAGCACCAACCCATGCCAGATCCCAATGGTAGAAAATTTTGCAGCCCCAATTTGAGGTTTGATGCTGTCACTATAATTGTAAATAAAATATTTTTCTTTAAAGACAGATTATCCTGCTGGAAGCATGCTGAGATACCTAAGATCAGTGTCAGTTAATTTCTAAATTATGGCCAACCTTGCTATCTGGTATTCAAGCTGCTTATGAAATTGGAGCCAGAAATGAAGTTTTCTTTTTAAAGAGGATAAGTTTTCTGGTTAATTGGCAATTTTGGAACACATCCAAACTATCCAAAGGGCAAACATTCTTTGGGTTTCCCTGATTCTGTGGGAAAAAAAAAAAAAAGGATGCTGCCATTTTTTAATCCACTTCTCTACAAGACCTAATTCTTTGTAGATAACTGGTATTGGAGGTATGATGAGAAAAGACATGGACCCTCATTATCCCAAATCGATTCCCAAAAAACTTTCTAGGAATTGGACCTGAGATCAATGCAGTCTTCTACCCCAAAGGACACTACTATTTCTTCCAAGGATCTCAGTAACTTGAATATAACATCCTATCCAAAAGTGTCACCAGAAGGTTGAAGAGCAATAGTGGATTTGGTTGTTAGGAATGATGTAACTAATGGTGTTTATCAATTCATTTCAGTTTAATAAGTATTAATTGCATATAAATTTTTCAATTTTGAAAACCCTTAGGTTATGTGACTTGTCAGTTTTTACTTGACTCTATAATTGAGTTTGCAAATAGAAACAGTTAAAAGCCTAGAGAATACCTTTTGGGGAATGCTCTGTCAGGTTGGACTGAAATTATACTTACCTTTTGGCTTACCTAAAATGAGCAATTACTGCATTTTAATTAAGAGTGAAAACAATGTACCTAGAACTTTAAAAGGGATAATTATGAAAAATAGACAATTATGTAATAAACTAAAGAATTGTGATATATTTTATTGTTGATAATAAATTAAATAAAAACTTTGAAAGAAAAAATATACTCTGAAAATTGCTGATTTCTTCCTCTGTTCTCTTGTTATGTAAATGAGCTAAAGGTGGACGTTATGTATTACCCCTGTGTGTTGTTTACTTCACAGCAACCTGTGCTCATTCACCTAAAAAGTTCACTGGCACTAAATTAAAATTCTTACACACACAATTGCTTTAAAAATAGCCCAGATAGGTAATGTTTAGCCATCTAGAGCTGAACTACTTTGTATATCCTGAAAAACTATGCCCAATGTAAGTTAAAACCCTGTGGTTAAAGACCTTGAGCTGCTTCTAGCCTCCAGAGCTCTCTCATCTAGAGACTCTCTGACTTGCTAATTCTTCAACATCGCCTAGGCATGTAAGTTCCCCCACCTATCCCCTTCTCTACTGGGAGTTTCCTTGCTGCCTTTCTCTATAAATGGTCCCTCGAAGCCTCTGGAAGTTCTCATACTGAGAAAAATCACCCCTCCCGGGCAACATGTCCAAGCACAACACATATAAGTTTTGTGTGTAACTGCTATATGTTGGTCAAATATATATATATTATTTTATCAGCTCTGAAATTCTTGAACTTATTGTAATCCTCCATATTGGTGTGGACCCTGTTCATTCAGGGTTTTTAAAATATTTCAGCTGTATTTTTCCATTTCAAAATTTCCATTTGGATCTTCTTTATGTCTTCTATTTCTTTGCTGAGATAGCATACCTTTCACTGGTGTCAAATGTGTTTGTAATTGCTCATTAAGGCATTTTATGATGGTTGTTTTAAAATTTTCATCTCCCTCACCTGTCTGTTGACATCTACTGATTTTCATTCAAGTTAAGATGTTTCTGGTTCTTGGTATCAGGAGTAATTTTCTACTGAAACCTGGACACTTGGGGCATTACATTATGAGACTGTGGATCATATTTAAACCTTCTGTATTAGGTGGTGTGCTGGCTTGGAATGATGATTGTCCCCTAGAAAAGCCATGTTTTAATCAAAATCCCAATTTGTAAAGGCAGAATAATCCCTATTCAATACTGTATGTTTGAAACTGTAATCAGATCATCTCCCTGGAGATGTGATTTAATCAAGAGTGGTTGTTAAGCTGGATTAGGTGATGACATGTCTCCACCCATTTGGGTGGGTCTTGATAAATTTCTGAAGTCTTATAAAAGAAGAAACATTTTGGAGAATGAAAGATTTGGAGGGAGCAGAGAATGCTGCAGTACCATGAAGCAGAGTCCACGAGCTAGTGCCTTTTGGAGATGAAGGAAAATGCCTCCCCGGGGAGCTTCATGAAACTGGAAGCCAGGAGAGAAAGCTAGCAGATGATGCCATGTTTGCCATGTGCCCTTCCAACTGAGAGAGAAGCCCTGACTGTATTTGCCATGTGCCTTCTCACTTGAGAGAGAAACCCTGAACTTCCTCAGCCTTCCTGAATCAAGGTATCTTTCCCTGGATGGATGCCTTTCATTGGACATTTCCATAAACTTGCTTTAATTGGGACATTTTCTTGGCCTTAGAACTGTAAACTAGCAACTCATTAAATTCCTCTTCTTCAAAGACATTACATTTCTGGTATATTGCATTCCAGCAGCTAGAAAACTAGAACAGGTTGCTTCCTTTGGCACTTCTTGAAGTGGGATAAGGGATGCCACCTTCCTACTGCCAGATGTGGGCAGAAATTCAGGTCCCATCCTTGGTCTCTGTTGGTGTGAATGGGTATGGGGCCACTTTTTTTCTGTGATATTTGGGTAGAGTAGAGTGGCTATTGTCTAAAAGTTTTCTATCTTACCAGGCTTCCCTTTTCCTTATTCTTTGGCTAGAGAGAGCATGCTTTAGTTAGGTCTTTTTTGCCTATACCAGTTGGCATTCAGGGTTGCAAGCCTGGGATATATGAGACAAAAAACGCCTGATTTCTTATCTCCAACTTCCAGAGTCTTACATTTAGTTTTATATATATATATTATACAGGGATTTTAGTTATATGTATCAGGAGAATTAGGGAAAAGTATATCTTCTCCATTTTCTCTGAGGCAGAAATCCCTCTTTTATTATTTTTAAATTATTACTTCTATCTTGTACATCTGTTTTTTCCTCACTTTAAAATGTCTATTGTACATATAGAGGGTATTTTAGATATATTTTTATATTTTTCCCTTTCTCTTAGAACTTCTAATCTGTCATTTTCTGAGTACTGTGATAATTTATCAAGCTGTTCTTAAGATTAACTGATTGGTACTCTGCCATATCCATGCTGCTAATTATAGTTCCTAAGTCAAATTGTTTCACCTTATTAACTTCTGTTTGTTCATTTATAAAATAAAAGAATTAAAATAGATGATCTTTAACTTCCTCTTCATCTCTAAAAGATGTACTACCACAATAACTTTAAGAAGTAATGGTTAATTACTAGCTATATAAGTTCAATGCCTGCACATGTAAAATGGAAGTGACTGTACTTCACAGTCGATGTGAATAAACAGATAACATGTTTAGAATAATATCTAGCAAATAATACTCAATTATTGGTGGTTATTATTTTAAAAGCTATGAGTTCAGAGGGGACAAAGGTAGAGAGGAATGGGAAAGGTTCAACATAAGAGTAGCAGCTGATCTCTGCCTTTGATAATGAAAGTTTTTTTTAATTAATAAATTAAAAATTACAGGAAAGAAACACAAACATTCTTAATATGTGATCATTCCATTCTACATATATAATCAGTAATTCACAATATCATCACATAGTTGCATATTCATCATCATGATCATTTCTTAGAACATTTGCATCAATTCAGAAAAAGAATACAAAGACAACAGAAAAATAAAATGAAAACAGAAAAAAGAAAACCATACACACCATACCCCTTACTCCTGCCTTTCACTGATCAGTAGCATTTCAAACTAAATTTATTTTAACATTTGTTCCTCCTATTATTTATTTTTATTCCACATGTTCTACTCATCTGTTGACAAGGTAGATAAAAGGAGCATCAGACAAAAGGTATGAAAGATGTTTTGATAACTGGTAATTGAAAATTAAAGTGGGTGGACATTCCAGACAGAATAAAAGGCACAAGCAAAGCTGTTAACATGGAAAAGCATAAAGCAAGTTCTAGGACTGTCAAACAATATTTTCTAATTACACAAAATACAGTTTCTAAATGTCATAGATAAAACTAAAAAGTAGAAAGTGAACAAAATACAAAAGACCTTGAATATTGCTGAAAGTTCAGACTGCTTTTTATAGAAATTGGAGAATGATAGACATTTATTTTCAGCATGGTAGTGAGATACCGAAGGGTATCTTTTAGGTATCTCAGGGAGATAAATAGAGATTGAATTTACCCAATGGCCACATCTTCTCTGGCTCTATCATCTCAAAAATTTACCTTTTCCTGCCATTTCCTTCCTGGATTATCTCTCCGACTAGCATACTTCAATTTTCTTACCAACCCAGGCAGCCAGACACTCAAATATTTCCACTATATAGAATTAGGGGGGAAATGGTTCTGGTTTTGCAAGTGAAAAAGGTGGATGTGACTGTGTGCAATGATCCAGAGACCTCCTACCAGAGACCAAACATCACTATGAGGCTTCTTCAGGCTTACTTGTCAGTCCTGTCAGCCCAGCTATAGGTTGACTGCTAAGACATGCTGCCCCCAACTTCTACTGCTGTCTGTGCCAATCATTTCATTTTGCCTTTGTGTCAGTCACCACAAGTATGCTGAAATTCATCACTAAAGGTTCTAGTCCCACTTTCTGCCCTAACTTAAGGCCATGCTTTTTCTGAGGATTACTCTTTCCTTAAAATCCTCTGGAGTTGATTTTGTTCATTTCCCATGCCCCACATCCCATGTATCCCCAGAAATAAAAGTTAGGTGTTATAATTTCTTTTTATTGCCCGCAAACTTACAACCTTCATCTTCATGCAAAAATCCCTTCAGCAAGAGCCAGGTTATGTGCTTATACCCCTTTCTAAAATGTCTAACTGCTATAATTGGCTTGTGATGGTTTGAAGCTGTTACGTATGCCAGAAGAACATGCTCTCAAATCTAATCCATTTCTATGGGTTGAGCCCATTGCAAATAGGACCTTTTGCTGAGGTTACTTCATTTAAAGTGTGACCCACTCAATTAGGATGGGTCTTAATCCTGTTTTTAGAGTCCTTTATAAGAGAATGAAATTCAGACAGAGAGAGAAAGCCACAGAAGAAGCTGAAATAAACAAAACCCAGAAGAGAAGAGAGAGACCAGAAGATGCTGCCATGGGCCTTACTATGTGGCAAAGGAGCCAAGGATCACCAGTAGCTGGTCTTAGGGAAGAAAACAAGGCCTTGATATGCCTGGTTTTGGACATTTTCCTGGCCTCAAAACTGAGTGAATAATTCGCATTGTTTAAGCCAAAACATTTCGTGGTATTTTTGTAAGCAGCCTAGGAAATTAAAACACTGCTTAAACTCATTCTGAGAATATAATTTTGAAAACAATTTGTGGATCTAAGGTTATTTTTACAGGTATTGTGTTTCAGTTCAGTCTGCTCAAACTCACACTAGTAATTAAGAACCTTCGTGTCATGCATAAGTAGTTCAGTGGCAGAATTCTCTCCTTCCGTGAGGAGACTGGGGTTAAATTCCTGCCCCATGCACCCCCCAAAAGCAAAACAAACAAAAAAACCCACTTTGTATCAAAGCTAATCTTCACAGAAATTGCTGTATTTCAGCTAGGTTCACTCATCTCCAGGTCTTTTATCCCTTAATCCCTGAAGACTTTAAAAATCTTCTTTGCCTCTACTTCCTTTATCATTATTTGCATAGAAATTTATCCAATTGGTTGACCCTACTTTTCTTACATATACTTTTAACAATGGAGCAGAGTAAGAATTAATTAAAACATAGCTTATGTATTACAAATTTAATTTTAAAAGGGGAAAGCATTAGTTTCATTTATGTAATCCATCCTGAAAGCTTAAAAACAAGCACACTTATTCCAGTAAGTCAAAAAGAAATTCAAGCTGGCCACGGAAGGTTTCTACAAGGAACAAAATAAATGGCCTTTTGTTTGCTGACTTTTATTACACAAGTAATACATGTAATTTTTTAAGAATAGAACAAAATACAAAAGCATAAAGGAAAAAGAAACAAAATCACCCATAATTCCAGCTATTCATGATTTATCACTCTTAGCATCTGCTAACCATACTTCCTCATATTTTATTCTGAACATATACAGAAAGGGTTTCTTGTATAGAAATGGATACTTGTAGTACATATTATTTTGTTGTCTTCCCTACTACACCCTAGTGAACTACATATTTTTACTGCACTGTAAAAGCATATAAAGGCAATGGAAACAGTGGCCTGAGAATAATATAAAGTACCTGCCACATGGTTTCCTACCCTACTCTGTTCATGCTTTTTGGCAACTGCCCAGGGTTAGATCAGAGAAAGAGATACAGAGGAACTCTTGCTTCACGGACTATTTAAGGAAAAGAGTTCTCACAAAGGGTGTTAGCCCTTTGACTTACACTTGGTCCTTTTAGAAAGCCGGACCTGGTTGGTTAATCACAACTGATGGGGGAGAAACTGATGGGCCCTCTGATCAGGGCCCAGAGTAGGAAGAGTCAGGTCAAGTTTGTGGCACAATTTGGGGATTACTGGGGATCAGTTTCCATTTCTTCCAAAAAATTCTATCTCTCTACTTTTTAGGCATTAAAAATAAAAAAAATTATGCATAATTTTCTGCAAACTTACAACTTCTCTAAAAAAATGAGAAATAATTTAAAAATGATATTCATTATTATGAATTGGCTTTGCTCTAGTTTTTTTTTAGTTTCTTTTTTTAATACCAAAAAAAACACCAAATAAGTGCAAACATTCTTATTTTGATCATTCCGTTCTATATATATAATCAGTAATTCACAATATCATCATATAGTTGCATATTCATCATCATGATCATTTCTTGGAACATTTGCATCTATTCAGAAAAAGAAATAAAACAAAAACAGAAAAAAAATTACACATATCATACCCCTTACCCCTCCCTTTCATTGATCACTAGCATTTCAAACTAAATTTATTTTAACATTTGTTCCCCTATTATTTATTTTTATTCCATATGTTCTACTAATCTGTTGACAAGGTAGATAAAAGGAGCATCAGACACAAGGTTTTCACAATCACACAGTCACATTGTGAATGCCATATCATTAGGCCTAAATTTTAAGTAGACTTGACCTATCCTTTGTGGGGTTAAGTTTCATATGAACAAACCCCAAGACTCGGGACTCAGCCTATAGCTTTGGTTGTCCACACTGCTTGTGAGAATATCAAGAATTCAACTTGGGGAAGTTGAATTTTTCCCCGTTCTCACCATTCCCTCAAGGGGACTTTGCAAATACTTTTTTATTCACTGTTCAAATCACTCTGGGATTTATTGGGGCATCACTCTGGACAAACCAACAAAGTCTAATGTCCTACTCAAGGTTCCATGTACTTATGGTGTTCAATTAAGCTGTCTACATAAGTTATATTAGGGAATGCACTAGTCAAAATATAAATTTTGTACCAAATAAACATTTTTTGCTTTAGTCTCACACATAAGGTAAAATTCTAAAATATTAACTATCACCTATTTCAGCACCCTGTCGTAATGACATTCCTTTGTTCTTCCTCATGCAAAAACATTTTCAAAATTTGTACATTTAGTCACTATCATTATACACTCTAGGCATTCCTAGATTATACCATCTCAATCTTTATCATCTATCTTTCTTTCTGATTTCATTTTGCTCTAGTTTTAAAATATCTCTTTTGTCAGTTTACCTCTCTGAATATTTTTATTTTAGTTTTATGAATTTCTCAGGCTGTTATTTAAGGACATATAAAATTAGTATCTTCCTGATGAATTGTAATGTTTATCATTCTCTAGTGACTTTATCTCTACTAATGTGTTTGCCTAAAAGTTTGTTTGTTTGGTTTTTTGCATGGGCAGGCTCCAGGAATAGAAACCCGAGTCTGGCATGGCAGGTGAGAATTCTGCCACTGAGCCACTGTTGCACTGCCCATCAGTCTATTTGTTTTAGTATTTAGATACAGCTTTCTCTCTGCCTGGTGTGTCTTTTTCTGTATTTTTCACCTCTTTAGGTCCTTATGTTTTTAGATGTGTCCTTTGTGAAGAGCCCTTAGCGGCTTTAAAAAAAGTCATATCTCATAATCTTTTATTTGAACTTAAACATTGAGTCCATTATTGGGATTATTAATGTAGTTGGATTTATTTCTAATGGATTTATTCATTACGTGACTTCTGTTTATTTCATATTTTTAAACTTTTCAATTGTATAGTATAACATACATAGAAAGCAAATAAATAAAAAGGTAATAGTTTTCAAAGTATTCTTCAACAAGTAGTTACAGGACAGATCCCAGAATCTGTCATAGGCTACCATACGATCCTCTCATATTTTTCCTTCTAAGTGGTCTGGATATATAGGAGGCTAGAGGGCTTAAATATTTTTTTAAATATTCACAATCGACTTTTTTTCCTTCTTTTTTTGTGAAAAATAACATATGCAAAAAAGCTATAAATTTCAAATCACAGCACCACAGTTGTAGAACATATTTCAGAGTTTGACATGGGTTACAATTTCACAATTTTAGGTTTTTACTTCTTGCTGCTCTACAATACTGGAGACTACGAGATATCAATTTAATGATTCAGTATTTATATTCATTTGTTAAATTCTATCTTCTCTGTATAACTCCACCATCACCTTTGATCTTTCCTTCCCTCTCTTTAGGGGTGTTTGGGCTATAGTGATTCTAATTTTTTTTATATTGGAAGGGTCTGTCACTAATATGGGGTAGGGAAATGGAACTATGTGATGTTCTGGAGAGGCTGGGTTAGGTTTTAGGACTTATCTGGACCAGGGACACACCTGGAGGTTGTAGGTTTCTGGAAAGTTACTCTAGTGCATGGGACTTGTTCTAACTTGCTAAGCTGCCAGAATGCAATATACCAGAAATGGAATTCTTTTAAAAGGGGGAATTTAATAAGTTGCAAGTTAACAGTTTTTAGGCTGTGGAAATGTCCCAATTAAAGCAAGTCTATAGAAATGTCCAATCTAAGGCATCCAGAGAAAGATACCTTGATTGAAGAAGTCCGATGAAGTTCAGGGTTTTTCTCTCAAGTGGAAAGGGACATGGTGAACACGGTCAGGTTTTCTCTTGGCTGGAAGGGCACATGGTGAACATGGCATCATCTGCTAGGTTCCTCTCCAGCAACCCGGGAAGCATTTTCTTTTTTCACCTCCAAAGGTCCCTGGTGGGTGGACTCTCTGCTCCATGGTTCTCCGCGTTCTCTGTTATGGTTTTCTTGTGGCTCTGTCATTCTCTGATTTCTCTGAATCTCCCACTTTCTCCAAAATGTTTCCTCCTTTACAGGATTCCATTAAAGTAATCAAGACCCACCTAGAATGAGTGGAGATACATCTCTACTTAATCCAGTTTAACACCCACTTTTGAGTGAGTCATATTTCCATGGAGATAATCTAATGAAAGTTTTCAACATGCAGTACTGAATAGGGATTAGAAGAAACATCTGCCATTACAAAATAGGATTAGGATTAAAGTATGACTTTTCTAGGGAACATACATCCTTTCAAAAGGGCACAGGACCCTTGCAGAATCTCATATATTGCCCTAGGTGTTCTTTAGGATTGGCTGGAATGGTCCTGGTTGGAGGTTGGCAGGTTATGGCAGGTAGCAAGTTCTACCTGAAGCTTTCATAAAAGCAACCTCCAAGTGGGGAGAAATTCAACTTTCCCAAATTGAATTCTTGATATTCTCACAAGCAGTGTGGACAACCAAAGCTATAGGCTGAGCCCCCAGTCTTCGGGTTTGTTCACATGAAACTTAACCCCACAAAGGATAGGTCAAGTCTACTTAAAATTTAGGCCTAAGAGTCACCCCCAAGAGAGCCTCTTTTTTTGCTCAGATGTGTCCTCTTTCTCCAGCCAACAGGACGAGCAGTTTCACCACCCTCCCCCTGTCTGCGTAGGACATGACTCCCAGGGGTGTGGACCTTCCTGGCAATGTGGGACAGAAATCCTAGAATGAGCTGAGACTCAGCATCAAGGGATTGAGAAAAACCCTAGAATGAGCTGAGATTCCGCATCAGGGGATTGAGAAAACCTTCTCGATCAAAAGGGGGAATAGTGAAATGAGACAAAGTGTCAATGGCTGAGAGATTCCAAGGAGAGTCGAGAGGTTATCCTGGAGGTTACTCTTGCGCATTAAGTAAATATCACCTTGTTATTCAAGATGTAATGGAGAGGCTGGAGGGAACTGCCTGAAAATGTAGAGCTGTGTTCCAGTAGCCATGTTTCTAGAAGATGATTGTATAATGATATGGCATTCACAATGTGACTGTGTGATTGTGAAAACCTTGTGTCTGACGCTCCTTTTATCTACCTTGTCAACAGATTAGTAGAACATATGGAATAAAAATAAATAATAGGGGGAAAAATGTTAAAATAAATTCAGTTTGAAATAGTGGTAAATGAAAGCGAGGGGTAAGGGGTATGGTACGTACAGTTTTTTTTTCTCTATTATTTTATTTCTTTTTCTGTTGTCTTTTTATTTCTTTTTCTAAATAGAAGCAAATGTACTAAGAAATGATGAATATGCAACTATGTGATATTAAGAATTACTGATTGTATATGTAGAATGGAATGATATCTAAATGTTTTAATTTTTTTAATTAATAAAAAAAAGTTAAAAAAAAAAAAAAAGCAACCTCCAGAGTAGCCTCTCAACTGTATGAACTCTCTCTGCCACTGATACTTTATTAATTACACTTCTTATATTTTTCCTTCTAGCTGCTCCAGAATATAGGAGGTAGAGGGCTTAAATACATTTTTATCATCACAATTGACTTTTTTTCCTTCTTTTTTTGTGGACAATAACATATATACAAAAAAGCTATAAATTTCAAAACAGCATCACAATTAGTTGTAGAACATACTTCAGACTTTGACATGGGTTACAATTCCACAATTTTAGGTTTTTTACTTCTAGTTGCTCTGAGATACTGCAGACTAAAAGAGATACCAATTTAATGATTCAGAATTCATATTCATTTGTTAAGTCGTATCTTCTATGTATAATTCCACCATCACCTTTGATCTTTCCATACCTCTCTTCGGGGTTGTTTGGGCTATGGCAATTCTAAATTTTTGATATTGGAAGAGTCTGTCACTAATATGGGGTAGGGAGATGGAATTATCTGATGTTCTGGAGAGGCTAGGCTAGGTTTCAGGACTTATCTGAACCAGGGACACACCTGGAGTTTGTAGGTTTCTGTAAAGTTACTCTGGCGCACGGAACCCTTGTGGAATCTTATATATTGCCCTAGGTGTTCTTTAGGATTGGCTGAAATGGTCCTGGTTGTGGGTTGGCAGGTTATGATAGGTAGCAAGGTCTACCTGAAGCTTGCATAAGAGCAACCTCCAGAGTAGCCTCTCAACTCTATTTGAACTCTCTCTGCCACTGATACTTTACTAATTACACTTCTCCGCCTTTTGGTCAGGATGTAATTGTTGATCCCACAGTGCCAGATCTGGATCCATCCCTGGGAGTCCTTTCCCACATGACCAGGGAGACTTTCACCCCTGGATGTCATATCCCACGTAGAGGGGGAGACCTGCCCTATTTTTGTTCTACTTCAATCCAAGAATCAAGTGATGTTTTCAAAATGTCAATCATATCACTGTCTTTGAACTTAGGAATACAATTTAAGTCTTTTTGCCAGTGGCATATGATTCCTAACATCATATGGTCCAGACCTATATTTTCAACATTTCACTTTTTTCTTTCCTATTACTGAATTATTTCCTTTCATATTTATCACAAAATGATATTTGTAACCCTCCCCTCCCCATCACACTCACACTAGCACTAGGAAGGTTTCAAGAATGCAGTAGATTATCTGTCTTCATATTCACTATATATCTAATATCTGGCATTTAATAGGTTTGGGGTAAATATCTGTCAAATAAATGCCTGTTTTCTCTTTGTTATTGCACTGAAATAGTTATGTCATAACTTGCTTTATAATCTCAGCTCTCCCCCTAAGTAGATATGAAACAATGAGCTTGTCACTTAGCTATCATTTTGATATAAAATGGAGAAATATGCACACTACATAGCTACTCAATAGAGCTATTTTGAGGATACAATGGTTTAGGTGAGTGGTTCTAAGTGTAGTACCTCATTCAAATCACCTGGGAACTTGTTAAAAATGCAAATTATCAGCCCCCATCCCGGACTTAATGAGAAAGAAACTTTGGGAATGTGGCACAGCAATTCTTTTTTAATAAGCCCTCTAGATGATTTTAACCCATTAAAGTTTACGAACCACTGATTTAGTTGAAAACACACACAAAGAACGTACAGCTAAATAAATGCCAGGCCATGTGGTAAATAGTAAAATTACAAAGCCAGGTTTTTTGTAATGTAGTTAAGTGCTGACTCGAATTATTTTAAATGGAGAAGCAATATTTAAAATGCAGAATACATAAGCATTCAAGCACGAAAGCAGAGATTTTGCTTACATAATTTTGCTTGTTTAAGCTGCTGGAATGCAACATACCAGAAATGGGTTGACTTTTACCAATGGGGATTTGTAACAGCTCTTAGGCCATGAAATATCCATCTCAAGGTATCAACAGGGTGATACCTGGACTCTGAAGACAGGCTGCGGTAATGGCAACCTGTCACGTGGGAAGGAACATGGTCAGTGTCTTCTGCTCCTTTTGTTTCCAACTTTCAGCTTCTGGTTCCAGTGATTTACCTCTGAGCCTCTTGGTTTCTCTGAGCTCTCTAGGCTTTTTCTGTGTACTCTATCCTGATAAAGGACTCCAGTAAAAGAATTAAGACCTACCTTGAGTGGGATTGGTCGAATTTCGATTCAGATAATCCAGCCAAAAGGTCCTATGCATAGGTTTACACCCACAGGCATGGATTAAAAGAACATGACCTTTTCTGGGTACATCAGCTTCAAACTTACACAATAATACATACAGCTAAAGAATACCTGAGACACGTATTAGATACAAGAAGGTGACTACTTTTGAAAATGAAGACTTTGTTGAAATTGGGGTAGAACAAAGGGGATGCTTTGTAGTCCTTCAGATGGTGTATCTTAAGTACCAGTTAATACAAATCTGGGTAGTGTGAAATTTACCAAAATTTCTCTTATACATCTTAATACTATTAAAAATATATTATAACTATTATAACATTACTACTACCAACTAGGAGAGGAATAAAAATAGATCTATTTAGAGGATTCAGATCATCTTGCTCTTGACATGCTGAGTAAAATGACTATTCTGAATCTCAGATTCTATTATTCTCTATGGGCCAACCCAACCCATCTTGCTGGGATATCCTGGGCCGTGGCCAATAGACACATAAAGGTACTACTCCTGGTTTTGTTTTAGCGTCAAGCTTAGACTTACTGTGGAGACTCCAATACTGGCAAAGACTCAAACAGATTTAAGATCTACAAGTTAACACACGAGTGATAATATAAAAAGTAGCTTAGGAAAATGTCTTGTGATTTAAAATATTTATACAGATTTTCCTCCTCTTTTGAGTTACACATGGAGGCAATTAAACACTGCACAAACATCAGGCTTAGCACATAACCTCCTTAAAAAAAATTTCACAAGAATGGACTAAAATTCATTTAGATATTTAAGCAGGTAATTCATGGTCATTCATACAAAATGGCTAAGAAAAGATGCACAGTAATATAGTAGCACTTAACTTTGAATTTTGTTTTAAGGGAGTTCTGAAATCAACTTCAATTGTTGAATACTGTTCGTGTTCACCATTATTCAAGACAACCCTTAATATGATTCTTTACATCGTTACCATTGTGATGTCATCAAATGAAAAATATTTTCAGTTTTAAGCAAAAGGGTTTTTTGTCCAATGTCTGAGTGGCTTTTCCCATTCCCACCCCTTTCCACCTCTTCGAAAGTAACAATAACAAAAAATGCCTGTCAAAGCAGTGACAGGAATGAAAAGTTTGGGGGTTAAGACAGACTCAAGTACGGGCATTTAACTCACTGAATTGTGGAAGTTCTGGGAAGTTTATTGGTTTTCTCTTTTTTAAAATGTAGTAATATCTGGTAATAGTGTTTAGGATAGCACAACACTATGAAAATAATTCCACTGAACTGTATGCTTGGGATTGGCTGGAATGGGAAATTTTATTTTGTATATATACTTTCACAAAAGAGAAAAAAATGATCAAAAGCCTAATTTTTAACGCATACGCTGGTCCCACAAAATATACAGAACAGGAAAGTTAGTATTCCACAATCAGTTTATCTGAATAAGGCAAATGATATGAAGTCTGTGTAAGTATGCTTATTTAATTAAAAGTCCATTTTGTTAATCCAAATGATATGTTGCAAAATAACAACAGAAATGTAAAGACTGATACCACAGCCTACGATAACATGTCAAAATAAATTAAAACACATATGGAGTGTGTCATTTTAATTTTAATAAAATAGATAATTTCAAATTACACAGAGAACAAATCCATCCACTCACCACTGATAAAATTTTAGAAATATTTTCTATAAAAAGTTTAGTATTTGATTGGAATTAACCCATTTTTATAGTTTCTAAAGGTAGAGTTTTCCCATCCCTATCCCTATTATTGAGAAATTTAAAAAATAAAGAAAAGTACAAAAAAATAAGACAAGATTTCCATATACCACAATCCAGAACTAATCAATATCTTGTTATATTTACTTGCAGTATTTTTTTTAACAGAAATGGTTATTTATATATAAAGCTGCAATCCCCTTTTACCAATCCCCACCCTACCTCCCACATTCATTCCTTTCCTCCACTCTTCACAGCCAATCACTATCAAGAGTTTGGTGTGTTTCCTTGCAATTCTTTTCAGAAATATTTACATATAATAGGCATCCACTGCCAATATATACTACTGAATTATATGAGAGAAATCTTTATTCAAATTTACAAAGATTTCATTGTACTATATATGCATCATTGTACAACTTGATTCTTCCCTCTCAACATGATTTTTGAGATCTTTCTGTTAATGCATGTTGCATTTTACATAGTATTCCACCATTAAGAATTTTCCATTTTGTTCCTGATGGGCATTTACGTTGTCATCAATTTTTGACTATGACAAATCATGCCACAGCAAGTATCCTCTTGATACATATTTCTTAGTATATGCACTTAAGAGAATTGCTAGGTATTTTTAAAATTTAAGAAATGCTCTCCTGTTCTCAAGATGACTTAAGAATATAGCTTTTTCATATTACTGTTTTATCCCTTTGCATTTCATTTTGTATATGGTTTATCCCCTCCTTACACAACAAATACCTCCAAATTATTTTTAAATAGTCCCATTATTTCATCACTTCTTGATGCCATTTCTATCATATTCCAAATTCTAATAAGTGTGTAAGTCTGTTCCTGGGCTCGCTTCTGCTACATCAATACCACAGGAGTTTTATACTATTTGTATGTATGATATCTAGTACTGTCTCTTGCTTTCCAACACCTATAACTTGGTCAGCATCTCTAGATCTATGATAGCAATGATGACAGCAGGTATCTGGTTCTTCTCCCCAATTTTAGTGGGAATGCTTCTTAAGTTTCAGCATTACCTTTGCGGTAGGTTTTTTGTTGGCCACAGGCTTTATATCATATGAATGTCTGTCCTGTCAACATTTAATTTCTGGTATCCCTTAAGTTTTTAGTTTTTGTTTCCCTCATCCATGCTGCTGCTTTAGAACAATTATTTCTAATGTCCTATGAAATTTAAATTCCTGATAAAAAAAACTTCACATCTTCAAGGTATTATTATGGTTTTTAATGAGTATGAATTTTCTGGTGTCTAATGTGGTGTGACTTCTGGCTGAAAGCTTTCCCACATTCACTGCATTGATAAGGCTTCTTACCTGTGTGTATTCTCAAATGTAGAGCAAGAGTTGAAAACTGAGAGAAGGCTTTCCCACATTCATTACAACCATAGGGCTTCTCACCTGTATGGCTTCTCACATGCACAGTAAGGGATGAGCTTTGAGAGAATGCTTTTCCACATACATTGCATTCATAAGGTTTATCACCCGAATGAATTCTCACATGTACGATAAGTGATGTTCGTTGAGAGAAGGCTTTTCCACATTCATTACATTCATAAGGTTTCTCTCCAGTGTGGATGTTTTGATGTTTTATGAGGTACTTCTTCTGGCCAAAAGCTGTGCCACATTCACTACATTTAAAGGGTTTCTCTCCAATATGAATTTTCTCATGCTCAGTAAGGTTTGATTTGCCACTGAAGGTTTTCCCACACTCCTTACATACAAAGGGCTTCTCTCCCGTGTGAGTTCTCTGGTGTCTAATGAGGTTTGACTTCTGTATGAAAGCTTTTCCACAATCCTTACACTCAAATGGTTTCTCACCTGTGTGAATCTTCTGATGGGTAAGAAGGTTTTCCTTCTGGCTGAATGATTTTCCACACTCGTTGCATTCAAAAAGCTTCTCTCCAGTATGAGTGTTTTGATGTTTAATAACATACTGCTTTTGGCTGAAGGCTTTTCCACATTCATTACATTCAAAAGGTTTCTCTCTAGTGTGAAAATGTTCATGCTCAGTGAGGTTTGATTTGTGGCTGAAGACTTTCCCACATACCTTACAGGCAAAGGGGTTTCCCCCACTATAAATTCTCTGCTGACTGTGGTTTGACATCTGAATGGAAGCTTACCCACATTCACAAGGTTTCTCTCCAGTATGAATTTTTTGATGAATGAGGCTTTACTTTTGACTTAACATTTTTCCACATTTCTTACATTTATATGGCTTTCATCGTGTTGCCTTTCAAACGTAGAGTAAGAAATGAGATTCCAGAGAAAACTTTATCATATTCAGTATATTCAAAGGTTTCTTTCCTGTATAAATTTTCTAACGTTCAATGAAGTTTTGTTACATTCACGGATTTCTCTCCAGTATGAATTTTCTTCTGCTCAATGAGATTTGTCATCTAGCTAAAGGCATTTCAATATTCCTTGGAAGCACAGGATTTCTCTCCAGCATGACTTCTACATTTAATGAAATATGACATGTAAATGAAAGAAGTTTCCCCAAATTCAGTAAATTCATATGGTGTCTCTCCAGTATGAATGCTCTGTTATCAGTGGGGTTCAAATTTTTAAACACAGGACATTTTCACACTGATCTGCACTTTATGGGGATTACTATTACAAGGGGTAAGCTGTGGCAGAAGGAATTAACAAACTGTTGATTCTTCCCCAAGCAGCTTCTTTCATGATGATATAAGTCTAAATCGCATTTCAAATGCTTACTGGGTGAGTTCAAAAAAGGGCTGTCTTAAAAAAACAAGTTCTGAGGTCAGAGGAAATATTTTTCCAATTTTCTTATTTTCATTGCCTTTCTCCCCAGTCTGTTCTTTACTGGAGATGGATGCAACTTGTTCCTCAAGTCTTGTAGCCTCTCTATCTTCTTAGGCTTCTTCTAAAAGGAGTACAAAGAATCATCATTTAAAAGAGTTAATGCATAAAGTGCTTAGAATCATGACTGGTACATGATAAGCACTCAGTAAACATTAGTTTAATGTTATTGTTAATATTTGTGAATTTCCCATTACTATACTAGTACTAAAATTTTAGATTATGCTTTTTTGTGGGATTAATTCAGGTAACCAGTTTCTCAGTATGAAAGAATACTCATGAAAAAGGAAATGCCTGTGGAGGATATCTGGATAGAAAAATATTCATGGGTCCACAAAGCTTAGATTACCTTTGAAAAATACCCTTGCTCATTTCAGATGTCAGCAAATTGGGCACAGCAAACAAGTGAAGGAGGAGTTAACAAGATAAAAGACGAGCACATAAAATCAGAAATTTCACCTGGAATGCCTAAGAAAGTGAAAGGGATAATCAACAACTGTTTCCTCTCAAACCCCATTAAAATGACAATAAAAGGAAAAACGGTAAAAACAGACAAAAAGGATATGATAGGAGATATCAGCATACAACACATATTAACAAACTGTTGACGTTGGGAAGCCTATGGAAGATTTTTCAATGCACCACAGAATTGAAGATGTCTAAATAATATAAAGGTACCTGCGGAAGGTGCCAATGTCATACAAGCTGATCTGTGCTGTGATACATCAGACAAACTCAGGAAATGGAGGTATCAAGTGCTTCAAGAGAAGGAATGGAAGGATAGGGTGTGAGAAAAGACTGGATAAGGAGTAGACAGACCTATACTCTCCCAGTCAGGTAATGACTACAGCTTTATTTGAAATGGAAATTTATAGTTTCAAGAAATTTAATCAGAGAAGTTCCAGACTCAGAGACAACCAAGCAAATGAGATGACAGAGGAAATGATACTGAAATCAATGAGATTAAATCTATATATAATATGATGGGACCTCTAACACCTTTCTGCAGTTGAGGCGAAAAAATGTTGACAACTAGATGTGCATACCTGAGCAGGATATGTAAATGTAAAGATCCTTCTCTGGAGAAACTGAAAGACCCATGAAAAACCTCATCAGGATATCCCTCCAGAGGATACGTGCCATTTTTGCTCATATTTTACTGGACAAAACAAAGGATCTAGCCATGCTGAGGTTCCCTAAAGTAAGGGAGTATAATACCTCTGTACAGAGGAAACCCTAGGTCCATGAGACATTTTACTCGTCATTCACTGAAGCTTACCAGATGACTAAAAGCCCCCAAACACAAAGGCTTATAGTCACTTCTTAGTGAGTCATTCTTGGGCAGCCAATATTTCATGCATTTGAGGAACTCTTGTAACTTGAAAGCTCAAAACCAAGAGAAAGAAGGGCAAGACAGCAAACACAAAATTCTATAACCAGTCACAGACAGTTTCAAGATATTTTATCAGTGAAACGTAACAGGATTTTGTAAGAAAAGAAAAGAAAGAAAGGAAAAAAAAAGTCCCCTTAGAAATTAAGATTATGAGAGGGGATGAAAAAGGAAAAATATTACCAAACACCAATAACAGGGTCTCCTCACTTCAAGATTATACTGCCTCACCCTAATGAACTCAGGCACAGCCTGGTGCTTTATATGGTAGGGAAATATGCATAAAATGACAAGTGTCATTGCTTGGTAAAAGCCTTAATGACAAATTCAAAGGATAAACCAAGGAAATATAATAGGTGAGTAAAAAGTTCCAGAAAAACAAAAGAAAAATCTGATTAGAGGAAATATTCAAAACAGCAACAAAAACAACAACAAAAAACAATTTCCTTTAACCTAAGTAAAAAACGTCCAGAATGAAAAGGGCCCATTTGGTATACTGCACAATAAAACAGGCATACCTAAGCACAATGATGCGAAATCTCAAAAGAGAAAACATGGAGGTCATAAATGTTTTCAGAAAGAAAGAACATGTGTCATTCAAATGAATAGGAGTCAAGACATCATCAAAATTCTCAGTGAAAACATGGGAAGTTAGAATTCTAAATTTAGAATTCTAGAAAAATTCTAAATCCAATATATAAATCTAATTGGTCAAATAAGAGCATTTTTCAAAAATGCAAATGCTTAAAAACCTACCTCAAAATGCATGGAAAATATATTCCTACAAAATTAGTAAGTAGAAAAGGCAACAGAAACAGGATCCTAGAAAAAGGGGATTCAACATAGGAAAACAGTAAAGAAAATTTCCATAACAACTCTGCCAAAACCAAGATAAGAGCTGACCATTGGGTCAGAGACTAGGCAATTCAAATTAGGGCAGGGAAATAAAAATTCTAGTAGTTATCTCCAGGGGGAGGGGGACTTCCCAATGCATCTGACCACATATAAGTCCAAGGGAATCTGTATTTAAAAACAACAAAATGTGGCAAATATAAATACCATGAAAAGCAAAAAAAAAAAAAAAAGGTGTATAAAAAACAACCTTAGTACATATATATTTCTGCAACCTACCAAAGTATTACAGTTGTTCTCTAGTAAAAGCACTCAGGCAATCATTTAAGTTGTGAGCTAAGCTAGCCACTTTTTTCATGGAGTTCACTTTTACTTGAAAGAATGAATAATTTAACAAAATATGGTTATTCAGACTTAGGTACAATGAATGACAAATGATTCATACTATTTGCAAGTCAATTCCTTCAAACAAAACAAAGTGAGCCTATCACTTCAAGGAAAACAGCTGACAATGTACATTCCCAATAATCAAATTTGCATTTTCGAACAAAACTTAGAATTTTGGAAAATGTGTATCCTCCATCATGAAACTGATAGATTCCCAATACTTAAAAGACTTTTCAAATAAGATTGGTGGTGATGTTAAAAATACGATTTTTTGGTGTTATCAGTATTTGAAAAAGCTGCATAACTCATAGAAGCAAAATTTTCCAAATGATGAATGCACAAAAATCACGCATGGTTAAAAGAACCATTAAGGTTTAAAACAAACCAATGGATTTTATATATGAAAAATTGACCGATATGGTTTCAAATTACACATTGCAGGTAATCTTGAAGAAACGACCACTTGTCAAGTATTGGTGTAATACACTCAGAAAGCTATTAAAATATTTCTACTTTTTCTAACTACATGCCTGTTTGAGGTCAGATTTTTTTCATATACTTTAACTAAAACAACATATCAAATATGAGAATCCAGCTGTCATCTATTAAGCCAGACATTAAAGAAATTCACAAATACACAATACAATACCATTCTGCTCACTAATTTTTTTCCCTTGGAAAATAGCTGTTTTTATTAGGAAATGCTATTTTACACGTAATGGGTTTATGATTGTGTTGTCTGTAAAGTTAATTTTGAAAACAGTAAATATCGTTATAGTCTACAACCCAAACCAAAGCTCTCTGGGGTCCTCAATTTTTAAGACCATAAAGAGTAACTGTTAACAGGTACAGGGTTCCTTTTTTGGGTAAAGAAAATGTCCTAGAATTAGACAATGGTGATAGTAGTAAAACTTTGGGAACATACAAAACCACTGGATGTACTTTTAAAGGGTGAATTTCATGGTATATCACTTGTATCTCAATAAACCTGTAGTAAAGTGATCTTGAGACTAAAAAGTTTGAGAACTGCAGCTCAAAACATTTTTTCACTTATTCATTCAACAAATTGTTTCTTGTTTTCTAACTACATACATGGCACTGTTCAAGGCTCTAGGGATATGAACAGTATTGAACAAAACTGGCAAATTCCTTGCTCTCATGATGTCTACATTCTTAGTACAGACAGATAATAAACAAATGAATTAAGTATACAGTTTGTTAGCAAGTGATAAGTGCTATGGAAAAGAAAAAAGAAATGAGTAAAGAGTTTTAATTTTAGATAGGGTGGCCTTTGAGAAAGCAAGATTTGTGTTAACACCTGAAGGAAATAAGAGAATGAGCCTTAAAAGAAACATGGGGAAAGAGCATTCTAAGCAGAAGTTAAGCAAGTTCACAGGCCCTAAGGAAAAGTCATCCAAGTGTGTGACGTACGTAAATCAGAGTCACTTTGCCTAACATGTTCCTCTTGTCCTTCCTTGCTCTTCAAAAACACTCCTCTGATCTCCTCTTACTTATAAATGCTTTTCTCTGAACTTTTAGTCACTCTTTTTCTAAAATTAGTATTTCATTAAACCCAAATTTGTATAGCTAAGCCTTAACATCCTAACTTTAACGTGTATGCTGGACTGCATTAACATCTTTACTCTTTTCTTTAAATGGCTAACATTAGGTATTTTTAAAATACCGGGTCAAAATTAGAGGAAAAAAAAATAAGTGGTGATAGGAAGGACAGTTTTAGATCACAAAAACAAAAACAAACGAACAAAAAAACCCCACAACTAAACAGACAATTGGCAAACACTGAACCATGACTGGAACTGAAATTCAAAACAAAAACAAACAAACAACCTATAAAAGGCATTTTGGGACAACTTGGGAAATCTCAACATGGACTAGATATCATATATTATTAAAGAATTATAGTCAATTTTCTAAGTTATAATAATGGCATTTTGGTTATATAGGGGATGTTATTTTTAGAAAATACATAGCTTTTTATCAGTAAGGTTTCTGCTTCAGCACATACAATACACACATATGGATATCTACACATACATAAATAAAACAAATACGGTAAAATTATTGAATGTATGTTGTAGGCATATAGGTGATCATTAAACTATTCTTTCAAAGTTTATGCTCGGAAATTTTCATGAAGAAAAAATTTTGAGGAAAAGGCAGAATGGACCAATAACAATCCTTCCATAGAGTAATTCATTGTTTATTTAACAAGTACCTCAGGTGCACTCAAAATTGCAAACAAGAATAAAACATCAGTCATCCTTTCAACAGGTTTATCATATATATCCAAGACACAAAATCTAAAAACATGCAGGACAGGTATTTACTGAAAACTTCTGAGTTTCTCTAGAAGACATGAAGATGGAAAAACAAAAGGAAGGGAAATCAACAAATGTGAAAATATGAATATTTTAATGAAAATTAAATTAAAGTCTAAATGATAAGATCTAAATAGGTAGTTTCATAATTAAAGGCTACAAGTCAAAGAACTTTATATAGAGGGAAATAGGCTCATGTTCTTACTCATATTCATATGTTCTCTCAGAGTAAATTCAAAAACAGGCTTATCTCATTTTATTGTGTTTTGCTTTATAGTGTTTTGGGAAAATGGTGTCTATAGACTTGCTTGCCACAGGGTTGCTATAGGCACCATTTTCCCAAAACCATGTGCTCACTTCATATCTCTGTCACATTTTGGTAATTCTTGTAATATTTCAAACTTTTTCATTATTATTTTATCTGTTATGACGATCTGCAATCTTTGATGTTACTATTATAATTGTTTTGGGGCACCGTGAACACACCCACATAAGGCAGCAAACTTAACTGGTAAATGTTGGGTGTTGTGTTCTGACTGCTCCACTGACCAGCTGCTCAAGTCTCCTCAGGCCTCCCTATTCCCTGAGACACAAAAATATTGAAATTAGGCCAGTTGATAAGCTACAATAGCCTTCAAGTGTTCAAATGAAAGAAAGAGTCTATGTAGACAGTGATTTCTCTGATGAATTTGGGCACAGTAAATTGAAAACTTTCTGGAAAGGATTTTTTAAACAATATTGTTTTCTATATACATATTTTTTAATTTTAACATTTGTTCCCCCTATTAATTACTTATTTTTAATCCATATGTTTTACTCATCTGTCCATACTGTAGATAAAAGGAGCATCAGACACAAGGTTTTCACAATCACAGTCACCTTATGAAAGCTCTATCATTATACAATCAAGAAACATGGCAACAGGAAAACAGCTCTACAGCTTCAGGTACTTTCCTCTAGCCTAATACACCTTAATCTAAAAAGGGGATATCTATATAATGTGTAAGAATAACCTCCAGGATAATCTCTCGACTATGAAATCTCTCAGCCACTGACACTTTATTTTGTCTCATTTTGCTTTTCCTTCTTTTGGTAGAGAAGGCTTTCTCGATTCCTTGCTGAGTCCTAGCTCATTCTAGGATTTCTGTCCCACACTGCCAGGGCGGTTTACACCCCTGAGAGTCATGTCCCAAATGGGGAGGGGGGGGAAGGGCAGTGAGTTTGCTAGCCATGTTGGCTGAGAGAGAGAGGCCACATCTGAGCACCAGAAGAGGTTCTATGGGGGTGACTCTTATGCCTGATTTTAAGTAGGCTTAGTCTATCCTCTGTGGAGATATATTTCATATGACCAAACCCCAAGATTGAGGGATTAGCCTATTAATTTGGTTGTCTCCACTGCTTATGATAATACCAGGAGTTCTCCAAATGGGGACGCTGAATTTTCCCCCTTTCTCATCATTCTCCCAAGAGGACTTTGCAAAAACGTTTTTATTCACTGTTCAAATCACTCTGGGATTCACCAGGGCATCACTATGGGATTTATTAAGGCATCCCTCTGGACAAACCTACAAAATCTCATGCCCTATTCAAGGTTCCATGTACTTACAATGTTCAATTAAACTGTCCATACAAGTTACATCAGGAAATGCACTAGTCAAAATACAAATTTTGTACTGAACAATTTTTGCTTTAGTCTTACACGTAAGTTAAAGTTTTAAAATACGAATTACTATCTATTTTCAACACCCTGCAATATTGACATTCTTTTGTTCTTCCTCATGAAAAAACATTATTTAATTTGTACATTTAGTTACTACCATTGTATATACTCTAGGCACTCCTAGATTATACCATCTCAGTCTTTATCATTTATCTTTCCTCCCGGTCTCATTTGTGCCCAGAGCTCAGTTGAACCTCAAGTAAAAGCTAAGGTTGCTGGTTTTGTCCCTGGGCAGAGGAGACAGGGTTGATGGAAAAAGAAAAAAAGACAGAGGCTTTTTCGGAATGGACAGCACAAAATACTTGAAAGAGTCTAGGCCCTAAAGGAAAGGTGGGGGCACAAATAAAAATTTCAAATTTTATTTTTAAATTAAGGTATATAATAGTTGTTTAGACGTAATGCTATTGCACATTTAATAGACCATAGTATAAACATAATTTTTATATGTACTAGGAAACAGTGACTCACTTTATTGCAGTGGTCCAGAATTGATCCTGTAATATTCCCAAGGTATGCCAGTTAATTTTTAAAGGTTTGACTAACTATATCACAAAGCCCACAAGAAAATAAAGAATCCAGACATGAAATTGGTTTGAGGTTATATCTCTGTGGATCTGAAAATAATGGGATGAATTGACTAATTTGGGTAGGATGTTAAGGATCACTATCAAACAGCGAGCAAGAAATCAGTCTGACAACTGTTCATCCTGTAAACAGGTAAAATTATGGCAGGCAAGAAAGAAGGGCTGGAAATGCCAAAATAAGAAATACTATTATAGACAGTTATTTCTAACTTCAGAATGTATGAGTCCTTTCCAGTAATTAATTTATAAAAGGAAAAAGGAAAGGCCAAATATAGGGTTCTAGGACCCACCTCTATGAAGAAGACAGGGAGAAGATTAAAAGAAAAGCAAAAGATGAGGGAACATTTAGAAAGACAAAGCAGGAAATCAGGTTATCAAAGAATCAATCATGCAGCAGTGGCAGAGAATTCCAAGATGAAAGATCCAATCATATAATAAATAGATCCTTTCTTCTAAGATGGTAAAATAAAGGCATCTCTGCATACTTTTCATATTTGTGAAGAATGACAAACAGAAAAGAAACTACATCATTGATAAGAATAAAAAGTAGCTGTAACTCTAATGCCATGAAAAAGGGCTGCCAAAGGACTGGACCAAGGTATAGAAAGAGGTCAAGAGAGCAGACAGATGTCCTTGCTGTTTTAAGACAAGTGTCCTCAAGGCCAATGCTTTTCAAAAACATGTGGAACACCTTCAAGGGCCAAATCACCAGCTCCTCATTTGCAACAATGAAATTCACAATTAGGCTACTTAAAAGAGACCTGGTATTCCTGAATGGTAAGGAATGTGGGGCTACAAGACCTCACCCTAGAATAAAGCAGTCTGTTAGGTGACAAGAGAAGAGGTCACCATTTTTAATCTCCCTTAACTCCCGATCTGTATATTCCACTGTCTATTTGAATATGCACTTAGATGAGCAATGGGCATGTCACAATGATCAAGTACAAAGGAAAATTTCTGATCTCTCTCTCAAAATTCTAGTAGTCTTATCTCAGTAAAAGGAAACCAATTTTTTTTCTAGTTGTTCAGACCAAAACCTTGAAGTCATCTGTAATTCCTTTTTTTTCTCATGACCCATATGCAATCAGATAAGCTGTCAACTACACCTTTAAATTCTAAGAATCTGACTACTAGCTACTAGTCAACTACTACCACTTCTCACCAGGAATACTACAATAGCCTCTGGCTGATCTCTTAGCCTTGGCCTCTTATACCTTATTCTCCATACAGCAGCTCTAGTATTCCTTTTAAAATGTAATTTTGATCATATCACTTTTCTGATCAAAACCCTTTAATGGCCTCCCAAATCAATCAGGATAAAGACCAAAGTCTAGGATTGGCCTGTTACCTAACTCCACTATTCTTATTTCCTTTTGTTCACTCTATTCCAGTCTACCGCCCTGATTACTATTCCTTCAACATCACAGTAAACTCCTGTCTTAGGGCTTTTACAATTTGGGGGCCTTTTAATTGAATGCTCTTCCACCAAACAGCTGCATGCACCACTCTCTCACATTCTTCATATCTTTACTAAAATGTCACCTTCTCAGTGAGATCTTCCTTAATCAAATTATTTAAAATTATAACTCCCAACTGGTTCTCTTTATGTTCATTTTTTTGTTTTATTTTTCTCCATAATACTTAACACACCATCAGATAGAATACATATTTTATTTATTTACTTATAGTCTATCTCTAATAATTAGAATATAGGTCCCAGGAAGGAGGAATTTTTGACTGTTGACATTGCCCTAATTCTTGAAATGGAACCTAATACATAACATTTAACAAATAATTGTTGGATATATGAATATAGCACATTAGTGGAAACATAAACTGATTTACTTTTTTTTTAAAGCAACGTATCCATTTATCAAATTTATAAATATAACTTTGACCCAGCATTTACCACTTAAGAGTAAATCACTATGTAGTTGTATCTGCATATCTCTGTACAGCAATATAAACAAGATCAGGTATTTGTGTCTTCAATAGCAGAAGCCTGGAAACAAGCTAAATATCTATTAATTATGTATCAATAGAGAATTCTCTCCAAGAAAAACTATGTACACAACAGAATATATAATATACCACTGTTCATATTAAAAGAAAAAATGAGGGCTTATAAATACGTATTTGCAGCACAGATCCATAATACATGCTGATTTATTATTAATAGACTACCTCAAGGATACACGTAAAACTCTTGGAAGTGTCTGTACCTTTGAAACCGTAGAAACTCTGTGGGTCAGAAATAAGAGACATTCACTGTATACCTTAATGTTCAAAAATTTTTACAAGTTCATGCATTATATCAAAAAATACACACACACACACAGGCACCAACATATAAGTAGCAGAAAAGCAGCACTGATTTCTAAGCCAGCAACTTCTGAAAGAGGTATATGGGAGAACAAGTGAAGGAGGAAGAGCCTGTTGAAGTATGATGGGGAAGCCAGGTAGAAAGATAAGACAATGTGTAAGGAAAGACATATATATACATAGGGAGATATGAGATTGATGGTATTAATGAAAGACACAACAATCACAAAAGAAACAGTATAAAGTGCAAAGTGTTGACATTCAAAATAGACATAAGAGGGGTATGGCCCTCCAGAATCTGATTAAAGTAGAATACTGAAACAGAAAAAGAAATAATGACTGGAAATGTTATTCAGGTATCTAAGAAATTCACACTAAGTGATATTCCAGGACTAGGGTCTAGAAGAAATGTCCTTAACAACTCTGATCTGCCTGATTATCATTCACTCACCTGGACAGACTTTCTTTTCACTTCTTTCTCCACCATCCAGGTTGTCTTTCTGCTTCAATGGAGGATCACACAGAGTTTGGTCACTTTATAACCTGCTAAGGGGAATGATACAACACTAAAATGTTAATGCTAGGGACAAAACACCATCCTAGAATTCAGGCTGAGCCTGATCTGAAGGATGAGGAACGTGCAGTTTCCAAGAATGCAGAAGTATGCCCTATGAAAAAGAACAAAGTTATGACCTTTTAATTTAGAGAATGGAACATGCATAATCATGTGGACAAAAGGCCTAGGATTAGTTGAATTCTGCATTTTAAGGCCATATTCATAAAACCATTTAAAGTTTCCACACATTTCAGAAATGGGGGTGGGGGTGGAGGAGGAAGAATTTACTTTCGGAATTTTACTTATATGGGGAAGCTTTCCATGTTCTACCTGACTGGTTGCTATTGTTCTTTAGTACCACTCTTGCAAAGATTCCTGAGTAGATTTGAACTGTGGCCCTTATTCCTGGTTGAATTCAATATTCTTATCTTTGATTATAGCAATGTATGCCATGCTGTGTGGGTATAACGTGTAGAAAGTTGTTCTGTCAGCATTCAGGAATAAAAACTCAAAAGTTTTTCCCAGAGAACTAGTATTTATCTTGTTTGCATTATATTCTTAGTGGAAGCACAATATATTAGAAATGTTCTATAAATTTATGTTCATCCATTCATTCAAAAAATAGTTTTAAAAAAACCAATAAAGGACATTTTGGGAACAACAAAGTTTGAATATAGACTTTGGATCAGACAATAGTAATGTCTGATCACTGTACTGTGGCTATGAAAGAGAATATCCTTGTTCTCAGGAAACATACACCATGGTATTCATGGATAAAGAGGGCCTATCTGCAACTTACTCTCAACTAGTTCAGAAAAAAAATCACATACACACAAATCTGGAGAAAGAGAAGAAAAAGTAAAACAAAAGAAAAAATATAAATGACTGGTGAATGTGTATAAAGGGCATATGGATCTTTGTACTATAGCAGTTTTTCTATAAATCTGAAATCATATTTAAAAAGTAAGTTACTGGTCACACACACCATCTACTATATGTTGAAAGACCTTTTTCACCAATTCGTACTGGGGTGTTGCAGAGATGGAAGGTTTACAGCCTGATTTAAATAGTAATGTACACAGCAGAAACATGAGAGGTTGAGCTGGCTGGAAGCAGCCTACGAGGGAGGCGAGATCAAGTTTGATCTTTTGAACACTCTATCAGTTTCCTCTAGAAAATGCAAGCAGAGATAGCCATTAAGCAGTTGGAGATATAAATCAACAGTTCAGGATAGACCTAGAATAGAAATGGGAATTTAGTTAGTTGTCAAGAGTATTATTGCTGCTGAGGAAATGAGGCATATGACTGCTCATGCACAGTACACACAGTGCAAGTGGAGGGCCAGGTCGCAGTCCTAGGAACAACAGTCAAGGAGATAAGGAAAGGTTTCAGCAGTAGCCTATAAGGCAGCTGCTTAGTTTTTAATTTTCAAGTCCTTTTCCTGAAAATCATAGAAAAGAACAAGAATAATGGGGGAAAAACAAGTAGTCAATTCATATACTACACATTTTTAACGAAACTAGTAGAGAGAAAACATGTTAACTCCAAATTATGGGTGTGGCCCAAAACACACAAAATAGCAGAACTGGTGCAAGAATTACAACAGTGTGGTATCCTAAGAAAGATAAGGAAATGGTGAGAAGTAACAGACCTCAGAAATAACTAGCAAAATATTCACTCTCAGAATGAAGGAGCCACTCTGAGTGAGAAGTGTCCTAACCAAGTCTAAAAATGAACAACAAAACTAGTTAGTGTCAGAAAAACTCCCAACTCAAGCTAAAAACTCTACCAAAGGCCAACTCAATAAGAGGCCTACAGAGGAAGTTACAAAGGGGTCTCAGGAAGAACTGGGAACGGTGAGGTAGGATTCTAAGGATTTGAAGTGTTCAGAAATCTCCAGCAAATATTTCCTTTCAAAATGAGAGGGTTTAACCCTAATGATGAAAGGAAGACTTGGATTAAAGAGAAAAAGACTCCAGTGGGGAACAGAAAGGTAGGTTTGAAAAGTACTTGGGACTATCCAGAGGTAGCAGATTCAACAACTCCTAAAAATTAAGGCATCATCATAGAAGGAAAGTACTGTGAAGAATAGTAACATACACAGGTCTGGAGGTGGAAGTCTGCCAGGAAACGGTCAGAGGGTCAAAGATGGAGCAGTTAGAGAGCCATGTAAGTCCTCTGTTCTAACACGAGTAGAGGCACTTGAGTTTTGAAGCACAGAATGTTACCATCTCTCCCTTTTCCTGGTACTTATCTAGAAAATCTACCTGATACAAACATGAGTAACATAAAAATAATCTATCTATGCCTATACCAGGATACTATAAGAAAATGTTAATGATGAGCAGTGTAATTCTCCAACAGCTAAACTAATTCATCCAAAAAATAATACTGCCACAAGGATGAAACTAGAAGCACAACATAACAAAATAAACTTAAAAGACCCAAAAACTGGAAATGTGTCTCCACCTATTCAAGGTGGGGTTGCTTACTGGAGTCCTTTAAGAGGTAACCATTTTGGAAAAAGCTTTAGAACCAACAGAGCCAATGCAGCCAGAGACCACAGGAGATAAAGAAAGAAAATGCCCCTGGGGAAGCTGTTGGAGAAATCTGGAGAGAAAGCCAGCAGATGTTGCCGTGTGGAGAGAGAAACCCTGAACCTCTCTCTCCAGTGGAGAGAGAAACCCTGAACATCAGCCTCAGCCAACATCAGCCTTCTTGGATCAAGGTATCTTTCTTTGGATGTCTTAATTTGGACATTTTCATAACCTTGCTTTAATTGTACATTTTCACAGCCTTAAAACTATGAACTTACAACTTAATAAATTTCTCCTTTTAAAAAGAAAAAAAAAAAGACACAAAATTTACAGAAGTAATCAAAGCTTAAAAACACACACACACACCAAAAAAACACAAAAGAGAAACAGAGGAACTGTAAAAATATGGTTACCCCAAAAGGAGGGAATGGCCATGAAACAGAAGAATTTGAAACAGGAATGGACAGAAAATGGAAAAAACAAAGATCATTTCAGAAATGAAGATTAAAATATAAGAAGCACAAGGGAGAACAAAAACTACAGGAAGTTCACTAGAAAAAAAAAGAAACAAAGCAATATGAAGTGAAGGAGAGCCAACACACGTATAATTAGAGTTTGTGAAGAGTTAACATAAATAATGAAACAGAACAAATAATTAAAATTTTAGTTCAACTGTAGAAGCCAAGAGTTTAAAGCAAGACCTACAGAATTTGTTGCAAGCTGCTGGCCTCGGGATGGCAGCGGTAAACTGTGGCGATTGTTATGTAGAGCAGTCTGGGAGGAAGAGAATGTTTACCCCAAACAGTTATGTTAAGTATGAAGAACACTGTGAGATAAAAATCTTGCTCCCTCAGGAAATGCCTGCATATCTATTGACATCCTGTGGTATATAACAAGGATCTGGTTGAGAATAAAGTTGTCTGAAGTCTGTCTGAAGTAAACTCAAGCTTCAGACCCCCTGAGCCCATCTGTGTCTTTCTTTCTTTCTTTTTTTCTCATCATTCCTTAATATCCTTCGAGCTCCGTTTCAATAGGAAGCAACATTCAACACTTTCAGAAACAAAACAAAAAAAGAATTTGCACATTGTAAAGATATAACATATACCTGGGAAAACTGACCCAGAATATTCAACATACCCTAGTAAAACTTTTATACTTTAAATTTAAAGAATGAATTCTTTGGAAATCTAGCAAAAAGATCAAGTCTTTTATAAGAATCACAATTCTTCAGAGCAATATTCAACAATGAAAGACAGTGGAGCAAAAACTATAAGATACTTTAATATCAGTCATAGTGTTCTTAAGGTATGAAGGCCAATAACAACTATTTTTTTAGTTTCATATTATTATTATATGGACAAAGGCCTGCAGAATTGCAGGTTGTGCTAAGTTCCCCAAAGGGTGAAGTGCAAGGGTACAGTGATAAAGAAAGAACAGGAATCTACTTACTTGGAGTGATCAGGGAAGGTCCCTCTGAAGAGGTAACTTAAAACCAACTATTTTTGAACACAGGACATGAAGAACTCAGGGCTTAATGGTCTCATGAGCCCTCCCTAAGGCATTCACAAAAGGATAAACTTTAGATAATCAGGAATGACTTAAAGAAGCCTTGGCATAAGGACCAGTAGTGAGTACTGCAAATATTAAATAATATAATCAGGGTTAAAAGGTAGAAATGAGGGTTTCAGAACAGTAGGCAAATATTATAGGCTCCAACAACATACAAACAATGCAACTGACTAAAAATGGAAGAGGGGGGAAAGTAGAAAGGATACTCAGCATGTAAATTGCCCCACAAGTATTTGTTGAGATTAAGAGGCTATCATTTAAAGCTGAGAAATGAAAGAAAAGCTAAAGCATATTCAAGAGTCCAAAGAAAAACTCTTACATAGTGGGGAGACAAAGGGGAAGAAAAACGTTTAAATTAAATTGTTGCTAATGGTAGGGAACCAACAGTGTTCACGGAGAGAGGGGAATCTAACTGCATAAAGTTGTTGGGATATAGGTAACTATAGAACAAAAACACAAACTTTTCTAAGTAACAGAAAAACCACCACTACCAAAATGAAAACAAATCAAATAGAGAAAGAATACAAGAAAAAAGGTGATGTATGTAATGTAAAAAAACATAATATAAAAAAAGTAATATGAAAAACCTAAGCCCAAACCTACTAGCCACAGCAATAAGTGAAATAGATTATTAAAAGGGAATGATTTTGAGATTAGCACACAAGCAAAACTCTAGAGCATGGTGCATATAAAAGGAAACACATAAAACAAAGAAATTTGGAAAGGTAAAAGACAAAATGTTGGGCGAAGATATACCATCAAATGTAAACCAAAATAAATTATCACCAAAAATTCAAGTCAACAAGCATTACACAAAGGAGAGCACTTAAAGCTAAAGGAAATAATTCAGAACGAAGATGTAACAGGTATGAGCATTTATGAACCTAATAACAGTAGCAGCTTTCTTAAAGCAGAAACCAAAGGAAATGTAGAAAAACTAACAATCACTAATACAAGACTTCATGTATTTCTCTCAATTTAAGTCTGATAAATAAGTACAACATAAGATCTAAACAATAAAAATCAATAAAGTACTGATTATATATGTAGAACGGAATGATCAAAATAGGAATGTTTGCATTTGTTTGGTGTTTTTTGGTATTTAAAAAAATAAAATAAAATAATTGAAAAAAATCAATAAAGAAACTGAAACAAATACATATCATGTACTTGGGCAGAATATTTAACATCATAAATACGTTCCCCCTCCCTAAGTTATTTTAGAAAAGTAATGCAATTCCAATAAAAATACTAACTTTTTTTCTGGAAGTAGAAAAACTGATTCTGAAGTTTACATTTAAAAACAACCAACCAACCACAAGCAAGAATAGCAGAAAAACTCTGATGAGCAATTAGATGAAAACCTACACCAGATATTAAAACACAATTATAAAGCTACAATAAAAACATAAATATTGGTATATGAATACAGACTAGAAGATAGATGAGAATATAAAGTTCAGAAACAGATTTAACTACATATAAAAATTTAATCATATGATAAAAGTAGCATATGATAAAAGTGGCATCTAAGAGCGAGGCAATCAATTAGAAAAAGATAAGCCTGAATGCATACTTGATAGCATACACCAGGATAAACTAAATGAATTAAATACATAATTACGAAAATTAAATCCTATAGAAACTATAATCTTGTTATAAGATTTTGAAAACATGGGTGAAACTTGGAGTAGAGAAGTCTTTTTGACAATGAATTCACAAATGAAGAGACTGATAAATCTGTACGATATGGAAATAAAAACCTCCTGATTCTGCACAGTTAAGACAAGAAATAACTGATGCAGACAATGTCAAAAATTTTTTTGAAAGCTTGAAGAAAAAAATTGCAATTGACTTCACAGAAGGCTAGCCTTAGACCCTAGAAGGGAAAAACATCCCATAAAAAATAGTGAAAGGACATGAACAGACAGTTCCTTGATAAATATAGATGACCCTTAAGCATATGAAGATACTCTCACCCATAGTAAGGGATGTAAATTAAACCTACACTGAGATGCCAATTACCTCTTTGGCCAAATACCAAATATTCAACACTACATGGATGGTCCTAAAGGAAAAGGTGGTCTTGCACATTGCTGGTGAGAGTGAGTGCAAGTACTTACCCATTGGGCAAATCCATTTGTAGGAATCTACTTTAAGGATACTCCTGCATAATTACAAAATGACACAGATAAAAAATTATTCATTATTGTCAGTTAGTAAAAGACTGGAAACAATCCAAATGTCCAACAAAGGGATTGACTGAATCAATTATGGTACATACACAGAATAGCACATTTACATAGGTGTTTTAAACAGAGAGAGAGAAAATGGTTAAGAAAAAGGGAGATCTCCAGGACATAATGGTGAAAGTAAAGAAAGTGAGGTAGAAATGTGTTTCATATATGAAGGGTAAGAGAGAACAGAGAAGGAAGATACACTACTGGCCAAACAAACTAAAAAAACCCATTTGAAAAAATAAGCAAACAATTAAAACAAAAAAATATCAAAAAACTAAACTCACATTGGGCAAAGAAGATTGTAATGAGGGGGAGGTTAAGAATAAGATGAATGTCTCTGTGAGATTGTGAGATGTATTTTTAACTTTTAAATCACATAAATGTATTATTTATTTTTTAAATTAAATTCATTAAAAAACAACAGTTGCTTAACTTGAAAGCTAAACAAAATGAAACTAATGAAACCAAGCTTAACTTAAAACAAATCAACTAGGTGCACTGCTGGTTTAGTAGTACAACGCTCGCCTTCCATGCTGGAGACCTGGGTTCCATCCCCAGACCATGCACCATTCCCCGCCACCCCCACCCCCCCCCCAAAAAACAAATCAACTTTACATTAACTTGGGAACAAACTTTGCCCATACATCTTTAGTGGGATGCATTCTAAGGACAAAAATAGCTATAGAGAAATTTTAAGATGACTCAGTACTTTTATGGTTACTTTTATTATTTTATTTTGAAATCATTTTCTTTATATTGCAGAATAAAGCAAGGCAAATAAGTACTCACAATAATTTGTTTCAAGATTTTTAGCACTAAATACACTTAAGATGTAAGAAATTATGTAAAAATACTATACCATTTGAATCAATTTGGAAATACGAACATGAACTCATGAAATGGCCTCAAAATGTTATGTCTGAAGCAGTGAGGACAGCTAGTACACAGATCTTGGACTCCAATGTCATTCTCCAATAAAAGGAACAATTCACCTTGGAGAAACCTGCTTCTCCTTGGAGAAATGGCAAATTTCAGGTTTGGGACAAGATGAGGGAAAAGATGAGCCAGGTGTCCAAGGAAACTTTCAAAGACAAGTAGTGTCAAGTCAAAATGAGAGATGAGGGCAGCTTGAAGGAGTAAAACTGTGATAATATGACCATCAAGCAGGAAGAAAATTAGTTATGGTTGATTACCACACCCTAAATCTATATAATTTTTAAAAGTGAGGTTTACAAAGAAAAAACAGGAAAAACTTGACACAATTCAAGGTTAAAATCCAATGTTATTTAGAAAAAATGAAAAATTCTAGAAAGTCATCACTTCACAAGCCCTTAAGAAATTATATTCAAGGATTTTCTGTCAGTGTTAATATCATTTGTTAAATTACTGATGGGGCATAGATACTTGTATAGTACCAAAGTAAAATTATGCAGATTACATTTTGGTTGTAAAGAAAAAAATATGATCATTAATGGTTGACCAGCCATCTTGTATGACTCCCCTGATATAAGTATATAAGATCACCTATGATATATTTTGGCAAAAACTGGAATTTAAAAAATATACATATATGTATCATCAGAGGTTCTGAATTAGAACCATGTGAGAGTAACCATCATAAAAATCAAGGTACAAATCTCATGGAGGAAGTATTAATGAGTTTCTAAAGATGACTATAACTCGAACACAGAAATCTAACTTCCTCAAAAGCTAAAATTAAAAGAGGAAATTCCACAAGAAATTTTAAAAATATATATGGAAAGGAAAAAGCATCTATATAGCCCACCCTTTGAGAGATTTCTACCAGTAACAATACAAATGACTACTACCTCTGAGGGAATATCAATTTGCAGACAATAATAACAATACTAATTACCATGTACACACCAGGTAATATTCTTAGAACTTTACATATGTTAAGCCCTTTGCTCTGCACAACCACCCTAAGAATCAAATACTATTATTATCTCTGTATTTATAGATAAGAAATTGAGGGACATGGTTTAAGTACCTACCATCAAGGTAAAAAAATGGCAGTGGAAGAGGGTAACACAGTTTGTCTCTATTGCCTGTGTCATCTTTAAAATATATATATTTTTGAATATATACTAAATTGATATGGCTAATAACAATAACAAAGGCATTCATTTTTGTCCTATCTATCCCAGTTCACCCATCCCCAACAGACGTTGCCACTTTTATTAATGTTTCTTGTGTATCTTTTGAGTTTTTTAACGGCAATGCAAATAAATATGAATATATAGTTATCCCTTCCAAATCCACGGTTTTGATACATTGCAAGTCAGCATAAGAAATTAAAAGAGAATTTTGGGGGAGTTCTGTGGAAACCACAGATGACACGCAGAGGCCAGCAGACAACACACAAAAGGCTAGAAATGTAGAGACAGCCTAAAAAAAATTTATTAAAAAAAAGTTTGGCCCAAGCAATGTAAAATCAATGGGAGAGGCAGCTATGGAGTTTCCTGGAAAAAAAAAAAATTTTTTTTAAGTGAATTTTCCAGTTCATGGGCCTCCCCAGTGATGTGGAAGGGACAGCTATATATTATTTCCCCACTTTCGCACTTCAAATGACATACCATTCTGCATTTTGCTTTTTTCACTTAACAATACATTTTTGACGTTTTAGTGTACTCCTCCTCCTCCTTTTATGTACTGCATTATTATTCTGCTGTGTGGATGTAACAAATTTGACAGGGCCAATCACCTTCTGAGGATAATAAATAATGTTTCTAACCTTTTCCTATAACTAAATCTTGCTGCAATGAGCAACCTTGAACCTGTATCATTTCATGTATATGTAAGTATATATGCAGGATAAATTCCCAAATGTGGGATGGATGAGTCAAAAAGAAAGTACATTTGTAGTTATTATAAATATTGCCAAATTGCCTTCATAAGCTTTACTCAGGCCAATATCATTACTGTTCTAATTTTTGAGTCTTTCTATTTTAAAATGTTATGGCTGCCACGGTGGCTCAGCAGAGAGTTCTAACCTGCTATTCCAGAGATTCAGGTTCGATTCTCCGTGCCGGCCCACTGAGGGGGAGGGGTGCTGGATGCCCCTTTCCCCACAATTCAACTGCCTTTCTTTTTCGGAGTTTTACTGGCTATTCTAGCTTACCTATTTCCTCCCCTATGAACTAGAAAATCATCCTAATTCCGAAATTTAAAATATCTTAAATTTCTATTTTTAAGGCTACTGACTTCCACATATTAATTTGATACTCTATTATTTAAAATTATGAGAACGACTACTGTGGGTGAATTCCTTAGAAAAAGCAGCTTTTCAGACAGAATTAATTTTTTAAATTATTTCATAAAATTCACGGGACCCGGGAGCACCTCGACTCACTTTTAAGTGTTAGGACACCTAGAATCTAGTCCAAACTCAAAAATAAACATAGCAACAATTAAGTTTTCTTCAAAAAATGAAGGAAGATAACGGTGTCTAATACAGTACCACAAATCCTAATTTCTGAACTTTCTGTGCTTTTACTGCTTCTCAATGTGTAAAGCTGATATTTAGTCCAGCACTTCGCCTAGAAACCCTATTAACGTACTCCAAAGATAAGGGGATTTGAGACAATTTGAAACAAGCCACCCGTTTAAAAAAGTTCCTTTGAATTATTCTTCCTTGTTTAAAAAATAAAAGAAACCGCGGTGATTTGCATTCTGCCCCAATTAAAAAGAAATATACGCTTCTATATAAATCAGTTGTTACACTATTTAACACTTGGCTTTTTTTGTTCCTCTTTCACACCTTCAAAAGTAAATTAGATTCTCCAAGAAGATGCACCGTTATAAATATCGGCACTTTCGATAAGGCAAGTGAGGCTGTTATTACCTCAATCCTAGCCTCCCACACTGCCCTCTCACGCCTAGCCACACAGTCCTGCTCCCACCTTTTTTGCACTCAACAACCCCAAACATACGGTAAACTTGCGGTCAAACTCAGGGTCACACATGGTCGGACGATTCTCTGAGGCCCCCACCCCGTCCTACACACAGGCCAGAGGCTCTTAAACCCACCTCCCACTCCCTTACAACACTCCTCCAGATCAGGAATCCTTCCCTCCGGCCTTCCCGGCCCAACCAGCCCAAGACCCCCAGGTCCCACCTCCTACTTTCGCGCCACGTGGACCCAGGGCAAGGACGCACCCGCGGACAAAGACCAAAATGTCCACTCGGTGCGCTGCGCCTGCGCACTGCAAGGGCAAGTGAGTACTCCCAGAAGTCTCAGCGACGCGGCCCAGCTAGGTCACGGTGGCCAGGCCCATGCTGGTGGTATCTGATTACCTTCTATTGCCCGCAACGCCGCTTTTCGGGTTTTGGACTCATTTCCGGTAAGCCCTTGCTCGTCTCCCTGTTTCCCCATGCGAATTTGGCTGCTTCTTCCTAGTGATTATGATACCTCTCGGGATGAGGAGACGTTCCCTGGAGGAAGATCACCTCACGCCTGGTAGGAAGTTTAAAGTGGAAACTCCCTCTCCTAAGCCTCCCGGGGCGCAAAGTTAAACGGGCCCAGGTCAGACTCAGAGGTGAGAGAACTCCATCTTGTCTCTGGCTGGTCTGAGTCTGGACTGCGTTTCCCAGAGGCCACAGCGGCCCGACGTTACGTGTCTCTTGACGTTGTGGCGAGAGCATTAGCTCCGCTGAGACCCGGACGCGACAGAGGGGAGGCCGAAGGTGAGGGGTCTGGGAGTCCGGGGCGGGGACAGGGCGTGTCCAGAGCGTCCGGTCTGTGCACGCAGGCGGAGGCGGGCTGAAGTTGTGCCTTTCTGAATATTTGTCTTTGATTGCGGCTGTGTAACTGGGTGTGGGTTTCTGTAAGTGTGCGATTGTGGCCGCCTGTCTCCAGGGTATTTGTGTGGTTATGCTTGTGTAATCATGTCTCGTGCTGTGGGTGTGGGGTCCTTTTGATTGTTGGAGTGATAGATACTGCATGTGTCCTTGTTGTGGATTTGTGATTGTACGCCTTTTCCCATGGGGCGTGAGTGTGGTAGTGAATATGTGACCGGTCTAGGTGCCTGTGCATGTCGCCGAGGTGGGTGTATCGTTGTGTATGACACTGTGACCGTCTGTGGTTTTATTGTAGTTGTCCTGTGCCTATGGCTGTACAGGCGACACTGCATGTGTATCCACATGACTGCGTGCTGTGTTCTTGTGTATGTGTGTGTTGTGTGTGTGTACATAGTGACTGAGTGACAGTGTTTGGCTGTGTATGCGGGTATTAAGTACCTTTGCCCATGCGAGTGTATCTCCAGAGTGAGTGTTCGATTATGACTGAATGACCATAAGGGGGCCAGTCTGGGGTGCCAGTGATTGTGGGTGTCCCTAGAGCAGATATGGGTATTTATGGGTTTTGCATGGGGAACCATAACTGTATGGGAGTGACTGTGCAGTCACTGTGGTGAGTAGATTTTGTTAACAGTGGATATGTGATTGTAACAATGTAAGAGTATGGGGTGTCTGTGATTGTGGGATTGTGTCTTTGTCTCTAGTGTGGATGTGTAGCTGTATTTCTGTGACAATGTGTGCAGCACCAAGTGCATGGATGTGAGATGCCTGTGACTCCAGTCCCCTGCAGAACCTGTGACGTTAGGATAGATTCTAGCCCTGCACAGTGGTGACCTCAGCCATTGCCTTTAACAGTGGGATTGAACAGAACATCCAGTCTTCTCTGACCTCCCTGTGTGGGAGGTAGGGGGGTGATCTTTCAGTTAGAGCCCAGTTGCTTATGATTCTTTCTCTTAACCCAGTTAAACCCTTCTCTGAGTGAGGTGCTGAGAGGAGAAAAGAACTGTTTCACATCCAAAAACCAAGTTCACAGTGCATCAGTGTTTCTTTTTCCATCCCTAAAGGAAAGAGACACAATGTTTTTCACATGATTGTCTTTCCTTTTCCTGAGACTTCTTGCCTAATATAAGTAACGTGATCTCCAGTATTTACCTTTGGAGTACATTACTCCAGGGTGCCCTGAAGATGAACTGAAAGGCACATAACTTTCCTGTTTCCTGCACACCTAATGCTCACTTTTAAAAATGTTTTTTAAACTTTTCATTTTGAATTAATTGCAGACTTAAAAATACAAAAATAGAATTCCCATATACTCTTCACTGAACTTCCCTTTATGTTACCATCTTACATAATCACAGTACAATGATTAACACTAGGAAATTAACATTGATACTATACTAATTTAGTCTACAAACCTTATTCAGATTTCATCATTGTGTCTAACGTCTTTTTCTTGGGCCAGGATCTAATCCAGAAATACACATTGCATTTAAGTATCTTTTGATCTGCCACAGTTCCTCAATCTTTTTTTTTCTTTCATGACCTTGACACTTTTTGTTGTTGTTGTTGTTTGTTTGTTTGTTTTTCCTCCCGACTTCTTCCACTGCTTAGAAGATTGATGAGTTACTTTGGTCTGAGCTCATATCAGCTGGTAACACTTTTTAAATTAATTTATTTATTAATTAAAAAAATTTTAACAAACGAACTAAAATATTAACACGTGATCATTCCGTTCTACATATATAATCAGTAATTCACAATATCATCACTTAGTTGCATATTCATCATTTCTTAGAACATTTGCATCAATTCAGAAAAAGAAATAAATAAAAACAGAAAAATAAAACAGAAAAAAAAGATTATGCATACCATGCCCCTTACCCCTCACTTTCATTGATCACTAGCATTTTAAACTAAATTTATTTTAACATTTGTTCCCCCTATTATTTATTTTTATTCCATATGTTCTGCTTATCCTATTTCTATCTCCTGATGGTCTCTGTTACCAATGAAATATTCCAGGTTTATTCACTAATGTCAGTTCGTATCAGTGAGAACATACAGTATTTGTCCTTTTGTTTTTGGCTAGTCTCACTCAGCATAATGTCCCCAAGGTCCATCCATGTTGTTACATACTTTATTCTGTCTTAAAGCTGCATAATATTCCATCGTATGTATATACCACAGTTTGTTTAGCCACTCGTCTGTTGATGGACATTTTGGCTGTTTCCATCTCTTTGCAATTATAAATAATGCTGCTATAAACATTGGTATGCAAATGTCCGTTTGTGTCTTTGCCCTTATGTCCTTTGAGTAGATACCTAGCAATGGTATTGCCGGGTCATATGGCAATTCTATATTCAGCTTTTTGAGGAACCGCCAAACTGCCTTCCACAGTGGTTGCACCATTTGACCTTCCCACCAACAGTGGATCAGTGTGCCTCTTTCTCCACATCCTCTCTAGCGCTTGTCATTTTCTGTTTTATTGATAATGGCCATTCTGGTGGGTGTGAGATGATATCTCATTGTGGTTTTGATTTGCATTTCTCTTATGGCCAGGGAAGTTGAGCATCTCTTCATGTGCCTTTTGGCCATTTATTTGTATTTCCTCTTCTGAGAAGTGTCTGTTCAAGTCTTTTTCCCATTTTGTAATTGGATTGGCTGTCTTTTTGTTGTTGAGTTGAACAATCTCTTTATAAATTCTGGATTCTAGACCTTTATCTGATATGTCATTTCCAAATATTGTCTCCCATTATGTAGGCTGTATTCTTTCTTGATGAAGTTCTTTGATGCGCAAAAATGTTTAATTTTGAGGAGTTCTCTTTTTTTTCTTTCTTTCTTTCTTTCTTCAGTGCTCTTGCTTTGGGTGTAAGGTCTATAAAACCGCCTCCAAGTATAAGATTTATAAGCTATTTCCCTACATTTTCTTCAAACTGTTTTATGGTCTTAGACCTAATGTTTAGGTCTTTCATCCATTTTGAGTTAACTTTTGTATAGGGTGTGAGATATGGGTCCTCTTTCATTCTTTTGCGTATGGATATCCAGTTCTCTAGGCACCATTCATTGAAGAGACTGTTCTGTCCCAGGTGAGTTGGCTTGACTGCCTTATCAAAGATCAATTGTCCATAGATGAGAGGGTCTGTATCTGAACACTCTATTCAATTCCATTGGTCAATATATGTATCTTTATGCCAGTACCATGCTGTTTTAACCACTGTAGCTTCATAATATGCCTTAAAATCTGGTAGCATGAGACCTCCGACTTCATTTTTTTTCCTCAGGATACTTTTAGCTGTCCGGGGCACCCTGCCCTTCCAGATAAATTTGGTTATTCGTTTTTCTATTTCTGAAAAGTAAGTTGTTGGGGTTTTAATTGGTATTCCATTGAATCTGTAAATCAGTTTAGGTAGAATTGACATCTTATCTATATTTTGTCTTCAAATCCATGAACACGGTATGCCCTTCCATCTACTTAGGTCTTCTGTGATTGCTTTTAAAAATTTCTTGTATTTTTCTTTGTATAGGTCTTTTTTCTCTTTAGTTAAATTTATTCCTAAATATTTTATTCTTTTGGTTGCAATTGTAAATGGAACTCGTTTCTTGATTTCCCCCTCAGATTGTTCATTACTAGTATATAGAAACACTACAGATTTTTGAGTGTTCATCTTGTAACCTGCCACTCTGCTGTACTCGTTTATTGGCTCTAGTAGTTTTGCTGTGGCTTTTTCAGGGTTTTTGACATATAGTATCATATCATCTGCAAACAGTGAGTGTTTTACTTCTTCCTTTCCAATTTTGATGCCTTGTATTTGTTTTTCTTGTCTAATTGCTCTGGCTAGAACTTCCAGCACAATGTTGAATAACAGTGGTGATAGTGGACATCCTTGTCTTGTTCCTGATCTTAGGGGGAAAGTTTTCAGTTTTTCCCCATTGAGGATGATATTTAGCTGTGGGTTTTTCATATATTCCCTTTATCATGTTGAGGAAGTTTCCTTCTATTCCTATCCTTTGAAGTGTTTTCAACAGGAAAGGATGTTGAATTTTGTCAAATCCCTTCTCTGCATCAATTGAGATGATCAAGTGATTTTTCTGCTTTGATTTGTTGATATGGGATATTACATTAATTGCTTTTCATCTGTTGAACCATCCTTGCATACCTGGGATGAATCCTACTTGGTCATGATGTATAATTCTTTTAATGTGTTGCTGGATTTGATTTGCTAGAATTTTGTTGAGAATTTTTGCATCTGTATTCATTAAAGAGATTGGTCTGTAGTTTTCTTTTTTTTGTAGTATCTTTGTCTGGCTTTGGTATGAGGGTGATGTTGGCTTTGTAGAATGAATGAAGTAGCTTTCCCTCCTCTTCAATTTTTGGAAGAGTTTGAGTAGGATTGGTACTAATTCTTTCTGGAATGTTTGGTAGAATTCACATGTGAAGCCATCTGGCCTGGACTTTTCTGTTTGGGGGAGCTTCTTAATGACTGATTCAATTTCTTTACTTGTGATTGGTTTGTTGAGGTCGTCTATTTCTTCTCGAGTCAAAGTTGGTTGTTCATGCCTTTCTAGGAAGTTGTCCATTTCATCTACATTGTTGTATTTGTTAGCATAAAGTTGTTCATAGTATCCTGTCATTACTTCCTTTATTTCTGTGGGGTCAGTGGTTATGTCTCCTCTTCCATTTCTGATCTTATTTATTTGCATCCTCTCTCTTCTTCTTTTTGTCAATCTTGCTAAGGGTCCATCAATTTTATTGATTTTCTCATAGAATCAGCTTCTGGTTTTATTGATTTTCTCAATTGTTTTCGTGTTCTCAATTTCATTTTTTTCTGCTCTAATCTTTGTTATTTCTTTCCTTTTGCTTGCTTTGGGGTTAGTTTGCTGTTCTTTCTCTACTTCTTCCAAGTGGACAGTTAATTCCTTGATTTTTGCCCTTTCTTCTTTTTTGATATAGGCATTTCGGACAATAAATTTCCCTCTTAGCACTGCCTTTGCTGCATTCCATAAGTTTTGATATGTTGTGTCTTCATTTTCATTTGCTTCAAGATATTTACTGATTTCTCTTGTAATTTCTTCCTTGACCCACTGGTTGTTTAAGAGTGTGTTGTTGAGCCTCCACATATTTGTGAATATTCTGGCACTCTGCCTATTATTGATTTCCAACTTTATTCCTTTATGATCTGAGAAAGTGTTTTATATGATTTCAATCTTTTTAAATTTATTTAGACTTGCTTTGTGACCCAGCATATGGAATGACCTTGACACTTTTGAAGAGTACTGGTCATTTATTTTCTAGATTCTACAATATACAGTGTTCCCCAAATTAGGGCTATCTGATGCATCTTTGTGATTCAATTCAGGTTATTCAGAGATGATGTGCTCTTCTCAGTGCCTTATATTGGGGACCCATGAGGTGAATTTGTCTTAACTTTAATCTCTTTCATTTGCTAATCCTAACCATCCATTGATTATTCTTGCCTGAAAAAGTTACTACCGTGGTGTTTCCCAAATGGTGAATTTCTGTTTCCATCGTTCTTTCTACATTTTTTAATTAAAATTTGACTGTAAAAAAAAGATTTTTCCTTCTTCCCTATTTATTGTTTTAAGATCAGTATAGACTGGATGTTTTGTTATTATTCAATAGATTATAATCCATTACTATCACTGGGAGTAATGAATTACTGGGAACTTCTTCAAATTGACTCCCATGTCCTTTCAACATTGTTCTCTTTATTTTTTTAGTACTTCCTTATTTCCTGGCACCACAAGATGTTCCAGGCTAGTATACTTTGCACCAATTGTGGAATTAGCTATTTTCCCAGGGAGCACTAGTTCCTTTTATTAGAAAATGATGTTTAGAAACACAGATTAGGTGTGCTCATTGCTACTTGTGTGTCATTGCCTCTAGACCCTCTGAGCTATGAAATACATTTATCTATACACACACATATCTATATCTATTTATATATAGTACATATACAGGTAAAGTACATACATATACAGGTATGAGTTCATACCGATATCTCCAATTCCTATTCACCACCACAGGGTACATTCTGCCTTTCTCTATTTCCTTTTTGTAACTCTTTTCTCTGACAGTGAGAAACTTGGCTCTCATTAACCACAATATATTTATTTTATTTATTTGCTCAGTCCTGTGTATAAAGTAATTTCAGAAGTGCTAACCCCCAAACCCCCTATTTTTTTGTCTTTAGTCTTATATTATATAGTGAAACTACAGTTTTTCAAAATCGCTTTCTTCCCTACCCCCTTCTTTGTGGTTATGTTATTCGTTTGTAGTAGAGATCAATTCATTTGTCACTGTTGGTATTTCATTTTGAGTTTCTCCCCACATTGCGATTGATGTAACTATTTTTTGAATATGTGAAACATTGTTTAGAAACATCATTCTAAAAGTCAGAACCATTATCTACCATATAGACAGAGGAGTAAAACATACAGCATAAAAATAAATAATAGGGGGAACAAATGTTAAAATAAATTTAGTAGATTGAAATGCCTAGTGATCAACGAAAGGGAGGGGTAAGGGGTATGATATGTATGAATTTTTTTCTGTTGTCTTTTTATTTCTCTTTCTAAATTGATGCAAATGCTCTAAGAAATGATCATAATGATGAATATGCAACTATGTGATAATATTGTGAATTACTGATTATATATGTAGAATGGCATGATCGTATGTTAAGAGTGTTTGTGTTTGTTATATATTTTTTAATTTTTAAAATTAATTTAAAATAAATAAATAAATAAATAAAAGTCAGAACCAGACAAATAATCTACTCAGTCAATTCCACTATCATCCCTTCTCTCCCATTCTTTCTACCCTGTTACTACTTACCCATTCTAAATAACCAATCTCAATAGTTTTTAGTTCATCATTCTTATGTGTATGTGAGCTTTTTTCCGAATGAGCAAATACATGTATACCAGCTTATTTCCACTGTCTTTCTCATATGAAAAGTAGCATATTCTCTCTATATATATGTACTGTTTTGTACTTTGCTTTTATGAGTTAAAAATATAACCTGGAAATCACTCCAAATCAGTTCATAAAAATCTTCTTCATTCATTTTAATAGCTGCATAGTACTTTATTGTATGGATCTACATAGTTTATTCAGCCATCTCCTATATATGGACATTTGTTTTGCAATTACAAACAAGGCTGCAAGGTGTAAGTTTATGCATATGTATTTTCACATTGTTGGGGGTGTATCTTTGGAATAAATGCCTAGATGTGTGATTGCTGGGTCAAAAGTAAAATGCATATGTACTTTTATTAGATATTGCTAAATTCCTCACCAAAGTAGTTGTACCAGTTTGCATTCCCACTACCTGTTTCCATGCATCCTCACCCTCAAAATTTGTTGTACTTTTTAATTTTCACCATTTCGATTGTGAAAGATGGTATCTCAGTGTTGTTGTAATTTGCATTTATTGTTAGATTGAATATCTTTTCATATATTTAAGGCTCATTTTTACATCTTTTTCTGTCTATTCATATCTTTTGCTATTTTTCTATTGATTTGTTGCTTTGTCTCAATTTTTAAAAATGCTTTCCACATTTAAGCATATTAGTCCTTTTTCTGTGATGTATGTTACAGATATGCTCTCCCAGTTTGTCACTTGTCTTTTGATTTTTTTTTTTTTTGGTGTTTTTTGCCATGCAATTAAAAAAAAAGTTTATATAGTCAAATTTATGAATATTTTATTTTATTGCTTCAATATTTTGAATCATAGTTAGAAAGCCTTTCCCTTCCCCAGTGTTAAAGAGGAATATACCTATGTTTTCCTCTAGTACCTGTGTGGCTTCATTCTTTTGCATTTAGTTCCCCGATCTATTTAGAATTTATTCTTGGATTTAATTTTATCTTTTTTCAAATGGCTGCTCAGTTATCCCAGTATCATTTATTAAAAACTTTGGTTTTGTCTCAGTGATTTGAGATACCACCTCTATCTTGTATTAAATTTCTATATATACTTAGGTCTGTTGTAGGATTTCTGTTCTATTCCACCGGTCTCTTTGTTTATGCACTGTATTAGTTAGGGTTCTCTAGAGAAACAGAATCAACAGGGAACACTTGCAAATATAAAATTTATGAAAGTGTCTCACGTGACCGTAGGAACGCAGAGTCCAAAATCCACAGGGCAGGCTGTGAAGCCGATGACTCCGATGGATGGCCTGGATGAACTCCACAGGAGAGGCTCACCAGCCAAAGCAGGAATGGAAACTGTCTCCTCTGAGTCCTCCTTAAAAGGCTTCCCATGATTGCATTTAGCATCACTAATTGCAGAAGACACTCCCCTTTGGCTGATTACAAATGGAATCAGCTGTGGATGTAGCTGACGTGATCATGACCTAATCCTATGAAATGTCCTCATTGCAACAGACAGGCCAGTGCTTGCCCAATCAGATGAACAGGTACCACAACTTGACCAAGTTGACACCTGTCCCTAACCATGACATGCACCATTACTACACTGTTACAGTTGTAGATGCTTTACAGTATTAGTTTTAATGTCTGGTAATGTCAGCAAGTACGCTAATGTTCATTTTTGATTGCCAGCTTGTTCATTTTCTCCTTTTCACTGTTTTTGCCCCCAAGAGTTCTGGTGGCATAAATCCATGTCTTTCGGAGGATTGTGATTTGTTGATTCATGTGTGATGGCCCCTGTATAAATGTATGCAGTACACTGTAGCACTTTGCTAAAATGATCTCTAGTCTTCACAATTATGGTAAATGAACAAAGTCTTCTGCTCTGCCTGGCTCTTAGAAGTGAGAATCTGATTGGGGACATATCACAGTGGTCTGGATTAGACTTAGATATTGCCAGGAAATCAAAGAGAAAATGTTTGTTTCAGCAGCCAGGTCTAATTGGATTTGGGGCATTTTGACTCTCAGGTAGTCAAGTCTTAAATTTGTTTTGGAACAAATCTCCATTCTTCTTTTGACAAATCAGCAATAAAAGAATACAGCTAGTAGTACTTGATGTTTATACATAAGAAGTAAACCTGATGCTCAATAATTTGAGTTTTTTAAAAATGTTTTTTATTGTAAAATATAACATATATATAAGGCAAAGAAAGAAAAAAGCAATAATTTTCAAAACACACTTCAACAAGCAGCTACAGAACAGCTCCCAGGGTTTATCATGGGCTACCATTCCAGCATCTCAGATTTTTCTTTCTAGCTGCTCCACAACACTGGAGGTAGGGGGTGCAAGTGTAGTTCAGTGATAGAATTCTCACCTGCTTTGCGGGAGACCCGGGTTTGATTCCCAGTCCATGTACTTCCCAAAAGAACAAATAAACAAGCAAAACAAACAAAAATTCAACAAGTGGCGCCACAATAATGAGATACTCACATGGAAAAATAATGAAATATAACCCCACTGTACAGCATACAAAAAAAAAAGGTAAAACACTGGAGGCTAGAAGGAATATTAATATAGTGAATCAGCAGCCATACTCATTTATTAAATCCCATTTTCTCTGTTATACTTCCTCCCTCTCTTTCATCCCTCTCCCACTCTATAGGGATCCTTGGGGAATGCTCATTCCAACTCTTTCATGCTGAAAGGGTTGTCCACACTGAAGGGCAGGTGATGTAATCAATTGATAATCCCGGAGAGGCTGGTCCTTCTGAGTTTCAGGATTTAACTGACCTAGGAACCCTCTGGGAATTATATGATCCAGAAAGCCAAACCTAGTGCTTGAAACCTTTATAGAGTCTCAGTTTGAGTCCCAGGTTCTTTAAAGATACAACAGGAGTGATGTTGATTGGTGTTTAGCAGACCATTAGCACTATCTAACTGCCTGTTAACTGTTGGCCATAACATGCATTTTTAGTCCCCCACTCCCACTCCCCCGCCGTATTCCTGTACCATTGACTCCTTGTCCACTACTGAACCATTGAAATAGTTCATGTGATATTCACCTTCAATATGGCAGTGTTACTTATAAATCTGCTAATTAGTTATCATCATATCTATCCCATACATTTAGATTCAACCTCTCTGGGGAGCCTTTCCTCCGTCTCTAGTGTCTCTATCTCTCTAGGTCTGTTATATTCTACAGTGTAACCTCTGAGATTACCAGAGTCATAATAACAAAATTATATGGTATCTTTCTTTTACTGTGTGACTAATTTCACTCAGCATTATGTCCTCAAGGTTCATCCATGTTGCCATATGTTTTGGGATCTCATTTCATCTTATTGCTGCATAATATCCCATCATATGTATATACCACATTTTGTTTATCCACTTGTCTGTTGATGGGCACTTGGATTGTTTCCATCACTTGGCTATTATGAATAATGCCACTAAGAACATTGCTGTGCAAATGTCTGTTCGTATCATTGCCCTCAACTTTTCTGGGTATATACCAAGTATTGGTATTGCTGGGTTATAGGGCAACTCAGTATTTAGTTTTCTGAGGAATTGCCAAACTGTCTTCCACAGTAACTTCCCCATTATACATTCCTACCAGCAGTGAATAAATGTTCCAGTTTCTCCACATCATCTGCAGCATCTGTAGTTTCCTGTTTGGTTAATAGCAGCTATTCTTATAGATGTGAGGTGACATCTCATTGTTGTCTTAATTTGCATTTCCCTTATAGCTGGTGAAAATGAGCAGCTCTTCGTGTACTTTTTAGCCACCTGTATTTGCTCTTTGGAAAAGTATCTATTCATATCCTCTGCCCATTTTTGTAATTGGGTTGTTTGTTCTTTTGTTTTTGAGCTAAATAATTTCTTTATGTACACAGGCTACCAAGCCTTTATCTGATATGTGGTTTCCAATATTTCCTCCCGTTGAGTTGGTTGTCTCTTCACCTTTTTGACAAAGTCCTCTGAGGCTCAGAAGCTCATAATCTTAAGGAGTTCCTATTTGTCTACTTTTTTCTTTCACTGCTTGTGCTTTAGGTATAAACTTTAAGATGCTACCTCCTATTACTAGATCTTGGAGCTGTTTCCCTTCATTTTCTTCTAGAAGTTTTATGGTCCTGGCTCTTACATTTAGGTCTTTATCATTTTGAACTAATTTTTGTATAGGGTGTATTAAATAGGGGTCCTTTTTTATTCTTTTGCCTATTGAAATCCAGTTCTCCCCTGCTCCTTTATTGAAAAGACTATTCTGTCCCAGTTCAGTGGATTTGGGGGCCTTATCAAAGATCAAATGTCCATAAATTTAGTGGTCTATCTCTGCATTCTTGATTCTATTCCATTGGTCAATCCTTTGTGCCAGTACCATGCTGTTTTGACCACTGTGGCTTTATGGTAAGCTTTAAAGTTGGGAAGTAATAGTCCTCCCACTCGCCCTTCTTTTTTAGGATATTTTTAGCTATTCAGGATCTCTTCCCCTTCCATATAAATTTGATAACCAGCTTTTCCAGTCTTCAAAGTAGGTTTTTGGGATTTTGATTGATATTGCATTGAATCTGTAGATCAATTTGGGTAGAATTGACATCTTGATGACATTCAACCTTCCTGTCCATGAGTATGAATGTCTTTCCGTCTATTTAGGTCACTTTTTAAAATTTCTTTTAGCAATTTTTGTAATTCTTATGTGTATAATCCCAGAACATCCCTGGTTAGGCTGGTTAGGCTTATTCCTAGATACCTGATTCTTCTGGTCTCTATTTTGAATGGAATTTTTTCTCAATTGTCATTTCAGATAGGTCATTGCTTGTGTATGGAAACATTACTGATTTTTGTACATTAATCTTGTATCCTGCCACTTGGCTGAATTTATTAGCTCAAGTAGCTTTGCTGTAGATTTCTCAGGGTTTTCTAAGTACAGAATCATGTCATCTGCAAATAATGAAAGTTTTACTTCTTTCTTTCCTATTTGGTGGCCTTTTATTTCTTTTCTCAGTTCTAATCGCTTCAGCTAGTACTTCTAATACAATGTTGAATAATAGTGTTGACACTGGGCACCCTTATCTTGTTCCCAATCTTAGGGGAATGCTTTCAGTTTCTCACTATTAAGTATGATGCTGGATATGGGTTTTTCATATGTGCCCTTTATGATATTGAAAAAGTTTCCTTCGATTCCTACATTTTGAAATATTTTTGTCAGGAAAGAATGCTAGATCTTGTCGAATCCTTTTATAGCATGTCAATGGATATGATCATGTAATTTTTCCCTTTTAATTTGTTAATGTGCTCTATTACGTTGATTGATTTTCACCTTTATGTTGAACCACTTTTGCATTCCTGATATGAATCCCTCTTGATCATGATGTATAATTCTTTTAAAGTGGTGTTACATTCAGTTTGCCTAGTATTTTGTTAAGAACTTCTGCATCTATGTTCATTAGGGAAATTGGTCTATAGTTTTCCTTTCTTTTAGTGTCTTTATCCGATTTTAGTATTAATGTTAGCTTCATAAAGTGAGCTAAGTAGTTTTCCTTTTTCATCAATTTTTTGGAAGAGTCTGAGCAGGATTAGCATTAGTTGTTTTTGGAATGTTTGATAACATTCTCCTGTGAAGCTGTTCTGGTCCTGGGCTTTTCTTTGTGGGAAGATTTTTAATGATTGATTAAATCTCTTTACTTGTAATTTGTTTATTGAGATCTTCTGTTTCTTCTGGACTCAGTATAGGTAACTCGTGTGTTTCTAAGAATTTGTCAATTTCATCTAACTTGTCTAGTTTGTTGGCATATAGTTGTTCAATAATATTCTCTTATGATTTTTAAAAATCTCTTCATTATCTGTGATGTGCTGGTTTGAAAGGATGTATGTACCCCATAAAAGCCATGTTTTAATCAAAATCCCATTTCATAAAGGTAGTATAATCCCTATTCAATACTGTATGTTTGAAACTGTAATCAGATCATCTCTCTGGAAATGTGATTTAATCAAGAGTGGTTGTTAAGCTGGATTAAGTGATGACATGTTTCCACCTATTTGGGTGGGTCTTGATAAGTTTCTGAAGTCCTATAAAAGAGGAGACATTTTGGAGAATTAGAAAGATTCAGAGATAGCAGAGCAGAACAACATAGCCATGAAAAGCACAGTCCACTAGCCAGCGACCTTTGGAGATGAAGAAGGAAAATGCCTCCTGGGGAGCTTCATGAAACAGGAAGCCAGGAGAAGAAGCTAGCAGATGACGCCATGTTCACCATGTGCCCTTCCAGATGAGAGAGGAACCCTAACCGTGTTCACCATGTGCCTTTCCAGATGAGGGAGAAACCATGACTATGTTCACCATGTGCCTTCTTGAATGAGAGAGAAACCCTGAACTTCATCGGCCTTCTTGAACCAAAGTATCTTTCCCTGGATGCCTTTGATTGGATATTTCTATAGACTTGTTTTAATTGGGACATATTTTCGGCCTTAGAACTGTAAACTAGCAACTCATTAAATTTCCCTTTTTAAAAACCATTCTGTTTCTGGTATATTGCATTTCAGTAGCTAGCAAACTAGAACATGTGGTAATGATCACCCCTCATTTCTGATTTTGTTTATTTGTGTTCTCTCTCTCTTTTTTTCTGTTGTTCTAGCTAGCAGTCCATCAATTTTATTGATTTTCTCAAAGAACCAACTTTTGGTTTTGATTCTTTCTATTGTTTTATTGTTCTCCAGTATGTTTATTTCTGCTTTAATCTTTATTATTTCTCTTCTTTTATTTGCTTTAGGGTTACTTTGCTGTTCTTTCTAAATTCTCCACGTGAAGCAATTAAATCGTCAAGATTTGCTCGTTCTTGTTTCTTAATATAGGCATTTAGGGTAATAAATTTCCCTCTCAGCATTGCCTTTGCTGCATCCCATAAATTTTGATATGTTGCATTCTCATTATAATTGGTCTCCAGATATTTAGTGATTTCACTAGCAATTTCTTCCTTGGCCCACTGATTATTTATGAGTATGTTGTTTAATCTCCATATATTTGTGAAAGCTCTGGTTATTTGGTGATTGTTAATTTCCAGCTTTATTCTATTGTGATAAGAGAAAGTGCTTTGGATAATTTCGATCTTATTCAATTTATAAAGACTCAATTTGAGTCCTTGTATATGATCTATACTGGAGAACATTCCATGTACGCTAGAGAAGAATGTTATACCTGGTGCTTTGGGGTGTAATGATCGATATATGTCTTGTAGGTCTAATTCATTTATCCCATTGTTTAGGTTCTCTCTTTCCTTGTTGATCCTCTGACTGGTTGTTGTATCTGTAATGGAGAGTCATGTATTGAACTTTCCTACTATTACTGTTGATATGTCTACAGCTCCCTTCAGTTTTTCCAATGTTTGCCTCATGTACTTTGGAGCTCCTTGATTGGGAGTGTACACATTTATGGTTACTGACATTTAAAGTCTATTTTGTCTGATATTAGTATGGTTACTGTTGCTTTCTTTTGGTTATAGCTTGCATAAATGAGCTTTTTCCATCCTTTTACTTTTGATCTGTGTCCTTGAGTCTAAGATGCATCTCTTGTAAACATCTTATAGATGAATTATGTTTTTTAATCCATTCTGCCAGTATGTATCTTTTAATTGGTGAATTAAGTCCATTAACATTCAAAGTAATTACTGTGAAAGCAGTTCTTGATTCTACCATCTTATAATTAGTTTTTATTTTTTGTCACTACTCTGTATTATTTTTCTTCTCTCTCTTTTTGTCCTTTAAATTACTGTTACTTGTATTCTTCAATTCTGTGCCCTCCTCCAGACCTCCCTCTCCTGTCTTTTTCTTTTTTCAGCTGACAGAACTCCCTATAGTATTTCTGGTAGGGCATGTCTCTTGTTGACTAGTTCTCTCAATCTTTTTTTGTCTTTGAAGATTTTAATCTCTCCCTCAATTTTGAAGGATAACTTGGCTGGATAAAGAATTTTCAGTTGAAAGCCTTTCTCATTCAGGATCTTAAATATATCATACCACTGCCTTCTTGCTTCCATAGTGCCTGTTGAGTAGTCCTAAGTCAGACTTATGTGGTTTCTTTGTATGTAATAGATTGATTTTCTTGTGCTGCTTTCAGGGCTTTCAACATTTGACAGTTTGATTAATTTGTGTCTTGGAGTAGGCCTGTTTGGATTTATTCTGTTTGGAGTTCTCTGGGCCTCTTTGATTTGTGTATTTATGTCTTTTATAAGAGTTGGGAAGTTTTCCCTGATTATATTTTCAACTAACCTTCTCAGCCATTTATTCTTCTTTTCTCCTTTTGGGATGCCAATGATTCTTATATTTGTGCACCTCTTGTTATCCATTATTTCCTGAAGGTCCAGCTGCATTTTTTCTGTCTTTCTTGCCGTTTGCTCTTTTGTGTGCTCTAGTTCAGTTCTGTCTTCTAGCTCACTTATTCTTCCTTCTACTTCTTCAAATCTGCTGCCATGTATCTCTAGTATATTTCTAATTTGGTCTACTGTATCTTTCATTTCAATGTGAGATCTGCCATTTTTCTATTTAACCTTCTAAATTCTTCATGTGCTTCTAGTGTCTTCCTAATATCCTTTATTTCCTTGTAAATATCCTAGAGTAGTTATTCCATATTCTGTGCACCTCTGGAATTTCGACTTGGTTGTGTGCCGGAGCCATTTCTTCTTGGATCTTCATGTGCATTGTGATTTTCTGAAATCAAGACTTGATTATCTTGATATGGTTATTTTGCAAGTTGATTACCTCACTCTTCTAAAGTTTAGTATTTACTTGGTTTTCACTGAAGGTTTCCTTTGGCACATGATTTGTCAGTTATTCTTCACCAAATCAAGGTGTGGATCTCATATAGGAAATACACTTCACCTTGAGAGTCTATCAGAAGTGAGGCCAGAATGCGTGGGTACTTCAGAGGCAGAATGACTGACCACCATGCCAGAGACCCATGCTCAACTCCCAGCCCATGCATCCAAAAAAATTTTTAAAAAAGGTAATAGTAATAAAATAACAATATAATAAAAACATGAAAAAACAACAACACAAACAATAAAATACACCTCAACAGTAGTAGGCCCTAGATCAAAAGGAGCCACCCCAAGTTATACTGAGAGTGAAGTAAGACTAGTGCCCACCAAAGGGAGAGAAAATTTATGAAAATAATAAAAATAAATGAAATAGAATAATAATAATAATAATAATAATAAATGAAATAGGGAATACAAAATAAAGACTCAATAAAAATACAAAATATCTACTAAAATAAAATAAGAAATAATGAAAACCAGTTATACTACTAATAAAAATTTATTAATAGAATATATTTTTAAAAGGGGGAAGATAAAAAAGAACTATTAAGAGAAAAATAAGAATAAAATAAAATAAAAACCTAGGCAGATAGGGAGTTAGCCTGCTTGCACTTACCCTTTATTCTAGTTTGCTATCTGCCAGAATGCATAATATACCAGAAATGGAATGACTTTTTAAAAAGGGAATTTAATAAGTTGCTAGTTTACAGTTGTAAGGCTAAGAAAATGTCTCAAATTAAAACAAGTCTATAGCAATGCCCAATCTAAGACATCCAGGTAAAGATATGTTGGTTCAAGAAGGCCAATGAAGTTCAGGGTTTCTCTCTCAAGTGAGAAGGCACATGGCTAACAGGGTCGGGGTTTCTCTCTCATCTTGGAAAGGCACATGGTGAACATGGTCAGGGTTTCTCTTATCTGAAAAGGTACATGGTGAACACGATGTCATCTGCTAGCTTTCTCTTCTGGCTTCCGGTTTCATGAGGCTCCCTGGGAGGCATTTTCCTTCTTCATCTCCAAAGGTCACTGGCTGGTGAACTGTGCTTTTTGTGACTGTGTCGTTCTGCTCTGCTCTCTCTGAATCTCCCAATTTCTCCGAAATGTTTTCTGTTTTATAGGATTCCAGTAAACTAATCAAGACCCACCTAGAATGGGTAGAGATATACCTCCACCTAATCCAGTTTAACAACTACTCTTGATTAAATCACATCTCCAGGGGGGATGATCTAATTACAGTTTTAAACATATGCGGTTTGGCCCAACCGCTAAACTATCGGGGACCCTCTACTCCTCAGCTTCTCACTGCTTGCTAGACGACACTGCCGCACGCAGAAAAGGGGCTCGAGCCGGGGGTCTGGGTCCAAGGGGCGCACGCAGGAGACCTCGCTGCGGGTCTAAAGGACTGGAGGCCGAGTCAATTAAGGCATGAAGCGAGGTAGCTTTATTGTTGGTAGACGCTTATGCCAGGGCCACCAGAAGCTAAAGACCACGAGGCTCGGCGAGCCCTGGATTATATACAGTTTGAGGAGAGGCGGAGTTAGGGCGTGGCCTCCAGGGGAGGGTAGCCAATCACACAGGGAGGACGGATGAGTGACTGTGACCATAGAGATGCTGTTCCTGAGTGTACTTGTAGCAGTGGATGTTGGGCAGGTGGAGGACTAAGGAGAAGGCCAATAGGGTTAAAGAGACAAGACTGCATCATCACTAGTCCCCGGTGAGGCTTGTAATTCAGAGGCTTAGAAGAACCGGATGTGCCAAAGTGGCGAGGGAGGGAGAGAAAGAGACTAAGCCACCAGGCCAAGAATAAAATTATGCCACAATTCCTCTCTTTTTCTTTTTTTTTTTTAAAGAACACACTTGTGTGACAAGTGGCGGGCTTGAACCTTTGCTGGGAGGGGCAGTGATAAGATTCCCCTTGTGTGCAAGGCTCAGGGTTTCAGGGGAAGGGTATGTGCTGAGCTGACCCTTATGCAAATCTCATGTGCCCCAGAAGAGCCAGAGGAGGTCTGTAAGAGTGACCCTCTTCTGCGATTCTTGCGTCACACCCAGCGGTGCCCATCTGGTGGACCCAGATGCACGTACTCTGGTAACATGCAGCCCCCGTGGGGGAGTGTGAGGAATGTGGGCAGGCGATGACTGTTATAGCCTATGGGAAGCAGGAGAGACTAGTCCTCCACTGTCCCCGACCCGAGGGTGATCAGTCCTCAGGAGAGGCTAGGCCTGCGAGGCAAACCTGGGCTTGTCTGCCTTCCTCCATAGAACAGTCCGGGCGAGTAGGCTGAGCATAACAGCAGCCAAAATGGCCTCAGCTCGAGACCGGCGACAGAGAATGAGCAGCCTAGAAACGAGAAATGTTGAGGAGCAATAATGAGAATTTTATAGGAAAGGTAGTGCTATAAGTTGCGTGGGCGAGCAACGCTAGCTAACTATACCTGCGCTTGCTGCCGGTTGCCTGCATAAGAGAAAGGGTTTAGAGTTGTTAGAGCAAGAAGTTTTTAGGTATGCGGTGAAGATTTAGTCTCGCAAGGTGAGACGGGGCATAGAATGGTTAGCCGGGATAGGAGTAACACAGATGTTAGTGAAGGGGTACCATCCATTGCAAACAGAGGAGGCAAGTTTACAAGGAGCTTTTACATTTAGAGCAATTAAGTCTCTTTGCTGTTGTACATTGAACACAGCACTATGCAACAGATGGTTGACATTTTTTGTGTCTCCAAAGCTTGAGAGGTCGTTTGGGTCACGTCGAGGAGGGTTTCCGCAGTGACAGAGGCTTGAGTGAGGGTTACGGCGGCAACCGCACTGGCTGCTATAGCGGCGGCGATGGGGCTACGTGTTGCGCTGGGCAAGTTGTTACAGGATTCCTAGAAACAAGACTTAAAAGGAGAACTTATTTTATGCAATCACGGGGGGCTCAAACGCGCTCCCCTTTTAAACGCAGGTAATGAATGTGAGCAATCTCCCTATCCACTCTGTGTATTTACAGGTTGGTGAGGGTTGGGAGGTTCGGCACCTGCTAAAATCCTTTTAAGATGAAGTCCCAACAGAATACAGCCCAGCAGCTGGGGTCCGGTTACCCTGACTGCCTGCATCACTTTGTCCCGCACAGCTATTTTAATTATTCTTTTAATTAAAGGAGAAAAACTAACAGGTTAATACACACTATGATATGGCAAGCAAAATTCTTTCTAATAGATTCCAATATTTTGGGGCAATTGTTGCTAATATCACTGCCCACACTAGGGCCAGAGGACAAATGAATAAGAACCAATAATAGTTCATGAGACGTTAGTGATGGGGTAAACCTGTAAGCAGGAGTTCTTCTGGCTCCCGGTCTTGGCTATTAGTGACTGATTAGGTTGATATCTACCCAGGTTACTGGAGGCAAAACATTCATTGAAAAGGTGTAAGGCTAGTTTTGCCTGCCATGTGAGCTTAATATGTTGATTAATGGCCTCGACTGTCTTGTTGCTAGTTTTTAACAATGAGAACAGTGGTTCCAACTGTTGGGTTGTTACGGGGAGGGCTGACCTGACCCAATTTATTTGCCCGCAAAGCTGTTGTAACTTTGACCAATGGTATAGCCCAAGAATGTGTAGGGAGGAGTGGTTTGGACTTTATCGGGCTGGACAGTTAGCCCCAAACTTTGGAGATTAGCGATTAGCAACGACAAGACAGTCTGCAATTGTTCCTGAGTATCCGCTCCTACAAGCACATCGTCCATATAATGGAGAATAGTGGCTTGCGAGCGGAGAGGCTGCACAGCAACATTCACATATGCCTGACAAATGGCTGGGCTATTTCGCATGCCTTGTGGTAGAACCTTCCATTGATAACGCTGTGCTGCCCCCATGTGGTTAGTAACTGGCACTGTGAAGGCAAACTTTTCTTTGTCCCTGTCATGCAACGGAATAGAAAAGAAACAGTCTTTTATATCTATGGTGGCTATCTGCAGATGTTTAGCAAGAGCTGCAGGGTGAGGCATGCCAGGCTGAGGGGACCCCATAGGTCGGATATGCTTGTTAATTTCCCTGAGGTCATGATGAAGTCTAAATTTGGTAAAAACTGGAGAATTGTAAGGACTATGTGATGGCTCTATGTGTCCCGCGACTAATTGCTCTTGCACTAGTCGCTCTAATATTGTTAGCTTGTGGGACGGAAGCGGCCACTGCTCCACCCAGATAGGCTCCTCTGTGTCCCATTGAAGAGGAGTGGGTGCTGGAGGTGTAACGCGAGCAGTGGCGCAAACTATTGGGGGGGCTGCGAGGTAGTATCGGTCCCTACGTCTGCGGGGATGGCTCGCCCCCAGAGGGCCTGGCCGATGGTGGTTGAGAAACATTCTTGAGGGGGCTGCGTGGTAATATATGCCCCTGAGGCTGCTAGAATGTCTCGCCCCCATAAGATCTGGTCAATAGTGTTTAGAAACAATGGCCTGAAGACACCTCGGTGGCCTTCTTCATCCTCCCATGTAAGGGGAATGGCGGCTCTCGCCGTCGGGGCAGAGCCCGTGGCACCGATTACTGCGGGCCCTGAGGTAGTTGGGCACAGATTCTCCCATTTTGCAGGAAGGCATGAAATTTCTGCTCCCGAGTCCACCTACCTAGAAGCCAATCGGCTCCGATTTTTAGTTTACGGGTGGGTTTGTTCGGGGTTATAGGAACGGTCCACATTATGGTTTGGGGGTGTTCCTGCTGACACCCCGGGTCTCTTGGGGACGGGGCTGAGACCTGCCCCTTTGGAAGTTTAAAGGTGGGTTAGGTGCGTGGCAATTGCGTGCCCAGTGATAGCCATTGTTACACTTTGGGCAAGGGGTTTTGGGCTTTCTCTCTTGCCAGCGTTTTCCTTCCGGTGGCTTGGCCCCCGTGTCTCTCGGGTCAGGTTGCTTCGCTTGTCTGAAGATGGGACGGGCTCCCTCAAATATAAGTTCCTTAGCCAGCGCATCCTGCCCCTGATGATCATATATTTTGTTTCTGCAAGCCTCTTGTACCCTAGAGACAAAGGAGGCGAAATCCTCGTCTGTTCTCTGAATTAACTTGGTAATTTGTTCTGGTCTGGAGGCTGAGCAATTACGGAAGGCCTGCATGGCTACTTCTCGCAACTGAACCCAAAACCCATATGGGGCAGCGGTATAGACCGCTGGGTCGAAGTACCAACCGCTCCCGAGGAAAGACTCGAGAGGGATGCCGAGGCCCGGGGGCCCTCCTGGGTAATCTATTTGTCGAGCAGCCCGCTCGGCCTCTGAGTTGAAGTGCGCCTTCCAATCAACATACTGGCCTGGGGTGAGAATAGCTCTGGCTAGAGTTGTCCAGTCATGAGGTGTGTTAAGCTGCGTGGACATTTCCTCTAGCAGGTGGGTCACGTATGGACTCGCAAACCCGTCTTCCTTGACCGCTTTGCGCAGTTGCTTGATTGCCTCTGCACTGTGAGGATACCAAGCAAGTGGGCGCTGCTGCGTCGGCTGGAGATTCATGGGGAAGCACCCAACCATGGGCGGCGGGAGGGGCCGCTGGGGCTCAGTAGGCCATGCCGCTGCAGGCTGCAGCGGACTGAACAGGTGGGCTACCAGGCCAGACTGGGCCGGCGGCCGTGGCCCCGGAGTCACAAAATGATGGACGGGTCTCACAAAATGGCGGAGGAGGGGCATAAGATGGCGGACCAGGCTCCTCCCCTGTAAGAGGAGGGGTCGAGGGAGTGTCGTTCCGCTTTTTTAACTCCGGAGGAGGCGGAAGTGGGTTGGGAGGGAGTGAGTTACAAGATGGCTCCTGGCCACCCCCTTTCGGGAGGGCGGGGTAGAGGTTCTTCAGCCTCCGCGGCCCTCGCTCGGGCTGGGCGGCCGTCTGTTGGAGGCGAGGAGCCCTGAAGGCAGGAGCGAATGGCAAGGAGAGTGGGGAGCAACCCCGGAGGGAAACGCTTACCCTCGTGCTCCATTTTGTCCATTACTCTCGCAATTAGCTGATCATAAGTGTCTATACTCCACAGGTGGCAAGTCACTAGCCACGGGTTAAAAGGAAGCAGGAGATCCCAATAAACCTGCAGCTGCTTAACAGAGACTTTATACTTATGAGCGTCTAAAAGCGCCGCTAGGGCACGGACCTGTGGTGCCTGCTGCCGAGTAATTCTGCTACCCATGTTCACCAAAATTTAGGGAGACAACTAGCCACTCCGGTTAGGGCCTAGGACTTCCTTTGGAGTTTATTTGGGTGGCTAGTGCCGAGGGCGCTTACCTTGGACGAGGTCCTAGGGTGCCGTGGGAGTTCGCCGGGTGAGGAGAGAGGGGTCCCTGTTCAGGCGCCACTTGCGGTTTGGCCCAACCGCTAAACTATCGGGGACCGTCTACTCCTCAGCTTCTCACTGCTTGCTAGACAACACTGCCGCACGCAGAAAAGGGGCTCGAGCCGGGGGTCTGGGTCCAAGGGGCGCACGCAGGAGACCTCGCTGCGGGTCTAAAGGACTGGAGGCCGAGTCAATTAAGCCATGAAGCGAGGTAGCTTTATTGTTGGTAGACGCTTATGCCAGGGCCGCCAGAAGCTAAAGACCACGAGGCTCGGCGAGCCCTAGATTATATACAGTTTGAGGAGAGGTGGAGTTAGGGCATGGCCTCCAGGGGAGGGTAGCCAATCACACAGGGAGGACGGATGAGTGACTGTGACCATAGAGATGCTGTTCCTGAGTGTACTTGTAGCAGTGGATGTTGGGCAGGTGGAGGACTAAGGAGAAGGCCAATAGGGTTAAAGAGACAAGACTGCATCATCACTAGTCGCCGGTGAGGCTTGTAATTCAGAGGCTTAGAAGAACCGGACGTGCCAAAATGGCAAGGGAGGGAGAGAAAGAGACTAAGCCACCAGGCCAAGAATAAAATTATGCCACAAACGTACAATACTGAATAGGTATTACAAGAAACAGCTGCCTTTACAAAATGGGATTAGGATTAAAACATGGCTTTTCTAGGGTACATACATCATTTAAAACCAGCACACCCCTTTTCCTCAGCACATGGTGAACCTATGTTACCTCCTTCCCTCAGGCTTCCCACGCCCTGCCTGGAGCAGCCAACCAGCACTTACTGGCTCTCGCCAGCAGGTGGCACACCTGAGGCTCCTCCTCCCTCAGGCCCACCCCTCCGTCCCCCAGCCTGCAATGTCTTGAGGATGGTGTGCAGGGCAGGGGAGTTCAGCAGGGCTGCTCCTGGCTGTGCCAGCTGGACCACTGATCTGTTCCTAAGGATGAACAGTGGATCCACAGCACTGGTGGATCTGCCAGACACTGCTCCTGCGGGGCAGCTATTCCTGAACCTGGCCAGGCAATCACTCCCCACACCCTGAGGCCTGGCCAAGTGCAGGATTGGGTCTGCCTGCTTGGATTGGGTCTGCCTCTGGGCTCTGACAACTCAGACCCATGGGAGAAGTCTCCCCAGCCGGCAGCTGGGGTAGACTGGAGCAGAGGACAGTCAGTTTCCTCTGATTGCATCTCCCCTCCTGCCAAACTTACCCTCAGTGGGGAGCTCAGTCACCCGACTCACCCTGCTCTCCCAGTCCTGATCCCCCTGCCTTTCTTCTCTCTAAAACTTACATACACCCCAGGACCGCAGTCCCAGTCATTTTCTTCCTGTCCCCTATCTTGTTTCATGGAGCAGGAGTGAACTCAATCCACTCCATTCTGCCATCTTCCCAGAAATATGTAACAGGGTTTTAAATAAGGCCCTGACCCTCACCTTTATGCTTAAGGGTGCTGCAAAATCCATGAAATTTTAGGCAAAAATTGTGTGGATATTTAATCATTTGAATTTTTTTTCCGGGAAAAAGTTTTATGTTTTCATGAAATTTTTGAATAGTTTCATGACCCCTGAAAATTTAGAATCACAGGTCTGCAGTCAAAGACAGTAACACCTAGTAACAGTCCTTGAGATGCTGTCCAAAATGTGTGCCCAACAATAGGGAAGTGAAAGAGGTATGTACTGTCCCTATTACATTCATGTGATGGAATATTATGATTATTAATAAAAATATGCTTGCAGAGAGTTCATCAGAACAATGAAAATGCTTTTGCTCTAATCATACAATATTCAAAATGAGCAAAAAATTGCTTATAATTTTTCAAAGTTCCATCTCAAAACTTTTAAATTAGTGACTGAATGAAGAAGGAACAATCCACATTTCTTTGAAACCTGCTGTGGTCCTGAGACCATGCTTTCTGCCTTGCATATATTGTACTGTTTTATTTAATCGGGAAAGCTATTATAGTATATTTAAATGACTTTTGAAGAACTCTTGTTTTTTTAGTCACACCAATTATCTCTTTTGTCCTTTTCATGTCATAGCCATTGGCTTAATTGCCCATAATTTTTCTACTGCAAGGAAAATACCAGCTACCCCAGTAGTTGTTTATTTTTGTTTAAATAGAAACAGTATTGTTAAGATTTTTATTATAAAATTAGGTTTAATGCAAAAATCTAGAAACTTGCTAGAAATATAGCCTTATTTATTATGTAGAGATAGATGCTATTAATATTTTGATTAATGTATTTTAAGTATTTTTCTGTGGTTTTAGTGTAAGGTTTTATAGAGGTATCACTATTATATAAATTTTGCAGCTTGCTTGCCTCATTCAATAATATATTGAATAGTCCTTTATTATGATACTGTTGTTTTAAAATCAGTGTATAGTATTCTATCATTGAATTGTTATTTAATTTGTTCATTTTATTGTCTACTAAAGAGAATTTATATTTCCATTTTTTGTTTGTGAAATAGTCCCAAAATATTCCTATGCATCTACTTTGTATATTTTTATAATGAATGTTTATAATGAATTTTGTTATATTCCTTAGAATACCCAAAATTGAATCTTTGTGTCAGCCATTAGACATTTATTAAAAATGTGCAGATATGCATGATCCTAACCTAGAACTTTGCAAGTCAAAATTCCTTTACAAAATTATGGTCTCTATTTTTTCATTACAAATAGTGTAATAGGGGAGATAAAACTTATACATCAGTGTCTAAAGTAAAACGTGATAAAGTTTGCCCTGGTGATATGCAAGAATTCATAAGAGAGAGACATTTATGCATGACCACAGTAGTCATTACCATGTCATATCTAGGTCAAACTGATCCCATAAGAACTGTGTAAAGGTAAATTAGTTTCCTTTGGTTACTTGTATTCCCTACCTTCTTAATTCCAATCATCAGAAATTTAAAGTATAACGAATGGAGCAAGATGATTCTACAGCTATTCAGAAAACAATGGGACAAATAGGGCAGACGCAGAAACATAATAAACACACCCAGCAAGAAGAGATGAAAGGAAGCATCACCTTTACATATTAGAAGGCCCAGATGATTTTTAATTGTTCTTTTCCAGGCAGGATTCCAACACACATGAATGTAGTTAGAGGATAAGAGGGTTTGTCAACTATTGGGAGCTGAAGAAACGCAAGTAACAAAAGCCATTCTTTGAAAATACAACTATTTTTAGAATATCCTGGGCTATTATTTCAAAGGACAATTGTTTAAAAAAAAAAAAAGGAATCCTTTTATTTTTTGTTGATGTAGGAGTAGGTTACATTGAAAAATAAATGTTTAAAAATGAATGCGTGATCACTGAAAACAAAATAAAGGAAATATACTTAAGCAAAAATAAGAAAATTTAAGATCACAATCCAGAGATAAGCAACATTATCTTTATTGATAAAACTTCAGATATCTTCCATTTGATTTTGCCTATCTATATTATCTATATTGCTATATACATGTATTTTACAAATGGAATCACATGATATTGTATTGTAACCTGCTTTTTTTCTACTAACCATGTCTTGAACATTTTCCATGTCATTAACTATTACATTACAACATAATTTGTGAATACTCAGAATTTCCGTTATATAGAAATCTTTAATTTACTTAACCAATCTGCTATTGTGTCTGACTCAGGATACTGAACATTGTCTGAGACTGTACATACCTCTCAATGCTTTGATTCTTGGCTGACATTTATACTGGCGAAATTTATGTTTACATGCACAAAATTCAATACAGCCTTTTGTTTTTAAATGATATATAGGGAACGCTTTTAATTGTATTCCAAATGCAATTAGTAGAACAGCAGGATATTTTATATATTTTACCTGGTGCATAGATTGGAGTGTTGACAAAGGGATGTGCAGATGTTGATGGTACTAAGAGAGGCCATGTTATTACATAGAAAGCAGTTATTTTTTAATAATGTTAATTGATTATCAGAAAGTGATGTGTTAAGAATTTTTCATACTAATTTGATATTTTACTATATAGAGATAGATGTTTTACTGTGGGTTTTTTTTATTGTGGGTTTGTAAAAAATCCTTTTGAGACATAGACATGGAAATAGACAGCACTGTTAGGTTATTTCTGAATCTTTCTCTAACTTTTTCCCCCTTTATTGCCCTTTCTTGTCTTGATCAAGATGCTGAGTCTGAATTTTTATGTGATCATAGTATGACTGAATTAGTGTATTAAGTAGGACAATCTGTTAGTGCTGTGGTAGCAAACAACCCCCAAATCTCAATAGCTTACAAAATATTTTATTTCCAGTGTGGATCTGCATAGGCAGGGTCTTATACCAAAGGAAGCTCCACCATCCTAGTCTGTTTGAACCAATGCCATCTGAAACTCGCAGCCTCCTTGGTCACATCCAAGAAGAAAGAGATTAAGCTATTGTCTTTCCACTACCTCAGACTGAAATGACACATATCACTTCTGCTCATATTTCATTGGCCAAAACCAGTCCATGGCCTTGCCTAACTATAATGGGCTGAAAGTGTCATCTTCATCCTGCCCAGAAGGAGAGGAAAACTGGAAAATGGTGAAACTAATATTTGCTACTCTGGCTAAGACCCATTTCTTTCTTTTGCTATGTGTAGGAATTTGCTTCTATATACTAGGTGTGATTTCTTGGGAGCAAGGAAGACATCTGTGGAACTGATGAGAGGGTTGACAAGAGGCCTGTGCACAGGTAAGGGAACTAAGAAAAGAGGAAGGCTTTCATATGAAAGCCCACCTCCTGTGTAGGAAGTTAGGAGCTTTTAGTTATTATTCAAGATACACTCCTCAAAGGCTCTAGGGCCATGGAGAAAATCAGGTACCTTCAGCATACAAATTACCAAAGGTACCTCACTGTTACTCATATCTTGTTTTACAATCCACTCCTCCCCCATTAAGGCAGAAGAGATTAATAATATATAATTATATATTATTTTTTATTACTGAAAAATAACTCTTTGAGAAATAAACTAGGAAATATAGAAAAACACAAAGTAAAGATAACTAGAACACCTAGAGACAAATATTCTAAACATTTCATTGAAAATCCTTTCATCTATCTTCTGTATATACGTATGTGTGTGTACATGTATATGTACATATGTAGATAAAATAGGATTACACTATATATACTGTTTTGTAACCTTCCTTCTCCACCTAGCAGTTTTTTAAACATCTTTAGATCAGGATATAAAGGCATGTATCACTTTGTGCAACATTGTTTCTACTGTATGGATATACTGTAACTTATTTTTTTTATCTTCTTCTAGAGTATTTTTAAGTTCTTTTTCAGATTTTTTCAAGTGTCTCTAGCAGTGTATCCCCCACTGTGTCATATGCCCTCAAAATATAAATACATTTATTATATTTTCCTCAAATACTTTCATAGTTATTTAATTTTTATATTAAATGTTTTATCCACTGGAATTTTTTTGGTTTATGATATGATCACAAAAAATAAACTGAAAAATTTCTACTTCGGTGAATTTTTAAGGTTTTCATTGTGATCTTGTATATTCATCAGTATGTTCAAGCACTGTTTGAGTGCCTCCCATGCGTTATTTTATGTACGAAAGAATTAATGATGAAAAAAGCCAACAAGTTACCTGCTTTCATAGACCCTAAAAGACAAGCAAATATAGTAATGTGAGAGCTATAAAGAAATATCAGGGAAGGGAAGAGAGTGGCAAGGGTGATATCTTAGGTAGTTTGGTCTCAAAGACACCGAGATAAAGTTAAACAGAGAGCGTAAATGTGAAAGTAAGCTCAGTGACTAACCCAGTTACGATTATTCCAGGTAGAAGGTACAGATACCATGCGTGGTATCACATGATGAGTTCTAAATAGTCCATGGACATTTAATAAGGAATTCCATTTATAAGTAAAAAAAAAAAAAAAAAATTCAGGCTTGTTACCAGGAAGCATCCAGCTGTGAATCTTTGTGAATTTTTCTAAACTTTCAGGAATTCTTTTCAAATTAAAGGTTCAGGGATTTCCTTTCCCCTAGGGTTTATTCTATTCAATTCTTCTCTCCAGCTGTTCTGTTTTATTCTGCATTTTAATACATATATTCAGTTTTCTGGCTGTCTCTTTCATTTCTCTGTTCTTTATTTGAATAATTCATTTATTCAAATTCACTTTTCCTCTGAATTATGACATCTTTTCCTAGCATTTTTTTCCCCCTGATTTTCATCGCATCCAGTACCGTCTTGGCTAATAATACTTAACTGAACTATCTCCTGTGATAAAAGCCTTGCACAAGGTGTCATTTACTTCTCTGAATAACGCCTAATTCCCTCAGTTGCTCCCTTTCTGCCCTGGGATCTATTATTCATTACCAATATATGGCAGAGAGGCAGTTTACTCTCATGGAAACGTGGTGAACAGGAAAGTGGAACATTTGGGTTCTTACCTCATCTTTGATTTTCAGTAACCTTGAGTGAATCTCATAACCTCTCAGGCATTCTAACCCCTCCTTTCTATAATGTGTGAAATAAAATTGACTTTATTTACTCACAGGGTGATTGTAAAAGTAAAACCAAATGAAAAGTGTGTGTAAATGGCATCACATCACCTCACCCTAGAATCCTAAGGATCATTGCTCTACCCATATGCTCTACTTCTTCTAGGAACGAACTATCTGTGACCCTGTGTAATTCAGTTCCCAATACTTGGGTATCAGTTCCCATCCCCTCTCTACTACTTAAGATCAATTGTCTCCTCTGTCCCTCCCTTCATTTTTCTCTATTGGATTATTCCCATTAGTATATATACAACATGCTGTAATTTCTCTCAACTTCAGAAGTCTCTGGATCCTATGTCCACCTCAGCTTCATTCCTCTTACTTGACCTGTTAGTAGCATTTGGCCATTGTTTCACCTTTCTTCTGAGTATACTTTCTTCATTGGACTTCTGGGATTCCACTTTATCTTATTTTTTTCCTTCTACCCTTCTAGTGGCTTCTTTCTACTCCTTTCGTCATTGGTCTTCAATATCCCTACTCCCTTACCATTGGAGCTCCTGGGCTCAGGCCTTGGACCTCTTTTCTGACTGGTCGCAGGGTATGAACCTTCCCTCCCTCTGCAGCAATGGCCAAAACTCGTGGTCCACAGACTCGTGCCCCTTTCCCTTTCCCCTCCTCCTTGCCACAACACGTCATGCCTCTTGCCAAATGCTGCCCGGGGCAATGCCTGGAGCAAGAAACCACATCAAAGAATGGTATGGCTCCATCAATGAGCAGCAAACAGGTCAGAACAGGCACAAAAAGAAGGAAGCAAAAATAATAGCCAAAGGCAATCAGATGAGTCACCAAATGCATAATTCAGAACCAATAACGGACAGCGAAATTCAGAGTATAAAAGGAAAAACACATCACAACACAGGTGGACATTTTCTCCAGGCTCTTGAAGAAAGTGTTCCTTTCCTCTTTCCCCTTCCCCCCTTCCTTTTCCCCCTCCCCCTCCTCTCCCCATTCTCCCTCTCCTCTCCCCCTCCCTCCTTTGCAATAAACCCTTTCAACCTCAGCTTGCTGCATGGTTATGAGTGTTGGACCAAACCACCCCAATTTGTTCTAACATGGTGCTGAAACCAATTATGTCTTCATTTTCTCCATTGTAGCTTAAGCAGCTGTTCTAGTTTGCTAGCTGCCGGAATGCAACACACCAGAGACAGATTGGCCTTTAATAAAAGGGGATTTATTTTGTTAGTTCTTCAGAGGAAAGGCAGCTAACTTTCCACTGAGGTTCTTTCTTTCGTGGAAGGCACAGGATGGTCTCTGCTGGTCTTCTCTCCAGGCCCCTGGGTTCCAACAACTTTCCCCGGGGTGACTTCTTTCTGCATCTCCAAAGGCCTGGGCTGAGCTGCAAGTCCTGAGATGAGGAATGCCCAGCTGCTTAGGCTGTGCTACATTGCACTCTCTCATTTAAGCACCAGCCAATTAAGTCAAACGTCACTCATTGCAGCAGACACGCCTCCTAGCCGACTGCAGATGTAATTAGCAACAGATGAGGTTCACGTCCCATTGGCTTATGTCCGCAGTAACAAAACTAGCTATGCTCACCTGGCCAAGTTGACAAGTGAATCTACCTAACACAGCATCCCTCCTTTCACTTCGCTGTGCCCAGCACCCAAGCCAGTCCACTCCTACTATAAGGTAAGACTGAGATATGGGGTTGTGCTGGAATACTTGCATGGGACATCTCAGTAGGATCCACAGCGGGTTTGGGCTCAGGTGTACACAGCACGGAGATTCTGTTTTGGGTCCTTGGGACATCACTCTCTGGAGAGTTTTGTTCAGTGTTCCGGGAACACCCCGCCCAAGTGGGATGGTGTTGTCAAGGCTCTCCTCTCACAAATCTAAGTGCTTAGTCGGAATCTCCCATGGGCTATTGCCTCACTCCTGGTCCTAGTCCCAGTGGATTCTGGGGACACCCCCCTCCATTTGTACACACTTTCTCTGTCTCTCTCTGTTGTGCAGAGAAAATTGGTGATGCCCACCTCTTTTCTTCAGAGACCCAGTGTATGCCCCTGAACTGCGACCCCAAAGATTATCCCCACTAAGTGTTCTTGTTCTTTTCCTGCTTCCTCACTCTCTCTGTTCCCTGGCTATGGGGGCAACACAATCTATTCCCCCTAAAGACATTCCCTTGGGCTGTCTGTTATGCCACCTAAAAAAACCTAGATTTGCAAGGCAATATCAAACCAAAGAAACTTTTATTTTTCTCTACAGTTGCTTGGCCCCAGTACCCTCTGGATAACCAGAATTGTTGGCCTGTAAACAGTACATTTGATCTTAAAATTCTTACTGACCTTAATAATTTCCTGTGGTGATCTTCAAAGTGGGATGAGGTACCCTGTGCCCAAGCCGTCTGGACACTGCCTGCTGAGCCATCGCTCTGTTCTTCTCTAACTATGTACCAAATCCTCCTCCTCAACAAAAAAACAACCTGTCACTCCTTCTCCCTCTTTGGAAAAGCCAAACCTCCCTACTCCTTCCCCCTGTTCTCCCCCTCCCACCAACTTCTTCAATCCAGCCACCCACCCCCTCCCTATGACTCCCCCCCCAAACCTCCACCTCTCCTCCACCCCCTCCCCTCCCCCAGCCCTCTACTCCCCACCCTTCCTCCTCCCCTTCCCCTTCTCCCCACCCCATACCCAGTCGGTCATGCGTGCGTGGTCGCCAGTCCCGACCCCTGTCACCCCACTGCCTCACCTCTTCTTCCCCCTAGTTCCCTTACTGCCGAATTCCCCACTTCCTCATCCTCAACTGCTACCCCCTCTGCTGGTAGTTTTCCTCTTAGAGAAGGAGCAGGATGTGAATTTAAATCTCTAGCTCAAACCTATAATCTCACCTACCAAGATATGGTTGTAATCCTTAGTTCTTCTACAACTCCAGAAAACAAAGAAAACAAAACAAAAAACACATTTAGGCAGCAGCTACCACTCACATAGACCAACTTTTTGCCACTGACCCCCAAATTTACTCACAGGGCTCCCGCTGCAGTTCCCCCTAATTAAAATTACCAACCCAACTCCCCTGACTTACTCAAATTGCAGCTCTTCTTCATTTGTCTGTTGGAAAGAATGAAAAAAGCAGGATCTAAGGCAATCAATTATGACAAACTTTTAAAACTCTCCTAAGGATAGGATAAGAATCTCGCGGCTTTTATGCGCCGCCTAACAGATTCAATTCTCAAATACATTGCTCTAAATCCAGCCTCACCTGAAGGGTGCCTTTTCCTAGACCCACACGCACTTCATTGCACAATCAGCTCCAGACACTCGTAAAAGACTTCAAAAGCTGGAGAAAGGACCCCAAACCGCACAGAATAAACTTATCCAGGTTGCTTTCCGGGTTTTTGACAATAGACAGAAGGAAAGGGAAACTTAAATCAGTTCAGGAAAAATGAAAACAGGAGCGAGAAAACGCTCACTACTAACTGCTGGCCAATGCCCTGGGAGGATCTACCCCAGGCCTGGCAGGATGGGGTGGAAGCCACTCAGGCCCGGCAAGGTTAAATAAAACCAAATAACCTGGCTACCCTGGGGCCCATTTTCACTGTGGCCAGGAGGGACATTGGGCAAAAGCCTGCCCTGATGTCAGGCTGCCCCCTCTTTGCCACAAGGCAGGACACTGGAAAGCTGACTATCCTTTGGCCTCCTACTGCGGGGAAAAAACATCCATCCTTGGCAAGCGGTGCTCCTACGGGATTTAAAGTCTCATACCTTCCTGGCCCTGCTCTTCAGCCCAACCCTTCCCATCTCCACAACCAAACCCATAGTAAACATCATCGTGGCTGGTAAGCCAGTCTCTTGTTGTTAACACCAGGAGCCACATTTATTTTACCTGAATTTTCAGAACCTCTAACCCCTTCCCTCATGTCTATAGTTGAAATTAATGGAAAAAGCACACGCCCACCACAAACCTCACCCATAGCCTGCACTCTTCAAAACATTTCCTTTTTCCACATTCTTAGTAGTGCCTGCATAACCAGCCCCCTCCTAAAATGAGACATTCTAGCCAAACTAAACACAGTGCTCACACTTCCTTGCTTAGAGCTAAATAAACCTCAAGTAGTGCAGTACCACTACTTACCCTCAGCCACAATCTTCACCCAACCCGATCTTAAATTCTTGATAAAAATTGCAAAATTACTGTTTCAAAAATGACTCACTAATGTGTTATAAATATTTAACATTATTCTGGCAAGTTTGAGTTTAATGGTAATTGTATGTGATGTGATGTTTGCTTGGAAACTTGACTATGAAGAATATAAAGGATGTGATTCTATAAAAAGGGTTAGTTTTGTCTTAAGATAAAATAAATGGTTGTTACAGAATGAGGAAAAAGTAGACAAAACCTGAATGGATATAGTAAGTCATAAAATGTTAGTGGAAAGGAAAATTATGGTCAAATTTGGGAAAGTCTGATAGGTAAAGTTTTAATGTCAAATAATATATTAATACAAAATTAAAATTTAGCTTTCTCTCTGTTAAAATAACAAAGTTTTCTGGATTATTAATCTATTTTAATAAAAGTTATAAAAGTCTTGACTACCTACCAACTGGGCAGGAACTTTCACTCTGGTCTATCTATCACCAAAAATCTCAATAGATCCTACCAACAGGTCCTTCCCCATTCTCCTTAACATTAACATCTAAGACCAAGTTGTGATGTTATCCTTCTGCCTCTCTTAGCTACTCTAGGTATCCTATCAGGGGTAGGCACTGGAGTTAGCGATATAATAACTTCACAGATGCTCTCAAAAGAACTCCAAAATAGTATTAAAAAACTTTCTGCCCCTGTAATTAATGTGTACAATGAAAATTAACTCACCTGCAGCAGTAATACTGCAAAGCAGGCACAGGCTAAACCTGCTAACAGCCAAAGAAGGCTAAACCTGCTGACAGCCAAAGAAGGTGGCCTTTGCCTATTTCTCAATGAGAAATGCTGCTTCTTTCTTAATAATTTACTTACCCTAGCACCCTTTCTCTGTAAGCTTGTTGATCAATTCTTACACTGCACAATCACTTCACTAACTCAAAAGATAGTTCATAGCGTATTAGTCTTAAGCTCTTTCAGGAACAACTCGCTAAGTTACCAAAGACTTGCAAGGCAAAAACTGTTGGATAAAGCAACGCCTAACTACCATCACATCAAAAATCCTGCCTCCATCCCTGAAGCCCCCTAGCACCATCCCCGTCCAGCAGGAAGCAGTTAACAATGACAAGCACCTTCTCTCCTAAATTTTATAATAAACAAAAGGCAGGAATGACAGGTCACAGGGAACATACCTCAAGCCCCAACCCCCTTCCCCCCTGCAGCAGTGGCCGAAACTCAAGGTCCACTGACCCTTTTCCTTCCCCCTCCTCCTTGCCACAAAGGTAATGCCTCTTGTCAGATGCTGCCCCTAGCAATGCCTGGAGCAAGAAACCACATCAAAGAGTGCTCCATCAATGAGGAGCAAACAGGTTAGAGCAGGCATAAAAAGAAGGAAGCAAAAGTACTAGCCAAAGGCAATCAGACTAGTCACCAAATGCAGAATTCAGGACCAATAAGGGACAGCAGATTTCAGAGTATAAAAGGAGAAACACATCGCAATTCAGGCTCTAGAAGAAAGTGTTCCCCTTTTCCCCTCTCCCTTCCTTTCCCCCTCCCCCTCCTCTCCCCTTTCTCCCTGTCCTCTCCCCCTCCCTCCTTTGCAATAAACCCCTTTCAACCTCAGCTTGCTGCATGGTTATAACTGTTGGACTGAAGCACCCCGATTTGTTCTCTTCCTTACTTTTACTTACTGTAGGTGAGCTTATCTAGTCTCAGGACTTATACCATCTCTATTCCAATGACCCTCAATTTTATATTTCCAGATTAGGACTTTCTTCTAAACTTCAGAATCAAATGGTATATAGTAAGCATCTCAAGTGTTAAGGTCTAACACAGAGCTATTAATTAGTCTATCCAGACCTACTCCTCTCAGTCTACTCTATGTTCAAAATTGGCAGCTTCATACTTAATGTTGCTCAAGCCAGAAACCATAGAGTTATCTTGGCTTCTTTTTTTTTTCTCTTACCACCCAAATGAGGAAATCCTGCCAGCCCTCCTCTGTCCAGAGCATATCTAGACTCCAATTTCATATCATCCTCCCCATTAATGCTTTAATGAAAACCACCATTACCCCTAACCTTCTCACTGATCTCCTTGCTTCCCTCTTGGCCCCCTGTAGTCCATTCTCTAGCTGAGTGATCCTTTTAAATTTTTATCAGATTATGTCGTTCCTTGATTTAAAACATTCCAGTGGCTTCCTGTCTTACTCAAGAGTAAAAACTGAAGTTCTTACAAAGGCCTGCAAGCCTCATATGATCTGCCTCAGCTACCTCTTTGACCTCATCTCTGACCCCTCTTCCCGTCACGTACTCCATTCCAGCCGCTTTGGTCTCCTCCCTCTTCCTTGATCAAGGAAAGCCTGCTCCTGCTTTTGCAATTGCTGTCCTTTGCTGGGAATGTCTTCTCCCCCCTGCCCCCCCCCCCATATCTGCCTGATAAACTCAATCCATTCAGGCTGTGCTTATATGTTACCTTCTTAGTGATGCCTTCCCAGACCACTTTCCATTCCCTCAGAGCTCCATATCCCCTTACCCTGCTTTATTTTTCTTTTGCCACCGGACATAGAAATAGAAATAGCAGTTCAGTATGTCAATATTTGTTGATTGTCCCTCCCCTTTAGAATGTAAGGGCCACTAGGACAGGGACTAGGTTCCACATACCTGACTTCCTTTCTGTCTGCCTCCCCCTATTCCCAGTGATGCTGTCCTGAGTCAGGATCTTTTTGTTTGCTTGGAAAAGCACTTCCTAGTTGGTCCCCCTGGCTCCAGTTTTACTCCTTTACAATAAAATAATCTGACCATATAACTTTTCTTATAAAATTTTCTTATAAAATTCTTCAGTCACCCTCCCTTTATTATCTGCTGAAAACCAGTCTTTTAAATATACAGTATTTATTGGTCACCTATATTCTCCGCACTCTGTGGCAAATGCTGCAGCTATTTCAATCATACACCTTCATGGTGTCTCCAGCATTCTACCTCTAAATTCTAAAGCTGTTTACATTTAAATTTAGATTAAGTAAAATGAAATGATATATGACTTTTAGTTCTTTAGACATAATCACCACAATTCAGATGTTCAATAGCCGCATATAACTAGCAGCTACTGAATTAGATTTTGTCACTCCCTACTCTGTTCAGAAGGCTCTTCTGTTCCTTTTCTGCTTATTAAGATTCTCTGAGAGCAATTAGACAAGAAAAAGAAATACAAGGCATCAAAATTGGAAAGGAAGAAGTAAAACTATCACTGTTTGCAGACGATATGATACTATACGTTGAAAACACGGAAAAATCCACAACAAAACTACTAGAGCTAATAAATGAGTACAGCAATGTAGCAGGTTACAAGATCAACATTCAAAAATCTGTAGCATTTCTATACACTAGTAATGAACAAGCTGAGGGGGAAATCAAGAAACGAATCCCATTTACAATTGCAACTAAAAGAATAAAATACCTAGGAATAAATTTAACTAAAGAGACAAAAAACCTATATAAAGAAAACTACAAAAAACTGTTAAAAGAAATCACAGAAGACCTAAATAGATGGAAGGGCATACCGTGTTCATGGATTGGAAGACTAAATATAGTTAAGATGTCAATCCTACCTAAATTGATTTACAGATTCAATGCAATACCAATCAAAATCCCAACAACTTATTTTTCAGAAATAGAAAAACCAGTAAGCAAATTTATCTGGAAGGGCAGGGTGCCCCGAATTGCTAAAACCATCTTGAGGAAAAAAAACGAAGCTGGAGGTCTTGCGCTGCCTGACTTTAAGGCATATTATGAAGCCACAGTGGTCAAAACAGCATGGTATTGGCATAAAGATAGATATATCGACCAATGGAATCGAATAGAGTGCTCAGATATAGACCCTCTCATCTATGGACGTTTGATCTTTGATAAGGCAGTCAAGCCAACTCACCTGGGACAGAACAGTCTCTTCAACAAATGGTGCCTAGAGAACTGGATATCCATATGCAAAAGAATGAAAGAAGACCCATGTCTCACACCCTATACAAAAGTTAACTCAAAATGGATCAAAGATCTAAACATTAGGTCTAAGACCATAAAACAGTTAGAGGAAAATGTTGGGAGATATCTTATGAATCTTACAACTGGAGGCGGTTTTGTGGACCTTAAACCTAAAGCAAGAACACTGAAGGAGGAAAAAATAAATGGGAGCTCCTCAAAATTAAACACTTTTGTGCATCAAAGAACTTCATCAAGAAAGTAGAAAGACAGCCTTCACAATGGGAGACAATATTTGGAAATGACATATCAGATAAAGGTCTAGTATCCAGAATTTATAAAGAGATTGTTCAACTCAACAACAAAAAGACAGCCAACCCAATTACAAAATGGGAAAAAGACTTGAACAGACACCTCTCAGAAGAGGAAATACAAATGGCCAAAAGGCACATGAAGAGATGCTCAATGTCCCTGGCCATTAGAGAAATGCAAATCAAAACCACAATGAGATATCATCTCACACTCACCAGAATGGCCATTATCAACAAAACAGAAAATGACAAGTGCTGGAGAGGATGCGGAGAAAGAGGTACACTTATCCACTGTTGGTGGGAATGTCAAATGGTGCAACCACTGTGGAAGGCAGTTTGGCGGTTCCTCAAAAAGCTGAATATAGAATTGCCATATGACCCAGCAATACCATTGCTGGGAATCTACTCAAAGGACTTAAGGGCAAAGACACAAACGGACATTTGCACACCAATGTTTATAGTAGCGTTATTTACAATTGCAAAGAGATGGAAACAGCCAAAATCTCCATCAACAGAAGAGTGGCTAAACAAACTGTGGTGTATACATACGATGGAATATTATGCAGCTTTAAGACAGGATAAACTTATGAAGCATGTAATAACATGGATGGACCTAGAGAACATTATGCTGAGTGAGTCTAGCCAAAAACTAAAGGACAAATACTGTATGGTCCCACTGATGTGACGGACATTCGAGAATAAATTTGGAATATGTCATTGGTAACAGAGTCCAGCAGGAGGTAGAAACAGGGTAAGACAATGGGCAGTTGGAGCTGAAGGGATACAGACTGTGCAACAGGACTAGATACAAAAACTCAAAAATGGACAGCACAATAATACCTAATTGTAAAGTAATCATGTTAAAACACTGAATGAAGCTGCATCTGAGCTATAGGTTTTTGTTTTGCTTTGTTTTGTTTTGTTTTGTTTTTACTATTATTACTTTTTTTCTCTATATTAACATTCTATATCTTTTTCGGTTGTGTTGCTAGTTCTTCTAAACCGATGCAAATGTACTAAGAAACGATGATCATGCATCTATGTGATGATGTTAAGAATTACTGATTGCATATGTAGAATGGTATGATTTCTAAATGTTGGGTTAATTTCTTTTTTTCCGTTAATTAAAAAAAAAAAAAGAGAGAAGGGGTAATTGGAGCTGAAGGGATACAGACTGTGCAACAGGACTGGATATAAAAACTCAGAAATGGACAGCACAATACTACCTAATTGTAATGCAATTATGTTAAAACATTGAATGAAGCTGCATGTGAGGTATAAGTTTTTTTTTCTCTCCATTATCATTTTACTTCTTATTCTGTTGTCTTTTTATTTCTTTTTCTAAATCGATGCAAACGTACTAAGAAATGATGAATATGCAACTATGTGATGATATTAAGAATTACTGATTGTACATATAGAATGGAATGATTTCTAAATGTTTTGTTAATTTTTTTTTAATTAATAAAAAAAAAAAGATTCTCTGATTTTCAGGCCCCAATTCATAGTCTACATCTTACAAGGAATTTTCCTTGAAACCACTCTCCATTGATTAAATTAGTCTTTCTTATGACTCCCCACTGGGAAGTGTCTTGTACCTCAAATTAGAATCAGTCTTACTTTCCAAAATCTGAATTCTTATTACCTTGAGATACAGGCCATCCTCCACAGGTCGCCAGCCTCAGCAACTGCCAGGCCTCCCAGTCAGTGAGGAAGTGATAACTGCAGGAAAGCAGTAGGGAGGGCTTAGATGGGAAATAAATAGTGCTGGGCCAAGAGACTTCTAGAACTTGTGTTCACATTCAATCAAAACTCTAGATGTGCAGACATGCTTGTAAGATGCCTGTGTTATTATGGTTTTCTTAGTATTGTCTGGCGAATCCAGCTGGGGCTGGTAACTTTTTGAAACCTCTGATATGGGTAGTTTGGCCCCTTTTTGGACTTGGAAAGAGGGAGTAGAGCCACGGAGGTGCCCAAGAGTTTTTGCCTGTTGGGCCCAGAAGAAGCTAGAAGACTTTGTTTAGGAATGTTTTTTTCTCAAGCTTTGGCCTGTACAGGTGTGCTTTGTTCCTAGCCCAAGAGTACTATCTGTCCTCATCCTTAGGGGATAAAGTAGGTGAGTCTGAGTTATGATTTTCCTTGCTATAGCTACAAAAAAAGGATCTGCTTGGAGTAGGTGGGAGCCATCTGTGTCCCCTCTAGGGTGTACATTAGCATCAAAATGATGGGGGACTGTCCCAGCTGGAATTCCTCCATGGATGCCCTGTCACTGCTGGCACACATCTGCCCTGAATCCTTCTTACTGCTTTTGAGTTCCCTAGCATTTGGGAAGAGTCTGGGGTTTGTTAACTCGGTAGTTCTTAATATTAGTGTTTGTGTAATGAGGCAAGAAAGAGGACGGAAAGCAGAGCAGCTCTACTGGATGAACAGTTGTTTGTAGCTTATCTGTTGGGAGTACTTAGACAAGTTTGAGTAATCAAAGATTTGTCCCTTCCTCTCCACCCCCTATTCTGCTTTTGCAGGACTCGCTACTTACCTGAGAAGAATCCAGAGGAATTGTATCAGATCAGGCAGTTCAAATCTCATGGCCCAGGTAAGCTGGAATTTCCTCTATCCTTGAAATAATATTCACCCTTCCGACATGTGAACATTTATGTTTTTACTCCTGAAACTTTCTTGTCTCACTGAGTCACTTTGAATACCTATTTCCACAGTATTTCATTATCTCAAGCAGAAACTGCGTACCCATTGAACAGTAATGCCCCACTCTCTCCTCCTTCCACCCTTTGGTTCTATTCAGCTTCCTGTCTCTATGAATCTCCCTATTCCAGATGCCTCATATAAGTGGAATCTACAATATTTGCCCTTTTGTCTCTGGCTTATCTCACTCAGCATAATATTTCCAAGGTTTGTCAGTGTTGTAACAGTTATCAGAACTTGATTTCTTTTTACCGCTGAATTTGTTTATGCAAAGATGAACACTTGAGTTGTTCCCCCCTTTTGGCTATTGTGAACAATGTTGCTGTGAAGTTTGACATATAAATACCTGTTCAAGCCCCTGTTGTCAGTTCTTTAGGATATATATTTTAGAGTGGAATCACTAGGTCATATGATAATTCTGTGTTCAACTTTTTATATGTATATAAACTTTTTATTTTGAAATAATTTTAAACTTACAGGACAGTTGCAAAAGCAATACAGAACCCACATAGAAAACTCTAACATACCCCCCACCCAGATACCCAGATCCACCAACTTTTTACATTTTGCCTTATTTGCTATATCATTTTATCTACTTAGCTATCCATCTTATCTATTTATCTGTCTGTTCCTATTTCTAAACATTTGTGAGTAGGTTGTCTACAGTATGCTCCTTGAATTCTTAATATTTCCATGTACTTTTCCTGAGAACAAGGAAGTTCACTCCTGTAATCACCTTAAGTGAAATTATAGTCAAGAAATTTAATACTGATACACAGCATCCATTCTATATACCAATATTTTGTATGTCCCAATAATGTCCTTTTGGGCATTTTCTCCTCCATTATTACATCCAGGCCAGGGTCATATATTGCCTCTTTAGTCTCTCTTTCTCTTTTTAAAATTATGGAAATATATATACAATGTGAGCATCACCATCTCACAATTCAGGGGCATTAATCACATTCACAGTGTTGTAGTACCTTACCAACACCTATTACTAAAATTTTCCTGTCACCCCTAACAGAAACCTGTACCTTTCATGCAATAATTCCCTGTTCCCCTTCCCCCTTCCTCTGGTAACCTGTAACCTCTTTCCTGTCTCTATGAATTTGCTTATTCTAGCTGTTTCATATAAGTGGAATCATACAATATCTGTCTGACTTATTTTACTCAGCATAGCATTTTCAAAGTTCATCCATGTGTACCATGAATCAGAACTTCATTCCTTTTTCTTTTTTATTAGAGAAATTGTAGGTTTACAGATAAATCATGTGTAAAATACAGATTTCCTATACATACCATGTGCCAGTTTGAATCTGTGGTATACCCCAGAAAAGCCATGTCCTTTAATCCTCATTAAATACTGCTGGGTGGGAATTTTTTGATTATCGTGCAGATGTAATCTACCCAATTGTGAAGGATTAGATGGGTTCCATGGAGATGTGTCTCCACCTATTCAAGGTGGTGTTGCTTACTGGAGAGCCCTTTAAGATGGAACCATTTTGGAAAAAAGCTTTAGAGACCAAGCAGCCAGAGACCTTTGGAGATGAAAAAGGAAAACATTCCTGGGGGAGCTTCATAAAGCAAGAGGCCTAGAGAGAAAGCTACCACCATGTGCCTTTCAAGCTGAGAGAGAAACCCTGAACTTCATGGGCCTTTCTTGAGTGAAGGTAACCTCTTGTTGGTGCCTTAATTTGGACATTTTCATAGCTTTGCCTTAATTTGGACATTTTCACGGCCTTAGAACTGTGAACTAACAACTTAATAAATTCCCCTTTTTAAACACCATTCTGTTTCTGGTGTATTGCATTCTGGCAGAATGCAAACTAGAACATACCACCTTATCATTAACACTTTGCATTAACGTGGTACGTTTGTTGTCACTGATGAAAGAACATTTTCTAATTGTACTGTTAACAATAGTTGTACAGACCTATGGATTTTTAAAAAATTTTATTTTAGTAACATATATACAACCTAAACTTTCCCCTTTTAACCACATTCGAATATACAATTCAGTGGTGTTAATTACATTCACAATGTTGTGCTACTATGACCACCATCCATTAGCAAAACTTTTCCATCAGCTCAAATAGAAATCCTATAAAAGTTGAACTTTAATTCCCTATTCCCACACTACACATGGTCCCTGTGTCCTAGTCACTGATTCTATGAATTTGCTTATTCTAATTATTTCATATCAATGATATCATACATTATTTTTGAACTTTTGTGTCTGACTTATTATTATTGTGTCTTCAATGTTCATCTATATTGTCACATATATCACAACTTCAGATTGTTCCTTTCTAGTGTATTGAAACACCACTGATTTTTGTGTATTGATCTTGTATTTTGTGTTTAACTTTTTGGATGAACTGCCGTACTGTTTTCCACAGTGGCTGCATGATTTTATACTGCTACCAGCAATGCATGAGGGTTCCAATTTCTCCACGTACTCACCAACCTTGTTAATTTTCCATTTTTAAAATAATAGCATCTCCCTAAAAACTAATGATTAGTTGAGCATCTTTGCGTATGGTATCAGACATGTGTGTACTTTCTTTGGGAAAATGTCTTTCAAGAACTTTTGCCCATTTTTTAAGTGGGTTGTTTGTGTTTTTGTTGTTGATTTATAGGAATTCTTTATGTATTTCTAGGTAGTAAATCTCCATCAGTTATAGGATTTGCAGCTCTTTTCTCCCATTTTGTAGGTTATCTTTTCACATGTTTGATACTGTCTTTTGATGTACAAAGTTTTTTGTTTTACATGGGCAGAAACTGGGAATCAAACCAGGATCTTGGGCATGGCAGGTGAGAACTCTGCCACTGTGCCACCATTGCCCATCCTTTTTTTTTATTTTGATGAAGTCCAGTTGATCTACTTTTTCTTTTGTTGCTCATGCTGTTATCATTATATCTAAGAATCCATTGCCAAACCCAAGGTTACAAAAATCTATCATTATGTTTTCTTCTAAGAGTTTTATAGTTTAACTTTTGTGTTTAGGCCTGGGTGTTCATTTTAAGTTCATTTTTGTATGTGGTGTGAGATAATGGTCCAACATTTTTGTTCATATGGTTTTTTCTTTTTTCATATGGCTATCCGGTTGTCTCAGCACCATTTGTTAAAAGACTATTCTTTCTCCCATTAAATTATATTGACACCCTTGTCCAAAATCAATTGGCCATAGATTTGTGAGCTTAATTCTAGATTCTCAGTTCTATTATCTTGCTCTGTATATCTGTCCATTTGTCAGTGCCACACTGTTTTGATTACTATAGCTTTGTGGTAAGTTTGAAATCAGGAAATATGAGTCCTGCAATTTTTCTTTCCTTTTTAAGATTATTTTTACCATTCTAGACCCCTTTAAATTCCATATGAATTTTAAGATCAGTTTGTCCATTTCTGCAGAAAAGCATTTGAAAATGTGATAGGTTTGAATCTGTAGATCAATGGAGAAAGATTGCAGTCTTAAAAGTATCAACTCTTCTGATCCATGAACATGGAATGTCTTTCTATTTATTTAGATCTTTAATTTCCTTCAAACTGTATTGTAGTTTTAGGAGGATAAATTGTATACTTATTTTGTTAAATTTATGCCTAAGCATTTTATTGTTTTGATGCTATTGTGAATGAACTCTTCTTAATTTCATTTTTGGATTGTTCATTTCAGTGTATGAAAATACGACTGATTTTTTTTTTCCCCACCTTGTACTAGGTCTTTATTTGTTTAGAATAGTCCAGGCTAAAAGTTATTCCCCCTCCTTTTTTTAATGCTGTTTTTTAAACTTTTTTTTATTGTGAAATATATATGTACAAAAAAAGCTATAGATTTCCAAGTATATTTTAACAAGTGGTTATAGAACAGATTTTAAAGTTTGGTATGGATTACAGTTCCGCAATTTTTCATTTTTACTTCTAGCTGCTCCAAGATACTGTTGATCTTACATCTTACAACCTTTTTGATATTGCTTATTAGTCTAATAATTTTTTATGGATTTCTTGGGATTTTTTATTTTTATTCATTTATTTATTTTTGCATGGGCAGGCACCGGGAATCAAACCCAGGTCTCTGGCATGACAGACGAGAACTCTGCCTGCTGAGCCACCATGGCACACCCGGGTGTTTTATATATATAAGGTCATGTCATCAGCAAAAACAGATGGCTTTACTTTTTCCTTTCCACTCTGAATGCTTTTTATTTCTTTTCCTTGTCTAATTGTCTTGGCTTAAAAAATGTGGAATAAAAGTAGTGAGACTGGATGTCCCTTTTTTGGACCTTAGCTTAGGGGGAAATTATCTATCCATTTAAGTATGTTGTCAGTGATGGGTTTTTCTCAGATGGACTTCATCAAGTTGAGGAAATTCCCTTCTAATCTCAGTTTGTTGAATGTTTCTATCATGAAAGTGTGATCAATTTTGTCAGGTATTTTTTTCTGTATCTATTGAAATTACCTTTTTTTTTTTTTTTTTTGCTTTTAATATATTTGGTGTATTATATTGATTGATTTTGGGGTGTCAAGCCAACTGAAATACCGCTTGATAATTTTGTCTATAGTCTTTCTTATATATTTTGGGATTCATTTGCTGGCATTTTGTTTAGAATATTTACATCTATATTCATAAGGTTTGGGGTGCTGTAGTTTTCTTATAATGTCTATGACAATAACATTAGCCTCACAGAATGAGTTGAGAAATGTTCCTTCCTGTTCTATTTTTTGGAAGCGTGTGTGAAGGATTAGAGTTAATCCTTCTTTAACCATTTGGAGGAATTCCTCAGTGGTGTTATCTGGGCCTGGGCTTTTCTTTATGGGATGCTTTTAATTACTAGTTCAGTCTTTTTACTTATTATAGATAAATATTCATATTTTCTGCTTCTTGTGTTAGTTTGATAATTTGTCTGTTTTAAGTTCAATAATTTCAGGCACCAACTGCAAATACTGCAGTAACTTCAAACAGCAACTACAATATAATTATATTCAATTCTGACTCTAACTGCTTACTTAGGCCAGGCTCCACAAACTAAGAACAAACTTCTACAACATTGCCTTTTGGAGAGTGGCTGCAGTCTTGGGATCCTAGGCCACGCACACTTCTGACCAAATGGCTACAAATTCAGGGGTTCTTACCAACCCCTCGGGTTCAGTAATTTACTGGAATGACTCCCAGAACTCCCTGAAAGTGCTACACTTACAATTATAGTTTTATTATAGCAAAAAGAATACAAATAAGAAGCCAAAAGAGGAGATCATAGGACAAAATCTGAGTGTCTCAAATGTGTGCTTCTGTATTCTATCCATGTGGAGTCAGAATGCATCACTCTTCTGACCCAGGGAGGTATCTTCTCAATCATGGAAGCTTTCAAGTCTCCAGAATTTATATACAATTTCATTATGTAGGCATTATTGGTGGAATCACTCCCACATGGTGAACCCAGTCTGTAGCCACCCTACCCTCCCAGAGGTCAGGGAGATTGGGCTGATATGACATGGTTCAAAGCCCTAACCCTCTTATCACGTGGCTGGTCTTTGGGGTGTAGCCAGCTCCTACCCCCCTTAGATTACTGGTAAGGCTGGCCCTATGCCATCCTCAGGCATCTCATTAGAATATAAACTATCAGGTATGGTCCTGCACCCACTATGAATAATAGAACATACTCCTATCGCTGGAAATTTCAAAGATTTAAAGGATATCTCCTAGGAACTGGGGACAAAGACCAGTCTTTATAGAAATTTGACCATTTCCTTGAGGTTATCTAATTTGTTGGCATACTTTTTTTTTATTATTAATTAAAGAAAAAAAAGAAATTAACACAACATTTAGAAATCATTCCATTCTACATATGCAATCAGTAATTCTTAACATGATCACATAGATGTATGATCATCATTTCTTAGTACATTTGCATCGATTTAGGAAAAGAACTAGCAAAACAACAGAAAAAGATATAGAATGTTAATATAGAGAAAAAAATAAAAATAATAATAATAATTAAAAAAAGAAAACATAAGACACAAACAAACAAAAAAAAACTATAGCTCAGATGCAGCTTCATTCAGTGTTTTAACATAATTACATTACAATTAGGTAGTATTGTGCTGTCCATTTTTGAGTTTTTGTATCTAGTCCTGTTGCACAGTCTGTATCCCTTCAGCTCCAACTGCCCATTGTCTTACCCTGTTTCTAACTCCTGCTGGTCTCTGTTACCAATGACATATTCCAAGTTTATTCTCGAATGTCGGTTCATATCAGTGGGACCATACAGTATTTGTCCTTTAGTTTTTGGCTAGACTCACTCAGCATAATGTTCTCTAGGTCCATCCATGTTATTACATGTTTCATAAGTTTATGCTGTCTTAAAGCTGCATAATATTCCATCGTATGTATATACCACAGTTTGTTTAGCCACTCGTCTGTTGATGGAGATTTTGGCTGTTTCCATCTCTTTGCAATTGTAAATAACGCTGCTATAAACATTGGTGTGCAAATGTCCGTTTGTGTCTTTGCCCTTAAGTCCTTTGAGTAGATACCTAGCAATGGTATTGCTGGGTCATATGGCAATTCTATATTCAGCTTTTTGAGGAACCGCCAAACTGCCTTCCACAGTGGTTGCACCATTTGACATTCCCACCAACAGTGGATAAGTGTGCCTCTTTCTCCACATCCTCTCCAGCACTTGTCATTTTCTGTTTTGTTGATAATGGCCATTCTGGTGGGTGTGAGATGATATCTCATTGTGGTTTTGATTTGCATTTCTCTAATGGCCAGGGACATTGAGCATCTCTTCCTGTGCCTTTTGGCCATTTGTATTTCCTCTTCTGATAGGTGTCTGTTCAAGTCTTTTTCCCATTTTGTAATTGGGTTGGCTGTCTTTTTGTTGTTGAATTGAACAATCTCTTTATAGATTCTGGATACTAGACCTTTATCTGATATGTCGTTTCTAAATATTGTCTCCCATTGTGTAGGCTGTCTTTCTACTTTCTTGATGAAGTTCTTTGATGCACAAAAGTGTTTAATTTTGAGGAGCTCCCATTTATTTATTTCTTCAGTGCTCTTGCTTTAGGTTTAAGGTCCATAAAACCGCCTCCAATTGTAAGTTTCATAAGATATCTCCCTACATTTTCCTCTAACTGTTTTATGGTCTTAGACCTAATGTTTAGATCTTTGATCCATTTTGAGTTAACTTTTGTGCTGGTTTGAAAGGAAGTATGCCCCCTAAGAAAAGCCATGTTTTAATATAAATCCCATTTCATAAAGGTAGAATAATCTCTATTCAATACTGTATATTTGAAACTGTAATGAGATCATCTCCCTGGTTGATGTGATTTAGTTAAGAATGGTTGTTAAACTGGATTAGGGGATGGCATGTCTCCACCCATTTGAGTGGGTCTTGATTAGTTTCTGAAGTCCTATAAAAGACGAAACATTTTGGAGAATGAGAGATTCAGAGAGATTCGGAGAAAGCAGAGAATGCTGCAACACTACAAAGCAGAGAGACCACCAGCCAGCGACCTTTGGAAATGAAGGAAAATGCCTCCCGGAGAGCTTCATGAAGCCAGAAGCCAGGAGAGAAAATTAGCAGATGACGCTGTATTCACCACGTGCCCTTCCAGCCGAGAGAGAAGCCCTGTGTTTGCCATGTGCTGTCTCACTTGAGAGAAACCCTGAACTCCATCGGCCTTCTTGAACCAAGGTATCTTTCCATGGATGCCTTTGATTGGACATTTCTATAGACTTGTTTTTATTGGGGCATTTTCTCAGCCTTAGAACTGTAAACTAGCAACTCATTAAATTCCCCTTGTTAAAAGCCATTCCGTTTCTGGTATATTGCATTCCGGCAGCTAGCAAACTAGAACAGATTTTGGTACCGGAGAGTGGGGTGCTGCTGCTGCAGTTTGCAAATACAAAGATGTTGGAAAGGCTTTTTAAATGGATAAGGGGAAGATTCTGGAAGAGTTGTGGAAAGCTTGATAGAGAAGGCCTAGACTGCTTTGGAGAGACTGTTGGTAGGAATGTGGACTCTAAAGATACCTCTGATGAGACCTTAGACAGAAATGAGGCATGTGCTATTGAAAACTGGAAGGAAAGTGAGCCTTGTTTTAAAATGGCAGATAATCTGGCAAAATTGACTAGTGGCTTTGGCTGGAAGGTAGATTTTAAAAGCCATGAACTTGGATATTTAGCAGAAGAGATTTCCAAATTAAGTGTTGAAAGTGCAGCCTGGTTTCTCCTCACAGCATATACTGAAATGCAAAAGGAAAGAGATAAGCTGAGAACTGAACTCTTGAGTAAAAAGAAACCAGAAATTGAGGTCCTGGAAAGTTCTGGGCCTACAGAAAGGAAGACTCCAGAGTGTTGTGCCCTGTGTGTGGATTTAACCAAATGTGGAACCAGCCAGCCATTTCAGAGACAGTCAGGATTGGACATGGAGTTATCCAGGAAGGATTTGTGGAAACTCCTTATGTCTGATGGGCATGATCCAAGGTTACTGTATAGAAAGCCAACGAGAGTGCTGTGGGACCTGTATAAACAGAACCACTGCCAGTCTGGACTGGGAGATTTAGAGGAGGGACACATTGGAGGAAAAATAACTTCAGAGGCAAAACCATGGAGGCTGGAGTCTGAAGTCAGGAAGCCTCAGGCCAGGAGAGCGGACCCACCCAAGCCCGTGGAGAGGGTGAGCTTGCCCCAAAGGCAGAGAATGGGCCTTCCACCTCATTGCAGTGGAAGAGTCATGCCCCCTCAGGTCTTGGAGAGAGTGAAGCACGTTCCTTGGGGTTTGGGGAGAGCCTGGCTGCCACCACATGGAGGGGTTGAGCGTGTGCCCCGTAGATGGCAGAGAGCCCGGGTGTGGCCCCGATGCTTGGAGAGGGTGGAGCCGAGAAAAAGGTGGTCTCCCCAATATCCCCCAAGGTTGCATTCAGAGAGAGGCAGGAGTAGGCATTTGGAAAGGGTGGGACTGCCGCTTTCTAAAGCCCTGAGGATAAATGACTCTCAGACCTTGAAATTTAATGAACTTTGCCCTGCAAGTTTTCGAAACTGCATGGGTCCTGTGACCCCTGTGTTCCTTCCTCCCTATGGAAATGTGTATATGTATCCTATGAATGTTCCTCCTTTGTATGTTGGCAGCAAATAATTTGTTATGAGTATTCAAAGGTCCAGAGCAAATGGAGAGAATTTTGCCTTAGGAAAGACCATGCCTGTAACTGACTTGATGAGATTTTATACTGTCTCTAATTTTGTACTTCACTGTATTGCTACTGAAAGGTTTAAGGTTTCTGATATTGTTATGAAATTAATGTATTTTGTATATGGGGAAAACATGTCTTTTTTATGGGCCAGAGAGTGGAATGTGCTGGTTTGAAAGGAAGTATGCCCCCTAAGAAAAGCCATGTTTTAATATAAATCCCATTTCATAAAGGTAGAATAATCTCTATTCAATACTGTATATTTGAAACTTAATGAGATCATCTCCCTGGTTTCTGGACTTACGGAGAAGATGGCGGCTTAGTAAGACGCGCCAACTAAGATCTTAGTAAGATCTTAGTTTCTCCTCCAGGACAGCTACTAGGGGAGTAGAAACGATACAGAACAGCTCCCAAAGCCACGACAGAGATAAAAAAGACAGCGTACCCCATCCTGGAACAGCTGGCAGGCTGAGAGAACCTGCACCGGTGAGATCGCCGAGGGGCGCGGGCTTCACCGGGCGGGGTGGCAAGCGGCCGGAGTCACTCCCTTCCCCCTCCCTGGGCTGGCTGGGAGAATTGGACAGGCGGTCCCCTCAAACCGCGGCGACTGGTGCCCACACCACGCGCGGCCCCCCGGACCAACTGAGAGAATTGGATCAGAAATCCCCAGACCGCGGAGAACGGCGACGGGGGGGGGGGGGGGCCTTCCAAACCTGTGACTCCCCGGGAACGTGCACTCTCCCGGGTGGGCCGCTGCGGCTGGCGCCCTCCCGCCAAGCTTGGTGCCCCGGGCCGACTAGGAAATTCGGACGGGCGCTTTCCCGGGCTGCGGCGGCCAGCGACCCTCCCGGCGTTCGGACCCCGGGCTGGCTGGCACTCTTCCAAGCCGCTTCGGCTAGCGAACCTCCCGGGCGGCGAGAGTTTTCCAAAGTTAAAGGACCCACAGCACCTTATACTGGTGGGACCCGCAGACAAACGTGTGCCACTAGCGCCACCTACTGGGCAGGATAAGAAAAACAGAACCCAGAGATTTCACAGAAAAATCTTACAACCTTGTTGGGTCCGACACCCAGGGAAATCTGACTAAATGCCCAGACACCAGCAGCAGAAGATAACTGTCCACGCTCAGAAGCTTGAGAATATGGCCCAGTCAAAGGAACAAACCAATAGTTCAAATGAGATACAACAGCTGAGACAACTAATGCTGAATATACGAATAGAAATGGAAAACCTCTTCAAAAATGAAATTGATAAATTGAGGGAGGACATGAAGAGGACATGGGCTGAACATAAAGAAGAAATAGAAAAACTGAAAAAACAAATCACAGAACTTATGGACGTGAAGGATAAAGTAGAAAAGGTGGAAAAAACAATGGATACCTACAATGATAGATTTAAAGAGACAGAAGATAGAATTAGTGATTTGGAGGATGGAACATCTGAATTCCAAAGAGAAACAGAAAATATCGGGAAAAGAATGGAAAAATTTGAACAGGGTATCAGGGAACTCAAGGACAATATGAACCGCACAAATATACGTGTTGTGGGTGTCCCAGAAGGAGAAGAGAAGGGAAAAGGAGGAGAAAAACTAATGGAAGAAATTATCACTGAAAATTTCCCAACTCTTATGAAAGACCTAAAATTACAGATCCAAGAAATGCAGCGCACCCCAAAGAGATTAGACCCAAATAGGCATTCTCTAAGACACTTACTAGTTAGAATGTCAGAGGTCAAAGAGAAAGAGAGGATCTTGAAAGCAGCAAGAGAAAAACAATCCATCACATACAAGGGAAACCCAATAAGACTATGTGTAGATTTCTCAGCAGAAACCATGGAAGCTAGAAGACAGTGGGATGATATATTTAAATTACTAAAAGAGAAAAACTGCCAACCAAGACTCCTATATCCAGCAAAATTGTCCTTCAAAAATGAGGGAGAAATTAAAACATTCTCAGACAAAAAGTCACTGAGAGAATTTGTAACCAAGAGACCAGCTCTGCAAGAAATAGTAAAGGGAGCACTAGAGTCAGATACAAAAAGACAGAAGAGAGAGGTATGGAGAAGAGTGTAGAAAGAAGGAAAATCAGATATGATATATATAATACAAAAGGCAAAATGGTAGAGGAAAATATTATCCAAACAGTAATAACACTAAATGTCAATGGACTGAATTCCCCAATCAAAAGACATAGATTGGCAAAATGGATTAAAAAACAGGATCCTTCTATATGCTGTCTACAGGAAACACATCTTAGATCCAAAGATAAACATAGGTTGAAAGTGAAAGGTTGGGAAAAGATATTTCATGCAAATAACAACCAGAAAAGAGCAGGAGTGGCTACACTAATATCCAACAAATTAGACTTCAAATGTAAAACAGTTAAAAGAGACAAAGAAGGACACTATATACTAATAAAAGAAACAATTAAACAAGAAGACATAACAATCATAAATATTTACGCACCGAACCAGAATGCCCCAAAATACGTGAGGAATACACTGCAAACACTGAAAAGGGAAATAGACACATATACCATAATAGTTGGAGACTTCAATTCACCACTCTCATCAATGGACAGAACATCTAGACAGAGGATCAATAAAGAAATAGAGAATCTGAATATTACTATAAATGAGCTAGATTTAACAGACATTTATAGGACATTACATCCCACACCTTTTTCTCAAGTGCTCATGGATCATTCTCAAAGATAGACCATATGCTGGGTCACAAAGCAAGTCTTAACAAATTTAAAAAGATTGAAATCATACACAACACTTCCTTGGATCATAAAGGAATGAAGTTGGAAATCAATAATAGGCGTAGTGCCAGAAAATTCACAAATACGTGGAGGCTCAACAACACACTCCTAAACAACGACTGGGTCAAAGAAGAAATTGCTAGAGAAATTAGCAAATACCTCGAGGCGAATGAAAATGAAAACACAACATATCAAAACTTATGGGACGCAGCAAAGGCAGTGCTAAGAGGGAAATTTATTGCCCTAAATGCCTATATCAGAAAAGAAGAAAAGGCAAAAATTCAGGAATTAACTATCCATTTGGAAGAACTGGAGAAAGAACAGCAAACTAATCCCAAAGCAAGCAAAAGGAAAGAAATAACAAAGATTAGAGCAGAAATAAATGAAATGGAAAACATGAAAACAATAGAGAAAATCAATAAGGCCAGAAGTTGGTTCTATGAGAAAATCAATAAGATTGATGGGCCCTTATCAAGATGACAAAAAGAAGAAGAGAGAGGATGCAAATAAATAAGATCAGAAATGGAAGAGGAGACATAACTACTGACCTCACAGAAATAAAGGAGGTAATAACAGGATACTATGAACAACTTTACGCTAATAAATACAACAATTTAGTGAAATGGACGGGTTCCTGGAAAGACATGAACAACCAACTTTGACTCAAGAAGACATAGATGACCTCAACAAACCAATCACAAGTAAAGAAATTGATTCAGTCATTCAAAAGCTTCCTAAAAAGAAAAGTCCAGGACCAGACGGCTTCACATCTGAATTCTATCAAACATTCCAGAAAGAATTAGTACCAACTCTCCTCAAACTCTTCAAAAAAATCGAAGTGGAGGGAAAACTACCTAATTCATTCTATGAAGCCAACATCACCCTCATACCAAAACCAGGCAAAGATATTACAAAAAAAGAAAACTACAGACCAATCTCTCTAATGAATATAGATGCAAAAATCCTCAACAAAATTCTAGCAAATCGTATCCAAAAACACATTAAAAGAATTATACATCATGACCAAGTAGGATTCATCCCAGGTATGCAAGGATGGTTCAACATAAGAAAATCAATTAATGTAATACACCATATCAACAAATCAAAGCAGAAAAATCACATGATCATCTCAATTGATGCAGAGAAGGCATTTGACAAGATTCAACATCCTTTCCTGTTGAAACCACTTCAAAAGATAGGAATACAAGGGAACTTCCTTAAAATGATAGAGGGAATATATGAAAAACCCATAGCTAATATCATCCTCAATGGGGAAAAATTGAAAACTTTCCCCCTAAGATCAGGAACAAGACAAGGATGTTCACTATCATCACCACTATTATTCAACATTGTGTTGGAGGTTCTAGCCAGAGCAATTAGACAAGAAAAAGAAATACAAGGCATCAAAATAGGAAAGGAAGAAGTAAAACTATCACTGTTTGCAGACGATATGATACTATACGTCGAAAACCCGGAAAAATCCACAACAAAACTACTAGAGCTAATAAATGAGTACAGCAAAGTAGCAGGTTACAAGATCAACATTCAAAAATCTGTAGCATTTCTATACACGAGCAATGAACAAGCGGAGGGGGAAATCAAGAAACGAATCCCATTTACAATTGCAACTAAAAGAATAAAATACCTAGGAATAAATTTAACTAAAGAGACAAAAATCCTATATAAAGAAAACTACAAAAAACTGCTAAAAGAAATCACAGAAGACCTAAATAGATGGAAGGGCATACCGTGCTCATGGATTGGAAGACTAAATATAGTTAAGATGTCAATCCTGCCTAAATTGATTTACAGATTCAATGCAATACCAATCAAAATCCCAACAACTTGTTTTTCAGAAATAGAAAAACCAATAAGCAAATTTATCTGGAAGGGCAGGGTGCCCCGAATTGCTAAAACCATCTTGAGGAAAAAAAACGAAGCTGGAGGTCTTGCACTGCCTGACTTTAAGGCATATTATGAAGCCACAGTGGTCAAAACAGCATGGTATTGGCATAAAGATAGATATATCGACCAATGGAATCGAATAGAGTGCTCAGATATAGACCCTCTCATCTATGGACATTTGATCTTTGATAAGGCAGTCAAGCCAACTCACCTGGGACAGAACAGTCTCTTCAATAAATGGTGCCTAGAGAACTGGATATCCATATGCAAAAGAATGAAAGAAGACCCATATCTCACACCCTACACAAAAGTTAACTCAAAATGGATCAAAGATCTAAACATTAGGTCTAAGACCATAAAACAGTTAGAGGAAAATGTTGGGAGATATCTTATGAATCTTACAATTGGAGGCAGTTTTATGGACCTTAAACCTAAAGCAAGAGCTCTGAAGAAGGAAATAAATAAATGGGAACTCCTCAAAATTAAACACTTTTGTGCATCAAAGAACTTCATCAAGAAAGTAGAAATACAGCCTACACAATGGGAGACGATATTTGGAAATGACATATCAGATAAAGGTCTAGTATCCAGAATTTATAAAGAGATTGTTCAACTCAACAACAAAAAGACAGCCAACCCAATTACAAAATGGGACAAAGAGTTGAATAGACACCTCTCAGAGGAGGAAATACAAATGGCCAAAAGGCACATGAAGAGATGCTCAATGTCCCTGGCCATTAGAGAAATGCAAATCAAAACCACAATGAGATATCATCTCACACCCACCAGAATGGCCATTATCAACAAAACAGAAAATGACAAGTGCTGGAGAGGATGCGGTGAAAGAGGCACACTTATCCACTGTTGGTGGGAATGTCAAATGGTGCAACCACTGTGGAAGGCAGTTTGGCGGTTCCTCAAAAAGCTGAATATAGAATTGCCATACGACCCAGCAATACCATTGCTGGGAATCTACTCAAAGGACTTAAGGGCAAAGACACAAACGGACATTTGCACACCAATGTTTATAGCAGCGTTATTTACAATTGCAAAGAGATGGAAACAGCCAAAATCTCCATCAACAGAAGAGTGGCTAAACAAACTGTGGTATATACATACGATGGAATATTATGCAGCTTTAAGACAGGATAAACTTATGAAGCATGTAATAACATGGATGGACCTAGAGAATATTATGCTGCGTGAGTCTAGCCAAAAACTAAAGGACAAATACTGTATGGTCCCACTGATGTGATGGACATTCGAGAATAAATTTGGAATATGTCATTGGTAACAGAGTCCAGCAGGAGTTAGAAACAGGGTAAGACAATGGGCAGTTGGAGCTGAAGGGATACAGACTGTGCAACAGGACTAGATACAAAAACTCAAAAATGGACAGCACAATAATACCTAATTGTAAAGTAATCATGTTAAAACACTGAATGAAGCTGCATCTGAGCTATAGGTTTTTGTTTTGCTTTGTTTTGTTTTGTTTTGTTTTTACTATTATTACTTTTATTTTTTTCTTTATATTAACATTCTATATCTTTTTCGGTTGTGTTGCTAGTTCTTCTAAACTGATGCAAATGTACTAAGAAACGAAATAAAATGATAATATAGAGAAAAAATTAAAATAAAAATAAAAAATACAAAAATATATAAGAAGAAAAGAACAACTATAGCTCAGATGCAGCTTCATTCAGTGTTTTAACATAATTACATTACAATTAGGTAGTATTGTGCTGTCCATTTTTGAGTTTTTGTATCTAGTCCTATTGCACAGTCTGTATCCCATCAGCTCCAATTACCCATTATCTTACCCTGTTTCTAACTCCTGCTGCACTCTGTTACCAATGACATATTCCAAGTTTATTCTCGAATGTCGGTTCATATCAGTGGGACCATACAGTATTTGTCCTTTAGTTTTTCGCTACACTCACTCAGCATAATGTTCTCTAGGTCCATCCATGTTATTACATGGCCTGTATCTCAAGGTAATAAGAATTCAGATTTTGGAAAGTAAGACTGATTCTAATTTGAGGTACAAGGCACTTCCCAGTGGGGAGTCATAAGAAAGACTAATTTAATCAATGAAGAGTGGTTTCAAGGAAAATTCCTTGTAAGATGTAGACTATGAATTGGGGCCTGAAAATCAGAGAATCTTTTTTTTTCTAAATCGATGCATATGTACTAAGAAATGATGATCATACATCTATGTGATGATATTAAGAATTACTGATTGCATATGTAGAATGGAATGATTTCTAAATGTTGTGTTAGTTAATTTTTTTTAATTAATAAAAAAAAAAAGCAATCCTTACAAAAACAATCGTTAACCCCTTATCCTCATTTTCTGCTATGCTGTTCTAAGAGTACACTGGAATTCAGAAAATATTACTATTATTACTTTTATTGTTATTATTACTATTATTATTGTACTTTGATCTAAGATATAAGGCCAAGAACCACTACTGCCTTCTTGCCTTACCCAGGACCACAGGACTTCAGAGTTATGACATATCTATTTGAACTAAAGCATTCAATATTAGATATTAAATATAACTAAAAAGTTTACCTATTGTGGTAGTTCAGAGGTTGTTTTGTACCCCAGAAAATACCATGTTATTTTAATCCATACTTTCAGGTTTATGCCTGTTGTAAGTGGGACCTTTTGGTAGGTTATTTCAATTGAAATGTGACCCCCATATCCACAGTGAGCCTTGATCCTTTAGCTGGAGTCCTTTATAAGAGGGTAAAAGCCATAGAGAAGCTAAGAGATGAAACAAGAAGTTTTTTAAATAAGCCCCAGAGAAACTAAGAGAGGACTCACAGAAAACAGATCAAACCACTGAAGTCAGAGCTGGAAGCAATGAAAGCGCGGTAAAAAGGGCCAACAGATGCCAGTCATGTGCCTTCTATGTTACAGACGTGTCCCAGAAAGTGGCAGCTTGTCTTCAGAATCTAAGTATCAATCTTGTGATGTCTTGGGTTGAACATTTTCATGGTCTAAGAACTGTAAATTGCACATTAATAAATCGCTATTGTCAAAGCCAACTCATTTCTGGTATATTGCATTCTGGCAGCTTTAGCAAACACAAATTCCTATATAAAATAACTATAACAGAATTGTATCAATATCAAGGGGCTGTCCTACACCCACTGATACAGAATTCATTCTGTTTTCTAATGTCTCTCTTTTCATCACTCTTGAATATGCCTTCAATTATTAGTTGGTCTTAATTCTAGTTCTATTAACTTAGATTATATTACCAACACTGCAAAACGACACAGCAGAATTTTTGTAGGATAGCAATTGTCTATATTTGAATGTGGTGCTGGATATGTGGCAATAAACATTTGCAAAATGGATTGAACTGTGCACTGTAAAAAGTGAATTTTACTGTTCTTCAATCATGCATCAATAAACTTGACTGTAAACAATTGCATTATCAAAAAAAGTAAACAGGAGATGGATATAAAAATTAAAAACTTAGAAAGAGTTTTAATTTAGAGCATAAAAGATAGGTCCTAATTTAGCTACTTTTTTTTTTCAGAAGTATATGGAATAAAAGGATCTGTTCATATTGTCAGAAAATATGTTATGCTTTCTACTTTAAAATCAATAAACACTATATATTTCATAAAAATAAAAAGCCATTCCATTTCTGGTATATTGCATTCTGGCAGCTAGCAAACTAGAACAACTTTTGTATAGGGTGTGAGATACAGGTCCTCTTTCATTCTTTTGCATATGGATATCCAGTTCTCTAGGCACCATTTATTGAAGAGACTGTTCTGTCCCAGGTGAGTTGGCTTGACTGCCTTATCATAGATCAAATGACCATAGATGAGAGGTTCTATATCTGAGCACTCTATTCGATTCCATTGGTCGATATATCTATCTTTATGCCAATACCATGCTGTTTTGACCACTGTGGCTTCATAATATGCCTTAAAGTCTGGCAGCGTGAGACCTCCAGCTTTGTTTTTTTTCCTCAAGATACTTTTAGCTATTCGGGGCACCGTGCCCTTCCAGATAAATTTGCTTATTGGTTTTTCTATTTCTGAAAAATAAGTTGTTGGGATTTTGATTGGTATTGCATTGAATCTGTAAATCAATTTAGGTAGGATTGACATCTTAACTATGTTTAGTCTACCAGTCCATGAACACGGTATGCCCTTCCATCTATTTAGGTCGTCTGTGATTTCTTTTAACAGTTTTTTGTAGTTTTCTTTATATATGTTTTTTGTCTCTTTAGTTAAATTTATTCCTAGGTATTTTATTCTTTTAGTTGCAATTGTAAATGGGATTCGTTTCTTGAATTCCCCCTCCGCTTGTTCATTGCTCGTGTATAGAAATGCTACAGATTTTTGAATGTTGATCTTGTAACCTGCTACTTTGCTGTACTCATTTATTAGCTCTAGTAGTTTTGTTGTGGATTTTTCCGGGTTTTCGACGTATAGTATCATATCGTCTGCAAACAGTGATAGTTTTACTTCTTCCTTTCCAATTTTGTTGCCTTGTATTTCTTTTTCTTGTCTAATTGCTCTGGCTAGAACCTCCAACACGATGTTGAATAATAGTGGTGATAATGGACATCCTTGTCTTGTTCCTGATCTTAGGGGGAAAGTTTTCAATTTTTCCCCATTGAGGATGATATTAGCTGTGGGGTTTTCATATATTCCCTCTATCATTTTAAGGAAGTTCCCTTGTATTCCTATCTTTTGAAGTGTTTTCAACAGGAAGGGATATTGAATCTTGTCAAATGCCTTCTCTACATCAATTGAGATGATCATGTGATTTTTCTGCTTTAATTTGTTGATATGGTGTATTATATTAATTGATTTTCTTATGTTGAACCATCCTTGCATACCTGGGATGAATCCTACTTGGTCATGATGTATAATTCTTTTAATGTGTTGTTGGATTCGATTTGCTAGAATTTTGTTGAGGATTTTTGCATCTATATTCATTAGAGAGATTGGTTTGTAGTTTTCTTTTTTTGTAATATCTTTTTGATATTACAAAATCATACCTGGTTTTGGTATGAGGGTGATGTTGGCTTCATAGAATGAATTAGGTAGCTTTCCCTCCACTTCGATTTTTTTGAAGAGTTTGAGGAGAGTTGGTACTAATTCTTTCTGGAATGTTTGGTAGAATTCACATGTGAAGCCGTTTGGTCCTGGACTTTTCTTTTTAGGAAGCTTTTGAATGTCTGATTCAATTTCTTTACTCGTGATTGGTTTGTTGAGGTCATCTATTTCTGCTTGAGTCAAAGTTGGTTGTTCATGCCTTTCCAGGAACCCGTCCATTTCATCTAAATTGTTGTATTTATTAGCGTAAAGTTGTTCATAGTATCCTGTTATTACCTCCTTTATGTCTGTGAGGTCAGTGGTTATGTCTCCTCTTCCATTTCTGATCTTATTTATTTGCATCCTCTCTCTTCTTCTTTTTGTCAATCTTGCTAAGGGCCCATCAATCTTATTGATTTTCTCATAGAACCAACTTCTGGTCTTATTGATTTTCTCTATTGTTTTCATGTTTTCCATTTCATTTATTTCTGCTCTAATCTTTGTTATTTCTTTCCTTTTGCTTGCTTTGGGATTAGTTTGCTGTTCTTTCTCCAGTTCTTCCAGGTGGACAGTTAATTTCTGTATTTTTGCCTTTTCTTCTTTTCTGATATAGGCCTTTAGGGCAATAAATTTCCCTCTTAGCACTGCCTTTGCTGCGTCCCATAGGTTTTGATATGTTGTGTTTTCGTTTTCATTCGCCTCGAGATATTTACTAATTTCTCTTGCAATTTCTTCCTTGACCCTCTCGTTGTTTAAGAGTGTGTTGTTGAGCCTCCACGTATTTGTGAATTTTCTGGCACTCCGCCTATTATTGATTTCCAACTTCATTCCTTTATGATCCAAGAAAGTGTTGTGTATGATTTCAATCTTTTTAAATTTGTTAAGACTTGCTTTGTGACCCAGCATATGGTCTATCTTTGATAATGATCCATGAGCACTTGAGAAAAAGGTGTGGGATGTAATGTCCTATAAATGTCTGTTAAGTCTAGCTCATTTATAGTAATATTCAGATTCTCTATTTCTTTATTGATCCTCTGTCTAGATGTTCTGTCCATTGATGAGAGTGGTGAATTGAAGTCTCCAACTATTATGGTATATGTGTCTATTTCCCTTTTCAGTGTTTGCAGTGTATTCCTCACGTTTTGGGGCATTCTGGTTCGGTGCATAAATATTTATGATTGTTATGTCTTCTTGTTTAATTGTTTCTTTTATTAGTAGATACTGTCCTTCTTCGTCTCTTTTAACTGTTTTACATTTGAAGTCTAATTTGTTGGATAATAGTATAGCTACTCCCACTCTTTTCTGGTTGTTATTTGCATGAAATATCTTTTCCCAACCTTTCACTTTCAACCTATGTTTATCTTTGGATCTAAGATGTGTTTCCTGTAGACAGTATATAGAAAGATCCTGTTTTTTCATCCATTCTGCCAGTCTGTGCCTTTTGATTTGGGAATTCAGTCCATTAACATTTAGTGTTATTACTGTTTGGATAATATTTTCCTCTTCCATTTTGCCTTTTGTATTATATATATCATATCTGATTTTCCTCCTTTCTACACTCTTCTCCATACCTCTCTCTTCTGTCTTTTCGTATCTGCTCTAGTGCTCCCTTTACTATTTCTTGCAGAGCTGGTCTCTTGGTCACAAATTCTCTCAGTGACTTTTTGTCTGAGAATGTTTTAATTTCTCCCTCATTTTTGAAGGACAATTTTGCTGGATATAGAAGTCTTGGTTGGCAGTTTTTCTCTTTTAGCAATTTAAATATATCATCCCACTCTCTTCTAGCTTCCATGGTTTCTGCTGAGAAATCTACACATGGTCTTATTGGGTTTCCCTTCTATGTGATGGATTGTTTTTCTCTTGCTGCTTTCAAGATCCTCTCTTTCTCTTTGACCTCTGACATTCTAACTAGTAAGTGTTTTGGAGAACGCCTATTTGGATCTATTCTCTTTGGGGTGCGCTGCATTTCTTGGATCTGTAATTTTAGGTCTTTCATAAGAGTTGGGAAATTTTCAGTGATAATTTCTTCCATTAGTTTTTCTCCTCCTTTTCCCTTCTCTTCTCCTTCTGGGACACCCACAACACGTATATTTGTGCGGTTCATATTGTCCTTGAGTTCCCTGATACCCTGTTCAAATTTTTCCATTCTTTTCCCGATATTTCCTGTTTCTTTTTGGAATTCAGATGTTCCATCCTCCAATTCACTAATTTCTAGCTTCTGTCTCTTTAAATCTACCATTGTAGGTATCCATTGTTTTTTCCATCTTTTCTACTTTGTCCTTCACTCCCTTAAGTTCTGTGATTTGTTTTTTCAGTTTTTCTATTTCTTCTTTTTGTTCAACCCATGTCTTCTTCATGTCCTCCCTCAATTTATCGATTTGTTTTTTGAAGAGGTTTTCCATTTCTGTTCATATATTCAGCATTAGTTGTCTCAGCTCCTGTATCTCATTTGAACTATTGGTTTGTTCCTTTGACTGGGCCATATCTTCAATTTTCCGAGCGTGATCCGTTATTTTCTGTTGGTGTGTGGGCATTTAATCAGATTTCCCTGGGTGTGAGACCCAGCAGGTTGAAAGATTTTTCTGTGAAATCTCTGGGCTCTGTTTTTCTTATCCTGCCCAGTAGGTGGCGCTCGTGGCGCTTGTCTGTCTGCTGGTCCCACCAGTAAAAGATGCTGTGGCTCCTTTAACTTTGGAAAACTCTTGCTGTGGGGGAGGGTCGTCAGCCGAAGCGGCTTGGGGGAGTGCCAATCCGAATCTCCCAGCCGGCCTGGGATTCCACGCATGGGTAGGGTCGCCGGCCTCTGCGGCTTGGGGGAGCGCCTGTCCAAATTTCTCAGCCGGCCCGGGGCGCCAAGCATGGTGGGGAGGCTCCGGCCTCTGCAGCTTGGTGGAGCGCCTGTCCAAATTTCCCAGCCGGCCTGGGGCGCCAAGCGTGGCGTGGGGGCGCCAGCCGCCACGGCTTGGGGGAGTGCCTATCCACCGTTCCCAGCCGGACCGGGAAGCCACGTGTTTGGAAGGGACCCCGGTTGCCGGTCTCCGCGGCTTGGGGGGATCTCCGATCCAATTCTCCCAGCTGGTCCGGGGTGCCGCGCGTGGGGGGTGGGCGCCCGCCGCCACAGCTTGAGGGGATCGCCTGTCCAATTCTCCCAGCTGGCCCGGGAAGGAGGGAGGGAGGGACTCCGGCCGCCTGCCACCCCGGCCCGGGGAAGCGCGTGCCCCTCAGTGATCTCACCGCAGCGGTTCTTCCAGCCAGTCAGCCGTTCCAGAATGGGGTACGCTGTCTTCTTGGTCTCTGTCGTGGCTCCGGAAGCTGTTCTGTACTGTTTCTACTTCCCTAGTAGCTGTTATGAAGGAGGAACTAAGACCCGCACGTCTTACTAAGCCGCCATGTTCTCCGGAAGTCCCCCCTGTTGGCATACGTTTGTTCTAGTTTGCTAGTTACCAGAATGCAATATACCAGAAACAGAATGGCTTTTAAAAAAGGAAATTTATTAAATTGCTAGTTTACCATTCTAAGGCCATGAAAATGTCCCAATTAAAGCAAAGCTATAAATATGTCCAAATTAAGGCACCAAGAAGAGGTTACCTTCACTCAAGAAAGGCCGATGAAGTTCAGGGCTTCTCTCTCAACTAGAAAGGCACATGGTGAGCATGGTGATATCTTCTACTAGCTTTCTCTCTAGGCCTCTTGCTTCATGAAGATCTCCCGGGGGTGTATTCCTTCTTTATCCCCAAAGGTCTCTGGTGGCATGGGCTCTGGCTCTCATCATTCTGAAGCTTTCTTCAAGTGCTTCCTCTTTTAAAGGATTCCAGTAAACTAATCAAGACCCACTTGGAATGGGTGGAGTCAAAACGCCATCTAATCAAATGTTAATACAATCAGGTGAGTCACAGCTCCATGAGAACAATCAGAAAGCTCCCAGCCAGCAATACTGAATGAGGATTAAAGGATATGGCTTCTCTGGGGTCCACCACAGATTCAAAGCAGTACAGGGAGGCAGACATTTCTTTTAATCCCTATTCAGTACTGTAGGTTGGGAACTTGATTAGATTATCTTCTACACCCAATTGTGGGTATTAACCTTTGATCAGAGGGAGATGTGACTCCACCCATTCCAGGTAGGTCTTGATTAGTTTTTAGGATCCTTTAAAAGAGGAAAGATTTTGGAATAAGCTTGAGAGCCACGAGATCCACAAGAGCTCATGCAGCCAGAGATCTTTGGAGACAAAGAAGAAAAATGCCCCTGGGGGAGCTTCAGGAAACAAGAAACCTGGAGAGAAAGCAAGCAGAGGTTGCCATGTTCACTATGTGCCTTTCCAGCTGAGAGAAACGCTGAACATCATCAGCCTTTCTTGAGTGACGGTAACCTCTTTTTGGTGCCTTAATTTGGACATTTTTATAGACTTGCTTTAATTGGGTCATTTTTACATCCTTATAACTGTAAACTTGCAACTTAATAAATTCCCCTTTTAAAAGCCATTTTGTTTCTGGTATATTGCATTCTGGCAGCTAGCAAACTAGAAAAGATTTTGGTACCAGAGTAGGGTGCTGCTGTGGTTTGCAAATACCAAACATGTTGGAATGGCTTTTTTAAATGGATAAGGGGAAGATTCTAGAAGAGTTATGAGGAGCTTGATAGAGAATGCCTAGAATGCTTTGGAGAGATTGTTGGTAGAAATGTGGACTCTAAAGATACCTCTGTAAAGGCTCTATTCTGAGATGAGGCGCATGTTATTATAAACTGGAATGACAGTGATCCTTGTTTTAAAATGATAGATAATCTGGCAAAGTTGACTAGTGACGTTGGCTGGAAGGCAGATTTTAAAAGCCATGAACTTGGATATTTAGTAGAAGAGATTTCCAAATTAAATGTGGAAAGTACAGCCTGGATTCTCCTTTCAGCTTATAGTAAAATGCGACAGGAAAGAGATAAGCTGAGAACTGAACTCTGGGGTACAAAGAAACCAGAAATTGATGTTCTGGAAAATTCTAGGTTTTCAGGAAGGGAAATCCCAAAGAATAGTGCCCCACCTGAGGATTTAACCAAATGTGGAACCAGTCAGCCATTTCAAAAAAAATCTAGGATTGGAGATGGAGTTATCCAGGAAGGATTTGTGGAAACTACTTCTGTCTGATGGGCAAGATCTGAGGCTACTGCATAGAAAGCCAACAGAAGTGTTGTGGGATCTGTATAAAGAGAACCCCTGCCAGTCTGGACTGAGAGGGACAGAGAAAGGACACAGTGAAGGTAAAATAACTTCCAAGGCAGAACTATGGAAGTTAAAATCTAGAGTCAAGAAACCTAGGACCAGGAGAGTGGACCCACCCAAACATGAGGAGAGGATGAGTTTGCCCTGAAGGTAGAGGATGGACCTTCCACCTCCTTGCAGTAGAAGAGTGGTGCTGCCTTTGGCCCTGGAGAGGGTGGAGCACATTCCTTGGGGACTGGAGAGAGCCCAGCTGCCCCCACATGGAGGGGTTGAATGGTATGCCCCAGAGATGGCAGAAAGCCTGGGTGCAGCCTTGATGCTTGGAGAGGGTGAAGCCAAGAAAAAGGTGGTCTCCCCAATATCCCCCAAGGTTGCATTCAGAGAGATACGGGCCACTGTGTAGGTCCTTGGAAAGGGTAGGACTGCCGCTTTCTAAAGCTCCGAAGATAATTGACTCTCAGACTTTGAAATCTAATGGGTTTTGCCCTGCAGGTTTTTGAGACTGCTTGGGCCCAGTGACCCCTGTGTTCCTTCCAATGTCCCCCTATGGAAATTGGGGTATTTTTCCTATGACGGTCCCTCCTTTCTATGTTGGCAGCAAATACTTGTTCTGAGTTTTACAGGTCCAGAGCCTGAGAAGAATTTTACCTTAGGACAGATTATACCTCTAGCTAACTTTGAGATTTTGTAATGTTTCTGACTTTGTATCGCATTTGTATTGTTACTGAAATGGTTTAAGGCTTTCTGATATTGTGATGGAATAAATGTATTTTGTATGTGGGAAAATATGTCTTTTTTTAAGGTCCAGAGGGTAGAATGTGCCAGTTTGAAAGGATTATGTACTCTAGAAAAGACATTTTTAATCCTGATCCATCTTGTGGAAGCAGACAATTCTTTTAATCCCTATTCAAAATTGTAGGTTGGAAACTTGATTAGATTATCTCCATGGAGATGTGGCATATCTAGTTGTGGGTATTAACCTTTGATTAGAGGGAGATATGACCCCACCCATTGCAGTTGGGTCTTGATTCGTTTACTGGAATCCTTTAAAAGAGGGAACATTTTGTAAAAAGCTTGAGAGCCATGAGAAAGGCATGAGATCCACAAGAGCTGATACAGCCAGAGACCTCTGGAGATGAAACAGCAAACACCTCCAGGGGAGTTTCATGAAATAAGAGGCCTGGAGAAAAAGCTATCAGAGGTTGCCATGTTCACCATGTGTCTCTCCAGCTGACAGAAACCCTGAACTTCATTGGGCTTTCTTGAGTGAAGGTAACCTCTTGTTGGTACCTGAATTTGGACATTTTTATAGCCTTGCTTCAATTGGGACATTTTCTCGGCCTTAGAACTGTAAACTTGCAACTTAATAAATTCCCCTTTTAAAAGCCATTCTTTTTCTGGTATATCACATTCTGACAGCTAGCAAACTAGAAGAGGTGCCAATATGTTGATTATGTTTTCCTGATTGATTGGCCCTTTTTATTGTAAAATGTCCCTCATTGTCTCTAGTAACAATTTTTGCCTTAAAGTCTGTTTTGTCAACTATTAATATGCCAAATCTTTTATGGTTGCCTCTTTCCATCCTTTTTTCTTTCAACCTAGTTGTGTCTTTGAATCCAAAATGTGTTTCTTATAGACAGCTTATAGTTGGATCATATTTTTAATACATTTTGCCAATCTCTACCTTTGATTGGAATGTTTAATCCAAATCCATTTACATTTAATGTAATTACTAAGAAGGTAGGATTTATGTCTGCCAGTTAGCTATTTATTATCTATATGTCTTTATCCTTGTTCCTCCATTCCCTCATGTTTTAGTTTGCTAGCTGCTAGAATACAATATACCAGAAACGGAATGGCTTTTAAAAAGGGGAATTTAATAAGCTGCTAGTTTACAGTTCTAAGGCCAAGAAAATGTACCAATTAAAGCAAGTTAGAAAAATGTCCAAATTAAGGCACCAAGAAGAGGTTACCTTCACTCAAAAAAAGGCTGATGGGTTCAGTGTTTCTCTCTTAACTGGAAAGGCACATGGTGAACATGGCAACAGTTTGCCAGCTTTCTCCCCTAGCTTCTTGTTTCATGAAACTCCCGCAAGGGCATTCTCTTTCTTCATCGCCAAAGGTCAATGGCTGGTGGACTCTGCTTCTCTCAGCCTCGTGGTTCTGCTTGGCTCTGCTGTGGCTTTCTTGTGGCTCTAAAAAGGGACTCTCTCCAAAATGTTTCCTCTTTTAAAGGATTAATGGGTAAAGTCACAACTCCATAGAAGCTATCTGATCAAAAGTTACCACCCATAATTGGGTGGGTCACATCTCCATGGGAACAATCAAAATGCTCCCAGCCAGCAATATTGAATGAGGATTAAAGGACACGGCTTTTCTGGGGTCTACCACAAGATTCAAACTGGCACTCCTCATTTTACTGCCTTGGCTTTTGTTAAATAGATATTTTTTAGACTGCCATTCTAATTCTCTTGTTGCGTCTTGTCATATATATATATATATATTTTTTTTTGGCTGTTCCTCTAGGGTATCAAAATTAATGTCTTTTTTATTTTTCCAAAATCACACACACATACATATACAGCATATATATTATGTGTTAATATGAATGAATTAATATGTATTGATATGAATTAGTTTAAATTGTTAATCAAAATATAAAGAAAATTCAAATCTAAATTATTAATTAAAATATAAAGAAAATACAAATTGAGAATTATATTGAGGTTTATCCCTTTCTTTTCCTGGTTTTTCTTTCTGTAATGCCAAAAATGAAAATAAGGGGAAAATAACCTAGTTTATTTAATCAGTTATGTAAAGGGAAATAATCAAAACAAATACGTGGTATTTGGAATATATTCCGGTGGTTTTGTTTCTTTTATCAATGACTAGTTTGGAGTTGTGAAGACACAGCTTCTGTGTTGGTGACAATCAGCATGGTATGGCGTCTGGTGAAACAGAAAATTATACCTTAAATAAATAAATTGAGTATGCTGCATAGCTCACTTTTATGTCATAAATTTCCATAATTATAGCATGTAACTATGGGAGATGAGAAAGAGTCTATTGCCACCTTTGCTGCATATCACATCATAAGATAATTTTGATTTTATGTGTTTTCTATGGGAGCACTCCTAGATCATTGAAATGGAGTGAAAGAACAGACACTCTATTAATCAAGCAATTGGTATCTTAACTTAAAACAACTTAATTCATATTAATTCTAACTTAAATTCAATAATATACAGAAGCATTGCTCCATCATTGCTCTAGACCTTCCCCTTTCTTTGTATTATTGTCATACAAATTATACTTTTATATGCTTACCAACATACTTTTATAGACTGTGTTTTATAAACACAGTTTTATAATTATAGCTTTACTGAGGTTGCTTTTTAAATCAGATAGGAGAAGAGAGCTACAGAAAAATTACATTATGCTGTCTTTTAAATTTACCTGTGTAATTACCTTTATTAGTGCTAATTTCTTCATGTGGAATTGATTTACCATCTCATCCTAAAAGACTTCCTTTAATATTTCTTGTAAGGCAAGCCTGTTAGCAACAAATACTCGGTTTTTATTTATCTGAGAATGTATTCATTTCTCCTGCATCTTTGAAGGATAGTTTTGCTTTATTTAGAATTTTGTTTGACAGTCTTTTTTTTTCCAACACTTTGAATTTGTCATACTATTGCTTTCCAACCTCCATGGTTTCTGATGACAATTCAACTTTTAATCTTTTTAAGCCTTCTTTGTTTCGAATTAGTTATTTTTTTCCTTGCTGCTTTTGTTTGGCTTTAACAGTTTAATTATAATTTGGCTCACTGTCGTTCCCCTTGAGCTTATCCTACTTGGGAGTGCCCTGAGATTCATAAATGTTTAGAATAATAAAGAGATTTCCTAAAATGCCTTGAACTAACAAATATTCCAACTTTTGCTGAGGGGCCCTGCAAAAGGAGCTCTGTGAAATGAATTAGACTTAATACACATATATAGATCGTTGTACTCCAAAACACCAGAATATACATTCTTCTCTAGTGCACATGGAACATTCTCCAGGATAGGAAATATGCTTGAACACAAAATAAATCTTTAAAAATTTAATAAGATTAACATAATCCATAGCACTTTCTCTGACCACAATGGTATGAAGCAGGAAATGAATAATTAACAAAGAACCAGAGCTTTCACAAATATATGGAGATAAAATAATGCACTCTTAAATAATCAGTGGATCAAGAAGAAATTACTAGAGATATTGATAAATATCTGGAGACAAATAATAATGTGACTACAACATATTAGTGCTTACAGGATGTGGCAAAGGCAGTGCTGAGAGGGAAATTTATTGCCCTAAAATACCTATATTAAAAAAAAGGTAACAAGCAAAAGTCAAGGACTTAACTGCTTACCTGGAGAATTTAGAGAAAGAACAATAAACTAACCCCAAAGCAAATAAAAGGAGAGAAATAAAGATTAAAGTAGATATAAATGAACAAAAATAAAAAGAAAGTCAAAAGTTTTTTCTTTGAGGAAATCAATAAAATTGATGGATCCCTAGCTAGACTGACAAAAATGAGAGGGGATGCAAATAAACAAAATCAGAAATGAGATAACCATTAGTACCGTAGATCTTCAGATAATTAAAAATATAAGAGAATACTATGAACAACTATATTCCAACAAACTAGACAACCTAGATGAAATGGACAAATTCCTAGAAACACACAAACAACCTATACTGTTTCGAGAAGAAGTAGAAGATCTCAACAAATCAATTACAAGTAAAGAGATTCAATCAGTCATCAAAAATCTTCCCACAAAGCAAAGGCCAGGACCAGATGGCTTCACAGGGGAATTTTATCAAACATTCCAAAAAAAAAAAACTAACAGCGATCCTTCAAACCCTTCCAGAAAATTGAGAAAAAAGCATGCTATCTAACTCGGTTTATGAAGCTAACATGACTCTAATACCAGAATCAGATAAGGATACTATGAAAAAGGAAAACTACAGACCAATCTCCCTAGTGAACATAGATGCAAAAATTCTCAACAAAATGCTAGCAAATCAAATCCCATGTATTCTAGTTTGCTAGCTGCCAGAATGTAACACACCAGAGATGGATTGGCTTTTAATAAAAGGGGATTTATTTAGTTAAAAATGTATAGTTCTTCAGAGGAAAGGCAACTAACTTTCAACTGAGGTTCTTTCCTACATGGGAAGACACCGGGTGAACTCTGCTGGCCTTCTTTCCAGGCCTCTGGGTTCCAACAACTTTCCCTGGGGTGATTCATTTTTGCATCTCAAAAATCTTGGGCCGAGCTGCAAGTGCTGAGATGAGGTTGCTGAGCTGCTTGGGCTGTGCTACATTGAGCTCTCTCATTTAAGCTTCCAGCCAATTAAATCAAACGTCATTCATTGCAGCAGGCATGCCTCCTAGCTGACTGCAGATGTAATGAGCAACAGATGAGGTTCACCTACCATTGGCTCATGTCCACAGCAATAGAACTAGGCACCTTCACCTGGCCAAGTTGACACCTGAACCTAACTACCACACCATGACACATTAAAAGAATTATATATTACAACCAACTGGGGTTTATACCAGGAATGCAAGAGTGCTTCAAAACAAGAAAATCAGTCAGCACATTAACAAATCTAAAGGGAAAAATCACATGGTCATATTGATTCATTGATGGTGCAAAGGCATTTAGAAAATTCAGCATCCTTTCCTGATATAAACACTTCAGAAGGTAAGAATTGAAGGAAACTTTCTCAGTATCATAAAGCATATAAATGAAAAACCCATCACCAGCATCATGCTTAATGGTGAGAGATTGAAATTATTCCCCCTGAGATCTGAAATAAGACAGGATGTCCACTATCATCACTATTATTCAACATTATACTAGAAGAACTAGCTGGAGTGATTAGACAGGAGAAGGAAATAAAAGCCATCCAAATAGGAAAATAATAACTGAAACTTTCATTATTTGCAAATGACATGATCCTGTACTTAGAAAATCCTGAGAAACCTATGACAAAGCTACTTAAGTTAATAAACAAATTCAGCAAAGTGACAGGATTCAAGATAAATATACAAAAATCAGTAATGTTTCTATATACAAGCAATGACCTATCTGAGGAGACAATTAAGAAAAAAATTCCATTCAAAATAAAATGACCAAGAGAATCAGTTTATCAGGTTTATCTATGAATAAACCTAACCAGGGATGTCAAGGACTTGTACACAGAAAACTATGAAACATTTCTGAAAAAAATTTAAAATGACCTAAATAGATTGAAAGAAATTCCACGTTATGGATAGGAAGGTTGAATATCGTTATGATGTCAGTTCTCCCCAAATTTATCTACAGATTAATGCAATGCCAATCAAGATTCCAACAGCATACTTTGAAGACTTGGTTATCAAATATATTTGGAAGGGAAAGAGACATTGAATAGCTAAGAATATCTAAAAAAGAAGAGCAAAGTGGGAGGACTATTACTTACTGACTTTAAAGCTTGCTATAAAACCACAGTGGTCAAAACAGCATAGTACTGGCACAAAGATAATAGGATCGACCACTGGGATCTAATCAAGAGTACAGAGCTAGACCACCAGATCTGTGGGTAATTGATCTTTGATAAAGGTCCCCAAAACCACTGACCTGGGACAGAATAGTCTTTTCAATAAAGGAATAGGGGACAATTTTGGCAATGGCCAAAAGAATGAAAGAGGATCCCTTCCCTTACACCCAGTACACAAATTAACTCAAGATGGATTAAGAGTTGATGGATTAAGTGTAAGCACCAGTACCATAAAACTTCTGGAAGAAAATATAGGGAAACATCTTCAAGATCTAGTAATAGAAGGTAGTGTCTTTAACTTTACACTTAAAGCACAAACAGCGAAAGAAAAAATAGACAAATGGGAAATCCCTAAGATCAAGAGCTTTTGTGCCTTTAAAGGACTTTGTTAAAAAGGTGAAGAGGGTGGCCATAACCTGAGTCCCAGCCTTTCGCCTTCCTCTCCAGACAACATGAGCTTTACCACCCACTCCACCACATTCTCCACACCAACTGCTGATCCCTGGGCTCTATCCAGTTGCCCAACCACTGAGTCCAGCCAGCCAGCAGTGGGCCCTGGCGGCTCAGGCTTCCAGATCTCTGTGTCCCACTCCTCTAGCTCCCGTGGCGTCTGGGCTATGGGATGGCCAGGGGTCTGGTGGGAATGGAGGGCATCCAGGGTGAGGAGACCATGCAGGGCCAGAACTGCTGCCTGGCCTCCTACGTGGACAGGGTGAGGAGCCTGGAGACTAAGAACCGGAAACTGGAGGGCAAGATTCAGGAACATATGGAGAAGAAGGGACCCTGTGTCAGGGGCTGGGGCCACTACCTGAAGACCATCAAGGAACTAAGGGCTCAGATCTTTGAAAATTCCATGGACAGTGCCCGCATCCTCCTGCAGATTGATAATGCCCAACTGGCTGCTGATGACTTCAGAGTCAAGTATGAGACTGAGCTGGCCATGTGCCAGTCTGTGGAGAACAACATCTGTGGGCTTCACAAGGTCATTGAGGGCACCACTCAGCTGTAGCTGGAAATGGAAACTGAAACTCTCAAGGAGGAGCTGCTCTTCATAAATAAGAACCATGAGGAGAAAGTAAAGGGCCTATAAACCCAGCTCTAGGTAGATGCCCCCAAGTCTCAGAACCTCAGCAAGATCATGGCAGACCTCTGGGCCCAGTATGATGAGTTGGCTCAGAAAACTGAGAGGAGCTGGAGAAATACTGGACTCAGCAGATTGAAGGGAGCACCACAGTGGTCACCTTTCATTCCATTGAACTAGCAGCTGCTGAGATGACAGTCATGGAGCTGAGATGTACTGTCCAGTCCTTGGAAGCCAACCTGGATTCTGTGAGAAATCTGAAGGCCAACTTGGAGAACAACCTACAGGAGGTGGAAGCCCACTACATTTTACAGATGGAGCAGCTCAGTGGGGTCCTGCTGCACCTGGAGTCAGAGCTGGCACAGACTTGGACAGAGGGGCAGCGCCAGGCCCAGGAGTAGGAGGCCCTGCTGAACACAAGGTCAGGCTGGAGGCTGAGATTGCCACATACCCCACAACTTGCTATAAGATGGGGAGAACTTCAGTCCCAGTGATGCCCTAGACAGCAGCAACTCCATGTAAACCATCCAAAAACCACCACCCGCAAGACTGTGGACAACAAAGTGGTATCTGAGAACAACACCACCAAAATTGTGAGGCATTGAGGCAGCAGATGCAGGGTGCCTTCTGGGGAATGGGTGACCAATAAAAACATCCGCATCTTTAAAAAAAAAAAAAAGGGTGAAGAGGCAGCCAACTCAATGGGAGAAAATATTTGGAAACCATATATCAGATCAAGGCTTCACATCCTGTGTACATAAATTATATAGCTCAACAACTAAAGAACAAACAACCCAATTAATAAAATGGGCGGAGGATATGAATAGACACTTTTCCAAAGAGCAAATACAAATGACTAAAAAGCACATGAAGAGATGCTCATTTTCATTAGCTGTAGGGGAAATGTAACTCAAGCTGACAATAAGATATCACCTCACACCTATAAGAATGACTGCTATTAACAAACAGAAAACTTACAAATGTTGGGGACACGTGGAGAAATTAGAACAATTATTCACTGTTGGTGGGAATGTATAATGGTGTAGCTACTCTGGAAGACAGTTTGGCAATTCCTCAGAAAACTAAATATTAAGTTGCCCTATGACTCAGCAATAGCAGTACTCGGTGTATACCCATAAGAGCTGAAAGGAGTGACATGAACAAACATTTGCACACTGATATTCATAGCAGCACTATTCACAATTGCCAAAAGATGGCAACAATCCAAGTGCCCATCAACAGGTGAGTGGATTAAAAACATGTGATATATACATACAATGGAATATCATGCAGCAGTAAGACAAAATGAGGTCCCAAAGCATATGACAACATGGATGAACCTTGAGGACATAATGCTGAGTGAAATAAGTCAGATACAAAAGGACAGATACCGTGTGATTTCACTATTATGACTCTGGTAAAGGTAATCTAAGAGGTTACACTGTAGAATATAGAATACCTAGAGGTACACAAAAGCTAGAGACGGGAAAGGCTACACAATGATGTTGTACTTAAATGCAAGGGAATGGTTAGAAGTGATGGTAACTAATTAGTAGGGTTACAAATAACATTGCCATATTGAGAGTGAATCTGATTGAAAGGGGATATGTAGTGCCATATGTCCCACTGATTAAATCTATAATTATAAATAAGTTCTCACATGAGCTATTTCAAAGGTTTGATATTGGACAAAGAGTCAGTAGTAGAAGGGTGAAGGGGGAAAACTAAAATTGCATGCTATGGCCAGTAGTTAACAGGGAGACACCAACAGTACCATAGCACTCCCAGGGACAATTAATGGGGGGTGGTGGGGTGGGAGAAGGACAAGTGATAAAGAGTTGTTTTGATTTGATATTTGGTAACACTGTGTTTGTCAGTTCTTTGTTGCTATAGACCAGTGAAAGTTGTCGAAAGTCAAGAGTGCTGCTGATTGAACAACCAAGTGAGGATAATGATTTGTTTAGTTTGGAAATAATCCCTGATGCCCAATAGATGGAGCCAAAGGTTACAATAACTGAGAAACAGAATGGCAACCTGGGATACATTTATATGATGAATATGGTGTGGCTACAAAAGGATGGACATTGAGAGGCACACAACGAACTGAATAAACCTTGGGGACAATGTGTTGTGCAAAATAAGCCAGAAACAAAAGAATAAATATGTCAAAGTCTCTTTCAGAAAATACTTAAAAGAAAATTGGAGCCTATATTATAAGCCCTTACAGCAGTCATACTTAGTCTTAAATTGGAAATGTATTTCTAGGTTCTGAGACACTAAGTTATATGTGTATCAGCTGCCATTTCCATGGAACTTTGAGTAACTCTCTGATACCTACAACCCAGAAATGAAGTGCCACAGCCCTGGAAGATAGTATAGCGATATATAATAACAGTCAAAGTAACTGAAAAAAATATCAGACCTCAATTAGAGATAAAAACATAGCGAATCTGACTGGGACTAAGGTAAATCAGAATACAGGGTAAAAGATGATAGTATGTGTACTCTAGACCTTCACCTACTATATGAGACCAAAGGCAGAGAGGTTTAAAAAAATCTATATTCTATTTAACACACATTCTAAATTAACCTGCCTGGATAGGTTATTTAAACAACCCAAACTCCTGGAGTCCAGGACAGGAGTGAGGCTTTATAATTCTACATGTCTTAATGTAATACCAGAATACATCTCTGGTATTATGATGGGCTGATAATTAAAAGGTGTTGGTAGAGTCCCTTGTCTGAAGAAAAAAAAAATGTAACAATTAAACTTTCCCATCTGGGAAACCTAACCAATTGGGGACTCACAAGAAAATAGGCCAAGTCCTTGATTTTGAGTCTTGTTCTTATGAAACATCTGTAGTGGAGAAGCTCAGGAAGCCTATAACGAGACCTAAGAGTTGCTTCCAGGAAACTTCTTTTGTTGCTCAGAAGTGGCCTCTCTCTCTCGCTAGTCCCAACTCTGCAAGAGAAATCATTATCCTTCTCCCTATATGGGACATGACATTTAGGGGTGAAAGAATCCCTAAACATGGGCCTTAGTTCCCAGGGATGAGTCTGGCCCTGATGCCCTGGGATTGACAACACCTTCCTGACCAAAGGGGGGGAAAGAAAGGTAATAAAATTAGATACTAGTGGCCAAGAGATATCAAATAGAGTCAAGAGACTATTCTGGAGGCTTCTGTTATGCAAGCTTCAGTTAGATAGTGCTAATTGCCATGGTTTTCTTTTTTTCTTTTTTCTTTTTTAATTCATACATGAATTTATTAACGTAAATTCTGAAAAACTGGCAGTTTAACAAATCATTTATGGAGTACTTAGTTTGTGATACTCATACATATTATAGAATAGGGTAACTATAAAATCTAATAATCTCTATTTTACTGAAAACTGAACTTTATGACTAAGAATCAGTGTTTTCACAACACTAGCAATTGTCTTTTTTTTAATTTATTAAACATAACATACAAACCCAAACATTCTTACCAAATGATCATTCCATTCTTGATATATAATCAGTAACTCACAATATCATCACAGAGTTGTTTATTCATCATCATGATCATTTCTTAGAACATTTGCATCAATTCAGAAAAAGAAATAAAAAGAAAACAAAAGTATTCGTACATACCTTAGCCCTTACCCCTCCCTTTCATTGATCACTAGCATTTCAATCTACTAAATTTATTTTAACATTTGTTCCCTCTATTATTTATTTATTTATTTATTTTTAATCCATGTGTTTTACTCATCTGTTGATAAGGTAGTTAAAAGTAGCATCAGACACAAGGTTTTCGCAATCACACAGTCACATTGTGAAAGCTATATTATTATACAGTCATCTTCAAGCAACATGCCTACTGGAACACAATTCTACATTTTCAGGCAGTTCCCTCCAGCCTCTCCATCACACCCATTGACACTTTATTTTGTCTCATTTCTCTCATCCCCCTTTTGGTCAAGAAGGTTTTCTTAATTTCTTGATGCTGAGTCCCAGCTCATTCTAGGATTTCTGTCCCACATTGCCAGGAAAGTCCACACCACTGGGAGACATGTCCCATGTAAAGAGGGGAAGGGCAGTGAGTTTGCTTGTCATGTTGGCTGAGAGAAAGAGGCCACATCTGAGCAACAAAAGAGGTTCTCTTGGGGATGAGTCTTAGGCCTAATTTTAAGTAGGCTTAGCCTATCCTTTGCAGGGTTAAGTTTCATACGAACAAACCCCAAGATTGGTGGCTCAGCCTATTGCTTTCGTTGTCCCCATGCTTGTGAGAATATCAAGAATTCTTCACTTGAGGAAGTTGAATTTTCCCCCTTTCTCACCATTCCTCCAAGGGGACTTTGTAAATACTTTTTTATTCACTGTTCACATCACTCTGAGATTTATTGGGGCATCACTCTGGACAAACCTACAGAATCTCATGCCCTCCTCAAGGTTCCATGTACTATGGTGTTCAATTAAGCTGTCCACATAAGTTATATTAGGAAATGTACTAGTCACCATGGTTTTCTAAGCCCCAACCAACATCACTCCTTTTAACTGTTAAGAACACCTAGGTTCCTTTCCTGACCTGAGGCCAAGGAGGTAACTGTTATGTTTTCATCGTTTGTTTTCCCCCAAATAACCAGCACCACACTCATTTTCTGTGCTGTTCCCATGTGATTCGTTCTCTCCTTTCTAAGATTGCACTAGTGGGATCCCCTGCAAGATGATTCAGGTGATGTCCCAATGCTTGTCTGGATGAAAGAAAACCCAGAGGAAGACAGTTATCTGCTGTTCTATTGATAATGCAAGCACTGGAGTTAGTGAACTTGAAAGATGTAGCCATAGACTTCATTCAGTATTCTAGTTTCTAAGCTGCTGGTATGCGATATACCAGAAATGGAACAGCTTTTAAAAAGGGGAATTTATTATGGTGCAAGTTTACATGTTCTAGGGCTGTGAAAATGTCCAAATTAAAGCAAGTCTATAGAATGTCCAATCTAAGGCATCTAGGGAAAGATACCTTGGTTCAAGAAGGACGATGATGTTCAGTGTTTCTCTCTCAACTGGAAAAACACATGGTGAACCTGGTGACACCTACTAACTTTCTCTCCAGGCTTCTTATTTCATGAAGCTCCCTTGGGGTCATTTTCCTTCCTCATTTCCAAACATCTCTGGCTATGTCGGCTCTATATTCTGGTTACGCTCTCGCTGCTCTTTCCAAAAAAATGTTTCGTCTTTTAAAAGAGTCTAGTAATTTAATCAAGACTCACCTGTAATGGAGTCACAACTCCATGGAAGCCATCAAATCAAAAGTTACGACCCATAGCTGAGTGGGTCACTTCTCCATGGGAACAATCAAAAAGCTCCCCACCAGCAACATTGAATGAGGATTAAAGGAAACCACTTTTCTGGGGCACACCACAGATTCAAACTGACATACCCAGTATGGGTGGAGCATGCTAGACACAGCCCAGTGAAAGGTATTAAAAAATGTGATGTTATCGCTTCTCGACCTTTTGGCTAAGATCATGTGTAGTATCTATTCTTATCAATTTAATATCTGATATGTCCTCTATCCGAGGACAATATATTAAATGGATTTTTGGAATTAGATGGAATAGGAGCTTGCTCCATCCACTCCACGCATGGACTTGGTATTGCAGTACTTCCAGGAACGGTGCACCCCCCCTCAGGGGGACAATAAATGTATAAAGTCAGAAAAAAAAATGTGATGTTGAAGAATACCAGTTGTCTGGTCTTAGTGGCATGTTAGGTCTGCAGATCAGATGTACATTCCAAGTTGGAGAAAGGAGAGGGACTGTGGAAAGAAGAAATAGGATTTTTTCAAAAGCAGTTTTCAAGCAGGGAAAATTGTCTTAAAAACAAAAAAATGGAGGGTGAAAGGGTAGTTCAATGGTGGAATTCTTGCCTGCCATGCAAGAGACCTAGGTCCGATTCCCAGCCTATGCACTTCTCAAAAAACAAACAAGCAAAACAAACAAAAATAAATCAATCAAACAAAAATTCAACAAATGGTGCTGCAATAATGGGATACTCAAGTGTAAAAATAATGAAACATGACCCCACCGTACAGCATCCAAGAAAAAAAATATATTTTCTGTGCAACATGTTAAAACACATCTGCTGATGCTTCCGGGTCAAGATGGCGGCTTAACAACGTGCGCGTTTTAGTTCGTCCTCCAGAACAACTGCTAAATAACCAGAAACAGTACAGAACAGCTCCTGGGGCCACGTCACTGACCAGACACACAGCGTACCCCAGTCTGGACCAGCTGGACCGGCTGCGAGCACCCCCCAAAACCGTGAGTTCCCAAAGCTGCAGCGGCCAGCGCCCCTCCCCCACAGGCCACTTCCCAGAGGGAAAGGAAAGGACTTTACCAGCAGCAGTGACTGGGCACAATCAAACGCCAATTGTGGAACTAATTAACAAATTCTCACTACTAAAAATAGGCCCCCAGCTTAGGTGAACCTGATCAAAGCAGAGGTTGCTCATTTTTGCCCCGGCACCAAGGGGGCAGGACTGACAGAAAAAGGGGGGAAAAAAAGAGGGAAACAGGTTTTTGTGGCTGTGTATCTACAAAGGCTTGACTGCCTCTGGATACAGCGGCAGGACTTTTCAGGCTGCAACTGCCCCAGGCATAGGCAGAAGTGAGCTCTTTTGGGGGCTTATCTGGAGCCTGTGCCTTCCCCAGGGGAGGGGTGAAGGCCCACCCAGGTGGAATCCCTCCATCAAGGAATTCAGACACCGGTGCTTGGTAATTTGAATCCATTAAAACCAGCCTACAACCTCTCCTCTGTCTCCAACAAACCCCCAGCCAAAGTTAAAGGTACTGCATCATCTTATGCTGGTGGGACCTGCAGTCAGACAAGCACCACACACAGGGCAGGATAAGAAAAACAGAGTCCAGAGACTTCACAGGAAAGTCTTTCAACCTGCTGGGTCTCATCCTCAGGGAAAACCGATGCAGGTGACTCTTTCCTCCTGATAGGAGGCCAGTTAGGTCTGGGAAAATCTGGTTGGGGTCTATAATATCTAAGCAGACCCTCCTAAGTGTGTGTGGGGGAAAGGTACCGCACAAGCAGGGCAAGAAACAAGAAAACAAGAACTGAAAAATTCTCCTCTGTTAAACAAAACTTAAGCTAAAGGTCCAGATAAAGCTGAACAGAATGTCAAAGAACAGATAGACAACGAATTCATTCAGCAAGAAAACCCTAGATAAAAGAAGTGAAAGCAATCTCCAGAATAAACTAATTAAGGTAATTAAATGCCTAGACGCCAGCAAAAAATAACAAATCACACTAAGGAAATTGAAGATATGGCCCAGTCAAAGGAACAAACCAACAATTCAAATGACATACAGGAGCTGAAAGCTAATTCAGAATATATGAACAGACATGGAAAACTTCATCAAAAACCAAATCAATGAATTGAGGGAGGATATAAAAAAGGCAAGGAAGGAACAAAAAGAAGAAACTGAAAGTCTGAAAAAACAAATCACAGAACTTATGGGAATGAAAGACACAGTAGAAGAGATGAAAAAAACAATGGGAACCTACAATGGTAGATTTCGAGAGACAGAACATAGGATTAGTGAACCGGAGGACAGAACATCTGAAATCCAACAAGAAACAGAAACTATAGGGAAAAAAATGGAAAAAATATGAGCAGGGACTCAGGGAATTGAAAGACAATATGAAGCGCATGAATATACGTGTTGTGGGTGTCCCAGAAGGAGAAGAAAATGGAAAAGGAGGAGAAAAACTAATGGAGGAAATTATCACTGAAAATTTCTCAACTCTTATGAAAGACTTAAAATTACAGATCCAATAAGTGCAGCGTACCCCAAAGAGAATAGATCCAAATAGACATACTCCAAGACATTTAATAATCAGAATGTCAGAGATCAAAAAGAAAGAGAGGATCTTGAAAGCAGCAAGAGAAAAGCAATCCATCATATACAAGGGAAGCCCAATAAGACTACGCGCAGATCTCTCAGCAGAAACCATGGAGGCGAGAAGACAGTGGGATAATATATTTAAATTATTAAAAGAGAAAAACTGCCAACCAAGAATTCTATATCCAGCAAAATTGTCCTTCAAAAATGAGGGAGAAATGAAAACATTTTCAGACAAAAAATCACTGAGAGAATTTGTGACCAAGAGACCAGCTCTGCAAGAAATACTAAAGGGAACACTAGAGACAGATACGAAGACAGAAGAGAGAGGTGTGGAGAAGAGTGTAGAAAGGAAGACTATGAGTAAAGGTAAAGGAAGGAAAATTAGATATGACATATAAAATCCGGAAGGCAAAATAGTAGAAGAAAGTACTACCCATACAGTAATAACACTGAATGTTAATGGATTAAACTCTCCAATCAAATGACATAGTCTGGCAGAATGGTTTAAAAAACAGGACCCATGTATATGCTGTCTCTACTCAAAGGTCACGAGGCCAAGGACACAAATGGGCATTTCCATGTTTATAGCAGCATTATTAACAATTACCAAGTGGTGGAAACAGCCAAAATGTCCATCAACAGAGAGTTGACTAAACAAACTGTGACATTTACATAAGATGGAATATTATGCAGCTGTAAGACAGAATAAAGATATGAAGTATGTAACAACATGAATGGACCTTAAGGACATTATGCTGAGTGTGATTAGCCAGAAACAAAAGGACAAATACTGTATGGTCTCACTGACATGAACTGACGTTAGTGAATAAACTTAGAATATTTCCTTGGTAACAGAGACCATCAGGAGATAGAAATAGGGTGAGATATTGGGTGACTGGAGCTGAAGGGATACAGACTGTGCAACAGGACTGAATATAAAATCTCAGATATGGACAGCACAATACTACCTAACAGTAATGTAATTATGTTAAAACACTGAATGAAGCTGCATGTGAGAATGTTAGAGGGAGGAGGACTGGGGACATAAATGAAATCAGAAAGAAAGATAGATGGTAAAGATCGAGATGGTATAATCTAGGAACGCCTAGAGTGTATAATAATAGTGAAATGTACAATGTACAAATTTAAGAAATGTTTTTGCCTGAGGAAGAACAAAGGAATGTCATTATTGCAGGGTATTGAAAATAGATGATAATTAATACTTTAAAATGTCACCTTATGTGTGAGACTAAAGCAAAAAAATGCTTATTTGTTACAAAATTTATATTTTGACTAGAGCATTTCCTAATATAACTCATGTAGATAGTTTGATTGACTGTCATAAGTACTTGGAATCTCAGGTAGCACATGAGATTTTGTTGGTTTGTCCAGAGTAATGCCCCAATGAATCCCAGAGTGATTTGATCAGTGACTGGAAAAGTATTTGCAAGCCCCCTTCGGGGAATGGTGAGAGTGGGGAGAAATTCAACTTCCCCAAGTTGAATTCTTGATATTCTCACAAGCAGTGTGGACAACCAAAGCTACAGGCTGAGCCCCCAGTCTTGGGGTTTGTTCACATGAAACTTAACCCCACAAAGGATAGGTCAAGTCTACTTAAAATTTAGGCCTAAGAGTCACCCCCAAGAGAGCCTCTTTTGTTGCTCAGATGTGGCCTCTCCCTCCAGCCAAGACGACGAGCAGTCTCACCACCCTTCCCCTCTCTGCGTGGGACATGACTCCCAGGAGTGTGGACCTTCCTGGCAACGTGGGACAGAGATCCTGGAATGAGCTGAGACTCAGCATCAAGAGACTGAGAAAAACCCTAGAATGAGCTGAGAATTAACATCAAGGGATTGAGAGAACCTTCTCGACCAAAGGGGGAAGAGTGAAATGAGACTAAGTGTCAATGGCTGAGAGATTCCAAACAGAGTTGAGAGGTTATCCTGGAGGTTATTCTTATGCATTAAGTAGATATCACCTTGTTGTTCAAGATGTAGTGGAGAGGCTGGAGGGAACTGCCTGAAAATGTAGAGCTGTGTTCCAGTAGCCATGTTTCTTGATGATGATTGAACAATGATATAGCTTTCACAATGCGACTCTGCGAATGTGAAAACCTTGTGTCTGATACTCCTTTTAGCTACTATATCAGCAGAAGAGTAGAACATATGGAATAAAAATAAATAATAGGGGGAACAAATGTTAAAATAAATTTAGTTTGAAATGCTAGTGGTAAATGAAAGCGAGGGGTAAGGGGTATGGTATGTATAATCTTTTTTTTCTCTGTTATCGTTTTATTTCTTTTTTTGTTGTCTTTTTATTTCTTTTTCTAAATTGATGCAAATGTTCTAAGAAATGATGAATATGCAACTATGTGATGATATTAAGAATTACCGATTGTATATGTAGAATGGAATGATCTCTTAATGTTCTGTTTAATTTTTTTTAATTAATAAAAAAAGTTAAAAAAAAAAACAACACATCTGCTACGATATCTTTGGTAAGCTCCATGCATGTAAAGCTTGGTCATCCAAAGAGATACCTAGGAGTGGAATAAATTAGGAATTCTGTACAATCACCTAACTCTAAGTAAGTTGGGTTTAAGTGCTAATCCAGAAAATGTCTGTGATAGTTTGAATTTAGGGAAAAATTAAAGTGAACACAAAAATATAACCAGGGTTTTTATAAAATAATGGCATAAACATGGCTCAATGCCTAATCTTATAATATAGAACATTATAAAGTCTTCAATATTGATGATATAGCTCTGTCATTGGGATGCTACAAAGAAAAAATTTCTGTGCATGTGTGCTGGTTTGAAATTTGTGTACCCCAGAAAAACCATGTTCTTCAATCCTCATTCAGTATTGTTGTGTGGGACCTTCTGATTAGGTGGTTTCGATGGAGCTGTGTCTCCACCCATTCAAGATGGGCTTGTTTACTAGAGTCCTTTAAGAGGGACCTATTTTGGAAACAGCTTCAGAGCTGATACAGAGAATTTTGGAGATGCAGAAAGAAAATGCTCCCAGGGAATGTTTGAAACAGAAGCTAAAGGACTAGCAGACACCAGCCACATGCTTTACCAGATCAGCCTTTCTTGAGTGAAGGTATCTGTTTTAGTTTGTAAGCTGCCAGAATGCGATATACCAGAAATGGAATGACTTTTAAAAAGGGGAATTTATTAAATTACAAGTTTCAGTTCTAAAGCCATGAAAATGTCCAAATTAAGGCATCCAGGGAAAGACACCTTGTTCAAGAAGGCCAGAAAGAAAGAGTTTCTTTATTAGATGGAAAGGCACATGGCGACATCTGCTAACTTTCTGTCTGGGAATCTTCAATGGCTTCCCCAGGGCTCTGGCTGTTCTGTTGGCTCTGTTGGCTCTGGTAGTTCTAAAGCTTTTTTTGAAATGGCTTCCTCTTAAAAAGCCTTAAAAGGCTACTTTGAATGGGTGGAGACACATCACCATGGAAACCATCTAATCAAAAGTTATCACCCACAGTTGGGTAGGTCACATCTCCATGGAAACAATCAAAAAGCTCCTACCTAGCATTAATGAATGAGGATTTAAAAACTTGGCTTTTCTGGAGTATACAGTGGATTAAAATTGGCACAATATCTTTTTCTGGATGCCTTAATTTGGATATTTTATAAACTTGTAACTTAATAAATTCCCTTTATAAAAACCAACCTGGGGTAGTGCAATGGTAGCTCAGTAGCAGAATTCTCACCTGCCATGCCGGAGTCCCGGTTTCAATTCCCGATACCTGCCCCTGTGGAGGAAAAAAAAAAAAAAAAACCAACCCAGGGTGGTGCAACAGTGGCTCAGTGGCAGAATTCTTGCCTGCTGTGCTGGAGACCTGGGTTCAATTCCTGGAGCCTGCCCATGCCAAAAAAAAAAAAACAATACAAAAAAACCCAATTCCGGTCTGTTGCAGCATTAACAAATATTACAGATTTGGTACAAAGAGTGGGGTGCTGCAGTTTGCAAATACCAAACATGTTGGGACAGCTTTTTTAATTAATAAGGGGAAGATTCTGGAAGAGTTGTGAGAAGCTTGATAGAGAAGGTCTAGAATGCCTTGAAGAAACTATTGGTAGAAATGTGGACTCTACAGATATTTCTGGTAAGGCCTTAGAAGAAATGATGCATGTTATTGGAAACTGGAAGGAAGGTGATCCTTGTTTTAAAGTAGCAGAAAATTTGGCAAAATTGACTACTTGTTTTGGATGGAAGGTAGATTTTGAAAGCCGTGAACTTGGATATTTAGCAGAAGAGGTTTCCAGCTGAATGTGGAAAATGCAGCCTAGCTTTTCCTTGCAGTTTATCATAAAATGTGACAGGAAAGAGATAAGCTGAGAACTGAACTTTTGGGTAGAAAGAAATCAGAAATTGTGGTCTCAAAAATGCTAGGTTTCCACAAAGGGAGACCCCAGACAATAGTGCCCCATGTGAAGATTTAATCAAACATGGAACCAGTCATCCATTTCAGAAAAAGCCAGAATTGGAGAAGGAGTTATCCAAAAGCATTTATGGAAAGTCTTATTGTCTGATAGGTATGATCCCAGGATACTGCAAAGAAAACCAGCAAGAGTGTTGTGGGATCTGTATAAATGGAACCACTGCCAGTCTGGACTAAAAGGGACAGAAAAGGGACAATTTGAAGGAAAAATAACTTCAAAGTCAGCACCATGGAAACTAAGGTCTAAATCCAAGAAAACTCTGGCCAGGAGAGTAGACCCACCCATGCACTTGGAAAGGATGAGTTTGTCCTGAGAGCAGAGGGCCGACCTTCTGCCTTGATTTCAGTAAGAATTTTGGTACCCAGAGAGGGTGGTGCACATTCCTTGGGGATTGGGGAGAGCCTTGCTGCCACCCCATTGTTCTGAGGGAGTTCGGTATGTGTCCCGGAGAGACCCCAGGTGCTGCCCCGATGTTTGAAGAGGGTGGAGCTGAGAAAAAGGTTGTCTCCCCAGTGTTGCCTAAGGTTCCTCACCCCAGTGTTTGAAGGTTCCCACCGTTTCCAAGAGTGGGACTGCCACTTTCTAAAGCCCTAAGGATTAATGACTCTCAGACTTTGAAATCTAATGAAGTTTGCACTGCAGATTTTCAGAACTGTTTGGGTCCAATGACCCCTGTTTTACTTTCAATCTCCCCCTATGGCAATGAGATCGGTTATCCTATGACTGTCCTCTTTTGTATTTTGGCAGCAGATAACTTGCTCTGAGTTTTAACAGGTTTAGAGCTAGAGGAGAATTTTGCCTTAGGACAGACCATGCCTGTAGCTGACTTTGATGAGGTTTTGTACTGTTTCTGACTTTTTACATATCTGTATTGCTACTGAAATAGTTTAAGGCTTTGTGATATTGTAATGGAATGAATGTATTTTGCATACGGACAGAACATGTCTTTTTCTTGGGATCCAGAGGATGGAATGTGCCAGTTTGAAACTGTTGTGTGCCCCCAGAAAAGCCATTTTATTTAATCCTCATTCAATATTGTTGGGTGGGATCTCTCTGATTAAATTGTTTCCATGGATTTGTGACCCACTCAGTCACAAATGGGACCTTTTGATTAGGTGTTTTCCATGGAGCTTGTCTCCATCCATTCAAGGTGGGGTTGCTTACTGGAGTCCTTTAAGGGAACTATTTTGGGAAAAGCTTCAGAGCTGACATAGAGACCTTTGGAGGTGCAGAAAGAAAATGCCCCTGGGAAAGCTGTCTGAAACAAGAAGCTGGGAGACAAGGCTAACAGATGGCTTAGAACTGTAAACTTATAACTTAAAAATTTCTCTTTATAAAAGCCAGAAAAGGGGGTGCAAGTGTAGTTCAATGATAGAATTCTCATCTGCCATGTGGAAGACCCAGGTTCGATTCCTGGTCCATGCACTCCCCTCCCTCCCCGCCACCAAAAAAACCAAAACAAACAAACAAAAAATTTCAGCAAAATGGTGCTGCAGTAACGGAATACTCACATGGAAAAATAATGAAATGTGACCCCGCTAAACAGCATACAAAAAAAAAAAAAAAAAAAAAAACCCATCTAGGGCTCATACTGAGATTCTGTAATAAAGTTTGCATGCACTAAGTTTGCTTTCCTGGAACCTATAATTTCCGGAGGGTTCCTGGGACAGATAGATCCTGCAACTCAGAGGGACCAGCCTCTCCAAGATTATCAACTAATTACATTCCTTTATCCTTTCATATCAGATACGCCTTCTCAACATGAAAAAGTCAGAATGGGCATTGCCTGCAGATCCTTGTGGATTGGGAGAGGGATCAAAGGAGAAGGAAGAGTTATAACAGAGAAAATAAGATTTACCAACCACGTATAACTGCTGAATCACTATATTGATATTTCTGTTAGTCTCCCGTGTTTTGGAGCAGCTGGAGGGAAAAATCTGAAATAGTGGAATGGTAACCTATGGCACACTCTGAGATCTGTTCTGTAACTACTTATTGAAGTGTACTTTGAGAATTAATTGCTTTTTCTTTCTTTTGTTTGTATATATGTTAAATTTCCTAATTAAAAAAGTTAAAAAAAAAAAAAGAAAGAAAGAAAAGAAAAGCTCTGTGTGGTGGGGGAGAAACCTTCAATGCACTAGCAATTTCGATCTCTCCCTGCACCTTCATATCCTGCTTATCTAGGACCCCAAGGTCAGCCAGAGGTGAGAAATTGGAGCCCTCTCAGATATTTCCTGGGCATGTGCTCAGTCTTGCACATGTGCACAGTCTTCTAAATCCCCAGGAATATGCTAGTGCTTTTCAAAGTCTTCTGTGGACATCTTGTTGCCCAGATCTTCCTTTTAATTTTTTGGCCAGGCTTTTTTTGCCCCAACTGTTTTTGTGGCCTTAGGCAGCTGTGACTTTCTTCTTTTTTTTTTTTTTCAACAAATACCCCACTCCAAGGATAAAACTTTTTCCACTGAGGGAGTGTGTAATCAGTTCAAATAATGACAACAACCCTGTAAATGAGGCTTTTCCATGGAGCTGCAAGACAGGTAAAACAGCGACAATTGCTCTGGAGATGGGACTTTTTGAGGAACTACATATCTGCACTGATCCTTCCAGTAGCTCTAAGTCTGCTGATCTTCACATCTACTATAGTTGTGAGGCTGCTCATTTTCAAGGCTGCCAAGGAGCTGGAGAGAGGAGGATGCAAGTAGGTTAAATTAAAACACCACAACTCCTGCTTTTGTTATAGGTTCAGCAGTTTTTCTTGAATAAGTATTCCTTGGAATTTTATAAGCCTTTGGTTAATTCCCAGAGTTCTGAAAAGGTTGAATTTGACAGTTTTTGCCAAGGTTTTCATTGCTTTTATGAGAGATGGGTTTATGAAGGTTCTCACTCCACCATTCCAGAAGTCCTGCCTCCCTCAATAATTTTCAGAGAAGTCTGCACACTATGACCTACAGGGAAGTATAACTAAAGTCATTCATTTATGTATTGTCTACACTATAACAGCAAAGTTGAATCATTGCAGCAGAGACCATAAGACCTCCAAAGCTGAAAATATTTACTCTCTGGTCCTTTACAGAAGAAGTTTGCCAATCTTCTATCCAGAATGTAGAGTCCCTAAGACTAGAAAGTTAGAAAACTTTAGATCATTTGTTTTTTGCCACAGTAGAGTATTCCAATATATAAATATATCTAATTTGCCCATTCTTTGAATTTACATGAGTTAATTGCAGCCTTTTGGTATTACAAACAATATTGCTTGTTTATGTGTGAACATTCTTGTATATGTGTGTTGGTACAACTATGCAGGAGTTTCCTTAGAGAGTATACCTAGCAGTGACTAGCTTGTTATATGTTTTTAGTTTGCTAGCTGCCAGAGTACAATATACTGGAAACAGGACAGCTTTTAAAAAGGGAAATTTGTTAGGTTGCAAGTTTACAGTTCTAAAGCCGTGAACATTTTCAAATTAAAGCAAGGATATAGAAATGCCCAATCTAAGGCATCCAGGGAAAAGATAGTTTAAGAAGACCAATGATATTCAGGGTTTCTCTTTCAGCTGGAAAGGCACATGGCAAACATGGCGACATCTGCTAGCTTTCTTTCCAGGCTTCTTGTTTCATGAAGCTCCCCTAGGGGCATTTTCTTTCTTCGTCTCCAAAGGTCTCTGGCTGTGTGGACTCTCATGGTTTTCATGGCTCTCAAGCTTTTTTCAAAATGTTTCCTTTTCTTTTTTAAAGGATTCCAGTAAACTAATCAAGACTCACTGCAATGGGTAAAGTCACATCTCCCTCTAATCAAAAGTTAATTCCCACAATTGGGTGTGTCACATCTCCATGGATATAATCTAGTCAAGTTTCCAACCTACAGTACTGAATAGGAATTAAAAAGAACGGCTGCCTCCACAAGATGAATCAAGATTAAAACATGTCTTTTTCTAGTATACATAATCCTTTCAAACCGGCACAGTGTACAAGTAGATATGCTTGGTCGTTGGAATTGTGCATTTTCAGCTTACTAGATAATGGCAGACCATTTTTCACAGCAGGAATACCTATGTATACTGCCATCAGCAGGATATAAAAGTTCCCAATGCTGTTTCCTCTTAATCTCTGTTAGACTTGATTTCAGGGATAATTTTATTCCTTGCTCATTTTTTCATTCCATCTTTTCTTTAAATATTTTATATATAGTTATTTCATGTTTTTAATCTGATTCTGACATCTAACATCTCTCAGGGTCTTTTCATTTAGTAATTATTTGTTTTGTGATTGTGCTTGATTTAATTAATATTTAGTAATCCTTGGGGGCCTGGATAGAGGATGCTTTCCTTCAAAGAGGTTTTGCACAAAGAAGTATTCTCAAACTAGGAACACTTAAAGTTTTTAACATGGGGCTTTCCCCAACTGCATGTGCTTTGATATCCAGACTTACTTGAGAGTAGGCCTATGGTTATAGTTTGCTATGGGAAGTAAATATTAGTTATAATTGTATCATTAATGAGAGTATTTTTTTTCTTTCTGGAGCTGTAAAAGGTACCTTTTCATTCTTCTTTTCCAGCAATGGTTTTATTGGAGCCCACCATTTCACTGAGAGTAGCCTGTTCTAGGATCTCAGTTGTATGTATGGGTCTTGGGTTCACCAATCCATTTGGTATGTCGTGGGCCTATACTAAGGTTAATCCCCAATGCATTTGATTTCAGGGTGGCCCCTGCTAACATATTTGCTTACTTCATGTTCTAGTTTGCTAGCTGCCGGAATGCAATATACCAGAAACAGAACGGCTTTTAAAAAGGAGAATTTAATAAATTGCTAGTTTACAGTTCTAAGGCCAAGAAAATGTCCCAATTACAACAAGTCTATAGAAATGTCCAATCAGAGGCATCCAGGAAAAGATACCTTGGTTCAAGAAGACCAATGAAGTTCAGAGTTTCTCTCTCATCTGGAAGGGTACATGGTGAACACAGCATCATCTGCTAGCTTTCTTTCCTGGCTTCCTGTTTCATGAAGCTCCCTGGGAGGCATTTTCCTTCTTCATCTCCAAAGGTCGCTAGCTAGTGGGCTCTCTGCTTCTCGTGGCTATGTCGTTCTTCTCTGGCTCTCTCTGAATTTCCTATTCTCCAAAATGTTTCCTCTTTTATAGGACTTCAGAAACTAATCAAGACCCACCCAAATGGGTGGAGACATGTCGTCACCTAATCCAGTTTAACAACCACTCTCGATTATATCACATCTCCAGGGAGATAATCTAATTACAGTTTCAAACATACAGTACTGAATAGGGATTAGAAGAAACGGCTGCCTTTACAAAATGGAATTAAGATTAAAACATGGCTTTTCTAGGGGACATACATCCTTTCAAACCAGCATACTTCTCTAGATTCAACTCTGCCTGTGTTTATATATATGTGTTTCTTCTTCGTTGGCTGTGGAATTTAGTTTCCCTTACTTTCTTGAGAGCTTAGAAATGCATTTAAAGGTGTATTAGTTTTAATTTTCCAACATCTAGGAGTTTTTCAATAGAAGCCCCATAGTCCTATCCCTTCCATATGGATATGGTAGAACCTGGAGTGATTGGTTTTGATGTCAATATATGGTGACACTTCCAGTCGTGTGAGGCCTTTAGGACAGGGATTAGGAACTTTAGTTATAGAAAGTTCCTCAGTTTTATAAAAGAATCCATAAAAGATGAAAATCATAAAATGGTCCACTTTGAGGTTGAGCAATATGCATTGGCTATGAGCCACCTTTATGTGATTCAGTTCAACCCCCAGCTCTCTTATTTCAGGAACAAGGAGAAATAAACAGTGAAGGATGATGGATGTTATAAGTATATAATGAATTATGAAGATTTTACAGATCTTATATAAACTAAGTGCCCCCATAATGGAATGATTATCTTATAAGACATAAGTTGCAATATTATGTAACCAATGAAAGTTCTTTGTTTATTATAACATTTGCCATAACAAAGAATAAACACGTATATAACAAGCTGTTTCTCAATGGGAGCATTGTGTCATTTCAGCAGTACAATTCTTTGTTGTACTTGGCCCAGATAGTTCAGCATTCCTGACCCATGCACTAAATGCCAGTAGCGCACTGACCCTGTATTCTCCCCATCACTGTGACAACTGGACCACCCCTGCAGGGTCCTAGATGCATCTAAAGGGGGATTTATAATCTGGATTGAGATCCACAAACTGTTATCCTAAGTATTCCAGAAATTCTCTAAAATCCTACAAATCCTATATTTTAAGACAGAGATTTCATAGGGTTTTAGTTTCTATCTTTTTTATTATCTCAAGGGAGAAATACTAAAAGGGGCTCATTTTTAAATACTTTATTGTTTGCCAGGCCCAAGTTTGCTGTGCATCTTGTATATACTACTTCAGTTATTTATAAGATCCTGCTTAACAAGATTTTGTTCATTTCCAAACTTTATGGAAAATAGAAGAATCCTACTGTTTTATCTGTAGCCACAGGAATGTTCAAGAGGATGTTAGGCTTTTAGTTGCATAAGTGTGTTTATTATACTTTCCTCACGTCACAGGTATTCAGCTCTAAAATGCTTGCTTGTTTTATCACCTACTTCCTACAGTGACCTTTTCCATCCTCTCTCTCTTTCCATCTTAAAGACATTTTCCTTTATGGATCAGGTTGTCAAAACCTGAACCTACCCATCAATCTTAACCTCATTAAAATGGGACAACCAGTCATTATGTACCTCCTATTAAGGTGTCTATAGGAAGTATACAGTACCACCTATGATATATTCATGTGCAAAAAATGTAAATCAAGCATCCAGATCTAACTACCAGTACACAGAAAATATGGAAGTAAATCAGCATGTTAAACTATGCCATTGAAGATGCACTCAGCCAAATCCAGATTGTGAGAAATTCAATTGAGACAGATGTTTCTTTATTAATGGAACAAATGGCAAGAGAGGGCCATGAGAGAGTTGAGAGACTTTAGGAAACCAACTAAATGCAATGTGTGGATCGAGTTTGAATTCTGATTTGAACAAATCAACTATAAAGACTCACTTTTGAGGAAACTGGGGCAATTTGAACTTGGCCTGGTTATTAGGACATTTCTTTCTTACATGTTTATAAATCTCTTTAACGTCTGGCTTAATAGAAGACAACTGTATTCTCAGATCTGCTGAATCCATTGTGATACATTATTTTGAAGTGTATAAAAAAATAGATGCCTTCACAGAATATACATAGTTGGGAAAGGGAGGAGTATTTTAATGACCTTTCCAGATAATTGTGGCTATTCTTCCTTGATCCTATACCCGAAATTGACAAATGGTAATTTCTTTTTATTCTTTTTCTTTTTTTCTAAATTAGAATGGAATTTCATTTTATGTTAATCAGATAAAATTATAAAAATTAAGATGATGATATCCAGTTTTGATGATGTGGAGAAACTATCACCTTCTTACACCATTAGTAAAATTCTACCATTTTGGTCCTTTTAAATTCAATTAGATTATATTTGTTAATACTGAAAATGTTCTGTCCATTTGAACAACCAATTTTTCTAGAAATATATCCTATTTATTTAATTCACTCAACAAAAAGTTAAATAATATTGAGTATATACGAGGTGCTGTTCTTTTTTTTTTAAGGTACAATTTATACACATAAAATTTACTTTTATTGCACAGCTCCATTTGTTTTGACAAACTGTACAGTCTGGTAACAACTAATGTATTCAAAACGTCATCCCAAAGAATTTGACTCCATTGGGGTCAGCACTCCTCCTGGTTATTAGGATATTTTATTGTTAATTTTATTAAGTATGATAATATTGTGGTTATTATGCTTACATTAGCCAGGGTTCTCCAAAGAAACAGAACCAACAGAATATAGGTTTTATATATATCAAGGGATTTATCATAATTAACTAGCTTATATGGCCATGGGGACTGGTAAGTCTGAACTCTGAAACTCTGTAACTCCGTTTTAGGCCACAGGCTACAAACTCAGATGTTGAAATCCTTAGTCTGGATTCCCCAGGGGAAGCTGACTGGCTGGAAATTTTCTCAAGAGTCGATGGTGAAGTTGAGGCAGAAACTCTTCTATGAAAACCTTAGTTCTTACTTTTAAGACCTCCAGCTGATTGGATGAGATTACCCACATTACTGCAGGCAGTCTCCTTTATTGATTATAGTAGATGCAATCAACTGATTGTAGATGTAAGTCCCTTCTACCAAATACCTTCACAATAACAAGTAGCCGGTATTTGACCAAAGAACTGAATACCAATAATTTAGCCAAGTTAACACATGAAATTAACCATCATAATGCTTTTAACAAAAAATTAATCTGTTAAATATTAAAAGTATTTGTGGGTAAAATACTATGATGTTTGGTATCTGGGATTTGCCTCAGAATACACTAGTTTAAAAAAAATGAGATGAAGCAAGATAATAGATTGACGGGGCTCATTAAACCATTCTCTGTAGTTTTGTATATTTTGAAATATTTCTTATTAATAATAAAAAGTCCTTTAATTTAATAGTAATGTATGGGTTTATTGTTTCAGGGATTGGTGACTTTCAGGGACATAGCCGTAGAATTCTCTCAGGAAGAATGGAAGTGCCTAGAACCTACCCAGAGGGACTTGTACAAAGATGTGACTTTGGAGAACTTCAGTAACTTGGTCTCACTAGGTAAGGATATTGTATCATTTAGGGCCAGAAAGGAAACAAGGCATCCAGGAACTACAACAAAGGAGGCTGATATCGCTTCTGGCCAGAAGGAGTAAAGGGAGGAAACACCCCCACCAGAAAACGGTGAGAACTATAGCCACAAAGAAAGACTGAGCCAGCAACAACCGTAGCTACTACCAGAACTCCTGTGTCAAAATAAGAAAAGAGAGAGGATAAAAAATAACCCTGAGCTCTCTCTCCTGCCCACTGTCCTTATGCTGATACTTTCCATCTGCTAAATACAACAGGAAACCACAGGGCAAGGTTAATATAGTCCTTACAGGTAAGCTCTCTGGGGCACAGAGCAGAACGAGCAACAGCAAGAAATGGTTTGGGGGAAAGAGAGGGCACATGGAGAATAACCACCATAGATACCTACCTTAAGTAATTCAGGACTAGCTTTCTGGAATTTCCAGTTCATTACTGTGAATTTCTAGGGAGACTTACATATTTCTGACTGAAATTATGCTTTCTGCTCCCTAGGGAATTGTTTTAAGTTTTGTGGGATTTGGAAATTGGTAACCCCATTGGGCACTTCCATCTTCCCATCCTTTGGACAACATTTGTCCCTTCTTTCTTGTAATGCCATTCTTCCCCAGTGATGAAGGAACTGGATTTGAATTTTGGAACAACATGATCATGCCCATTTCTTTTCCTATAAACAGGACTTTCCATTTCTAAACCTGATGTCATCTCCTTATTGGAGCAAGGGAAAGAGCCCTGGTTGATTGCAAATGATATGACAGGACAGTGGTGCCCAGGTAAGCCAGGGCTGGCTGATTCATAGGGAGGTTGTTGGGGAGAATAGCCCAGTGGGTAAGTCAACTGATAGCAGTAACTTGAGTTAATATCACAGGGAAGCTTTACTCAAAGCCCCACCCAAGGTTATGGAATAAAGGTCCGAGACATGAAGATGTGAAGACAAATGTTCTTGTCAGCATCAGCACCTAAGGAAACCTCCCTCCTACTCTATTCATTCCTCCCTTTTCTTTTCTTTGCTCACATCTTCCTCCCAGTTTGCTCCCATTTCTTCCGCAGTAGCCACCTTTTCCCTTAGTTTGGATCCTTTTGTTGCACATAGATTTACATAACTATCTTCATTCCTTAAAAATACTTTTCTTAAAATTGCTTCTCATTTACCTACCTCAGCAATTCATTTATTCATATCTCCTCTTAATTTTGAGAGGTAGGGCTGTGTTAGTGGTTGAGGGCACAGAATGGAGTCAGACTGCCTGATTTCAAATCCTGGCTCTGCCACTTACTGGCTCTGTGAGTTTCAGTAAATTACTTACATTTCTGTGTCTTGGTTTTCTGCAAATGGAATAAAAATAGTACCTATCTCATATTTATTATAGCTGTTATCTGAGTTAAGGATGTGAAAGTGCCCAGAACAATGCCAGCTGATAGTGGTAACTATCTAAATGTTAGCTAATATTATTACTGGCATTTATACCCTCTTCATGGACACTATTAAAACCTTTGAATATTTAGTTATCATATACTGCCCCCCTCCACTTCTCTTCTATTGTTGTCATGTTTATTTTCACTTGAGATCATTTTCACCCTTAAAATTTCCTTTTGTGCAGTCTCTTCTTAACAAACACATGAAAATATCTTTATTCTGCCTTCTTTCTCGAAGGATATTTTTCACTGGGTGTGGAATTCTATGGAGGCAGATATTTTCTCTCAACCCAAAGAAGAAATCATTCCACTGCCTTCTCTCTTCCATTGTTGTTAATAAGTCAAGTTGTTCCAGATTTGGAAAATATTCCCCACATATTTAAAAACAGTGTTCTCTGGATAGGGTACCTGTGTCTTTTTAAACTCTGAGCCTTGTGATTATATTATTTAGAATCTACAGGACCTTTAATTTACTCTGTACTTGCACAATCAAATTCTGTTTGATTGTACACTGTTTCTTACATTACGTATTTTGCTATTGCATTTTACATTTGTGTAAAGATGAAAATTTTCACTACACTTCATCCTTTATTTTCCCACTTACTCCTTTTGACTTTGAATTCTATTATTTCTGATTTAATATCAGTTGCCCTCTTTTTATTGGCTTAAATAATCATGACATATCTTTGTGTATCCTCTTTTTCTTAAATTAATGCCACTGTGTTATCTATTCATGGTTAACAGAATTCTGAGTTTCCTTTTTGAATCAATTTGAATTCCTTGACTTTAATAAAGGACTTCAATCCATTCTCATTTATTGTGATAATTAATATGTCTGTGCTTATTCCTGATATTTTGTTTTATATTTTCTATTCCTCATTCTTCTTACCTCCAGCTATTTCTGTTTTGCTTGCATTTTATTATCATTTTTTTCTTCCTTCATGTAATTTTGGAGTCATACTTCCTACTGCTTTGTAATGGAATACTCTTTAATTTGACTTTTAAAAATGTATTTCCCTATCAATTTCAAGTCCAAAATAGATTTTTTTTTCCTTTTGGTAAAAGCTTGGTGGTTTTGTTCTGTTTGTTTTAAAATTTTTACACAAAATTTCTCACTTTAACATGTACAAGTCAGTGAAACTAATTACATTCCCAGTACTAGCTACCATCACCACCATTCATTACCAAAACTTTTCCATCACCCCAAACAGAATTTTTGTACTCATTAAGCATTACCTCCCCATTTCCCCTCTCACCACTCCTGGCAACTTGTAATCGACTTTCTGTCTCTGAATTTTCATATTCTAGTTATTTCATATAAGTAAAGTTGTACAATACTTGTCCTTTTGTGTTTGATTTTTTTCACTCAATTTAATATCTTCAAGGTTCCTCCATGTAGTAGTAAGTATCAGAACTTCATTCCTTTTTATGACTGAATAATATTCCATATATGTACATAACACATTTTGTTCATTCATCTGTTGATGGACACTTGGGTTGCTTCCACCTTTTGGCTGTTGTAAACAATGCTGCTTTGAACATTGGTGTACAAATATCTGTTCAAGTCCCTACTTTCAATTCTTTGGAGTATATACCTAGAAATGGAAGAGCCAGGTCATATGGTAATTCTACACTTAACTTTCTGAGGAATTGCCAATCTGCTTTCTATAATAGCTATACCATTTTATATTCCCACCAATAATGTATGAGGGTTCCTGTTTCTCTGCATCCTCACCAACACTTATTTTCCTTTTTTTTTAAAAAACTGTTTTCAGTTGCTAATGCAGCCAGAATGCTATCTACCAAATGGGTTTGCTTGTATGAAGGTAATTTATTAAGTTACAAATTTATAGTACTAAGGCCATGAAAATGTTCAAACAAAGGCATCTGGAGAAAGGTACCTTGTCTCAAGAAAAGAATGACGTCCAGGATTTCTCTGTCAGATGGGAAGGCATGTGGCTCTCATCTGAGGTCCTTGCTCCCAGTTCATTGCTTTTTGCTTCTGTTTCCAGTGGCTTCCTCTTTAAGTGTCTGTGGGTCTCTTAGCTGCTCTGAGGCAAAACTCTGGATTCTTGCTTGCTTAGTATCTCATGGAAAGGCACATGGTGACATCTACTGGGCTCTGCATCTCCAGTTGTCTGTGTATATGTTGGCTCTGAGCTTTCTTCAAAATGTTTCCCCTTTTAAAGGACTCTAATAAACTAATCAAGACCCACCTTGAATGGGCAGAGTCACATTTCCACCTAACGAAAAGGTCACACCCACAATTGGGTGTGTCACATCTCCATGGAAACATTCTAATCAGGAGATCCCACCCTACAATATTGAATCAGGATTAAAGAACATGGCTTTTCTACCGTGCATAACAGTTTCAGTTCATCACAGTAGCCATCCTAGCGGATGTGCAGTGGTATCTCATTCTGGTTTTGATTTGTATTTCCTTAATGAGAAATGATTTGAACATCTTTTCATTTGCTTTTTGACCATTTATGGAAAATGTCTTTTCAAGGCCTTTGCCCATTTTTTGATTGGGTTGTTTGTCTTTTTGATATTGAGTTTTAGTTCTTCATATATTCTAGATATTAAGCCTTTATCAAATATATGATTTCTCATTATTTTCTCCCATTCTGTTTGTTATCTTTTCACTTTCTTTTTTTGCATGGTCAGCACCGGGAATCAAACCCGGGACTCTGGCATGGCAGACGGGAACTCTGCCTGCTGAGCCACCGTGGCCCACCCTCTTTTCACTTTCTTGATTATGACCTTTAATGCACAAATGTTTTTAATTTTGATGAAGTCTAATTTATATATTTGTTATTTTGTTGTTCATGCTTTTGGTGCCATATTTAAGAATCATTGCTTAATGCAAGGTCCCCTAGGTTTTCTTTTAAGAGTGTTATGATTTTAGCTCTTATATTTAGATTGTTGACCCATTTTGAGTTAAATTTTATATATAGTGTGAAATTTCATCCTTTAGAATGTGGATATCCAGTTTTCTCGGGACATTTGTTTAAGAGACCATTCTTTCCCCATTGAGTGGACTTGGCATGCTTATTGAAAATCAGTTGATCATAGTTTATTTTTAAATGCTAATTCTATTCCATTAATTGATTTGTTTCTTTGTGCCAGTACCACACTATTTTGATTACTGTAGCTTTGTAATCAGGAAGTGTGAGTCCTCCAGTCTTGTTCTTTTTTCAAGATGGTTTCTTTGGGGCCCCTTGCTGCTCCATATGAATTTGATGATTGGCTTTTCCATTTCTGCAAAAAAGGCTGCTGAAATTTTTATTGTAGTTGCATTGAACATATAAATCACTTTAGGTTTTGTTGCCGTCTTAAAAGTATTAAGTCTTCCAATCCATCAACATTTATTTAGGTCTTTAATTTCTTTCAGCAATGTTTTGTTGTTTTCAGTATACAAGTCTTTTATTCCCTTGGTTAAATTTATTCCTAGATATTTATTCTTTTAGAGCCTATTGAAAATAGAGTTGTTTTCATGTTTTGTTTTTAACCTTTTACATTTTGAAATAATTTTAAGCTCATATAAAAGTTGTAAAATTATTGCAGAGAATTCCCATATATCCTTCACCTGGCTTCCCCTAATGTAAACATTTTGTATAACCACAGTACAGTTATCAAAACCAGGAAATTAACATTGTTACAATATTGTTAACTCACCTACACATCTTATTTGAATTTTATCTCATTTTCCCAAATATCCTTTTTCTGTTCCAGAATCCCACATTACATTTAGTTTGTATCATTAGCCTCTTCCAGTCTGTGACAGTTCCTTAGTCTTTCCTTATCTTTCATGACCTTGATACTTTTCTTATTATGAAAACTTTCAGTGTTTTATTTTTGGATGCAGTTGTTTATAGAAATGTAGTTGCAAGTATACAAATGTTTCAGTAGAGGGAAAGTCTATTTTTAATCTTTAACATAACAGCAAAAACACAGATGCAAATGACATAATCTTGATACTTTTCCCCAAAAATTTCTTTTTATTTCCCCCAAAATAAAAATCACAGTTTGTGGAATATATAAGAATCGTAAGTATAAAAAAAAAAGAAAAAGAAAACAAAAAATATATATTAAAAAAGAATCATATGTATAATGATATTAAACATCTAAATTATTAGGGGAAAAAGTTTACAAAATATGCAAAACTTTACAGCAATAGATAGTAAACACAAATATTAGGAGGTCAGTACTTATCAATTTAATGGAAGGACTTCAACATCATCAACCTTTGTCTACTTCACAAAAGAGGTTGTGAAGCTATTAGCTTTAGCTATTAGAGGTTGGGGCCATGGACTGGACAAGGGAGGGGTGTTAAAGAAACATCAAAATCAAAACAATTTCATTTTCATTCTGATGTGGTTTATGGTACATAATCACGTTAAGACTAATTCTGTGTGCCCTGGTCCCCATGTGCCACATTTAGGGAAAAGACCCATGCCATGCCAACAAATTTAGTGTTCATCTATAAAGAGATTTAAATTCACCTCAAAAATTGAGTAGTCTAGGGAATAGGGCACAGTAGAAGGCCAGAAGGGATACTGGGAAGGTAATTCATCAGTTTCAAAAATCTGACTGAGTGTATGGCCATAATCAATAAAACAGAAAATCACAAGTGCTGGAGAGGATGTAGAGAAAGAGGTACACTTATCCACTATTGGTGGGAATGTCAAATGGTACAACCACTGTGGAAGGCAGTTTGGCGGTTCCTCAAAAAGCTGAATGTAGAATTGCCATGTGACCCGGCAATACCATTGCTAGGTATCTACTCAGAGGACATGAGGACAAGAACACAAATGGACATTTGCACACCAATGTTTATAGCAGCATTATTTACAATTGCAAAGAGATGGAAACAGCCAAAACGTCCATCAACAAACAAGTGGTTAAACAAACTATGGTATGTACATACAGTGGAATATTATGCAGCTGTAAGACAGAATAAAGTTATGAAGTATGTAACAACATGGATGGACCTTAAGGACATTATGCTGAGTGAGATTAGCCAGAAACAAAAGGACAAATACTGTATGGTCTCACTGGTATGAACTGACATTAGTGAATAAACTTGGAGAATTTTGTTGCTAACAGAGACCATCAGGAGATAGAAATAGGATAAGATATTGGGTAATTGGAGCTGAAGGGATACAGATTGTGCAACAGGACTGAATATAAAAACTCAGAAATGGACAGCATAATACTACCTAACTGTAATACAATTATGTTCAAACACTGAGTGAAGCTGAATGTGAGAATGTTAGAGGGAGGAGGGCTTGGGGCACAAATGAAATCAGAAAGAAAGATAGATGTTAAAGATTGAGATGGTATAATCTGGGAATGCCTAGAATGTATAATGATAGTGACTAAATGCACAAATTTTAAAAATGTTCTTGCATGAGGAAGAACAAAGGAATCTCATTACTGCAGGGTGCTGAAAATGGATGGTAATTAATATTTTAAAATTTCAACTTATGTGTGTGACTAGAGTAAAAAATGTTCATTTGGTACAAAATTTATATTTTGACTAGTGTATTTCCCAATATAACTTATGTAGGCAGCTTAATTGAATGTGTGAGTGCATGGTGCCTTGAGTAGGACATGAGATTTTGTTGGTTTGTCCAGAGTGATGCCCCGGTGAATCCCAGAGTGATTTGAACAGTGAATAAAAAGTATTTGCACAGTCCCCTTCAGGGAGTGGTGAGAACAGGAGAGGGTTCAACTTCCCCAAGTTAAATTCTTGATGTTCTCACAAGCAGTCTGGACAACCAAAGCTATAGGCTGGCCCCCAGTCTTGGGGTTTGTTCATATGAAACTTGACCCAATGAAGGATGGGTCAAGCCTACTTGAAATTATACCTAAGAGTCACCCCCAGGAGAACCTCTTTTGTTGCTCAGATGTGGCCTATCTCTCCAGCCAACACAAGCAAACTCACCACCCTCCCCCTGTCTGCATAGGACATGACTCCCAGGGGAGTGGACCTTCCTGACAACGTGGGACAGGAAAATCCTAGAATCAGCTGAGACTCAGCATCAAGGGATTGAGAAAAACCCTAGAATGAGCTGAGACTCAGCATCATGGGATTGAGAAAACCTTCTCGACCAAAAGGGGAAAGAGTGAAATGAGACAAAGTGTCAATGGCTGAGAGATTCCAAACAGAGTTGAGAGGTTATCCTGGAGGTTATTCTTATACTTTAAGTAGCTATCACCTTGTTATTCAAGATGTAATGGAGAGGCTGGAGGGAACTGCCTGAAAAAGTAGAGCTGTGTTCTAGTAGCCATGTATTCTAGTTTACTAGCCGCCGGAATGCAATATACCAGAAACAGAATGGCTTTTAAAAGGGGGAATTTAATAAAGTTGCTAGTTTACAGTTATAAGGCCGAGAAAATGTCCTGATTAAAGCAAGTCTATAGAAATGTCCAATCAAAAGCATCCAGGGAAAGATACCTTGGTTCAAGAAGGCCAATGAAGTTCAGGGTTTCTCTAAGTGAGAAGGCACATGGTGAACACAGTCAGGGCTTCTCTCTCAGCTGGAAGGTCACATGGTGAACATGGCATCTGCTAGGTTTCTCTCCTGGCTTCCTATTTCATGAAGCTCCCTGGGAGGCATTTTCCTTCTTCATCTCCAAAGGTCACTGACTGGTGGACTCTGCATCTTGTGGCTATGTTGTTCTGCTCTGCTCTCTCTGAATCTCCTATTCTCCAAAACATTTCCTCTTTTATAGGTCTCCAATAAAGTGATCAGGACCCACCCAAATGGGTGGAGACATGTCATCACCTAATCTAATTTAACAACCACTCTTGACTAAATCACGTCATCCAGGAAGATGATCTGATTACAGTTTCAAACATACAGAATTGAATAGGGATTATTCTACCTTTATGAAATGGGATTTTGGTTAAGACATGGCTTTTCTAGGGGGCATACTTCCTTTCAAACCAGAGCACCATGTTTCTTGAAGATGATTGTATAATCACATAGCTTTCACAATGTGACTGTATGATTGTGAAAACCTTGTGCCCGATGCTCCTTTTATCTACCTTGTCAACAGACGAGTAGAATTTATGGAATAAAAATAAATAATAGGGGAACAAATGTTAAAATAAATTTAGTTCAAAATGCTAGTGATCAGTGTAAGGGAAGGGTAAGGGGTATGGTGTGTATAAATTTTTTTTCTGTTTTCGTTTTATTTTTTTCTGAATAGATGCAAATGTTCCAAGAAATGATCATGATGATGAATATGCAACTATGTGATGATATTGTGAATTACTGATTATATATGTAGAATGAAATGATCAAAGTAGGAATGTTTGCGTTTGTAGATAATTTCATTGTCCCCAAGAGAAAGACAGCCAATAGACACAACCTCACCAAATAGAAAATCAAACCTCCCCCTAACTCCTATCCCTCCCCCCATTATGTACCCCTGATATTGCTGCACTACTTCTGATATTTTCCTGCTAAACACAGTCCAGAGTATGCAATATCATTTTTATCTCCATATCCCAAAATTATACCCTCTTGGTACAAGAGTCATACCTTTGCAGTAATTCATACAAGAACTTATTTATGTTTGTGGTGTTAATTGTTGAGACACATGAGTCTATACAACCCCTTTCAATCATGTTCACTTCAATATGGTAATATTACTTATAGACCCACTAGTGAACCACTTTCACTTCTATCTATTCCTTTACAATTAAGTTCAACCTCATTAGCAAACTGTTCACCCATATCAAGTTTCTGTGTATCTCTAAGTCCCCTATATTCTGTACTATAGCCTCTGATTTTACCTTTATCATGGTCATAAAAGTGGAATCATACAGTATCTGTACTTTTGCATCTGGCTTATTCACTCAGCATTATGTCCTCAAGCTTCATCCATCTTGTCACGTGGTTCAGGGTGTCATTTTGTCTTACTGCTGCATAATATTTCATCATATGTATATTCCACATTTTGTTAATCCACTCATCTGTTGATGGGCACTTGGATTGTTTCTGTCTTTTAGCAATTGTGAATAGTGCTGCTGTGAACATCAGTGTGCAAATCTCTGTGTCACTGCTTTCAGCTCTTCTGGGTATATACCGAGTAGTGGTATGGCTGGGTCATAGGGCAACTCGATAATTTAGTTTTCTGAAAAACTACGAGACTGTCTTCCATAGTGGCTGTACATTCCTACCAGCAGTGCATAAGTGTCCTAATTTTCTACATCCTCTCTAACATTTGTAGTTTCCTGTTTGTTCAATAGCAATGATTTTTATAGATACCTATAAGACTAGATACCTATAAGAACAGTAGTATTTCATTGTAGTCTTGATATGCATTTCCCTTATAGCTAATGAAAATGAGCATTTCTTCATGTGTTTTTTAGCCATCCCTAATTGCTCTTCAGAAAAGTGGCTATTCATATCTTTAGCCTACTTTGTAATTGGGTTGCTTGTTCTTTTGATGTTGAGTTGTATGATTTCTTTTTATATACAGAATATCAAAACTTTGCCCTATGTGTCATTTCCAAATATTTTCTCCTGTTGAGTTGGCTGCCTCTTCAACTTTTTGACAAAGTCTTTTGAGGCACAAAAGCATTTGATTTTGAGGAGTTCCCATTTATCTATTTTTTCTTTTGTTGCTTATGCTTTGAGTGTAAAGTTTCAGAAGCTACCTCCTATTTCTAGGTCTTGAAGATGTTTCCTTACATTTTCTTCTAGCAGCTTTATAGTACTGGTTCTGTTTAGGTGTTTGATCCAAATTGAGTTAATTTTTGTGTAGTGTGTAAGGTAAGGATCGTCTTTCATTCGTCTAGCTATTGATATCCAGTTCTCCCATGCCCATTTATTGAAAAGATTATTTTGTCCCAGTTCAGTGGTTTTGGACACCTTGTCAAAGATCAATTCACCACAGATTTGATGGTCTATTTCTGTGCTCTTGATTCAATTCCATTGGCCAATATTTCTATCTTTGTGCCAGTACCATGCTGTTTTGACCACTGTGGCTTTATAATAAGTTTTAAAATCAGGGAGTATTAATCCTCCCACTTCGTTCTTCATTTTTAGGATGCCTTTAGCTATTTGGGGTCTCTTTCCCTTCCAGATGAATTTGGTAACTAGCTTTTCCAAGTCTTCAAAGTAGGTTGATGGGATTTTGATTGGTACTGCATTGAATCTATAGATCAATTTGGGTAGAATTGACATCTTAACTACATTTAACCTTCCTATCCATGAGCATGGAATGCCTTTCCACATATTTAGATCTTCTTTGATTTCTTTTAACAGTGTTATGTAGTTCTCTGTATCTCTTGTAGGGATGCAAGTCCTTTATATCCCTAGTTAAGTTCATTCCTAGATACTTGATTCTCTTAGTGCTATTTTGACTGGAATTTTTTCCTTAACTGACTCCTCGGTTAGGTCATTGCTTGTGTATAGAAACATTACTGATTTTTGCACATTAATTTTATAATCTGCCACCTTTCTGAATTTGTTTATTAGCTCAAGTAACTTTGTTGTAGATTTCTCATGATTTTCCAAATACAGTATCATGTCATCTGCCAATAAAGAAAGTTTTACTTCTTCCTTTCCAATTTGGATGCTTTTATTTCCTTGTCCTTCCTGATTGCACTCGCTAGAAGTTGTAGTACAATGTTGAGTAATAGTAATAACAGAGGACATTCTTGTCTCATTCCTGATCTTATGGGGAAAGCATTCAGCCTTTCACCACTGAGTATAGTGTTGGCTGTAGGTTTTTCATATATGCCTTTTATCATGTTGAGGAAGTTAACTTTGATTCCTACCTTTTGAAGTGTGTTTATCAGAAAAGGATGTTGAATTTTGTCAAATTCTTTTTCAACATTATTCAAGATGAGCATGTGATTTTTCCCTTTCAATTTGTTAATGTGCTGTATTACATTAACTGATTTTGTTGTGTTGAACCATCCTCGCATTCCTGGTATAAACCCCACTTAGTTATGGTATATCATTCTTTTAATGTGCTGTTAGATTTGATTTGCTAATACTTTGTTGAGAATTTTTGCATCTATGTTCATTAGGGAGACTGGTGTGCAGTTTTCCTTTCTTGTAGCATCTTTACCCAGTTTTGGTATTAAAGTGATGTTAGCATCATAAAATGAGTTAGGTAGTGTTCCTTGTTCTTCAATTTTTAAGAAACGTTTAAGCAGGATTGGTGTGAGTTCTTTTTGAAATGTTTGATAAAATTTCCCTGTGAAGTCTTCTGCCCCTGGGCTTTTCTTTGTAGGAAGATTTTTTATCTTGTTTGAATCTCTTTACTTCTGATTGGTTTGTTGAGATCTTCTATTTCTTCTTGAATCAGTGTAGCTTGTCTGTGTGTTTCCATGAATTTGTCCATTTCATCTAAGTTGTCTAGTTTGTTGGCATATAGTTGTTCACAGTGTCCTCTTATGATTGTTTTGTTTTTATTTCCTCAGGGTCTGTGGCAATGCCCCCTTTCTATTTCTGATTTTGTTTATATGCATCCTCCCTTTTCCTTTGCCAGCCTTGCTAGTGGCCCATCAATTTTATTGATTTTCTCAAAGAACCAGCTTTTGGTTTTATTGCTTTTTTCCATTGTTCTGTTGTTCTCCCATTCATTTAACTCTGCTTTAATCTTTATTATTTCTCTTCTTCTATTTGCTTTGCAGTTAGTTTGCTGTTCTTTCTCAAGTTCCTCCAGGTGAGCTGTTAAGTCCTCAATGTTTGTTCTTTCTTCTTTTTTTATATAGGCATTTATGGGGATAAATTTGCCTCTCCGACCAGCCTTTGCCACATCCCTTAAGTTCTGATATGTTGTATTCTCATTTTCATTCATTTCCAGATAGCTACTGATATCTCTAGCAATTTCTTCTTTGACCCATTGGTTGTTTAAGAGTGTGTTACTTAATCTCCATATACTTAATAACTACCAAAGAACCAGAAAGTTCTTGTTCTTTGGTAGTTATTAATTTCCAGCTTCACTTCATTGTGATCAGAGAAAGTGCTTTGAATAATTTCAGTGTTTTTAAAACTCTAAAGGCCTGTTTTTTGCCCCAGCATATGATCTATCTTGGAGAACATTCCATGAGCACTAGAGAAGAATGTATACCCTGGTGTTTTGGGGTGTAATGTCCTGTATATGTCTGTTAGGTCTGATTCACGTATCAAATTAAGTTCTCTATTTCCTTATTGATTCTCTGTCTGGCTGTTCTGTCTATAGAGTAAAGTGGTGTATTGAAGTATCCTACTATTATTGCTGAAACATCTATTGCTCATGTCAGTTTTGCCAATGTCCCTCATGTACTTTGGGACTCTTTGGTTGGGAGCACAGACATTTAATGTTATTACTGCATGGGTAGTACTTTCTTCTACTATTTTGCCTTCTGGATTTTATATGTCATATCTAATTTTCCTTCTTTTTACCTTTACTCATAGTCTTCCTTTTTACACTCTTCTCCACACCTCTCTCTTCTGTCTTCGTATCTGTCTCTAGTGTTCCCTTTAGTATTTCTTGCAGAGCTGGTCTCTTGGTCACAAATTCTCTCAGTGATTTTTTGTCTGAAAATGTTTTAATTTCTCCCTCATTTTTAAAGGACAGTTTTGCTGGATATAGAATTCTTGGTTGGCAGTTTTTCTCTTTTAATAATTTAAATATATTATCCCACTGTCTTCTCGCCTCCATGGTTTCTGCTGAGAGATCTGCACGTAGTCTTTATTGGGCTTCCCTTGTATGTGATGGATTGCTTTTCTCTTGTTGCTTTCAAGATCCTCTCTTTCTCTTTGACCTCTGACATTCTGATTATTAAATGTCTTGGAGTATGTCTATTTGGATCTATTCTCTTTGGGGTACGCTGCACTTCTTGGATCTGTAATTGTAAGTCTTTCATAAGAGTTGGGAAATTTTCAGTGATAATTTCCTCCATTATTTTTTCTCCTCCTTTTCCCCTCTCTTCTCCATCTGGGACACCCACAACACGTATATTCGTGCGCTTCATATTGTCTTTCAATTCCCTAAGTCCCTGCTCATATTTTTCCATTTTTTTCCCTATAGTTTCTGTTTCTTGTCGGATTTCAGATGTTCCATCCTCCAGTTTAAAAATCCTATGTTCTGTCTCTCGAAATCTACCATTGTAGGTTTCCATTGTTTTTTTCATCTCTTCTACTGTGTCTTTCATTCCCATAAGTTCTGTGATTTGTTTTTTCAGACTTTCAGTTTCTTCTTTTTGTTCTTTCCTTGCCTTCTTTATATCCTCCCTCAGTTCATTGATTTGGTTTTTGATGAGGTTTTCCATGTCTGTTCATACATTCTGAATTAATTGTTTCATCTCCTGTATGTCATTTGAATTGTTGGTTTGTTCCTTTGACTGGGCCATATCTTCAATTTTCCTAGTGTGATTTGTTACTTTTTGCTGGCATCTAGGCATTTAATTACCTTAATTAGTTTATCTGGAGATTGCTTTCACTTCTTTTATCTAGGATTTTCTTGCTGGATGAATTTGTTGTCTGTCTGTTCTTTGACATTCCATTCAGCTTTATCTGGACCTTTAGCTTAAGTTTTGTTTAACAGAGGAGAATTTTTTAGTTCTTGTTTTCTTCTTTCTTGCCCTGCTTGTGTGGTACCTTTCTGCCCCCCCACACACACTTAGGAGGGTCTACTTAGATATTATAGACCCCAGCCAGATTTTCCCAGACCTAACTGGCCTCCTATCAGGAGGAAAGAGTCACTTGTGTCGGTTTTCCCTGAGGATGAGACCCAGCAGGTTGAAAGACTTTCCTGTGAAGTCTCTGGACTCTGTTTTTCTTATCCTGCCCTGTGTGTGGTGCTTGTCTGACTGCAGGTCCCACCAGCATAAGATGATGCGGTACCTTTAACTTTGGCTGGGGGTTTGTTGGAGACAGAGGAGAGGTTGTAGGCTGGTTTTAATGGATTCAAATTACCAAGCACCGGTGTCTGAATTCCTTGATGGAGGGATTCCACCTGGGTGGGCCTTCACCCCTCCCCTGGGGAAGGCACAGGCTCCAGATAAGCCCCCAAAAGAGCTCACTTCTGCCTATGCCTGGGGCAGTTGCAGCCTGAAAAGTCCTGCCGCTGTATCCAGAGGCAGTCAAGCCTTTGTAGATACACAGCCACAAAAACCTCTGTTTCCTTCTTTCCCCCCCCCCCCCTTTTCTGTCAGTCCTGCCCCCTTGGTGCCGGGGCAAAAATGAGCAACCTTTGCTTTGATCAGGTTCACCTAAGCTGGGGGCCTATTTTTAGTAGTGAGAATTTGTTAATTAGTTCCACAATTGGCGTTTGATTGTGCCCAGTCACTGCTGCTGGTAAAGTCCTTTCCTTTCCCCTCTGGGAAGCGGCCTGTGGGGGAGGGGCGCTGGCCGCTGCAGCTTTGGGAACTCACGGTTCTGGGGGGTGCTTGCAGCCTGTCCAGCTGATCCAGACTGGGGTATGCTGTGTGTCTGGTCACTGATGTGGCCCCAGGAGCTGTTCTGTACTGTTTCTGGTTATTTAGTAGTTATTCTGGAGGACGAACTAAAGCGCGCACGTTGTTAAGCCGCCATCTAGACCTGGATTATATTTCTTAATTCATTCTGCCAATCTGTTATCTTTTAATTGGTCAGTTTAGTCCATTCACATTCAAAGTTATTACTGTATTTCTTATAAAGCTGGTCTCTTGTTGACATATTCTCTCAGCCTTTTTGTTTGTCTGTGAAAATTTTAATCTCTCCCTCAGTTTTGAAGGACAGTTTGGCTGGGTACAGAATTCTTGGCTGGAAGTTTTGTCTTTCAGGGTCTTAAATATATCTTACCACTGCCTTCCCACCTCCATAGTGCCAGCTGAGTAGTCTGAACTCAGTCTTATGTGGTTTCCCTTATATGTAGTAGATTGTTTTCCTCTTGCCGCTTTTAGGATTTTCTTCTTCTCTTCAACATTTGACAGACTAATTAGTACATTTCTTGGGGTAGGTCTGTTTGGATTTATTCTATTTGGAATTCATTGAGCTTCTTTGATTTGCATATTTATGTCTTTTATAAAGCTTGGGAAGTTTTCCCACATTATATCCTCCACTAATCTTCCTAACTCTTTACTCTTCCCTTCTCCTTCTGGGACATCAGTGATTCTTATATTTGGGCACTGTATTTTGTCCATCGTTTCCCTGAGCTCCAGTTCATTTTTTTCCATCTTTTTTTGTCATTTGCTCTTTTGTGTATTCAAAATCAGTTGTTCTGTCCCCTAGTTCACTTATTCTTTCTTCTGCCTCTTCAAATCTGCTGTAATGTGTCTCTAGTATATTTTTTATTTGATCTGTATCATTTCTAATCTCTGTGATATCTGCTGTTTTTCTGTTTATTCTTTCAAATTCCTCTTTATGCTCTTCTTGATCTCCTTTATGTCATTAGCCACCCCACTGATTTTATTTAGTAATGTTATATGAACATCTTTGATTAGTTGTTCAAAACTCTGTCTCCTCTGGTGTTTTAATTTGGTCATTAAACTGGACTGTATCTGTCTGCATCTTCATATGGTTAGTGATCATCTGTTGTCTGCGTGGGGTGTACTTGATAGGTTTACTTTGAATATTGATTTCCTTCAGTAGTCTAAAGCTTTGTATTTGCAGGATGGGTATAGAGCAGGATGTGAAGTGTGGGGAGGGGCACAACATTCCGGTGATGGATTGCAGTGCAGGTATATGCACAGGTCAGGGACTCTATGCTGGTGCCTGTGAGCATGGGGTGTGGGTCATGGGGCCATGGAGGCAAGGTGCAGCTCAGGCAGGCCTTAGAGCACAGGAACAGGGAGCAGTGTGGGGGTCACAGAGGTAGGGTGTGGCAGGAGGTGGATGGGGTGCTGAGCAGCTGTGCTGGGGCTGGTATGTGGGCAGGATGCAGGTGGGTGTGTGAAATGCGTGGGTCATGGATGTCAGGGTGTGGGATACAGGGCACAGAACTCGGGTCACAGGGAGGTTGGGGCATGGTGTAGCTTTGCACAGCGGGAAGTGTAAGGGGGCTAGAATGCAGATATTCAAATATGTAGGGGTGGGGCACAAGTCATGGAGATTGTGAGATGTGTGTCAGGGCTGAGTGATGATGGGTGGGCGGGCCCTGGCGTGGGTTGCAGGTGCAAGGGTGGGGTGGGGTAGAGGTGCCCCCTTGTGCAGGGCAGAGGCTATGTGGCACAGATGTGCCTGAGAGCACCTGTCAAGTGTAGGAGAAGAGCTCTGGTGCTGTGGGATGGGGCAAGTGTGTGCACGCATGCGGGGTAGGGAGCTGAGGTACAGGGGTCAAGAGGTCCATGTACAGATACATGGGTACCCGGCAGGATGTGGCTGTGCCAGTGCGTGGATCTGGGGGACAGGGTCTTGGTGTATGCGGGTCTGGGGGCAGAGCCCTGGTTTGTGCAGGTCTGGGGGTCCAGGGCCTGGTGTGCACGGGTATGGAGGGCAGGGTACTGATGTGCACATGCGCAGAGCTCAGGGGCTGCAGGTGGGATTGTGCCTGCCTGGGCTGGGGGCAGTGTGGCCCAGATGTGCAGGTCAGTGCTTGCCCAGGGCTGAGGGGGCATGGTGTGAGTGTGTGCGTGTGCATGCAGGAGTCTGGGACTGGATGCTGATCAGTGCGTTTGCACAGAGCTCAGGGAATTGCTGGCAGTAACAACTGTATGGGCCGGGTGCTGGTGTGGGCCAGGCATGAAGGTGAATACAGCCCAGATGTGCAGGTGACTGCCTACAGGGGACAGGGACAAGAGAGATGAGGGTCGAGGAGCTGGCCACAGGGTATGTTTGTCTCGGGAAGGGCGGGGCAAGATGTGCTTGCGTGGGGGTGGTTGGCCAGCAGGGACAGGCTTGTCAGCATGCAGGAGGTGGGGCAGGGTTATGGGGCAGGGATGCATGGGGGGGGGGGGGGATGCTTGGAGCACAATTGGAGGTCGGGTGACAGGGTTCAGGTACATGGGGTGTAGGGAGAGTCACTGGTCGCCAGGGGTGGGCAGCGCTTGTGAAGGTAATGCATTCAAGAAGGCAGCCTGGCTTACTTCCTTGTCCAGTCTCCCTATCTGTGCACTCCTGAGTGCTCTGGGCCTCCATCTGGAAATGAACACACTAGGCTGTTTGCACTAGCTGACCAGTCTTCAGTTCTCTGTGTCTAATTTCTTCTGCTCTTTTGAGGGGTCTTCCCTATGGTATAGAAGACCCTCCCAGGTCACTTACACCCTGGAATCACTCTCCCAGTCTTTTTTCTGTTCCTTCTCTAACTGTTCTTTGGCCCAGGGATGAACTTGGCCTATCTGATTCTGCCATCTTCCTGGAAGAAGGGTAAAGTTTTTTGTTTAGTGTTGCAAGGGCAAGGTTTCAAGGATTTGCTTTTTGATTCACTGGCAAAAAAGGAAAACCTCATAGTTTCACATTAACTATCAGACCACCCAGCATTTAAGATGCCTCAAGAAAAGGATTTCTTCAGCACATTTCTCTACTCTTACCTACCTGACTGGGTTCCAATAAATACCACCTCTCTCAATCCAGCCATTCAAAAATCAATCCTTACCACATCAGGGAGGTTTGAAAAGCTTAGCAGATACTTGTTTGTAGTCTTATACATATATTCCTCTGTACATTTCTAATGGTAAGTAAGAAAGAAATGGAAAAGCCAGTCGTGACAGTAAGTCCCAACACTGCTTTTCTGACAAGAATGTCTCAAGAGAACATTTAACAAATGGGGTTTAGATGACGAAAGATGGGCCTTTAAGTTGACCACTGTGCAAGTCGCTTCATCTGATGGTCACTTCACCAGAGAGCCATGTGCTTAACTTAGAGGCTCACCATTTCTAGACTTGGGAGAGAGGCAATAGATTCAACAGAGAGGGGGCTCTGGTTTTTCTGCATGTCTCCTTATAGATAAGGAGAGGAGGCTTTCAGGTTTAAGAAGGATGAGAAAATGTGCAAAGAGGTCATCCATGAGACTTAAGCCCTTCAACCCATCCCTAATCTACTCCATCACAGCATAGAATGGGTATAAAAGGCCTGGGGATTTAATTGGCCTCCATTATTTTACTATTCTTTGTCCCAACTTTCTAGAACTTATGTTCATTGCCTAAGGTATTCCCTGGGTTTATTTTGCTAGAGACTGTCTTGAGAGGAAGAAAATAATTTGCTCTTTAAAAGACTTGACATGTTCTCCCCTGGTGATAGCCCTATTCCCCAAATCACTGGCCATGACTGCCCCCTGGAATATGGCAACTTGCCAGGGAGAAACTCACTTTCCTGAAATCTCTTTATGTAAAAGAGATGCTGGGTAATATGAATACAAAAACAATAAATAAATTAAAATTCAGAAAGGCTTTGTGAGTTAATTAAAACCACTTGCTTATGAAAACCTGGTGCTGCTAAGTTCCACCAGGAGCAATATCAGGGTCGAAGCCAGGGATTCCCAGAGCTTGCTGGAGCTGGATGAGGTAGTATGAATTACTGAAGTGCCACCTTGTGAGTATGCAAGTTCTGAGGGTCCTTTAAGCCTATTTTGGGCAAGGCCCCTTCAAAAATCTAATAATGACACCAACCCACCCTGTGTGCTGGGTAGACATATTCCCTAGCCACTTAAATAAGGCCTGAATCAGCCACCATCTCATAGTGCCCTCTGGAGGTGATGCAATAACAGATCAGAATAAATTTCAGCAGATCAAAGGAGAGCTGCCAAAGCTCTGGCCCTATTAGCAGAAATTAAACAACAATGTTACCTAATTGGACAGGTAATGCACACTCTACTACACACCACCAGTTACTCAGGTCCCTTTAATGTGAAGGGCACGCAGAGTCCACCACCACTCCGCCACCTCATGGTTTCTTCTAATTGTACACAGTAGGCCAAACACACTTCTGGGTGGAAGGCTGGTTATAATTTGAGGCCAGGCTTAAATGTGACTTCCCCACATCTCTACAGGGAAGCTCAAGATCAGTGGAGGTGGCCAGAATGACAGTAGTTCCCTGAACGCTACCCAAAGGAAAGGCCTGACATCCTGGGCTATCAGTCCATAAAATTGTTTTTCTTTGGAAATGAGGAGAAAAGAGAAACTTCCCTTCCTGTCCATCTATGTTGCCACTTAGAGCAGCACTGCAGGACAACTCCTTCTGGCTGGCGAGGGTATTCTAAAGCTTTCTCACCTATTCCTTCCCCTAAATAGAAAGTTTGTCCTCAGTTTGGATTTAGCTGCCAAAAGATTTTCACCATCTAGTCAGAAGAGTAGGGCCTTGGGACAACAAGGCATCTCTGTCCCTGAGATCCCTTCCCTGATAGCTGAGGCTAGAACCTAAATTGAGCTGCCCTGCTCAATAGTCTTTTCTGAATGACATTTCCTAAATCTTCCTCATTGCTGATTGTCCCATTTGGAGGACTGGCAGCAATATCTGCAATGTAACTGCTTCTCCATCTCCTCTATACACTAAGGCTGTTGGTTGAATTCTTAGTAGTATAAAACCTTTCAGTAAACTAGAGAGGCTGGAGAAGGAAATCTAGTTGACATCAACTGCTTTGTCAGATCCCAAAGCCAGCCTCAAAAGAATAAAAAACATAGCCCTTCATGGGCAAGAACAGTTATGGAGGTACATAGGGCCATTACTTCTCAAAAACAGTAACTCAGCCTATGTGCTAGTCCTTCCATTTTCTTCTTTAAACACAATGCAGAACAAAATTCCTAGCGAGGCAGAATTGTAACTTCAGCTGGAGAGGGATCAATATCCATTAGAAAATTGATGATCTGGCTGTCCTCTGGGAGCTATCCCTGGCTCTGCTGGGACCTAGTCAGCTATCTGGGTTCTTTTCTGCCTCTTTGGAATGGGTAATGTAATGAAGGTGTCTGCTCAATAATGAAGTCAGGTGAGAGGCTGCCTTTTGCACAGCAGTGTGCTTGCTCATGAAGGTAAGGGTGGAGTTTTAGTAGCTGCAGACTGTGCAATGATATATGAGGGTCCCCAAGTGTGTTTTCAAGTGGCGTTTAAGGTTGAGCAGTCTTGGAAGAACAGTACAGCTTCTTACCTATCTGGTTCCAGAGGTGGTAGTTGAACTCACTTGTATGGGCAAACCTTTTGCCACAGACCTTACAGCTATACTTGGTATTCCCAGTAGTCCTGATGCCCCAACTCCTCACTCAGTAACTCCTCTGCCAGCAGTTTCTGCTTCTGGAGAGCTGGATGCTGTAACCCAAAACCAGGCTGTTGCATTTGTGCTGGCTGTAGTGACAAGCAGCCTCTGACCTGAAGCTCTGGCTGCAGAAGTGGCAGTGGAAGAGTGCATCTTCCAGGCTTTGGTGTACAGCCATGTGTTTCTTTAGGAGATGGCAGTCTTCAAAGCTATTGACACCGATAGAGCAGATGAAGACTGAAATGCCAAGATGGGAGAGTGTGTGTCACATGAGGCTGCAGAAATTGAGATGGTACTGGTCTTAGACACTGTCGACCTGGCCCTTCAAGTTTAAATAGTTGAGGATGTGACACAGACCATGTGAAAATCTTCGGCCAATGCCTTCCCATAGGCTGCACATTTCCACTCTAGGAAGGCCACCCCTGAAAAGAGACTCAGCTTCCCAATCAGGAGATCACTGGGATGGACAAAGATCATGTTCTCAGATTCCATCGGTGGAGTGTTACCTGCCACTGGGTAAAGAAGTTGGTTTTACACATATCACTGGAGAAGAGAAGCATAACAATACAGGACAGAACATAGGTTGCCTGGGAGTTTCGGTCCTGGAAGCGGGTCTCACAGACCTCGCATTGCCTATCAGCAGGTCCACATGGTCCCAATCATGCTGTCAGATCAGTTGAATATTGAATGCCAGAACCTATTTGCATTCTTGGCAGAGCCTGCCCTTATTCTCACAGTTGTCCTTCTCCAAAAATCAGCTTGTCTTCACTGTTATCACTCAACTTAGTTACCTCCTCATCTGTGCATGTGTCCTTGGTGGGGTCTTCAAAATACAAGTCATTGTCCTCCAGGTTCTCCAGCTGGAGCTCATCCATCTCCCCAAAGCCTGAATCTATGGAGTGTTCACTATTGTTCAGACAGGAGTTGCTTCCAGTGGTAATGCCTAATGCATTGTTAGGGATTCAGAAGCTGTTTTTACTGAAGTCTCCATTGCTTTGAACCTAGTACAGCTTGCAGGAACTCATGCTGATCTAGATGCCTATCCTAGGTCACTATCCTAGGAATGGATAGGAAGGGAGCAGGGGCATCATGGTCTGTCTTTGGCAGCAGCAATGGCTGTGGTGGCAGCAAGCTATAAGTGTCACTGGTAACATTTTTCCCTTCCTCTTTATAGTTTTCTCCAGCCTTACTTAGCAGCATATAGTTTCTATCACCACAAAGTACTCCCCACTGTCCCAGAACTCTCCAAGGGGATGGATGGGTTCTGCTGAGGTACTACTGGGGTACCAGAGTGTCTCTTGCTGGTGCTCATCAGGGGCTTGGTCACAGCAGTGTTCTCCAGGTCAGGGAAGGTGGAGTGACAGGCCCAGAGGAGAGTCTTTACACCCAGGTTCTCAGCTACCTCATAGAGGCCCCAACAAGTGATCAGGTTCCCTAAGAACTCTCATGTGTAGACAAACTCAGGATCTTCCCAAAGTTAGCAGGAGTGATGAAGTCCACCATCTAGGTCCTGGCAGCATCAAGCTGGGTATTCAGGAAGTTATTCTTTTTTTTTTAATTTTTATTAATAAAACTAATCAACATACAATACGAACATTCTTTTTTTATCACATAGGTGTATGTTCATCATCATGATCATTTCTTAGAACATTTGCATCAATTCAGAAAAAAAAATAGAAAACAGGAAAAAATTCATACATACCATACCCCTTACCCCTCCCTTTCATTGATCACTAGCATTTCAATCTACTAAATTTATTTTAACATTTGTTCCCCCTAGTATTTATTTATTTATTTTTAATCCATATGTTTTACTCATCTGTCCATAGGGTAGATAAAGAAGCATCAGACACAAGGTTTTCACAATCACACAGTCACACTGCGAAAGCTATGTCATTATACAATCATCTTCAAGAAACATGGCACTGGAACACAGCTCTCCATTTTCAGGCAGTTCCCTCCAGTTTCTCTGTTACATCTTAACTAAAGAGGTGATATCTATATAATGCGTAAGAATAACCTCCAGGATAACCTCTCGACTCTGTTTGGAATCTCTCAGCCATTGACACTTTATCTCATTTCTCTCATCCCCCTTTCGGTTGAGAAAGTTTTCTCAATCCCTTGATGTGATGCTGAGTCCCAGCTCATTCTAGGATTTCTGTCCCACGTTACCAAGAAGGTCCACACCCCTGGGAGTCATGACCCACGTAGAGAGGGGGAGGGCAGTGAGTTTGCTTGTCATGTTTGCTGAGAGAGAGAGGCCACATCTGAGCAACAAAAGAGGGTCTCTTGGGGGTGACTTTTAGGCCTAATTTTAAGTAGGCTTAGCCTATCCTTTGCGGGGTTAAGTTCATATGAACAAACCCCAAGATTGGTGGCTCAGCCTATTGCTTTGGTTGTCCTCACTGCTTGTGAGAATATCAAGAATTCTCCACTTGGGGAAGTTGAGTTTCCCCACTTTCTCACCATTCCCCCAAGGGGACTTTGTATGTGGATTCTGCCATCTTTTCTTCCAGTACTTGAATGGTTCCTATTTTCTTTTAACTTAAAATCTATTGATGGGTACACGGTGGTTCAGCGATAGAATGCTCACCTACCATGTGGGAAACCTGGGTTCAATTCCTGGCCCATACATCCAAAGGTAAAAAAAGAATGAAAACTGTATTGGCATTTATTCTAGTAAATGGTATGGATCTATTTTTTTCTTTTTCGAAATGACTATCCAGTTGACCCAACATGATTACAAAGACCATCCTTTTCTATTTTGAGATACCACCTTTATAATATATTCAATTTCCATATAAACTTCAGTCTATTTCTGCCTTTCTGTTTTGTTCCATTAGTCTGTCTCTGTAGAATCCAATATTTATTCATCCAACAATCTATTATTGAGAGCCTCTTGTAAGCTAGGGGTTGGTTATAGTAAAAGGTGAGGTGAGAAAAAAAAAAAAGGTGAGGTGAGAAAGGCATTATTTATCCTGTGAGGGAGTAAAAAAAATAAATAGATTAACAAGATGAGCAAGTAAATGAAAATCCAATTACAATTTATAAAAGTGCTATGAAGACAGGGTGCAAGTTGTGGGAGACAAAGTGTGAGTTTTAATCTGAAATCATGCTTTAGCATGAGAAGAACAGCCATACAAAGAGCCATTCCTGATAGACGGAAGAAGCTGGTGAGAGTTCAGAGATGGAAAAGGCCTTGATTTATTCTAGATGCTCAGAGGAGGCCTGTGGTTTAGTACACAGGGAGGAAAGGGGAAGATGATCAATATGAAGATGCATTGCCCTTGGTTGAGACAGAGTAACAACAAAGACAAAGAGATTTGCTCGGCAAAGCCATAGGCATAGAGTGAGCCGTGGCTATGAGTTTGGAATTTCTTTTTAGTGCATTGGGAAGGCAGTAGAAAGGTTTAAGTAGAGATTTTAATTTTGATTAACTTCAGAATGATTTTAATAAATAGATATGTCAGTAGGTCGGTAGGTCGGTTGGTCAGTAAGTAGGCAGGTAGATAGAGAGAGAGAAAGAGTTTGGGATTGAGATGTCTTGGCCCTACTCTGTAGATCTTGATTCAGTATAGGGTTATGCCTGTACTTTGTATTGTTAAGCTTCCTGTGTGATTCTGATTCACATTAAAACTGAGAAACCCTAGCTTGTTTTCTTGCTCTCTTCTGGCATCATATGAGCTCTATCATATTTGTGCTGTCATGTGCTTTTTAGAAATCACACAGCAATATGTGAGACTTATCCAAGCCATTTACTTTTTATCCCTATTCTTTTCTTCTGTCTCCCTATTCTACTACAGAATCTTTTATTTCATATAGAAGAGCATAGCTTGTATTTATTTTTTTCTTATTTTTCAGAGTTGGAATCCAGGTATGAGAAATTACCACAAAAAGATATTTTTGAAATAGAGTCATACAATTGGGAGATAATGGAAAGCCTTCAATGCTGTGATCGTCAGGTCTCCAATTTAAAAGATAACTGGGAATGCAAAGGCCAGTTTAAGAGACAAGTAAATCCAGAATGCTATTTCAAGCAAGAAAGAATCTCCTATGAAAACATGCCTTCTTTTAAGCGTCATACTTCTCTCACTCTGCATCAGAGAAATGAGTCTGGTGAGAAACTGATTGAATGTAGTGAATGTGGGAAAGCATTTAGCCGTGGCTCACACCTTACTCAACATCAGAGTGTTCATACTGGTGAGAAACCCTTTGAATGTAAAGAATGTAGGAAGGCCTTTAGTCGGGCTTCACACCTTGTCCAACACCAGAGAATTCATACAGGTGAAAAACCTTATGACTGTAAGGAATGTGGAAAGGCCTTTGGTCGTACTTCAGAACTTATTCTACATCAGAGACTTCATACTGGTGTCAAACCCTATGAATGTAAAGAATGTGGGAAGACCTTTAGACAACACTCACAACTTATTCTGCATCAAAGAACTCACACAGGTGAGAAACCATATGTATGTAAAGACTGTGGGAAGGCCTTTATTCGTGGTTCACAACTTACTGTACATAGGAGAATTCATACAGGTGCTAGACCCTATCAGTGTAAAGAATGTGGGAAAGCCTTTAGACAGCATTCACAACTTACTGTGCATCAGAGAATTCATACTGGTGAAAAACCCTATGAATGTAAAGAATGTGGGAAGAGCTTTATTCACAGCTCAGAAGTTACTCGACATCAAAGAATTCATTCTGGGGAGAAACCCTATGAATGTAAGGAATGTGGGAAGGCTTTTAGACAGCATGCACAGCTTACTCGACATCAGAGAGTTCACACTGGTGACAGACCTTATGAGTGTAAGGAGTGTGGGAAGGCCTTTAGTCGTAGTTCATACCTTACTCAACATCAAAGAATTCATACAGGTGACAAACCCTATGAATGTAAGGAATGTGGGAAAGCCTTTATTCGTGTTTCACAGCTGACTCATCATCAGCGAATTCATACTTATGAGAAACCCTATGAATGTAGGGAATGTGGAATGGCCTTTATTCGTAGTTCACAACTTACTGAACATCAGAGAATTCATCCTGGTATCAAACCTTATGAATGTAGAGAATGTGGACAAGCCTTTATTCTTGGCTCACAGCTCATTGACCATTACAGAATTCATACCGGTTAGAAAGCCTTGAATGTTAGGGATGTAGAAAAGCTCTTAATATGAAGTTAACACCTCGCTCAATATTAGATAATTCTTATGAGTATTGCATATTGACCTATTGTGCCACTGCTACAGAATTAATTTAATTCTGTAAATTAAGAATTACACTACATAATTCTTAATGTAATGTAGATAATGTCAGAAAACTTTGATTTTTTTCACTTCCATTGTGGAACATCACGAAATTCACACTAGAAGAAAATTTAGTAAATCTGGGAATTCTTTTTGCTTCCAGCTCACTTTTTACTAAATGTCAGAGAATTTATGTTAAAGAATGTTAATATGAATTTTGAAAAGTCTTCTATTACCACGCAAAATGTGTTAGATTTCTAAGTATTCCTAATACAGAAAGGCTCTACTAAAATATTTTATGAATACCTTTTAGCCATGGCCTATTGTTCTACCAATTACTGACCATATAGCATTGGGCAAATTATACAATCTCTCTGTCCCTCAGTTTACTTATTTTTAAATGGTAATGATTACACCTACTACTAGAGTTTTTGTGAGGATTAAATCAGATATTTTGTATAAAGCTTTGGGAAGGGTATTTGGGACATACAGTGCTCAATAATTATTAGCTATCATTGTTATTAGTTTTTTATCTGCAGTACTACTGTTAAGGAATTCATGTGAGAGGAAGGCCTTAGGAATATATGAAATATCAAAAATCCTTTATTATCCACTTATTAGGGTAATTCATTCTGAAAAAAAGTAGTAAAGGATAATTATCATGAGAAGGCCTTTATTCAGAAGATTAGAAATTCAAGAATATCCTCAGGCTCCCAGACTTGGTGGACAAGCTGCAGATCACAGTGAAAGCAGGCAAGAGACAGGCCAAGGAGGGTGAAGAATAGAACAACAGGCAGCTGTCCAAGTGTTGGAGAGTCCAGCATGAGCTGGAGAAGACTGAGGAGAGAGCAGACATGGCCGAGAGCCAAGAGCTACAATTTGGGGGGCCAGAAGATGGAAGAATGAGGCCCTTCTGATGCTCATTGCTATGGGATACCTCTAGGAAAGTGGAGGGGAAATGTTAGAAGAAATAAATTCTCCCTAAATACTCAGAAAAAAATATGTAAATTATTTGAAAAAGAGAAAGGGAGGAAGAGAGAGAAAGAAAAGAAAAATAAATTAAGAATAGCCAAAAGGGATCTGCCCATTTAGAAATCTAAAACCATCTAAGTATAACTTAGTTCAAAGACAAATCAAAACTAAAATTACATGCTAGAAATGAATGACAGTTCTATAAATTAGAGCCAATTCTGTATGCAGGTATTACTTAAAGATCCCTATAGATTGGGAGAGGGATCAAAAGAGAACGAGGAGTTTTAACAAATGTGTATGACTAAGGAATCACTATATTGATATTTCTTCTAGCCTGCAGTGTTTTAGAAAAGCTAGAAAGGAAAATCTGAAATAGTAGAATGGTAGCTTATAATAAACTCTGAAATCTATTTGTAACTATGCATTGAAGTGTACTTTAAAATTTTGCTTCTTTCCTTTCTTTGTATATATGTCATATTTCACAATAAAAAATGTTTTAAAGAATTTTTTTAAAAACCAGTTCAGTATGCCCAAAGCTGTCCTCTGGTCAGAACCTACAGATTGAAGGCAGGAGCTTTGTTCACCAAGTATAGCTGTCTAGCACCTCATCATTGCCAGTCACTTGGTAAGCATATTGAATAAATGAATAGTCAACTTTAAAAGTTAAACAAAAATTACAATGTACAATAAAGTCAATAGTAAGAAAGCATATTAAAAGTAAAAGGGCTGGCCACGGTGGCTCAGCAGGCAGAATTCTCGCCTGCGTGCCAGAGACCCAGGTTCAACTTCCGGTGCCTGCCCATGCAAAAAATAATAATAATAAAAAATTTTAAAACTAAAAGAAAAAATTAGTAAAATGGACAACAAAATAGTAGGCTTAATCCACAGGCTATATAAAGGCTATTGACAAATCTAATCCAGAAAAAAGGCAACACACATTTAGTATTATGAATGAGGAAGGTGCTGGAGATATTTTTAAATATCTAAAATAATTGAAAATGCAAAGGAAGTAGATTTTTTATAAAAATATCAAAATTCAAGACATGGAACACCTTGATAAATCAATTTTTAGATTTTAGAAAGACTTAAAAAGTCTTGAAAGCTCTATTTCTTCAACGAAAACAGTTTAAAATCTTCAAGGACCAGAAAAGTCCTAACAGAAGCTTGGCAGTTCATTTTCAAGGTTAAATAAAGAACTGATGATAAAACTAGACAAGGATAGCTCTGAAAAAAATGGTAGATCATTGTCATTTATGAAAATAAATGTCTACAAATTTAATCCAATAGTCAATTTAAGAAGCTAATTTCAAATGGAATGTCTGGAACTTCACCTCTTTTTTTCGATTGTTTTCAGAATGTTGATATTATAATTCTGATTCACAATAATGTGATAAAGAGCTTGATACAACCCCAGTGACATGTGGATCAGGGTTTATTAATGACTCTCAGGATCTCAAAAAATTGATCCCCTCCAGGCCATTTCTGGGGCAGATGACAGTTGCACTCTAATGCTGCCCATCTTGTTCTTCATTCTGAGTGTTTAGTAAAAATACCTGCATTTTCTTCATGTGCCATTGTCTACAGAGGATTAGGAAGCAGTATTCTATCAGTGGTTTAATGATTAAGATATACAGTTGGAGGAGCTCAATGTCAAGGTTATTGACATTAAAAATTGTCACCATGATAGTTAAATCACATGCACAGAATAAAAATGTTAAAGTTGCAATTTGGTGTACAGGCATAAGTGAGTCTCCACACTGTCTCTGCCCTCTCCCACTCCATTACCCTGTCAAGTTCTTATAGGTACTTCCTGATTTTTATATTTGCATAAGCATAGATACATACATAACATACTCTTTATAAAAAAATTTACACAAATGGAAGTAAATTTTCATACATTTTTATTTTCACGTGATCTGTACATCTTGAAAATTGTACATATCAGTACATACATAACTACCTCATCTTTTATTTTATTATTATCTTTTTTTTTTTTGCATGGGCAGGCGCCAGGAATCAAACCCGGGTCTCTGGCATGGCAGGCGAAAACTCTGCCTGCTGAGCCACCATGGTCCGCCCTGCCTCATTCTTTTTTCAACAGCTGCATAGTATTCCATTATAAATGTGTTCTATAATTTATTTAACCCTATCAATTTAATTATCTTTTGCTCTTTCAAATTACTCTATAATAAATATCCTTGACATAAATTATTTTGTACATATGTGATATATCTTTATGATAAATTCCTAGAAATAGAAATGCTGGATCAAAAAATATAAATACTTTTTTTAAAAAAACTTTGTATTATAAAAAATTTCAATATATACAAAAATTACACAAAATCTTATAATGAACCCAAATGCTGGTAACAACCAGCTTCAACAATTACCAGCTCATGGCTAATCTTGTTTTATATGTATTCCCACTCACTTCCCAACCTTCATGTTATTTTTTAAACAAACCCAAGATATATCATTTCATCTCTAAAATGTGTCACAACTTTAGAAAAGATTTTCACTCCTTAAAAAAATTGACAATACTGCCTTAATGCCGATATATATCTGATAATTAAGTTTCTAGTTGTCTCATAAATACCAATTTCTTAATAAAACTTACTAGAATCCAAACAATATTCACAAATTACGGGTGGTCATCACACCTCATTAATATCAATCATGCATTATTCCTCTTTTTTTTCTTACAATCTATTTTTAAGGAAACTACTGGGCAGGCACTGGGAATCGAACGCTGGTCTCCATCATGGCAGGTGAGAACTCTACCACTGCGCCACCATCACCCGCCCTTTTTTTTTCTACTTAGATAATGAGATTCAATTTGTAGCTTGTCCAGGGCCTCTTAAGGGGGGAATCCTGATTTAAAGGAAAGAGCAAGATAGAATTGGGTTTCACATAAAAAGCTGTCAGAATGTGTGACTGAAAGATAGAAAGCAGTAGACATATAATGTATAGAATGCATCCAGTCCTAACACACAAAGTGGCACTGCTAGGAAAAAAAGATATGAAACAGTTTAATAAGGATATTTTAAAAATATTTTTTGTTGTCTTTTATAAAAGGAAGAGCTCTCAAATAGAAGAATACAGGAAATAAAGAAAAATGTGAGGAGAGAGCATTTTAGTACCTTCACTCAAAGATAAATGTTAACATTATTGCCTATTTCCTTCTAACTTCTAAGTTTGAAAAAATTCATACTTTATCTTTACTAATATATATATTGAAGAACACTTCAAGCATACACAAAAGTAGAAAGTAGAGTACAGTGAAACTTTATATTCTCATCACCTAGCTACAAAAATGGTCAACCATGGCCATTCTTATTTCATCTATGTCCAGACCTAAGAAGTCATATTGTAACATCTGTCAATATCTCAGTAATTACTTCTAAAAGATAGGGACTTGAAGAAATATATCAGTAAGAATTTATAATTGTTACTAGTCAAAGGCGGTGGATTATTTTGCCTAATGCACTCAAGTGACCAATTCCTGAGACACCAGGGTTTCAAAGAGAGAAAACAGTTATTACTAGGCATACATTAAAATCTGTCTCCATGAATTGCAGTTATCTTGGAAGTTTTATAGCATCAAAACATGGGCAAGTCTTAGGATAATGAGCATAATGGCTCCAGATGATGTAATTAGAGGTGATCTAATTATTGAGCATGTGCAGATTGATTACATGCTTAGCCACAGAACATATGTAAGAAAATGGCCTTAATGTGATGATGGGCTTGATTTTTAGTATTATAATGAGGTATAGGTCACTTATAGGTTAAAGTCTAAGCTACTGCGCATGTCAGGCGGGCCCATTTTGGATAGATCCAGTCTCGGTTATCAAGATAACTTTGGACTTGGGGTGGATTCATTCTGGACTGACCCAGGACTGTTTATTAATAAACATTAGGGGCTGTCTTTAGTGATCATAAACTATAAAGTCAAAAAAACTTTATAAATGGGTGCAAGTGAAAGTCACAAGGTTTTTACAATCACAAGGGCACAAGATAAAGGCTATACAACCATTATCAGAGATCAAGGCAGCTGAATTATAATTCAAAAATTTCAGGTATTTCCCTCTGTCTACTCCAATATACCAGAAAGCAAAAAGGAATATTTATATAATGATTCAGCAATCAAAGTCATCCTTTAAATCCTAATTTCTCAGTTACATAATCCTCAGCCATTAGTAGGGAGGACATAAAAATTTCTACCAAAATCTGCTATAAGCTGATACTATGATCACAGAGAAGGTTGTTTCATATGTATTTTTTTTTTTATTAACGGAAAGAAAGAAAAAAAAATTAACACAACATTTAGAAATCATACCGTTCTACATATGCACTCAGTAATTCTATTTTAACGAGGATTTTGGAGAGGATTTTCCCAACAACATTCTTTAGGCCATCTTTCCCAAAATCCTCTCTTTTCGCCTCAGAAGGAAAATTTTCATTGCAATTGTGAAATGTAAAGGGTTTCTTGTGTTTGTTTTGTTTTTAACAAAAATGACTGAATTAGTTCAGATTTCACTCTAATTTTAGATCCTTGGTGTTGAGAATTGATTCCTATTCTTTGCCTCTAAAAAGTAGATCTTTATTGAATGACTGGCTTAATTAATTTGCTACATGATAGGATATTTTTAAGGAGAGAAGTTGTGGATGGGAAAACTTTCCTGTTCTAGTTTACTTTGCTGTCAAAAACAGATACCATAGGGTGGGCCATGGTGGCTCAGCAGGTAAGAATGCTTGCCTGCCATGTCAGAGGACCTGGGTTTGATTCCCAGTGCCTGCCCATGTAAAAAAAAAAAAAAAACAGATACCATAAAATGTGTTGACATTTAACTATGGGAATTTATTAGCTTACAGTTTTGAGACCTGAAAATGTCCAAATCAAGGCATCATCAAAATGATGCTTTCTACCTAAAGACAGGCTTCCAGCAATCCTGGACTCTTCTGCTACATGGCAAGCCACATGGTCGTATCTGCTGCTCTCTCCCTTCTCTTCTGGGTTCTGTTGCTTTCATCTTCTTGCTTCAGTGACTTTTTTTTTGTCTGAATTTCATCCTTTTATAAAGAACTCCAGTAAGAGGATTAAGAATGAGGTTACTTGACTTGTGACCCACACTGAATGAAGTGGGTCACAAAGTAACCTCACCAAAAGATTCTACTTACAATGGGTCCACACACACACAGGAATGGATTAACTTTAAGAACATATTCTTCTGGGGTCTATACAGCTTCAAACCACCACACCTTCCTTTGCAAAAAAAAAAAAGAATTTACCCTGCCTTAAACTGTAGCTGAAAAAAATTTCACAAGTCATTCACATATTTTATTTTGAAATTCACATATTTTAATTTTGAAAATAAAGTTTGATATTCCACCTTGGTTAGATTCACAAGTAACATATTTAAGGATGCAACAGTTTAGTGTACTACTCCACCTGGAAATCTCTCAAGCATCTCAAATGTAGCATCTAAAACCAGATTATAATTCCACTCCCCCAATTTACATCTCTCAAATTGTCCTTTCCATGATTCCAATGTATCTTGGTTATGATGTCACAGTCTTCCTGGTCTCCCAAGCCAAAAATGGGTTGTTAGCTAAGACTTTTCTGGTACTTAACCGTCCACATGTAAAATATTAGCTTTACAAATCAGATCTGCATTCTACCACTTCCTAGATAATAACTTTTCTAAGTTTCAGTTTGGGGCTCATTGGGTTTAAACAGTACCTCTTGGAGTTATCATGAAAATTTAAATGTGATATACCTAGTAGTCCTTAGAATCAAGTAAGCCTAAAGTCAGATAGGAAAGTTTGAAATTAAATAACATTTAAAAGTTAATTAAATAAGTGAATAAATAAAATAACATGAACATTTTCTTACCAGAATGGAGCAAAATTAGAAATTAATAAGACAATTTTGAAAACTGCCCTTTCACCAGGAAATTTAAAGGAGATGGGGAATGTGAGGGGGACTGCAATTACAACTCGTTATTTATCATTACCAAGTTACCTAAAAATTGTTATTCATTAAAAATTTTTAAGTGCCTCTTAAGTTTAAGTTAATTATTATTAACTTGTATTATTATATTTGCTAAATGTTAATTATTGTGCAATATAATCAGTTATCCTTGATATTAGTATGCTTTTTACTATTAACTTAATTCAGCTCTCATTGCCTATTTGCTACAAAACAGCAGGATCTAAAACCCAAATATAAGCATGTCACATCAATATCTTCCATCACTTATGGAATAGAGTCCAAGCTCCTTAACCTAGCATTAAGCCTCTTCCTATCCCTCAAACTCATATCTGTAACCCTGCTTAGCTCCCCAACTCCAGTGGTTAACCCTCTTGCAGTAGCCACCTAAACCACTTGCAGCTCACCCACATATCCCTCATTTCTTGAGACATGATGAAATGTGATAGAGACAGGGTTAATCTATGACATCATCTGAAAGGAGAGAGACCAGAGTGCTTTGCTACCACAAAACTAACTAAATATCAAGGTATAATGCAATGATCATTCTTCTAGCCTCAGACACCCAAGGTAAAAATAAGAACTATTTTAGTGCTAATAAACATAATAGATTTTGGAAATAAAGTAACATTAGAGTTCCTTTTAGTCACCAAAAGTTTCTTGAAATATTCAGATAATGTTCAATATAAACAATCATGAATTTGTAATTGTTTCACTCTATAGAAAGGTACAGTTGTAAGCTTCCTAAAGGATATCTTCGGGTATGATTGTATATGCATGAATTTCTTTTGATAGTGTCAAAATGATCAATTCATTTGGTCATCTTCCTATAGCAGCAGAAATAAAAACCAATTTAAAAGCATCACTGGCTTAGTGATTTTGCTAGAATAAGACTCTAAAGTAAAGAGACGGGGTGAGAAGGGAATGGTACCAGGCAAGACAGAAGATTCTCCTGGACAGCCTGGAAGCCCTCCCTTAGATGCCCAGAGTCTTGGTATGGGCCCTGGAAGGAAAGATACTCCAGGTCTTTCATTCATTCACCATCAAAGAACAGGGACAGCCATTTAATGAGGAAAGGCCTATTGAAGCCCAGCTGACATCTCCTGGCTCAGGCTCCCTCCTAAGGATGGTCAAGATCTTGAGACCCTTTAGCTGGGGAAGGAGAGAGAAGAGGCTCCCAGACTCATCTTACCACAGTCTGGGGAATCAGCCCACTCTTTCTGATACACACCCCTTCTGACCCCCCTGATCCTTCTGCAGCCCTTTCCCTTATACTACACAAGCTGGGGATCAGCTGCCCTCTCTCTTTCACATACACTGCCTTGGATCCATGTAGTAACATTCGCTGTTTCACAAATGAGGAAACCAAGACTTGAGTTGGTTAAAGCTAAGCAAGCAGGAGAGTTAAGATCTGCACTCTCGTTGGCTGATTAGACTTCTCAGATGGACAGCAAGGAAAATCCACAAGATTAACAGGCAATATTAATGGGAAAAAAAACATAAAACTGAAGTTGTTTAAAAAACAAAGTATTTATCAGGGCTTTTAACACAAATTGAGGGCCAACTAAGGCCAGGCTTTGTGCCAGACTTCTGTTTTCATCACACTCAGTTAACAGGGTCACAGACAGTGCCATATCTAAGGAACTGGCTATGTTAAGATGAAAAAATGGCCCCCCAAAATATCCACATCCTAATCCACTGAATCTGTGAATGTTACCTTATTTAGCAAAAGGGCCTTTGTGGGTGTGATTAAAGATCTTGAGATAGGATAATTATCTGGGGTTATCTAGGAGGGCCTGATGGAATCACAAGGGACCTTATAAGAGTGGGAGGCAGGAGATGTGGCCATGGAAAGAAGAAGTTGGAGTAATTCGAGGAAGAGGATATGAGCCAAGGAATGCAGGAGTCCTCTAGAAGCTGTGAAAGGCAAGGAAACGATTTCTCTAGAGCCTCCAGAAGTAATTAGCCCTGTAGACCCCTTGACTCTAGCCAAAAAAAAAAAAAAAAAAAAAACTGGTTTTGGTCTTTGACCTCCAGAAATGTAAATAAATTTGTCTTATTATAAGCCACTAAGTTTGTGGTAATTTGTTACGGCAGCCATAGAAACTGAAACACTGGTCAAGATTGAAGAGGATTTGGTTAGACAAATTTTCAGAAAGTTATTCCTTAATGAGTAGTTCTATTATTATTAAGAGATGGCAGAATGATATGTTGGCTTTGGAATAGGCTTGGGAGAGAAACATGATAAATGTGACCCAAGTTCTATTTCTATACTCACAAATGCTAGTGTAATGTTAAATACATTCCATATGTTTTCAAAATGCAGAGTAAGTAAAAAAAAAAAAAAAAGAAAGGTCAAAAGGAACTTTGCACTCCCTTTTTGCACTCTCTTTTCAAAATACATGAGTGAAAAAATGGAATCCCTGCCTATGCTGGTTTGAAAGGATATATGTACCCTAGAACAGCCATGGTTTAATCCTAATCCCATTTTGTAAAGGCAGCCATTTCTTCTAATCCCTATTCAGTTCTGTATGTTTGAAACTAATTAGATCATCTCCCTGGAGATATGACTCAATCAAGAGTGGTTGTTAAGGTGGATTAGGTGGAGATGTATCTCCACCCATTTGGGTGAGTTTTGATTAGTTTACTGGAATTCTATAAAAGGAAACATTTTGGAGAATAGGGGAGACTCTGAGAGAGCAGAGAATGCCACAGCACCATGAAGCAAAGAGTCCACAAGCCAGCAACTTTTGGAGACAATGAAGGAAAATGCCACCTGGCAAGCTGGAGAGGAAGCTAGCAGATGACGCCCTGTTTGCCATATGCCCTTCCAGCTGAGAGATAGACCCTGACTGTGTTTGCTGTGTGCCTTTCCAGATGAGAGAGAAACTCTGACCATGTTTGCCATCTGCCTTTCCATTTGAGAGAGAAACCCTGAACTTCATCGGCCTTCATGAACCAAGATATCTTTCCCTGGATGCCTTAGATTGGACATCTCTATAGTCTTGTTTTAATTGGGACATTTTCTCGTGGAACTGTAAACTAGCAACTCATTAAACTCTCCTTTTTAAAAGCCATTCCGTTTCTGGTATATTGCATTCTGGCAGCTAGCAAACTGGAACAGGCAGTGTTCTCCAAAGGTCGCTGGCTCATGGACTCTCTGCTTCGTGGTGCTGCGGCATTCTCTGCTCTCTCCGAATCTCTCATTCTCAAAAATGTTTCCTCTTTTATAGGACTCCAGAAACTAATCAAGATCCACCCAAATGGATGGAGACACGCCTCAACCCAATACAGCTTAATAACCACTCTTGATTAAATCACATCTCCAGGGAGATGATCTAATTAGAGTTTCAAGCATACAATGCTGAATAGGAGTTAGAAGAAAGGGCTGCCTTTACAAAATGGGGTTAGGATTAAAACTTGGCTTTTCTGGGGTACATACATCCTTTCAAACCAGCACACTGCCTTTAGGAAACAGCAACACTGTCTTGGAAAAGCATCAGAAGTGGTCAAAAATCACACATTATCAGAAATAGGAACCTAAGTTGTAAATTCTGACAGGCATGTTGAAATTAGCTATTACAAAATTGTAAGACAGACTGGACTTTGTGAATAATGTCATGGATAACAGATTCCTCTGGTTCTGAAGTCACTAGAGCCTTAACCAAGACAAGCAGCCAATGGCTCCAACAACTGCATTCTATGTGGAGTCACTGTCTAACAAGGACATTACAGGATTTTAGGCTCCCAGGCACTACCAATCTATTAGCATTTTACAGGCTGAAGAAGATAGTATTTAATCATTCTTCAAAATGCACAATGGGTGATGCAGCTAGCCTGTGTTCATGAGTGGGCAGTAGCAGGCCCTGGACCCAGTTCCAGTGCAAGGTCTGCAGTCATGAATAAATTTGGTACTGGTTGGTGGGAACCACTACAAACTCTGTTGTCACAGCTGAAAACCCTCAGCAATGAAAACCTTTGGATTACATTTTAGGATGACAGATTCCAGCTGAATCAAAAGGAAGGAAAGATGCAGAATTTTCCAAAATTGAACAGAAGACTCAGCAAATGATACCTGGCAATTTAGAATGAGGCAATGATGAGGAATCCAACAAAACAGGTTTTGGTAAAAATAGTCTGAGCTGTGGAGAAAGAGTAATGCCTGGAAATAAACATCATTATGGGGTTATCACTGGTTTTGCAACTGGAATTCAAAAAGGAATTAGTCCTATGAATTGACTACCACTAACTAGCAAGAATATAGAGCAATATTTTCCACTGTTAAAAAGGAAGGCAAACCTGATGATTGTATAATGATAAAGCTTTTGCAATGTGACTATGTGATTGTATAAACTTTGTGTCTGATGCTTCTTTTATCTACAGTATGGACAGATGAACAAAAAATATGGCTGAGAAATAAACAAATAATAGGGGGAACAAAGGTTAAAATGAGTAGATTGAAATACTAGTGGTCAATGAGAGGGAGGGGTAAGGGGTATGGCATGTATGAGTTTTTTCTTTTTTCTTTCTTTTGTTGGAGAGATGCAAATGTTCGAAATAAATGGTCATGGTGATGAATATACAACTATGTGATGATATTGTGAGCCATTGATTGTAACCATGTCAAGAATGTTTGTATGTTTGTTCATTGTTTATAATAAAAATATTTTTTTAAAAAGGAGGCAAATCTGAGACAAAATGAAGTGCAGAGGAAACCAGTTGTACTTCTCAATAGACTTAATCAGTTAAACAGAAAAAATAACATTCCAGACAATTTTATCAGGAGCAGGAATAAATTAAACCATTAGAAAAGCACTTGTCAGGCAACTTTTCAAAAGAGGCCTGAAGGTTCAGGCCCAGTTTAGCACAGAACTGCTAGACAATGTAGTAGCAAAGACGACTTGTCAGTGGCAAACTTCCACCACAAATGGAGGAATTTTAGCTGTATCCATGGATAATTGTGGAGCAGCACAGTGCCCCAGTAACTCAGAAACCATAATTAATTTGTACTGATGTATCCTTATTCTTGTAAAAAGGGAGCAATCTGATATAAAGTAAGTTCCTAAAACTGTCCCCCCCCCCCCCCACTATTGGACATAAATAGTGTTGGAAAACAGAGAGAGATGGCTTTGAATGAGTGATTTGGGATCCTGAAGGGATAAAGTGCCATACTCACATTGAACAAAGAAGGAAGCTCCTTTATGACAATGGGGTAGATCCCATGTCAGATAGACTTTTGAGGGACAATTCTATGTGAAAAGTTTAATTGCATGAAGAGTTCATCACCAAAATTCAAGAAACTTTATTTCAAAATATTCACAAGGCTAAATATTATTTTTGTTTTGGAAGTTTTTAAAAAACAAATGTAGACAGCTTAATTGAACACCATAAGTACATGGAACTTTGAGTAGGGCATGAGATTTTGTTGGTTTGTCCAGAGTGATGCCCCAATAAATCCCAGAGTGATTTGAACAGTGAATAAAAAAGTATTTGCACAGTCCCCTTTGGGGAGTGGTGAGAAAAGGGGACAAATTCAACTTCCCCAAGTTGAATTCTTGATATTCTCACAAGCAGTGAGGACAACCAAAGCTATAGGCTGAGCCCCCAATCATGGGGTTTGTTCATATGAAACTTAACCCCACAAAAAGATAGGTCAAGCCTACTTAAAATTAGGCCTAAGAGTCACCCCAAGAGAACCTCTTTTGTTGCTCAGATGTGGCCTCTCTCTCCAGCCCACACAACAAGCAAACTCACTGCCCTCCCCCTGTCTATGTGGGACATGACTCCCAGAGGTGTGGACCTTCCTGGCAATGTGGGACAGAAGTCCTAGAATGAGCTGAGACTCAGCATCGAGAGATTTCTGAGTCAACTGAAAGAGGGAGGAGTGAAATGAGACAAAATAAAGTGTCAATTGCTGAGAGATTCCAAACAGATTTGAGAGGTTATCCTGGAGGTTATTCTTATGCATTAAATAGATATCACCTTGTTAGCCAAAATGTAATGGAGAGACTGGAGGGAGCTGTGTTCCAGTAGCCATATTTCTTGAAAATGATTGTCTAATGATATAGCTTTCACAATGTGACTGTGTGATTATGAAAACCTTGTGTCTGATGCTCCTTTTATCTCCCTTATCAACAGACAAGTAAAACATATGGAATAAAAATAAATAATAGGGGGAACAAATGTTAAAATAAAAAAATAAAAAGAATAAAGGCTAAGCCACAGGTAAAAAAAAATGTATAAAATAATGTCCTGAAAGAACGACTAGGAATATACCTATCTGGTCTTAAAGATTTCATGGTTGGTCCAGACAGAGCAGTTCTCTATTTGTCTTCTTTGGTTCCTCGTGCAGCAGAAGGGAGCCTGAAAGATAGAAATAGATTGTTCTTATGACTGTGGTATTTAGTATCTTATGTCCTATGCCATGGTAAATCTTTGTCTTCAGAAATAAAAGTTCTTTTGTTGTTGACATTTATCCTGTAGTATTGTTGATATGTGTGTCTTTTCTTGAGTAGAGATTAAAAATTTTTTTTTTCATTAGAATTTGAGTTTGGGGTTTTAAGATTCATGGGAATATCTGGAACTTAGTTCATTTTTTAGGTAATGTTAAATTAATCCCCCCACTATGTAAATCTTTAGCAACAAACTTTTAACAAGAAATGTGGCTCTAGGCAGTAGTCTCAATTTAAGATGTTAGTGTTCTGAAGCTATAAATGTATATTTGCAAAGTTATCTGATGTGCCGTGGTGGAGAAGCTCTGTGCTGATCTTAAAGGATTTATAGACCCTAGAAAAGTCATGTTTTAATCCTAACCCATCATGTGGATTAATCCCTATTCAATAATGTAGGTTGGAATCTTTTGATTAGATTATCTCCACAGAGATATGAGTCCCCTAACTGTGGGTGTTAACCTTTCATTAGATGGAGATGTGACTCCACCCATTCCAGGTGGATCTTGATTAGTTTACTGAAATCCTTTAAAAAAGGACATATTTTTGGAGAGAGTCCCTTTTAGAGCCACAATTACCCTGAGAGCCCGTGCAGCCAGAGACCTCTGGAGATGAAGTAAATGCCCCTAGGGGAGCTTCATGCAGCAAGAAGCCTGGAGAGAAAACTAGCAGAGAAAACTGCCTTTCCAGTTGAGAGAGAAATCCTGAATTTCATCATCCTTTCTTGAGTGAATGTAACCTCTTATTAGTACCTTAATTTGGACTTTTCTAAAACTTTTTTTTAACTTTTAAAATTGTATAATATAACATACATACAAAGCAAAGAAAGGAACAAGCAATAGTTTTCAAAGCATTCTTCAACAAACAGATAAACAGGACAGATCCCAGAGTTTATCATGGGCCACCATACCATCACCAAATATTTTTCTTTGTAGCTGCTCCAGAACATAGGCTAGAAGGAATAAATAATTTTTTTATCATCACAATCGACTCTTTTTTTTGTTTTTTGGTGAAATATAACATATATACAAAAAGCAGTAAATTTCAAAGCATAGCATAATTAGTTGTAATACATATTTCAGAGTTTGGTATGAGTTACAATTTCACAATTTTAGATTTTTACTTCTAGCTGTTCTAAGATACTGGAGACTAAAAGAAATATCAATTTAATGATTCAACAATCATATTTGTTTGTTAAACCCTACCCTTCTCTGTATAACTCCACCATCACCTTTAAAGGTTCTTTCTATCCCTGTGTGTGATATATTTTTTAACTTTTTTATTGTATAATATAATATATATACAAAGCAAATAAATAAAAAAAAATAGTTATCAAAGCATTCTTCAACAAGTAGCTACAGGACAGATCCCATAGTTTGTCATGGGCTACCATACGATTAATTTGGATATTTTTATAAACCTGTTTTAGTTGGGACATTTTCATGGCCTTAGAACTGTAAACTAGCAACTTAATAATTTCCCCCCTTTTAAAAGCCATTCCATTTCTGGTGTACCACATTCCAGCAGCTAGCATACTAGAACAAGGTCCAATCTAGAAATCTGACAATTTGTGTTTAGTAAGTGAAGAAAGCATGATGGGAAGTAGTATGCTGAAGAATGGTAAGTGAGGTGAAAAACCTCAAAACCCAGGTCTTAGTTATTCTCTTTCGATACATTGTCCTCTTGAGTTTAATGTCCATAAAGAATTTTTCAACGTATATTTAAAAGAACTATAATTATTAAAATGGATTGATTCCCTTAGATATTTTATTAGTAAAATTAATATCTTAGAAGTCTTAGTCTTTATTCTTATTCAAAAAGTTCTATTTTATAAGCTTTTAAATTTGCTATAGTATATAACTCCAAAAACAAATATGTTTATATGTCACAAGAAAAAAAGAAAAAAATGCAAAAGTGATAATAGAGTTACATTATAAGTTTGTTTTATACCTCTCACTCAGATTTATTTTATGGCATAAAGTTCAGGCATTTATGGGAAGAAAGGAGTATGTTTTATTATCCCCTCTTGAGGGCTATGAGGAGGTGGTCTGTTGGTCAAAATAGTACTGAGTCCCTAGATAGTTGTATATTATAAGTTACTGTATAAGACCAAATGCAGCAACATATTCCAGCTACAAGTTACAAGTTTGATCATTATGAGCATTGAACTTTGGTTTGCTATAATGTAAAAACCTTTTGTTTCTCTAGAGTATTAGTTTCTCTAGAGTATTAGTGTTGATTTTCCCTGTTAAAAGAAAAAAACTAGGTATCACACTTGCCTGCCTTGTATTGTAGACTAGACTTCATTGTTGTCTCTTGGGATTCTTGTATTACTTTATTAAGAAGCTAGCCATAATCAAACATTTTCATTACTCCAAAAACCAAAAACCAAAAAAAAGCTACTGTTCTGTGTAACAACTTCAATGAATCTCAAAGACTTAATGTTCCCAAAGTGTGCACAACGTACGATTAAATTTATATAAAGTGAAAAAAAAAAGCAGCACCTAGCCATGGAAAGCAATAAATAATAGTTTTGTGCTTATACCAAACAATAAAATGTGATCCTAAATATCTAGTATTTTGCCAGTACTTCTACTGTTAAGGGACTATTACAAGGTAGTCACAGGATATGGAAACAGACTCTAGTCTCTCAACTATTTTATGCTTTTCATAGAGGTTAAGGAATCACTGTAAAACAGTTTTGCAAATATGAATGCTTACATTTGAAACAGGAGTGATACATTTTTATACTCATTAGAATTATTGCTAGTTTATTTTAAAGCAAAGAAAAAACAATACAAGTTTGCTGTCTCTAGAACAATTTGTGAAAATATGGCATAAAGATGGTGTCTGTGCTGGTTTGAGGCTGTTGCGTACCCCAGAAAACCATGTTCTTTTTCCTAGTCCAATTTGTAGTGGCAGACATATTGTTAAGGTGGGATCTTTTTGATTAAGTTGTTTCTATGGAGATGTGATCCACCCAGTGGTGGGTGGGACCTTTTGATTAGGTGGTTTCCATGGAGATATATCTCCACCCATTCAAGGTAGGTGTTAATCCACTTACTGGAGTTCTTTAAGAGGGAACCATTTTAAGCCAGAAACAAAAGAACAAATATTGTATGGTCTCCTCTAGAAAAATCTTATAATAAAAGTATGGCCTAGATAGTGAGATCTTACAGCAGTCACATTTACTTGGAGCTGTAAACATTATTTCCAGATTTTGAGATGCTGTATTATATATGTATAACCCGGTATCTCTCTGGAACTTTGACTACCTGTGTGATACCTAAGACTCAGAGTTGTGGATTCTGCAGCTCTGAGAGTCAATATTGCTACATACGGCAACTGTTAATGAAACTGAAAAAGAGATCAGGCTTCAATTAGAGTTAAGAACAAAGCCAATCTGGTCAGGACTAAGGTAAATCATATACAGGGGTAAGGAAAACATTGTCTGTATTTTGGAACTTCACTACTGTATGAGACCAAAGGAAGAGAGGTTTATTTTGTCTAAAAATTAAATTTTCTGTTGCACAAACTCTAACTCAACCTGTGTGGACAGCTCATTTAAACAACCCAAATACATGGAGCCCAGAATTAGAAAGAGGGATTGTTGTTTTGTATAGCTTAATGTAATATCCGGGTACGTCCCAGAGTATGTTGGGCAGATAATTTAAATGTATTGGCAAAGTCCCTTAGGGCCTGGAGAAAAAATATGGATTTATTAAGCTTTACCACTGGTGAAACCCCTGATACTGTGTCAAACATTAGGGACTCCCAAGTCAATAGGCCAAGCCCTTGATCTGGAGGCTTACTCTTATAAAGCTTATTTCTTTAGCAGAGAAGCTAAATCTACCTATACTTATGTCTAAGACTTACTTCTATAACACCTCTTTTGTTGCTCAGATGTGGTCTTTATCTCTCTCTAAGCCCAACTCTGCAAGTGAAATCATTACCCTCCCCCCTACATGGGACATAACATCCACAAGAGAAAGTTTCCCTGGCAAGTCATCTCAAGAATGAGGCTGCCTTGGTACCGTAGGATTGACAATGCCTTCCTAACCAAAAGGGAGAAAAGAAATGTAACAAAATAAGGTATCAGCAGCTGAGAGAGTTCAAATAGAGTCTGGAGGCTACTCTTACACAAGCTTCAGTTAAATGGTGCTAACTACCACAGTTTACCATACCCCAACCAAAACCATTCCTGTTAACCCTAAAGAACACCTAGGACTCTATCTGAGATTCTACAAAAGTTTCATGCACTATGATTGCTCTCCAGAAACCTACAACCTCCAGGTGGTTCCTGAAACCCAGAGTGACCAAAAACATCCCCCATCCTATATTATCAATAGCCCAACATGAAAGAGTTAAAATGACCATAGCCCACTAAAGAATGAGAGAATGCCCAAAGGAGGAGGAGTTATAACAGAGAAGATAGGATTTAACATATGAGTATGACTGCTAAATCATTATATTGATATTTCTTTTAGTTTCCAGTGTCTTGGAGCAGCTAGAATGAAAAACCTAAAATTAAGGAGCTGTAACCTAAACCAAACTCTGAAATCTGTTCTATAACTACCTGTTACAATGTATTTTGAAATTTATTATTTTTGTATATATGTTATATTTCACAGTAAAAAATGTTTAAAAAAATGTCATCACCTGTGTAAGCCCCACACTAATCAAGATAAAAAACATTTTCATCTCCTCAGAAAATCCTTTCTCTTTTTCTTTCAATCTCTTTTCTCCAGAGGAAAGCACTATTCTGATTTTTAGTTTTGTCTATTCTTGAATGTCATATCAGTGTCATTAAATGTCATATAAACACAAACTCACTGCCCTCCCCCTATCTACGTGGGACATGACTCTCAGGGGTGTGGCCCTTCCTGACAACGTGGGACTGAAATCCTAGAATGAGAGTAGACTCAGCATCAAGGGATTGAGAAAACCTTCTTGACCAAAAGGGGGGGAGAGTGAAATGAGACAAAATAAAGTGTCAATTGCTGAGAGATTCCAAACAGATTTGAGAGATTATCCTGGATGTTATTCTTATGCATTAGATATATATCACCTTGTTAGTCAAAATGTAATGGAGAGGCTGGAGGGAACTGCCTGAAAATGTAGAGCTGTGTTTCTTGAAGATGATTGAATAATGATATAGCTTTCACAATGTTACTGTGTGATTGTGAAAACCTTGTTTCTGATGCTCCTTTTATCTACCTTATCAACAGATGAGTAAAATGTATAGAATATAAATAATAGGGGAAACAAATGTTAAAATAAAATTTAGATTGAAATACTAGTGATCAATGAAAGGGAGGGGTAAGGGGTATGGCATGTATGAATTTTTTTCTGTTGTCTTATTTCTTTTTCTGAATTGATGCAAATGATCTAAGAAATGATCATGATGATGAATTTGCAACTATGTGATGATATTGTGGATTACTGATTATGTATGTAGAATGGAATGATCACAAGTTAAGAATGCTTGTGTTTGTTGTTATGTTTTTTAAAAATTTTTTAAATTGATAAAAAAAAGAGAAAAAAAAGTCACATAAACCCCTCCTCCCCCCAAAAAAAAAGAGAACCATTTTGGAAAAAGCCAAGAACCAACACAGACAAAGACATTTGGAGATCCAGGAAAAAATGCCGCCGGGGTTGCTGTTTGAAACCAGAAGCCATAGGGACAGCAGACACCAGTTATATGCCTTCCCAGCTGACAGAGGTGTTCTGGACACCATCAGCTCTTCTTGAATCAAGGTATCATTTTCTGGATACCTTAGTTTGGACATTTTTATGGCCTGAGAACTGTGAACTTGAAAGTTAATAAACTCCCTTTATAAGAACCAAACCATTTCTGATATATTGCATTCCAGCAACATTAGCAAACTAAAACAGTGTCTTAGTTTGCAGAACTGCTATCACAAATACCAAAAACTAGTTTGGGTTTAAACAACAAGTACTAATTAGCTCATAGTTTTGAGTATAGAAGAAGTTCAAATTCAAGATATTAGCAAGGTTTCTCCCCAAAGACTGTATAGCATACTGGTGGTACTGGCTGCCAGCAATCCTTGGGATTCTCTGGCTTGTATTTCTGCTTTGCACCATATAACAATGTCCTCTCCTTCCAGGGTACTGTAACTTTCATGTTCTTTTTATCAGGGCTCCAGCAATCCACATTAAAGCCAACCCTGGTTCTGTTTATTACACATTAACTAAAAATGACAACCTCAAAAATCCTATTTAGAATGGGTTCACACCTAATAAGAACACAGATTAAGAATGTGTTTAGAGATTGGGTTTAGTGAGGTGCGGGATTCAGTTCATCCTCCAGAGCAGCTAGTAAATACCCAGGAACAGTACAGAACAACTGCTGGGGCCACGTCAGTGACTGGACACACAGCGTACCCCAATCTGGACCAGCGGGACCTGTTGCAAGCCCACTCAGAACTGTGAGTTCCCCAAACCATGGCGGCCGGCACCTCTCCCCCACAGGCTGCTTCCCAGGGGGGAAAGGAAAGAAACTACCAGCAGCAGGGGCTGAACTCAACCAAGCTCTAATTGTGGAATTAATTAACAAATTCTGATTACTAAAAATAGGCCCCCAGCTTTGACTGAACCTCAAGTCAAAGCAGAGGTTGCTGGGTTTCGCCCTGGGTAGAGTGGGCAGGGATGACAGAAAAAGAAAAGAAAAAAATGAAACAGGTTTTCTGGATCAGATAACACATACTACTTGAAACAATCTGGGCCCTGAAGGAAAGGAGGGCACACACAGGACTGGAAGATACACAAAACAACATACCAACTTAAGCTCTTGATTGGCAAAGCCAAGGAATGGGTTTGAATGCTCTAAAAAGGATTTTTCTTTTTCTTTTTTGTGTCTGTGTTTCTATGGCTTGACTACTGTTTGGTTACAGGTGCAGGGCTTCTCAGGCTCCATCTGCCCCAGGCATAGGCAGAATTAAACTTGTTTAGGTGTTTGTCTGGAGACTGTGCCTTCCACGGGAGAGGGGTGAGACCCAGCTCAGGTGGCTTCCCTCTCTCAAGAAATTCAGACCCCAGGTGAAAAGTGAAGCCATTAAAGCCAGCCTACAACCTCTCCTATCTCGACCATGCTCCCAGCAGGAAGAGTCTGCTGAAGTTAAAGGTACCACATCACCTTATGCTGGTAGGACCTGCAGGCAGAAAAGCACCACATACTGGGCAGGATAGGAAAAATGCAGAGTCCAGCGGCTTCATAGGAATGCCTTTCAATCTTCTGGGTCTTGCCCTCAGGGAAAATTGACAGAGGTGACTCTTTCCTCCTGAGAGGAGGCCAGTTTGGTCTGGGAAAATCTGGCTGGAGTCTATAATACCTAAGTAAACCCTCCTAAGGGGGGGAAAAAGGCACCATACAGGCAGGGAAAGAAACAAGAACTGAAAAATTCTGATCTGTTAAACAAAACCTAAGCTAGAGGTCCAAAATAAGCTGAACTGAATGTGAAAGGACAGATAGACAACAAAGTCATCCAGCAAGAAAATCATAGGTAAAAAAAAAAAAGTGAAAATCTCCAGAATAAATTAATTAAGGTAATTAAATGCCTAGACACCAGCAAAAAATAATGAATCATACTAGGAAAATTGAAGATATGGCCCACTCAAAGGAACAAACCAATAATTCAAATGAGATACAGGAGTTAAAAAATTAATTCAGAATGTTTAAACAGACATGGAAAACCTCATGAAATACGAAATCAATGTTTTGAGGGCAGATATAAAGAAGGCAAGAAATGAACAAAAAGAAGAAATTGAAAGTCTGAAAAAAACAAATCACAGAACTTATGGGAATAAAAGTCACAATAGAAGAGATGGAAAAAACAATGGAAACCTACCATGTCAGACTTCAAGAGGCAGAAGATAGGATTAGTGAACTGGATGACAGGACACCTGAAATCCAACAAGCAAAGAAAATATAGGGAAAAAAATGGAAAAATATGAGCAGGGACTCAGGGAACTGAATGAAACATGAAATGCATGAATATACATACTGTGGGTGTCCCAGAAGAAGAGAAGGGAAAAGGAGGATAAAAACTAATGGAGGAAATTATCACTGAAAATTTCCCAGCTCTTATGAAAGACTTAAAATTACAGATCCAGGAAGTGCAACATACCCCAAAGAAAATAGATCCAAATAGACATACTCCAAGACATTTAATAATCAGAATGTCAGAGGTCAAAGAGAAAGAGAGGATCTTGAAAGCAGCAAGAGAAAAGCAATCCAGCACATACAAGGGAAACCCAATAATACTATGCATAGATTTCTTAGCAGAAGCCAAGGAGGCAAGAAGACAGTGGGATGATATATTTAAATTGCTAAAAGAAAAAAACTGCCAACCAAGAATTCTATATCCAGAAAAATTGTCCTTCAAAATGAGGGGAAAATTAAAACATTTTCTGACAAAAAATCACCGAGAGAATTTGTGACCAAGAGACCAGCTCTGCAAGAAATACTAAAGGGAGCATTCAAGTCAGATAGGAAAAAGACAGGAGAGAGAGGTGTGGAAAAGAGTATAGAAGTGAAGACTATCAGTAAAGATTAAAAAGAAGAACAATTAGATATGACATAATATCCAAAAGGCAAAATGGTAGAAGAAAGTACTGCCCTGACAGTAATAACACTAAATGTCAATGGATTAAACTCCCCAAACAAAAAGACGTAGACTGTCAAATGGATCAAAAAACAAGACCCATCTATATGTTGTCTACAGGAGACACATCTTATACACAAGGATAAACATAGGTTGAAAGTGAAAGGTTGTGAAAAGATATTTCATGCAAATAACAATCAGAAAAGAGCAGGAGTAGCTATACTAATTCCAAAAAATTAGACTACAAATGTAAAACAATTAAAAGAAACTAAGAAGGACACTGTGTATTAATAAAAGGAAAAATTCAACAAGACATAGCAATCATAAATATTTATGGACTGAGCCAGAATGCTCCAAAATACTTGAGGCAAACACTGAAAATGCTGAAAAGAGAAATAGACATATCTACCACAATAGTTGGAGACTTCAATTCCCCACTCTCATCAATGGACAGAACATCTAGACAGAGGATCAATAAAGAAACAGAGAATTTGATTAATTCAATAAATGAGCTAGACTTAACAGACATTTATAGAACATCACACCCCACAACAACAGGATACACCTTTTTCTCAAGTGCTCATGGATCATTCTCAAAGATAGACCATAATGCTGGGTCATGAAGCAAATCTCAATAAATTTGAAAAGATTGAAATCATACAAAACACTTTCCCAGATCTTAAAGGAATGAAGTTGGAAAGCAATAATAGACAGAGTGCCAGAAAATTCACAAATATGTGGAGGCTCCACAACACACTCTTAAACAACCAGTGGGTCAAGGAAGAAATTACAAGAGAAATCAGTAAATATCTCGAGGCAAATGAAAATGAAAATACAACATATCCAAATTTATGGGATGCAGCAAAGACAGTGCTAAGAGGGAAATTTATTGCCCTAAATGCCTATATCAAAGAAGAAGAAAGAGCAAAAATCGAGGAATTAACTGTCCACTTGGAAGAAGTAGAGAAAGAACAGGAAACTAACCCCAAAGTAAGCAAAAAGAAAGAAATAATAAAGATTAGAGCAGAAATAAGTGAAATTGAGAACATGAAAACAATCAAGAAAATCATTAAAACCAGAAGTTGGCTCTATGAGAAAATCAATAAGATTGATGGACCCTTAGCAAGATTGACAAAAAGAAGAGAGAAGATGTAAATAAAATCAGAAATGAAAGAGTAGACACAACCACTGACCCTGCAGAAATAAAAGAGGTAATGAGAGGATACAATGAACAACTTTATGCTAACGAACTCAACAATGTAGATGAAATGGACAACTTCCTAGAAAGTCATGAGCAGTCAAGAAGAAATAGACGACCTCAACAAACCAATCACAAGTAAAGAAATAGAATCAGTTATTAAGAAGCTCCCCAAAAAGAAAAGTCCAGGACCAGATGGCTTCACATGTGAACTCTACCAAACATTCAAGAAAGAATTAGTACCAAATCCTACTCAAACTCTTCAAAAAAATTGAAGACAAGGGAAAGTTACTTAACTCACTCTACAAAGCCAGCATTACCCTCATACCAAAGCCCGACAAAGATATTACAAGAAAAGAAAACTACAGACCAATTTCTTTAATGAATATAAATGCAAAAATCCTCAACAAAATTCTTGCAAATCGAATCCAGTAGCACATTAAAAGAATTATATACCATGACCAAGTAGGATTCATCCCAGATATGCAAGGATGATTCAATATAAGAAAATAAATTAATGTAATACAACAGATCAAAGCAGAAAAACCACATGATCATCTCGATTGATGCAGAAAAAGCATATGACAAAATTCAACATACTTTCCTGTTGAAAACACTTCAAAGGATAGGAATAGAAGGAAGCTTCCTTAAAATGATAAAGGGAATATGTGAAAAACCCACACTTAACATCATCCTCAATGGAGAAAAACTGAAAACTTTCCCCCTAAGATCAGGAACAAGACAGGAATGTCCACTATCACTATTGTTATTCAATATTGTGTTGGAAGTTCTAGTCAGAGCAATTAAACAAGAAAAAGTAATACAAAGCATCAAAATTGGAAAGGAAGAAGTAAAACTCTCACCGTTTGCAGATGATATGATACTATATGTCAAACACCCCCAAAAATCCACAGTGAAACTAGTAGAACTAATAAATGAGTACAGCAAAGTGACAGGTTACAAGAGCAACACTCAAAACTCTGTAGCGTTTCTATACACTAGTAGTGAACAATATGAGGGGGGAATCAAGAAAAAAATTCCGTTTACAATTGCAACCAAAATAATAAAATACTTAGGAATAAATTTAAATAAGTGTTCTAGTTTGCAAGCTACTGGAATTCGATATACCAGAAACAGAATGGCTTTTAAAAGGGGGAATTTAATAAGTTGCTAGTTTACAGCTCTAAGGCCAAGAAAATGGCCCAATTAAAACAAGTCTATAGAAATGTCCAATGTAAGGCATCCAGGGAAAGAAGGCCAATGATGTTCAGAGTTTCTCTCTCAAGTGAAAAGGCACATGGCAAAGAGCCAGGGTTTCTCTCTCATCTGGAAAGGCACATGGCAAACACAGCGTCATCTGCTAGCTTTCTCTCCTGGCTTCATATTTCATGAAGCCCCACAGGAGGCATTTTCCTTCTTCATCTCCAAAGGTCGCTGGCTGGTGGACTCTGCTTCTTGTGGCTGTGTCATTCTGGTCTGCTCTCTCTGAATCTCCACCTTTCTCCAAAATGTTTCCTCTTTTATAGGATTCCAGTAAATTAATCAAGACCCACATAGAATGGGTGGAGACATGTCTCTATCTAACCAAGTTTAATACACATGTTGACTGAGTCACATGGAGATAACCCAATCAAGTTTCCAACTAATAGTGCTGAGTAGGGATTAAGATAAATGGTTGCTCCCACAAGATTTCTTAGGATTAAATCATGGCTTTTATAGGGTACATAAATCCTTTCAGACCAGCACACTAAGGATACAAAAGACCTACACACAGAAAACTACAAGAAATTGCTAAAAGAAATCACATAAGACCTAAATAAATGGAAGGGCATACCACGTTCATGGATTGGAAGACTAAATATAATTAAGATGTGAGTTCTACCTAAATTGATTTATAGATGTAATGCAATACAAATTAAAATCCCAAAAAGTTACTTTTCAGAAATATAAAAACCAATAACTAAATTTATCTGGAAGGGCAGTGTGCTCCAATAGCTAAAAATATCCTGAAAAAGAAAAATGAAGTTGGAGTTCTCACACTACCTGACTTTAAAGCACATTATGAAGCTACAGTCAAAACAACATGGTACTGACATAAAGATAGATATACTAATCAATGGACTCTAATAAAGTGTTCAGATATGGACCCTCTCATCTATGGACAATTGATCTTTGATAAGACAGTCAAGCCAACTCACCTCGGACAGAACAATCTCTTCAATAAATGGTGCTTTGAGAACTGGATATCCACGTGCAAAAGAATGAAGAAGGATCCATACTCACACCCTATATAAAAATTAACTCAAAATAGAATAAAAACCTAAACTTTAGATCTAAGAACATAAAACTGTTAGAAGAAAATGTAGGGAAATATCTTATAAAACTTATAATAGTAGGTGGTTTCCTAGATCTTACACCCAAAGCATGAGCATTGAAGAAAGAAATAGATAAATGGGAACTCCTCAAAATTAAACACTTTTGTGCATCAAAGAACTTTGTCAAGAAGACAGCATACACAGTGGGAGAGAATATTTTGAAACAAAATATCAGATAAGGGTCTAGTTTCCAGAATATATAAAGAGATTGTTCAATTCAACATCAAAAGGACAAACAACCCAATTACAAAATGGACAAAAGACATGGACAGACACTTCTCAGTAGAGGAAATACAAATGGTCAAATGGCCATGAAAAGATGCTCAACATCTCTGACTATTAGGGAAATGCAAATCAAAACCACAATGAGATATCATCTCACACCCACCAGAATGGCCATTATCAATAAAAGAGAAAACAAGTGCTGGAGAGGATGTGGAGAAAGAGACATTCTTATCCACTGTTGGTGGGAATGTTAAATGGTACAACTGCTATAGAAGGCAGTTTGGCAATTCCTCCAGAAGCTAAGTATAGAATTTCCATATAATCCAGCAATACCATTGCTAGGTTTCTATTTAGAGGACATGAGGGCAAGGACACAAACAGACATTTGCACACCAATGTTTATAGCAGCATTATTTACAATTGCAAAGAGATGGAAACAGCCCAAATGCCATCAACGGAGGAGTGGTTAAACAAGCTGTAGTATATACATAGGATGGAATATTATGCAGCTGTAAGACAGAATAAAGGCATAAAATATGTAACAACATGGATGGACCTTGAGGACATTACACTAAGTGAGATTAGCCAGAAACAAAAGGACAAATGCTGTGTGGTCTCACTGATATGAACTAACAGTAATGAATAAACTTGGAGAGTTTCAGTTAAGAACAGAGGCCATCAGGAGATAGAAATAGGGTAGATTGTTTTTATTTATTAATTTTAAAAAATTAACAAACAAACAAAAATATTAACATATATTCCATTCTACATATATAATCAGTAATTCTTAATAGCATCACATAGTTGCATATTCATCATTTCTTAGAACATTTGCATTGATTTAGAAAAAGAAATAAAAAGACAACAGAAAAAGAAATAAAACAATAACAGAAAAAAAAGATTATACATACTATACCCCTTACCCCTCGCTTTCATTTATCAGTAGCATTTCAAACTAAATTTATTTTAACATTTGTTCCCCCTATTATTTATTTTTATTCCATATATTCTACTTGTCTGTTGATATGGTAGATAAAAGCATCAGACACAAGGTTTTCACAATCACAGAGTCACATTGTGAAAGCTATATCATTGTAAAATCATCATCAAGAAACATGTCTACTGGAACACAGCTCTACATTTTCAGGCAGTTCCCTCCAGCCTCTCCACTACATCTTGAACAACAAGGTGATATCTATTTAATGCGTAAGAATAACCTCCAGGATAACCTCTCGACTCTGTTTGGAATCTCTCAGCCATCGACACTTAGTCTCATTTCACTCTTCCCCCTTTTGGTCAAGAAGGTTTTCTCAATCCCTTGATGCTAAGTCTCAGGTCATTCTAGGGTTTTTCTCAATCCCTTGATGCTGAGTCTCAACTCATTCCAGGATCTCTGTCCCACGTTGCCAGGAAGGTCCACATCCCTGGGAGTCATGTCCCACGCAGAGAGGGGGAGGGTGGTGAGACTGCTCATCGTGTTGGCTGGAGAGACAGGCCACATTTGAGCAACAAAAGAGGCTCTCTTGGGGGTGACTCCTAGGCCTAAATTTTAAGTAGACTTGACCTATCCTTTGTGGGGTTATGTTTCATATGAACAAACCCCAAGACTGGGGACTCAGCCTATAGCTTTGGTTGTCCACACTGCTTGTGAGAATATCAAGAATTCAACTTAGGAAAGTTGAATTCCTCCCAATTCTCACCATTCCCCAAAGGGGGCTTTGCAAATACTTTTCCACTCGCTGATTAAATCACTCTGGGATTCATTAGGGCATCACTCTGGACAAACGAACAAAATCTCACATCCTAACCAAGGTTCCAAGTACTTATGGTGTTCAATCAAGCTATCTACATAAGTTACATTAGGAAATGCACTAGTCAAAATATAAATTTTGTAACAAATAAACATTTTTTGCTTTAGTCTCACACATAAGGTGACATTTTAAAATATTAATTACCATCTGAAATAGGGTAGATTTTGGGTAATTGGAGCTGACGGTTTACAGAGTGCAACAAGACTGATTGTAAAAATTCAGAAATGGATAGCACAATACTACCTAACTGTAGCACAATAATGTTAGTACACTCAATGAAGCTGAATTTGAGAATGATAGAGGGAGGAGTGCTGGTGGCACAAATGAAACCAAAAGGAAAGATAGATGATTGATTTGAACAGTGAATAAAAATGTACTTGCTAAGTCTTCTTGGGGGAATGGTGAGAAAGGGGGAAAATTCAACTTCCCCATTTGGAGAATTCCTGATATTCTTGCAAGCAGTGGGGACAGCCAAATCAATAGGCTGAGCCTTCAGTCTTGGGGGTTGTTCATATGAAACTTATCCCCACAAAGGATAGACTAAGTCTACTTAAAATTAAACTGAAGAGTCACCCCTAGAGAACCTCTTTTCTTGCTCAGAAGTAGCCTGTCTCTTTCTCAGCCAACATGATCAGCAAACTCACCACCCTCCCCCTCTCTACATAGGACATGACTCTCAGGGGTGTAAACCTTCCTGGCAACATGGGAAAGAAATCCCAAAATGAGCTGGGACTCAGCATCAAAGGATTGAGAAAATCTTCTCAACTGAAAGGGGAAAGGGAGAAATGAAACAAAACAAAATGTCAATGGCTGAGAGATTTCAAACATAGTCAAGAGGTTATTCTGGAGGTTATTCTTACACATTTTATAGCTATCCCCTTTTTAGTTTAAGGTGTATTAGAGAAGATAGAGGGAAGTGCCTGAAACTGTAGAGCTGTGTTCCAGTAGCCACATTTCTTGAAGATGAATATATATGATATAGCTTTCACAATGTGACTATGTGATTGTGGAAACCTTGTATCTAATGCTCCTTTTATCTATGATATTGACACATGAGTAAAAAATATGGTTTAAAAATAAATAAGTAGAGAGGAATCAAGATGGTGGCTTAGCAATGTGTGCGTTTTAGTTTGTCCTCCAGAGCAACTACTAAATAACCAGAAACAGTACAGAACAGCTCCTGGGGCTACATCAGTGACCAGATACACAGCGTACCCTAGTCTAGACCAGGGAATTGAAGGACAATATGAAGCGCATGAATACACATATTTTGGGTGTCCCAGAAGGAGAAGAGAAGGGAAAAGGAGGAGAAAAACTAATGGAGGAAATTATCACTAAAAATTTCCCAGCTCTTATGAAAGACTTAAAATTACAGATCCAAGAAGTGCAGCATACCCCAATGAGAATAGATCCAAATAGATGTACTCCAAGACACTTACTAATCAGAATGTCAGAGGTCAAAGAGAAAGAGAGAATCTTGAAAGCAGCAAGAGAAAAGCAGTCCATCACATACAAGGGAAGCCCAATAAGACTATGTGTAGATTTCTCAACAGAAACCATGGAGGCAAGAAGACAGTGGGATGATATATTTAAGACACTAAAAGAGAAAAGCTGCCAACCAAGAATTCTATATCCATCAAAATTGTCCATCAAAAATGAGGGAGAAATTAAAACATTTTCAGACAAAAAAATCACTCAGATAATTTGTGAGCAAGAGACCAACTCTGCAAGAAATACTAAAGGGAGCACTAGAGACAGATATGAAAAGACAGAAGCGAAAGGTATGGAGAAGAGTGTAGAAATGAAGACTATGAATAAAGGTAAAAAGAAGAAAAATTAGATATGACATAAAATCCAAAAGGCAAAATGGTAGAAGAAAGTACCATCTGTACAGTAATAACACTAAATATTAGTGGATTAAACTTCCCAATCAAAAGACATAGACTGACAGAATGGACTAAAAAACAGGACCCATCTATATGCTGCCTACAGGAAATGCATCTTAGACCCAAGGATAAACATAGGTTGAAAGTGAAAGGTTGTGAAAAGATATTTCATGCAAATAACAATCAGAAAAGAGCAGGAGTAGCTATACTAATTCCAAAAAATTAGACTTCAAATGTAAAACAATTAAAAGAAACTAAGAAGGACACTGTGTATTAATAAAAGGAAAAATTCAACAAGACATAGTAATCATAAATATTTATGAACTGAGCCAGAATGCTCCAAAATACTTGAGGCAAACACTGAAAATGCTGAAAAGAGAAATAGACATATCTACCGTAATAGCTGGAGACTTCAATTCCCCACTCTCATCAATGGACAGAACATCTAGACAGAGGATCAATAAAGAAACAGAGAATTTGAATAATTCAATAAATTAGCTAGACTTAACAGACATTTATATAACATCACACCCAACAATGGTAGGATACACCTTTTTCTCAAGTGCTCATGGATTATTCTCAAGGATAGACCATATCCTTGGTCACAAACCAAGTCTCAATAAATTTGAAAAGATTGACATCATACAAAACACTTTCTCAGATCATAAAGGAATGAAGTTGGAAATCAATAATAGGCAGAGTGCCAGAAAATTCACAAATATGTGGAGGCTCAACAACACACTCTTAAACAACCAGTGGGTCAAGGAAGAAATTACAAGAGAAATCAGTAAATATCACGAGGCAAATGAAAATGAAAATACAACATATCCAAATTTATGGGATGCAGCAAAGGCAGTGCTGAGGGAAATTTATTGCCCTAAATGCCTATATCAAAGAAGAAGAAAGAGCAAAAATCGAGGAATTAGCTGTCCACTTGGAAGAAGTAGAGAAAGAACAGGAAACTAACCCCAAAGTGAGCAAAAGGAAAGAAATAATAAAGATTAGAGCAGAAATAAATGAAATTGAGAACATGAAAACAATTGAGAAAATCAATAAAACCAGAAACTTGTTTTATGAGAAAATCAATAAGATTGATGGACCTTTAGCAAGATTGACAAAAAGAAGAAGAGAGAGGATGCAAATAAATAAGATCAGAAATGGAAGAGGAGACATAACCACTGACCCCACAGAAATAAAGGAAGTAATGAGAGGATACCATGAACAACTTTATGCTAATAAATACAACAATGTAGATGAAGTGGACAACTTCCTAGAAAGGTATGAGCAACCAACTTTGACTTGAGAAGAAATAGACGAACTCAACAAACCAATCACAAGTAAAGAAATTGAATCAGTTATTAAGAAGCTCACCAAACAGAAAAGTCCAGGACCAGATGGCTTCACATGTGAATTCTACCAAAGATTCAAGAAAGAATTAGTCTGAATGAAACTGCATGTTAGAATGATAGAGGGAGAAGTGCTGGGGACATAAATGAAATCAGAAAGAAAGATAGACAATAAAGATTGAGATGGTATAAGCTAGGAATGCCTAGAGTGTATAATAATAGTGACTAAATGTACAAATTTTAAAAATGTTTTTGCATGAGGAAGAACAAAGGAATGTCATTACTGCAGGGTGCTGAAAATAGATGGTAATTAATATTTTTAAATGTCACCTTATGTGTGAGACTAAAGCAAAAAATGTTTGTTACAAAATTTATACTTTGACTAGTGCATTTCCTAATATAACTTATGTAGAAAGTTTGATTGAACAGCATAAGTACTTAGAATTTCAGGTAGGACATGAGATTTTGTTGGTTTGTCCAGAGCGATGCCCCGATGAATCCCAGAGTGATTCGATCAGTGAGTGGAAAAGTATTTGCAAAGCCCCCTTCGGGGAATGGTGAGAACGGGGAGAAATGCAACTTCCCCAAGTTGAATTCTTGATATTGTCACAAGCAGTGTGGACAACCAAAGCTATAGGCTGAGTCCCCAGTCTTGGGTTTGTTCATATGAAACTTAACCCCACAAAGGATAGGTCAGGTCTACTTAAAATCTAGGCCTAGGAGTCACCCCCAAGAGAGCCTCTTTTGTTGCTCAGATGTGGCTTCTCTCTCCAGCCAACACAACAAGCAATCTCACCACCCTCCCCCTGTCTACATGGGACATGACTCCCAGGGGTGTGGACCTTCCTGGCAACGTGGGACCGAAATCTTAGAATGAGCTGCTGAGACTCAGCATCAAGGGATTGAGAAAAACCCTAGAATGAGCTGAGACTTAGCATCAAGGGATTGAGAAAACCTTCTTGACCAAAAGGGGGAAGAGGGAAATGAGACAAAGTGTCGATGGCTGAGAGATTCCAAACAGAGTCGAGAGGTTATCCTGGAGGTTATTCTTATGCATTAAGTAGATATGATCTTGTTATTCAAGATATAGTGGAGAGGCTGGAGGGAACTGCCTGAAAATGTAGAGCTGTGTTCCAGTAGCCATGTTTCTTGAGGATGACTGAATAATGATACAGCTGTCACAATGTGACTGTGTGATTGTGAAAACCTTGTGTCTGATGCTCCTTTTATCTACCTTGTCAACAAATGAATAAAACATATGGAATAAAAATAAATAATAGGGGGAACAAATGCTAAAATAAATTTAGTTTGAAATGCTAGTGATCAATGAAAGCAAGGGGTAAGGGGTATGGTAGGTATAATCTTTTTTTTTCTTTCCTGTGTTCATTTTATTTCTTTGTCTATTGTCTTTTTATTTCTTTTTCTGAATTGATGCAAATGTTCTAAGAAATGATGAATATGCAACTAAGTGATGATATTGTGAATTACTGATTATATATGTTGATATTTTATTTGGTTTGTTAATTTTTTAATTAATAAATAAATTTTTTTTAAAAAAAGCATTGGCAGGGTGGGCCACAGTGGTTCAACAGGCAGAGTTCTTGCCTGCCATGCCAGAGACCCAGGTTCGATTCCCGGTGCCTGCCCATGCAAATAAATAATGAAAATAAAAAGCATTGACAAAGTCCCTTGAGGGATGGGGAAAAAAATGAAAATATTAAACTTTACCAGCAGGGAAATCCCTGATATCTGTCAAACATCAGGGACACCCAAATCAGTAGGCCAAGTCCTTAATCTTGAGGCTTGCTCTTGTGAAGTCTATGTAGTGGAGAAGCTTAGCCAACCTATAGGTATGCTTAAGATATCACCTCTTGTTGCTCAGACATGGCCTCTCTTTCTCTAAGCCCAACTCTGCAGGTGAAATCACTGCCCTCCCCTCTACATGAGACATGACATCCAGAAGTGAAAGTCTCCCTAGCGGCATGGGAGATGACTCCCAGGGATGAGCCTAGCCCTGCCGCTGTACAATCAACAATGCCATCCTGGCCAAAAGGGGGAAAAGCAGTGTAACAAGTAAGGTATCGGTGGCTGAGAGAGTTCAAATAGAGTTGAAAAGCTACTCTGGAGGTCATTCTTATGCAAGCTTTGGTTAGACATTACTACCTATCACCGCTTGCCAAGCCCCAACCAAAACCATTCCTATAAACCCTAAAGAACACCTAAGGCATTATATAAGATTGTACAAAGTTTCCATGCACTAGGATAACTTTCCAGAAGCCTACAGCTTCCAGATGGGTCCCTATACCAAACAAGTCCTGAAATGCAGAAGGGCCACCATCTTCAGAACATCAACTAGTTCTATCCCCCATCCCATATTATTGACAGCCGCTGCCAACATGAAAAATTTAGAATGGGCACAGCCCAAACACCCTTAGAGTGTGGAAGAAAGATGATAATGGTGGAGTTATACAGAGAAGGTAGGATCTAACAAATCTATGATTTGAATCATTACATTGGTATTTCTTTTCATCCCCTGTGTCTGGGAGCAGCTGGTAGTAAAAACCTAAAAATGTGGAATTGTAATCCACACCAAACTCTGAAATCTGTTCTACAACTAATTATTGCAATGTGCTTTGAAGTTTATTGCTTTTTTGTATATATGTTATTTTTCACACATGCAAAAAAGTCAATTATGATGATAAAAAGACCTTAGTGAGATTAAGTAAATAAATAAATAAAGCCCTGAATATTGATTGGGTTGCACTGAATTTGTAGATCAGTGTGCGCTAATAAAACTTTCTGCAATGATGAAAAAAAAAAGAAAGAAAGAAAGAATTAGTACCAATCCTACTCAAACTCTTCCAAAAAATTGAAGAGGAGGGAAAGCTACCTAACTCATGAAGCCAACATCACCCTCATACCAAAGCCAGACAAAGATATTACAAGAAAAGAAAACTACAGGCCAATCTCTCTAATGAATATAGATGCAAAAATTCTCAACAAAATTCTAGCAAATCTAATCCAGCGACACATTAAAAGAATTATACATCATGACCAAGTAGGATTCATTCCAGGTATGCAAGGATGGTTCAACATAAGAAAATCAATTAATGTAATACACCATATCAACAAGTCAAAGCAAAAAAACCACATGATCATTTCGATTGATGCAGAAAAGGCATTTGACAAAATTCAACATCCTTTCCTGTTGAAAACACTTCAAAGGATAGGAATAGAAGGGGACAATTGCACAATCTGTATCCCTTCAGCTCCAATTACCCAATATCTTACCCTGTTTCTATCTCCTGATGGTCTCTGTTACCAACAAAATATTCCAAGTTTATTCACTAATGTCAGTTCATATCAGTGAGACCATACAGTATTTGTCCTTTCATTTTTGGCTAATCTCACTCAGCATAATGTCCTCAAGGTCCATCCAATAGGGGACAGGTGTGCATTGTGCAACAGGAATGAATATAAAAACTCAGAAATGGACAGCACAATACTACCTAACTGTAATATAATTATGTTAAAACACTGAATGAAGCTGCATGTGAAAATGATAGAGGGAGGAGGGCTGGGGGGCATAAATTAAATCAGAAAGAAAGATAGACAATAAAGATTGAGATGGAATAATCTAGGAATGCCTAGAGTGTATAATAATAGTGACTAAATGTACAAATTTTAAAAATGTTCTTGCATGAGGAAGAACAAAGGAATGCCATTACTGCAGGGTGCTGAAAATAGATGGTAATTAATATTTTTAAATGTCACCTTATGTGTGAGACTAAAGCAAAAAGTATTTATTTGTTACAAAATTTATATTTTGACTAGTGCATTTCCTAATATAACTTATGTAGATAGCTTGATTGAACACCATAAGTACTTGGAACCTTGGTTAGGATGTGAGATTTTGTTCGTTTGTCCAGAGTGATGCCCTAATGAATCCCAGAGTGATTTAATCAGCGAGTGGAAAAGTATTTGCAAAGTCCCCTTCGGGGAATGGTGAGAATGGGGAGGAATTCAACTTCCCTAAGTTGAATTCTTGATATTCTCACAAGCAGTGTGGACAACAAAAGCTATAGGCTGAGTCCCCAGTCTTGGGGTTTGTTCATATGAAACTTAACCCCACAAAGGATAGGTCAAGTCTACTTAAAATTAGGCCTAAGAGTCACCCCCAAGAGAGCCTCTTTTTTTGCTCAGATGTGGACTCTCTCTCCAGCCAACACAACAAGCAAACTCACCACCCTCCCCCTCTCTATGTGGGACATGACTCCCAGGGGTGCGGACCTTCCTAACAATGTGGGACAGGAAAATCCTAGAATGAGCTGAGACTCAGCCTCAAAGGATTGAGAAAAACCCTAGAATGAGCTGAGACTCAGCATCAAGGGATTGAGAAAAGTTTCTCGACCAAAAGGGGGAAGAGTGAAATGAGACAAAGTGTCAATGGCTGAGAGATTCCAAACAGAGTCGAGAGGTTATCCTGGAGATTATTCTTACACATTAAGTAGATATCACCTTGTTAGTCAAGATGTAATGCAGAGGCTGGAGGGAACTGCCTGAAAATGTAGAGCTGTGTTCCAGTAGCTATGTTTCTTGATGATGATTGAATAATGATACAGCTTTTCCAATGTGAGTGTGTGATTGTGAAAACCTTGTGTCTGATGCTCTTTTTATCTACCTTGTCAACAGATGAGTAGAACATATGGAATAAAAATAAATAATAGGGGGAACAAATGTTAAGATAAATTTTGATTGAAATGCTAGTGATCGATGAAAGGGAGGGGTAAGGGGTATGGTATGTATAAATTTTTTTTCTATTTTCATTTTATTTCTTTTTCCGAATAGATGCAAATGTTCCAAGAAATGATTATGATGATGAATATGCAACTAAGTGATGATATTGTGAATTACTGATTATATATGTAGAACAGAATGATCAAAATAGGAATGTTTGCATTTGCTTTGTGTTTTTGGTAATTGAGAAAAAATTTTTAAAGAGTAATAGAGCCTCAAACGTAACTACTACAAAATTTGCAAGCACTACATGTCAGGACAGACAACTTGTGTGACTTCCTATTAGAAGTCACTACAATAATAGCCTGGACAAGGTGAAACAGGGCTTCAATAGCCCTTCTGCCAATGTTCCAATACAGAAAGGACCTACCGGAAAGGGTGCAGTACAATTAAACACAGATTTATCTAGGGTCCACATCAGTTCTTCTCAAGACACAAAAAGAAACAAGACATCCTCAAAAACCTGGCTTCTGAAATTATAGCCAGACCAGGTTCATTTGCAAATACCAAACTGATAGAAAAGTCCAAAACCATTGACCATCGAAAACACACTGCAGTCAAAGCAACTTTTCATAGATCAGCTCAGCCCAAAGAAACTACAGAAGAGAGAAAAATCCATCTGACTGAGTGGAAGGCTGGCAAAGAAAGAGTGCTGAAAAGGCCTCCTAGCTCCATACTTACCCAGCTAGAACCCGAAGGATAAAATGAAAAACAAGCTGGGTTTTTGTGAACTACCATTGCTGAAGAAGATGAACAGAGACTATTTACTGAAAAAGTAAATAAGACATTTTCTGAATGCCTAAACCTGTTTAATGATGTCCAAAAGAAGAAACATTTTTGGCTGCACTGAATAATCTGATTTAAAATATCCCAGATGCCAAAAAAATGTGTTAAATATTGGATACGCCTTGTATGTCTTGAACCAATTACAAGTCCTATTGAAAATATTATCCCAATCTATGAGAAAGCCATTCTGGCAGAGGCTCAGCCTATTGAGGCGATGCCACGTATAACTGTGGATATTCTAAGACTGAAGAGTCAAGAAAACGTCAATTTTGGAGAAAATACTGAAGCTTGTGCAGCCATTGAACAAATCCAAGAAGTCAACACTGAAAATATAGATGTTAACCCAGAGCCAGGAAAACTGCAAATGGAAAATATACAACATAGAAATATGATATTTCAAGATTGTGAAAAAGAACAAGAAGACAAAACAAAAGAGCCCATCAGTGATACTAAAACTCTAAAGAAACAGGGGCAAGTTGCTTAATTAAATATAACATTTCTACTATGCCATACTTACGAAGCATGAAAAAGAAGATGCAATTCGATGAAACAAATTCTGTATTTAAAGAGCTGAAGTATCTAACACAAGTGTTGATGTTCTCAACATCTTCAAGAGAAGAATTCCAAATTGCCAGATATGTTAAAAGACATTATCCTTGTGTGTCTTCACTGGAACAGTAAACAGAATTGGAAAGTGAAACAGATGCTTTTGTATGCCGTCCTAATGTCCTGGTCTGCCAGATGTACTCCGAGACTGAGATAGCAGAAGAAAACTAAAGCTCTGATGTGGAATGGGATTTTTAATATAAATACCAGAATGCTTCTTTGTCAGATAAAGATGTTCTAGATAAAATTTATATTTACATAAACATATAAATATAAATTTATATAAATATAAATTTATATAAAGGTACTTCTTTATGTAAATAAGTAATATATAAAGTCGTATTTATATGAAGTTTAAAAAAATAAATTTATACTTATATAAAGGAGGTAAGAAGGAAAAGATGGTGAACTTAGTGGATATTAGAAACTTTAGAGCTGGTCTGAGTTCTTCTTAGTTAGATTTTTAACTTCCATAGCTTCCTTTGATGTAAGACAATTAGAATGGACTTAGGGATGGAATATATAATATTTAATAAATGTCATTCTGCTTTAGGTAGTATTTCTAAAATAACTAATATTTAAACTTTTTTCTGCAAGATATAACAACCTTACTGATAAATCATGTTCCCAGAAACCTGTTTATATACAATAAACATTCTTCTTCTCACACGTAAATACCACCAATAGAAATGTTCTGTAAAGCGCCGAAGTAATACTTAAATGGCAAACATAATCTACTGATTCTACAGTTTGAAATAAGTGATTCTTCATTGTAAAAGATTAATTTTAAAACAAATGAATATGAAGGAAGATCATAGTTCATCTTATTTATGTTCATTCATTCCATTTGTTTAATAGTAACTATCTCTGTTCTATTATCTTTTGTTTGGGGGACTAGGATTTTTATTCCTTGTAAACTATATACCTATTATACATCCAATAAATTAAATGCCTGTAAAAAAATAAATAAGTAATTGAGGGAACAAATGTCAAAATAAATTGAGTAGATTGAAACACTAGTGAACAATGAAAGGAAGTGGTAAGGGATATGGAAAAAAATAGGGGGAACAAAAGTTAAATAGTAGATGGAAATACTAATAGTCAGTGAGAGGGAGTGGTAAGGGGTTTGATATGTATGAGTTTTTTCTTTTTATTTCTTTTTCTGGAGTGATGCAAATGTTCTAAGAAATTATCATGGTGGTGAATATACTACTATATGATGATATTGTGAGCCATTGATTGTACACCATGCACGGAATGTTTGTATGTTAATAATGTTCATGTTTGTATGTTGTTTTGGTTTAATAATAAAAATAAATTTAAAAATTACTGATTCTTATACATTAACTTTGTATTGCACCACTTTGCTGAATGTGTTTATTAGCTCAAATAGCTTTGTTGTAGATTTCTTAGGGTTTTCCATGTATAGGATCATGTTGTCTGCAAATAATAAAGGTTTGCTTCTTCCTTTCCTAAAAGAAAAAAAAATCACAGCCCCTTAATAAATTTCCAGACTTGAGAGTTTACAGACCCAGAGCCCCTTGAATGAGAAGGGAGGCCAGGTCCCTTTGGGGGAGGACCCTGTTACTCTGCCACAAATTTATACTGTTAATCTTCCTCCAAGCCTTCCCCAAGGAGACCTATGGCTTTTTACAGGGTAACTGCATTGAGGAAAAGGAAATATCAGATATTTGGGGAATTATTAGACACTGGTTGAAGTGACATTAATTCCAGGGAACCCAAAATGTCACTCTGGTCCACCAGTCAGATGGAGGCTTATGGAGGTCAAGTGATCAATGGAGTTTTAATTCAGGTCTTCTCACAGGGGTTCTAGTGGGTCCCTGGACCCATTCTGTAGTTATTTCCTCCGTTTCAGAATGCATAATTGGAATAGACATACTGAGCAACTGGCAGAATCCCCCCATAGGCTCTCTGACTCATGGAGTGAGGGCTATTACAGTAGGAAAGGCCAAGTGGAAGCCACTAGAACTGCCCCTACCTAGCAAAATAGTAAACCAGAAGCAATACCAGATTCCTGGAGGGATTGCAGAGATTACTGCCACTCTCAAGGACTTGAAGGATGCAGGGGTGGTGATTCCCATCACATCCCCATTCAACTTTCCTATATGACCTGTGCAGAAAACAGATGGATCTTGGATGATTACAGTGGATTATCATGAGCTTAACCAGGTGGTGACTCCAATTGCAGCTGCTGTTCCAGATGTTGTATCTTTGCTTGAGCAAATCAACACATCCCCTGGTACCTGGTATGCAGCTTTTGATCAGGCAACACCTTTTTCTCAATAGCTGTTAGTAAGGACCACCAGAAACAGTTTTCTCTCAGCTGGCAGGGTCAGCAATATACTTTCACTCTCCTACCTAGGTGAATGTCAACTCTCCAGCCCTCTGTCGTAATTTTGTCCGCAGGTACCTTGATCATTTCTCCCTCCCACAAGACATCACACTGGTCCATTATATTGATGATGCCATGTTGATTGAACCTAATGAGAAAGAAGTATCAACTATTCTAGACTTATTGGTAAGGCATCTGACTGTCAGAAGATGGGAGTAAATCCAACAAAAATGCAGGGGCCTTCCACCTCAGTGAAATTTCTAGTTGTCCAGTGGTGTGGGTCATGTCAAGATATCCCTTCTAAGGTGAAGGTTAAGTTGCTGTATCTGGAACCTCCTATGATCAAAAAAGGGGCTGTGTTAGTTAGATTCAGTTGTCAACTTGGCCAGGTGAGCATACCTAGTTCTGTTGCTGCGGACACAAGCCAATGGTACGTGAACCTCATCTGTTGCTAATTACATCTGCAGTCGGCTAGGAGGCGTGTCTGCTGCAATGAGTGACGTTTGACTTAATTGGCTGGTGCTTAAATGAGAGAACGCAATGTAGCACAGTCGAGCAGCTTGGCATTCCTCATCTCAGCACTTGCGGCTCAGCCCAGGCCTTTGGAGATGCAGAAAGAAGTCACCCCAGGGAAAGTTGTTGGAACCCAGGGGCCTGGAGAGAAGACCAGCAGAGACCATCCTGTGCCTTCCACGTAAGAAAGAACCTCAGTGGAAAGTTAGCTGCCTTTCCTCTGAAGAACCAACAAAATAAATCCCCTTTTATTAAAAGCCAATCTGTCTCTGGTGTGTTGCATTCTGGCAACTAGCAAACTAGAACAGGGGCACAATGCCTAGTTTGTCTCTTTGGATTTTGGTGACAACATATTCCTCATTTGGGTGTGCTACTCTGGCACATTTATCAAGTGACCAGAAACGCAGCTAATTTTGAATGGGAACCTGAACAAGAGAAGGCTCTGTGACAGGTCTATGCTGCTGTACAAGCTGGGACCATATGATCCAACAGATCCAAGGGTGCTGGAAGTCAGTTGCAAGTAGAGATGCTGTCTGGAGCCCTTGGAAGGCCTCTGTCGGTGAATCACAATGCAGACCCTTAGGATTTTGGAGCAAAGCCTTACCATCTTTGCAGATAACTACTCTCTTTTTGAGAAACAGCTTTTGGCATGCTACTGGGCCTTGGTAGAAATGGAACATTTATCATGGGCCACCAAGTTACCATGAGACTTGAGTTGCCTACCATGAGCTGGATGTTGTCTGACTCACCAAGCCATGAAGTTGGGCATGCACAGCAGCACTGCATCATAAAATTGAAATAGTATATAGTAGACAGGTCCAGAGCAGGTCCTGAAGGCACAAGTAAGTTACATGAGGAAGTACCCCAAATGCCCGTGGTCTGCACTCCTGCCACATTACCTTCTCTTCCCAGACCAGAGCTTTGGCCTCTTGGGAAGTTCCTTACAGTGAATTGACTGAGGAAGAGAGAACTCGGGCCTGGTTTACAGATATTTCTGCATGATATGCAAGTACCACCCAAAAGTGGACAGCTGCAGCAGTACAACCCCTTTCTGGGATGTCCCTGAAGGACAGTGGTGAGGGGAAATCCTCCCAGTGGGCAGAACGTCAAGCAATGTACTCGGTTGTTCATTTGGCTTGGAAGGAAAACTGGCCAGTGATGCATTGTATACTGACTCATGGACTGTTGCTAATGGTTTGGCTGGATGGTCAGGGACTTGGAAAGAGCATGATTGGAAAATTGGTGACAAAGAGGTCTGGGGAGGAGGTATGTGGATATACCTTTCTGGGTGGGATAAAAACATGAAGATATTTGTGTCCCGTGTGAATGTGCACCAGAGGGTGACTTCAGCAGAGGAAGGTTTTAATAATCAAGTGGATAAGATGACCCATTCTGTGCATACCAATCAGCCTCTTTCCCCAGCTCCTGTCATTGCCCGATGGACTCATAAATAAAGTGGTCATGGTGGTAGGGATGGAGGTTATGCATGGGCTCAGGAACATGAACTTTCACTCACCAAGGCTGGCTACAGCCACTGCTGAGTACCCAATCTGCCAGCAGCAGAGACCCACACTCAGTCCCCAATATGGCACCATTCCCGAAGGTGATCAGCCAGCTACATGGTGGCAGGTTGATTACATTGGACCACTTCCATCATGGAGAGGGCAGTGATTTGTTCTAACTGGAATTGACAGATACTCTGGATATGGGTTTGCTTTCCCTGCATGCAATGGTTTTGCCAAAACTACCATCTGTGGACTTACAGAATGCCTTATCCATCATCATGGTATTCCACATAGCATTGTTTCTGATCAAAGAAACCATTTCACAGCAAATGAAGTGCTGGAATGGGCACACACTCAAGGAATTCTCTGGTCTTACCATGTTCCCCATCATCCAGAGGCAGATGGATTGATAGAACAGTGGAATGGCCTTTTGAAAATCAATTATGGTGCCAATTAGGTGGCAATACCTTGCAGGGCTGGAGTGATGTTCTCCAGGAGGCTGTGTATGCTTTGAACCAGTGTCCACCATATGGTGCTGTTTCTCCCATAGCCAGGATCCATGAGTCCAGGAATCAAGAGGTGGAAATGGAAAAGAATCACTCTTTCTGCTTCAGTCAGCCAACCTCTCTTGAGAGTTTGTTGAGGACCTTCATTGGAGCTGCCAGCTCACAGTCTACCCTACAGACTTTGAAGGCTCTACATCTCTATGGTTATATGAGACTCTACAACTCCATGGTTACATTTATAATTTTTATATTTGCCAATATTTCCTGCCGCTTCTGTTTCTCTAGAGAACACTAGCTAGTACAGGCCCCAAATATTGACACTAAACACATCAAAAACAAGGTGTTGGGGGCATATTTTATTTTTTATTCTTTGTGCATCAGTAATTTAATTTTATTTTTAAATATAAAATTTTGCCTTGCCACAACTAAATTCAAACTCTTGAGTGCTGATATGTTGGATATATACAAAAGAATATGTTTTGTTGGAAGAAAGTTTTCCTTTCTTGAAAGTTTAGCTGCCAAGAAAGTTGTAGTCATCCTTTTTTTAGTTCTTAATTTTTAAAAAACAGGATGTAACTTAAAATTCCCTTTGCATAAAGAAGTATGCAAAGCATATAGTTTTTTAAAATTACACAAGTAGTACATATTCTTCAAGAAAATGCAAATAAGTAGAATTTAAATTAGAAATCACTCCTAATCCCAATACCTAGACAGAAATAGCCACTAATACTTGATACCCACCCTTACAAATGCTTTTCTGCACATATAGAAACAGTTTTTAGGCATGGGCATACAAATTTTTTTTTTTAATATGTATACTTTTTATATATTTTAAACATATTTTTATATTTTATAACATATAGTTCACATATATATGCAAATTCCAGATTTATTTCATATATATACTGTTTACTAAACACACAAACACACATAGAAACAAATATGTTCTTTGTCTTATACTTATCCTTCCAAGTTTTTATATGTGTGTATGTTTACTTTTATATGTACATATATATACAAAACAAACTATTAAATACATAAATATGTAACATATGTAAAAGTATGCGGCTCATTTCTTGCCTCATCTCTCCAGGAAGGGGTGTGAGATTTCATTGTCTAATAGGATCTGCTGCTGTCACAGTTCCGAGCTTGAAGTCACTAAGTCTTCTCTCAAACTTGTGTGCTGAGGAAACTCAGATGTTGGCTTCAGCTCCTAGGCTGAACTCATCAGATTGGCCTATGAAAACTTCTGTATTCAGACAAAGAAAAGGATCCGTCAGAAAGCAACACCTATTATCCTGGGCTTGGAAGCAAGGCAAAGGACTGGTAGTAGAAATCCTGCAATCTGAAAAGTAGACTGAAAGGTGACAAACAACCGAAGATGGGTGGTGGAGAGAAGTATAATATTTCAATTCTCCAATCTAGAAATGTTAGTAAGAAGCAACAACTTAATAGAAGACCAAGGACCAGAATTCCCAGATGAAGACTGTTTATAAGAAAATAGAAAGAGTACATAGTTATAACTCATCAGCAGCTGCATGGCAGGCCATGCAAAATGAGGGGGGAGAACAAAGTACATTTTCAAATACTCAAAATTGGAACTCTAGCTTATCAAGTTCCAGCTTACGTTTTAAATCTCAAACTAGTCAGAACTATGCTGGAGACAAATTTAGTAGCCTGCTATCTCCAAGTGTTCTTTCTAAGCCCCAAACAACTAGGTTCCTGTATCCTTTGATCCTTCTGATAAGGAAATAATGACATTTCAAGTTAAAACCTTTCTTAAAGTATGGGTATAAAATAAGAAAGTACTAATGTTTAAATTTAGGCATCACATTTAAGACTAGTTGTCAATTGGTCTGAAACAGATTAATCTATTTTATCTATATTTGTCTGAAACAGCTAATGTAGAAAATATTATTAGACTTCATCTCACTTGTTTTATGTGTTGTGGGCACTATGAGGAATGCAACTTCACTAAATTATTGATTCCCTTAATATTGTTCTTAAATGAATAACAAGTGAAATGATTCAGGTTTAGATTTGGAGAATGACAAAGGAATTTTTTTCAGATGCTTGTTGGGGGAATTATCCTTCATGGATCCTAGATTTACTTGTTGAAAGCTAGGGAATCAGATTACAGACATCTAGCTAAAACATACAGGGATTGAGGACTAATGAAACATTTGAAAGTTTAATGTTTTACAAACACCTGAACAAATAGTATTCCAACAACTTGATGCACTGCCAAGAGAAAATATGAATTTTCCTTAATGAATAGTTAAGTACATTGTAATAAGTTCTACAGTAGATCATGTGGAAAGGGCACTTGGGGCTTACTAGAATGCACTACACCCCGATGGCCCTGTTCTTACACACAGTGAATAGGTGTCTGTCAATAAATGCTCCCAAACCATTTTTTATAGAAACTGCATTTGGTGGTCACTGAGTAGCTTTCAAAATGCATTTTCTGTATTCTAGCATTGTACAAGCTATCAACAATGAGCTGCCCTCAAATTACCCCTGCAGAAGTTGGCATTAAGTGGGGAATTGTATAATGTGAAAGTTTTATGTACCTAGGGAAGAAAGAGCCATGTAAATACATGTAATAAACTTGTAGCATATGTAAAATTTTGTTGGCCTTTATCCAACAGCAATAAATCATTTTAGTATGAATTTTCTGAATGTAAGAACTTGGACCTTTTTATACCATAGCCTAATTTTAAAGGTTCAGATTAATTGGTTTTTAAATTTTGCCCTTGTGCTAAACTGCCAGTGTATGTATGTTGTAATTGGTTTGGTTTTAAACTATTTCTCAAAAAAAATCCTAGTGCGAGAAGTTTTATATTATAATTGAAAAGATTTAAGCTGCTAAAACACTTCTTGTTTTTAAGAGATGTGAAATGCAGTACAGGACTGTTTTTTTTTTCCTTAAACCCAAAGATGAATATTAAAGAGTCCCTCCAACTTTAAAGATAAAATAAATAAATAAATAAAATAAAAGCATATACATAAATACACATATATTTTACATGTTATATATTTATGTGTTTAATGTTTTATATCTATATTTTAATATTTCATATATATTTTTGCAATTCACAAAATTAAGATTATAACTACATACAATTCACAACCATTTTTGTAACAAATAGATTATAAATATATTGCCATTTCAAATATACTTTTACCATAATTTTCAAACCGCTGTATAATACTGCATGTTCCATAATCTATATCAACTAATATTATATTATTTAATATTTATGCCAAAACTGCAATAAGGCAACAAATTGAAATTTTTAACATGCAGAGAGAGCTCTTTCAAATTGATAAGAATAAATGTAAAACATTCCAATAGATATAAACTATGCAAAATTCATGAGCAAGCAATTCACAAAACAAGAAATATTTATGGCCAAGAAGCATCCGGAAAATACGGCCAAATAAACCCATTTCTAGATTGATTAATTAATTTTTTAACAAATATTTATTGGTCAGTTACTGTCTTCAAGCGACACTCTGAGTGCTGGGAATATAGATGTGGGTAAAACAAGAAGTACAGTCATTTTAGTGACAGATTACAAAAGAAAAAGATGGTTCATAAATATATGAAAAATACTTTGCCTCTACTTATAAGAAGACAAATGCAAATTAAACTGCCTTTTCCACTTCAGACTATCAAAGATCAGAAAGGCTGACATACAGGCAAGGATGTGGGAAAGCAGGCACTCTCAATCATATCTCAAGGTATGCTATATCCTCTCCAGAAAGAGAAAAAAAATGACAAATACACATACTCATTAGGCCAGCAATTTCACTTCTAGGAATTTATCCTATACATACTCACATGTGTGCAAAATAGCAGGTGCACAAAGTTATTCATTCCAGCATTGTTTGTAATAGCAAAATATTGGTAACAGCCTGGATGTCTTTTCTAGTTTGCTAGCTGCTGGAATGTGATATACCAAAAATGGAATGGCTTTGAAAAGGGGAATTTATTATGTCACAAGTTTACAGTTCTAGGCCTGTTAAAATGTCCAAATTAAGACAAGGTTATGGAAATGTCCAATCTAAGGCATCCAGGAAAAGATACCTTGGTTCAAGAAGTCATCGATAAGTTCAGGGTTTCTCTCTCAACCGGAAAGGCACATGGCGAACATGGCAACCTCTGCTAGCTTTCTCTCCAGGCTTGTTTCATGAAGCTCCCCTGGGAATGCTTTCCTTCTTCATCTCCAAAGGTCTCTGGCTCCATGAGCTCTTGTGATTCTCATGGCTCTGAAGCATTTTTCAAAATGGTTCCTTCTTTTTCGTTTTTTTTTTTCCAAAATGGTTCCTTCTTAAAGGATTCCAGTGAACTAATCAAGACCCACCTGGAATGGGTGGAGTCACATCTCCCTCTAATCAAAGGTTAATACCCACAATTGAGTGTGTCACATCTCCGTAGAGATAATCTAATCAAGTTCCAACCTACAGTGTTGAATAGAGATTTAAAGAAGCGTCTGTCTCCACAAGATGGATCAGATTGTAACATGGCTTTTCTAGGGTACAGAATCCTTTCAAGATGACACAATGTCCTTTCATAGAGGCCTGACTGATTAAATGTATTCCATTTGCTGGAACCCACGCACCTAGAAAGGAGACACAATGAATGAGGAAGCTATTTATGAACTGATACGTAAAACAGTGCCTAGAAATTAGTAAATTCTCAATAAACGCTAACTACTATCTCATCAGAATGTACGGTGCATGAAGGCAAGGAGTTTTTCTGTTTTGTTCTCAGCTGATCCCCTATGTCTAGAAAAGAACCTGGCACACAGTATATGCTCAGGATATATATTTTAATTCTTCATTATGGAAATTTTCAAACATACACAAAGGTAGAGCAAATAGAATAATGAATTCCTCTCCCTATCCATTCCTATCACCTAACTCAGCAAACTTTCTTCATTCACATTTTCACTGCTTCCCATATCCCTGATGATTTAAAATCAAAACCAACGCATCATATCATTTTTTCCACAAATATTTCAGAAAGTATGTTTAAGAGATAACCACCAGTCCATTATCACACCTAAGCTATTAACATTAATTCCTTAATACAATTAAATATTCAGTCAATTTATTTCACTCTTCCCCTCTGGGTCATATGTATTTTTATTTTTGTTTGTTTGTTTTACATATCATTTGTCCAAATCGGGATCAAGAGATTTTGTTGAATGAATGTGCTTATTTCAGGAACAAATTGTCCTCTTATGACAAAAGAAGCCTGAATATGTGAGTTGTTTTGTTTTGTTTATATAACAAAAAATATCACTGGAAGGATACACAAGAAGCGACAGAATTATATTCCCCTGGAGTGGAACTAGTGAGTCTCCAGAGGGCGGAAGTTTTCACCCTGATTATCCTTATGAATTTTAAATCATTTGAATTTATGATTTAGTCAGCAACTGAACCAAAAATTTGAAAGTTTTTAAAAGCAACTACTAAAACATCATCAAAGACGATTTAGAATGTGGGTAAATTAGGGTGGGAGGGGGTGGTTGTTCCAGGCCTGCCACAAGGGGGCAGGAGAGTAACACTAAAGCTTAGTGCTAGACAGTGGAAGGCTGCCCAGAGACCAGTCAGTCTTCCCTCCCCATCTGCCACAGGCAAATTCCTACTGTGTGCCTGCCCAGCTCCTCCCCAAAGCTGTGTGACATGACTGTGTTTGGGCTAAGCCATTCCCAGATTTCTGACCCTTGGAAACTGTGTGAGACAATAAATGTTTATTGTTGTTTTAAGCTGCTACATTTGGGGTAGTTTGTTACTCAGCTATACATCACTAATACATCAGACATCATACCTTTCCACCAAAAAATATTTTAGTTGTCATCAATTAAGGACTCTTTTTTTAACACACCCACAATAGCATTATCATATATAAAAAATTAAAAGTGATTTCATAGAATCAAATATCCAGGAGGTCTAGTTGATGACACATGCAGAAGTATTTGGAGGAAGAATACTGATACCTGCAATTTATTTTGAAATGTATAAAAAATAGATTGATGGATGGATAGAAGCACAGATGACTAGATATGTGATAAAGGAATATAGCAAAATATTTACTGTAGAAACCTGGTGGTGTGTATATGAGCGTTCACTATAAATCCCTTTTTTTTGTTTCTTTGAAATTTTTCACAATAAAATATTGTGCCAGCTTGAAACTATTATGTACCCCAGAAAAGCCACGTTTTAATCCTGATCCAATCTTGTGGGGCCAGACCTATTGTTTAGGGTGGAACCTTTGATTAGATTGTTCATGGAGACTGACCCACTCAATTGTTGGTGTGACCTTTTGGCTACATTACTTCCATGGAGATGTGACACACCCAATTGGGGGTGTGACCTTTTGATTAAGTTCATTCGAGGTGGGTCTTGATGAGTTTACTGGAGTTCTTTAAAAGGGGAAACATTTGGAGAAACCTCAGAGGCAGACACTTGGAAAACAGTTGCTAGAGAGCTAACAGAGAGGCAAACATTTGGAGATGCTTGGAGTGTTGACAGAGAGCAGACACCTAGACACGGACATTTGGAGATGCAGAGGCCAGCAGGCATTGCCATGTGCCTTCCCTTGAGGTGCTAAGCAAGCCAGAGCCCAGAGTTATGTCCTGAAAGAGCTAAGTGAAGGCCCATAGATACTTAGAGAGGAAACCACTGGCATCAGAAGCTGGAAGCAATGGAACAAGAACAAGGACCAGCAGACACCAGCCATGTGCCTTCCCATGTGACAGACATCAGCCTTTCTTGAATCAAGGTATCTTTCTCTGGATGCCTTAGTTTGGATATTCTTATGGCCTTAGAACTGTAAACTTTGTAACTTAATAAATTCCCTTTATAAAAGCCATTCCATTTTTGGTATATTGAATTCTGGTAGCATTTAACAAACTAATACAAATGTTGAGGGGAAATCCAATCAGTGGTCAAATTTCCAATTATCTCAAAAAAAGTCATAATATTTACTTACTGTTTTTCATATCAGGATCCAAATAAGGCTCACACATTGATATTGGTTGGTAATATGTTTTTGTTCTTTAAGCCACAGTACTTTGGTGCCTTTTTGTCATAACAACTGAGTGGATGCTAACAAATACAGGGCAGCATAGCTTACATTCCCAGCTGACTCTTTAGACTGATTTTGAGCCCTTTACTCTGCAAGTTGACAAAAAACATTCCTGGAATATACCTGAGCAGAGGCTGTCACAACTTCTTGTTTGGGCTTTCTGACCATCAGTGTTCTTGACTCCCTCCCTCCAGGGGCAGCTACAGAGCATCAGTTTTCCATGCACGTTAGTATCGAGGTGTTCTGGGAATCCTTTCTGGAGGATTAGCCTGGAAGCCGGACATGCAACCAGTGCTGTTGCCCCCACACCTGGGCAGACCCCATGCTAGGGTTTAATGCTCTGCAGGTGCCATCTTGAAACTCACAACAATGTTATCTTCAAATCTGTGATTTGTAATGAAGTTTGATGGCACAATGGGGATTCACTCACATGCAGTGCTGATTCCCACCATCTCTCAGTTATTTACTGTTTATTATACTATTAGAACAATTAAAGGACTATAAGATTCACCACATCTATATTTGTAACTTTTGATTCATAAAACTTTTAAACCTTTTAGAGTAGGCCAGAATCATGGCTCATTCTAAAATCATTAGGGCAAGTGTGATCCACCCCATGCCCAAGCCAAACCCCAGGCCCAAATGAATCAGAATCTTTGGTGGTAAGACCCAGGTATCACGATTATTTAGGGCACTCCAGGTGACTCTAATGTGCAACCAAATTTGATTAGGTGAAAGGCCTATGGGATGTTTTCATAAAGGAAATAAAGCCCTTTCCCCCTCTTTTTCTCTCTCTCTCCAGACAAATGATATGATAGGGATACAGAGATGTAACTTCTTTCTTAGCCATCTTAAAAGTAAGTTACAGAAATAATGTTCCTTTACTCCCAAACACCTCAAGTATTTCTTAAAAGCAAGAACATTTTCTTATGTAACTACGTTATAATCTTCAAAATCAGGAAAGTAACACTGTTACAATAGCACTGTCAATGCACAGACCTTATTAAAATTAATGATTTTCTCACTAATCAAAAGGAAAAAAAAGTCAACCTTTTTTCTGATCCAAGATGCAGGTTAGAAGTTATGGGTTGCTGGGCTTTTCTTTTCTTTCTTTTTTTTTTTTATTAATTAAAAAAAATTAACGAACACATTTAGAAATCATTTGGGCTTTTCTTTTAAAAGTCCTTTTCTGTTAGAGATACATATTTGAAGATGAAATAAGATGTTTGGGATTTCTTTTAAGATATCGCAGTAAAAGAAAAAGTTGAGTGGGGGAGATAAATGTAAGACACTAGAATGTCTGTAATTACTGAAGCAGGTCATGCGCAAGGGGATGAAAGTTCACTATACCTTTCTCTTTGCTTTTGTCTGTTTGAAAATGTCCACGAAAAAACCCGAAATTTAAATATAAAAATATGTAATATATAAACCTTACCGATAGAAAACATTAAGGATAAAAGCGATTTTTTTGTGTGTGTGCAATAACTGTGCTAACTCAGTTAATGTTCATGTATGCTGTCAACAAACCTCCGAGGAAGAACCTGACTTCGCCCCCACCTTACACATACTGAACCTAAGGTTTACAGCTCTAATCACCCAGTCGGTTTTGGTAGAACAGAGCTCGAACCCCAGTTCATCGGGTCCCCGCTCGCCCTGCGACACCAACTCCAGTAGGGAAAGATCTGAAAGACCCAGCGAGAAATTTTAGGTTGCTGCGCAGGAAGTATCTCCGCGGAAACGATCCAAGTGTTAAGCGCTGGTACTGGGTCCTCTCCACTTGGACCAATAGAAATTCCGAAATGAGTGACTGATGGGTGCCTTTGACAAGGGGGTGGTTGGGGGGCGTCTTCTCGGCGCCCCTATTGGGCAAATCTTAATCCGGCCGCCCAATTTGCCTTTCCCCTCCAGCTCCCGCCGAGGCCCCGCCCCAAGGCTGCGGTGCCTTGAGCAGCGGGCGTGGCCTGGGATTCCCTGATAGGCGAGGACCCTGTGTCCTTGCGTGGAGAGGGAAGGTGACTCCGGCCGAAGAGGAGGACGCAGAATGAGGGCCTTGCGGGTGAGGGCCCCATGGGCCGGCCCAGGGCCCCTATCCCTGAAGCCCTTGCCTTAGTATAGGTTTCCCTAAACATCCCGAGATCTGGGGTCTTGGAACGTAAGCCCCCCTCGGGGGTTCGGTACCCCTACCCGCAATGAGACAGCGGGGGACGCCAAGTATGGCCCAAAGCTACGGGTCTGGAGCTCTTCATTTCATCCAGGGCTCCCTCAAATAGCATCTCTGAACCTAGGCCTGGGAACTTAACTCTCCCTCCCCTCCCCTCGGCATTCTTAGGCAGCCTCTAACCCCCTAGAGAGCCCCGATTCAGTCCCGACAGACTCGGAATACGGGGTCCTCCCATGAATCCAGAAAACCCCCCAAAAAATATCTCGGAACTTGGACCTCCACCCAGAACGTGAGTCTCTTCTGGGTCCGCTTCCCTTCCAGGTCCCTGTAGTCCCTTACAAACTTAGCCTTCCTAGACCGGAGCCCCTTCCCCAACCGGGTCAGCCCGGGTCTCGCAGAAGACGCTCCTGAGGGACAGCACCATTCCCCCAGCCAGACCCACTTCGCGACACCCTCAAGTGCCTTCAGTACCCATCCACCCCGTCCCCCCGCAGGTCTCCCAGGCGTTGATTCGCTCCTTCAGTTCCACCGCCCGGCACCGCTTCGAGAACCGAGTGGCAGAGAAACAGAAACTCTTCCAGGTGGGTGGGGCGGGGATGGGGCGGGGCGACGACCCGAGGCCTCAGGTTGGCTCCCCAGCCTGGTGCGGGATCCCAGCCGCCTTTTCTCATTGGATGTTCCCACACCAGGCAGACAATGGCCTCCCAGTGCATCTGAAGGGCGGGGCAACCGACAACATCCTGTACCGACTGACTATGACGCTGTGTCTTGTGGGTGAGTGCACGGCCGGGCTTGGCCCCAGCTGCAGGGGGAGAGGGCATACTGGCACCTGGGCTGGATTTAGGGAGTGCTTTCGATCCTGAATTGGACAGGTCTGGGGAGGGGGCTGGAGTCCACGGTGGGGTATACAGAGAGAAGTGCCTAGGTCGGGGATCTGGGGCCTTGGCCAGAGTTGGTGACAGAGCTCCCAGCCTGGACTGCATCAGTGCCAGGAAGTTCCCCACCCGGATGGGTTTCCTTTGGGAAGAGAGCTGGAGCTTCGCAGATCTACGCTGGTTACGAGGGAGACTGCAGAGTTGCTTAGGGTCTGAGATGAGGTTCAGAGAGGGGGTTAGGATCTCATACTTCACACCCACCCCCCTTTCCTAGGCACCGGGTACAGCATCTACTGCCTTGGCTGGGCCTCCTACCCCCACAAGAAGTGAGACCAAGCAGTTTGGAAGACCTTGGGGACTTGGACAAGTCTCAGTAAATACACCAGCTTTTTGAGGAACACAGCCCTGCTCTGGCTTCTGCGTGTGTGCCTCCCAGCCCTGGGTCCATCGTGCTGGGCCAGCGCTATTCCTACAATGTTACTGCCTCTCAGCCCTCCCCAAACAGAACTCTTGGGCTGCCCCTCAGGATTTGGGGACCTGGGATGGGGTCCTTCCTGAAACAAGGGTTCTGCATCCTGGGATGGTGGCCCCTCCCTACAAAGGCCTTGAGGGTGGGAAGGAAGGTGCAGGGCATCAGCCAGGCCATCGTAGAGGCAAGAGACACCAAGAGAGGACAGACTGACTCAAGGACAGAAGCTGAGATGGGCAAGCATGACCTTGGTGGAGACAAGGGTGGCATCAAGACCTTCCGAAAGCCCAGGTTCTGTAAACAGAAGCAGAGATCACCCAGACTTCAGGGTCCTAGTCTTGGCCTCCACACATCTGTGAAGGATCTCACCAATAGATTACAGCTCACTAGAATTCAGTATGAGAAAAACATGGCTGAGAAAAGGCTTGCAGATCCAGCCCTGGAAACAGACCTGGGTACAAACAAAACCACCCCCTGCACCCACCATCCCCCTCCATGTCTCCCCTCATCCCCTACCCCTGACTTCAAGACCCAGACTCCACCCCAAACACAGCCTGTGCTCTGACTTTTAGAATAGGAAGTGCATCCCATAGAGAATAGCAATTGGCATGCTTTATTTCCTCCTGGGTCTGACAGACCAGGAGCATAATATAGACAAAAGCACTGGGGCATGTAGGGCCTGGAGTGATTATCCCAGGGCATGGAAACAACACAAGTGTTGGGCTTGGCACGAGTACAGGAAAGGGATTAAGGAGTGAGTGTAAGATAGTGTGTTGGGTGCAGGAGTGACCCTTGGGCAGGGCATGCTAGCATATCTTAGAGGCAGGAGAAACTTGGGGCATGGCATGTTGGGCCCTGGCTGGTGACTGAGAAGCTGGGTGCCAAAGACTGGGAGCACAGAGGCCTGTGGGTCATCAGGACCCATGAGGACAAGACTACAGACAGGATCAGCCTTGGAAAAGACCAAGGGACCCAAGGTGACTCCTGTAAGCAAGGTGGTGAGGGGGCAGGTCTGGGCGTCCCATTCAGGAATACATGGTCAGCTGCAGCCACTGGTGAGAGAAGGCATGGAGAGTGAGGCACAGGGGACCCAGGAATACTAGATCCCTTTCTCTGTCCTCACTCAGGGGTTATAGGAGAATAGCAGTGAGGGGGCCCAAGCTCAGAGCTGGCACATAGGGCAGAGGGAAGCCTCTCCCCACCTCGCACACCCCAATACAGAGGTTCTTACCTCCTGGATGTTCACCTGGATTTGCCCAGTGCCATCTTTATCTAGAGATTTGAAGGCACCTGGAGGAGAAAAGAGGAGAAAAGATTTAGGGGACACTGGCTTTTAGGATAACCACATTTCTAAACTATAGGACGATATTAGTAATAGCTAACACTTCGCACGCTTACTCCATGATAGGCACTGTGTAAAATGCTTCCCATGCACTAACTGATTTAATACAAGCCTATGAAATTAGTGTTAACATGAAATGAGGCAGAGAGAAGTGGAGTGACATGTCCTGGGTCACAAAACAAGAAAGTAAGGAGATTGAGATTCAAACCCATGCTCTGGCCCACCTCAATAATGCCCCCTGACCCCTGCCCAGGGGCACCTGAGCCTCCTATCAACCTCTAAGCCCTACCCCCTTCCTCTCCTGCCCTACTCAGTCCAGTTCCAGCCAAACAGGCTGCCAGAAGGAAGTCCTGCAGTCCTCATCTCTACTTCTTGTCCCTAAAGTCTGACCTGGTCTCAACACCTGCCCTGAAATTTGACTCCATGTTCCCCTTTAGCTGCTGCCTGCCCCTTCCCCCCACAGCCACAGAGCTGTCTACACTGTCTGCTTCCTCCCTCTCACCCCTCATCACCATCCTCAAGTATCCACACACATGGTGTCCCGGACACTGTACTCCCCACAGTTACTAATCCCCCCTTACAATGACCAGTTCTCAGACATTCTCATATCATACATGACTTATTGTGTTATGTGTCCTGTTGTACATACACACCCAGTCTCATGTCCCTTTCCCTTTTCCCTACCCACATTCAGTGCCATTGCCACCATCATAAACACTGAGTCCTGGCTGCTGGCCCCTACCTCACAGACTCATGGGGCCATTTCAATACCCGCCATGGTCTGTTTCCCCTCTGCTGACTATGTCATCTCTTCCCCCAGTGCTAGGGGTCTCAAATGCTCTTGGGCATTCCCCAGGGCACTCACTGGCCTCAACATCTCCTCCAAACCTTTTCCTCCTTCTTCATCCCCTTGTTAGTCCAAGCCCACTAACCCCATGCCTTGCCCTGGATGGCTCACTGCCCCCAGCCCATCAGCCCTGTCCACGTGGCCTCCTAAGCATCCCTCACCACAGTCCTCCATGGGCTCTTGCACTAAAGCCAAAACTGACCCTGTGCCTCTCCAGTACCTCCAGTAGAGAGAGACCAAGTAGCCCTGCACTTTGCATCCATGGTCCTGCTCAGCCTGACTATGCCTGTTGCTCCTGCCTCCTCTCACTCAATGCTCTCCGCTCAGAGATCAGACCAGATCTGAGTTCAAATTCTAGCTTTGCCATTTCTTAGCTGAGTGGCCATGGCAAGCAGTTTTGCTTCCTTGAGCCCGATTCTTCCATAAAATGAGACAGCCATTCCCACTTCTCAGGGATACCTTAAAGATTCAGTGCATTAATGCTCCCAATAAAAGCCTACATGCTTCAGCCCCAACTGAGCCCTCCAATCCCTTGACCTCCCTACCCCACTTCAGCGCTCTCTGAATGACTGAGTCCAACAAAAGCACCATCTTCTCTTTCCCTGCTAGGCCTTTGCACAGGCTATACCCTCTGCCTACAAAGCTCTTCCCCACCCTTTTCCTAGGTTCACTTCTCCCCATCCCTCAGGTCTCAACTTATGCGTACCCTCCTCCAGGAAGCCCCTTCAGGCTGTACCAAGCACCTCCTAGATTTAAATAGCTCTCTGGGCTTCCCCATCACAAATCTGAACATACTCTGCCTGTCCTCCCTGCCATCACAACTTCACCCCTCTGGCCCAAGGCTTCACCATCCCAGTCATGGCAAATCTGGGCTGACACTGTTCTGGAGGATCTGTCTCTCCTCAGCTGGACTGTGAGGTCCAAGATAGTAGGAACTGGGCTTTTTCAGTCACTGCTGCACCTCTGGCATTGGCCACCTCAGTGTCAGGTTTAGAGACTCAGGCCAGTGGAGGGGGAACAAATCCCTACCCAGCACAAAAGCTGGGGCAACACTCACGGAACATGGCGTCCAGTCTGACCAGGCAGCTGATGAAGTTGTCAAAGTCCATATTCCCTGCCTCATCTGAGTAGCGGCGGATGATCATGTTGTAGAGGTGCTCATTCAGGTGGAACCCTGAGAATGGTATATTCCTTCAGGGGTGGGGGCCATACAACTCCCCTCTGCTCCCATCCCCAGGATCCAGGTTCAGAGCAACTCAGTGGGGGCTGCCTCACCAATCCCACCCCTTCCCCACCAGGTCCCTGCCAGCCCCACCTGCTGCCTCAAAGGCCCCTGGAAGTTCACTGCTACAGATGGTCCCTGAACGGTCGACATCAAACTGTTTGTATATGGCCTGTGGGGACATAGAAATTCAGGTTCAATTGAACATCATGGGCATGGTATCTCCATGGCTTGCAGTCTTGGTACTCAGAGCTTCACAGGCTGCCACGCACCTGCCACTTTTTAATGTTGTTCCACAGATACTTGAACTCCTCAAAGCCCAGCTTGCCGGTAGTGTCGCTCTGACAGAAGGGTGTTAAGAACAGTGTGACAGTTATACCCAGATAAGTGTGTATTGCCTGTACCATTGTATACATGATGATAACAATGGTCTAGCTGGAAACCTGAGCTGAAACTCCAGCTCCCATGCTCCCATGTCATGCCACCTTTTATCTTTTATTTTATTTATTTCTAAAGGCTCTTTTTTTTTCAAACATAACCATGAGGACTTATATGGAACTTCTCCAAACTATAATTCCTTACCTGAAAAGAGCTAATTCCTCATTTACAAAATTTTCGAGAGTAACTCAATGTTGTAAATGTTAAAACATGCAAAAAAAAAAAAAAAACAAGAAATAAGGTAACAGGAAGAACCTGCTGGGTTTGTAATAAAAACCAATTAAGATGTTGGCATAAAGCCCTTAGCTCAGGGCCAGGCATCTGATAGATACACAATAAGTAATTACAACAATGGCCAAGACTTATCAAATACTCAGTACACACCACACTGTATGAAGCTCCTTAGGAAAAACACTCCTCTCACTAAATCCTCAGGACACCAAGCCCACCAGTATTACTCCCCAGTCACAGATAAGAAAACAGATTCCAAACTGGAACCGACCAGTGAAAGATCTTAACAACAGCTCATGCTCAAGCCCATCCAAGGTGCTTGCAGCGTGCTGAACCATTTGCATAGAGCTCTATCTGCAGTATCACCGCTATCATCTCCATTTTACAGAGAGTGAAATCAAGCTAAAGAAAGGCTCAGTCACCTTGCTAAAGGGTGGAGCTGGGAAACACAACGTTGACTAATGACAGGCCCATGTGCTAATATACATGTATGTTGTGTATACATGTGTGTTCCTGTGCACATGCCTCCACGTATTTGGACAAATGGGTATGTAAGCATAATAGCAGTTATCCATTTGGGTTCTAAAATCCAAAAGACCTCTGTCTAAGTTCCTATCGTGCCATTTACTCTATAACTTCTGACATACGGATGCCTCTCTCTGATCTTTATTTTCCTCACCTATAAAGTGGAGTATAATAGTAGTGCCTGCACAGACTGAGTCATTTAATGTAAGTAAAGTACCCAGCTGTGACAGCCATTGTTGCTACTGTTTATCATGTCTACATGTGGCTGTGTGTCCTCATGTATACTTGTCCATGTTTCTGCTATATACTGGCTGTCCCAGTCACATGCTCAGAAATCTCCCTCTTCACCCAGGGCCTCCCTCTGACTGCCCCCAAGGATACATCCATAACGGCCACCATGCTGCGACACGTGTCAATACCAAAACCATCAGTCTTCAGATCAGGGTCTAGGAGAGAACAGGTTAAAGGTCAGTGGCCATAGATCACAGCCCCTTCTGCCCCTATGCCTAAACTTGCACTATGTATTCACTCACGTCGTGTCACGACCTTGTTGAGAATGTTCATTAGTTCAGTAGCACTGACCTCCATGTCCTGCAGGGAGAAGTTATGGGTGGGTCAGAGATGGCTGGAAGGAGTGGGCTGGTTCTGAAGGAGGATGGGAACTTTGGGATTATCATGGTATGTGTATGCAAGGCAATTCAAAGGAAGGCTGTGAAAGGCTGGGACTGAGCTGGGGTCTCAGTTACTTACATCTCCAGCCAGCTGGGCAAACAACCTCCGGAACTGTCGCACCTCCTCGCTCTCATTGGCCTCAATGTTGGAATAATGGGTGCGTGGGGGCTGCAAATGGAGAATATCTCAGAGCAAGCAGGGAGAAGGGTACCCCAGCCAGGAGAGCTCCCCACACCCAAGTGCCCTAAGTGGAGGTCAGAGTGGAGTGGGTGACTGAGTGAACAAAAAAAGGGGGCCCCTGTCGCATGGCTAATATCCACAGCTAAGTCAGGGGACTTGGCAAGGTAGGGACTTAATGGGAGAGGGATTTCATAAGAGGGAAAGGGGTTGGGGCTTCTCCAAAGGGACAAGGATGGTTCTGGAAAAGGCCGTGAAGGAGGAAGGGAGAGAGGCTCACCGGGGGCTCCGGGTTGTATTGCGCAGCCGCCTCACTGTGAAGAGACACTGGGAGTTAGTACCAAGGGGCGGGGCTTCCAACGGGCATCCCCAGCAGAACTGCCACGACCAGCCCCCCACAACTCCCAAACTCCCAGCCCACCATCCTTGCTACAGGGTTCCTCCCCACTCCCACCTCCAAGCCTCATCTGTCATTATCCTGACCTGTTCCTATCCTTGCTGCCCTGGTCAAGTCCCTCCTCTCCCTCCATCAGGCCAACTCCATCCGCGAGGAAACCCACGCACGGGCCGCCCTCGCGGCAGGTTCCACTACCTTCAGGGCATACCTACCCAATGGCAGATTCCAGAATCATTCTGGCCCCACCCATTCCCAGCCCACAATCTCGCTCAACCTCAAAAGACCTGCCCCTCCAAGAACTCGCTTCTTAGAGGATATGCCTACCTTTCCTGGGCCTGTCTCCTCTTCTTAAATTCCATTTGCCCAGGACCCACCCCCCACCTGAATGCCTGTCTTTCTAACATCCCGCCCCAACTCCATTAGGCCCCACCCTTTCAGTGGCCAAGGCCCCAAGCGACAAGTGACCTACTCCTAAGCACAGGATTTTTCTCCCTTAATTGAGTCAGTTCCTAGCTAGGCCCTACACCTTCAAGGCCCATTTCCTCTCTCCCATTAGGTCTTAGCCTTTCTTAGGCTCACCTCCTCATTAACCTAAGACAACCAGGCCGTGCCCACTTCAAGACCCAGCCCATGGAGTGACATACTCCTGCAGCCAATGATGGCTCTTCCCCCTCCATACTTCTCTCTAGGTAAGCCCATGCTTGGCCGTGCCAAGTCTTCCATCTTTCCCAGAGACCGGCGGGTTCCGTCAGGTTAAGTCCCTCTTGGGCCAACATCACTATTGACCCCCACGGCAAAACCACGCCCACGTCAAGCCCGCCCCCAAAACGGGCCTCAGCCCCGCCCCCAAGGCCCACCTCCCTGCTTAAGCCCGGCCCAGTCTGAGGGTTACGATTCTCTTGTTGGGCCCGCACCCCGCCAGGCCCCGCCTTACCTGATGGCGCTAATGACCCCGCCCAGGATACGCATGGCTGTTCCGCCGCCGCCGCCGCCGCCACCTCCTCCTCCGCCGCCGCCGCCGCCGCCGCCGGCCCCGCTGATCAGGCCTCCGAGCACATTCCCCAGGCCTCCGCCCAGGCCCCCGCCGCCGCCGCCGCCACCACCGCCCTTCAAGAACGAGTTAACCAGGAACATGGCCGCGACTCGGACTCCTGAGGAGAGAAAGCGTTAGGTGGCTGCCTCGCCCCTGAACTCCTCCCTCCCCCCAAAGGACACATTTTCGTGAGCGCTGAGGAGGAATCTGAGGCCTCCGGGTGGGTGCCAATCCTCCGGCTGGGGCTGAGGGATTCGGCCAGGATGAAGTCTGTGCTTGCGGAGGAGGTAGCCCTCGGATGTGTGGGATAGGGACGGAGGATCAGACTTGAATCCTCCTCGGTTCTAAAGGGTCCCTGTCGGGTTTGAGTCCACGCACAGTTATCATTAAGGGTAGGGGTCCAGATCGGGAGGTTTGTCCAGACGCGAGGCCCAAATTGGTGTAAGGCGTCTCCGACGTGTGTGGGCGCTCGAATCTGAGATCCAGGAACGCCAGAATTGGAACGTGGGAGTCTTCGGAGGATCAGGGGCGCAGATCTAGGATCATCGTCCCTGGAGCAGACTTGAGGGAGTCCTGAACGAGGAAGTGAGGGTCTGGGATCTCCGTGCGGTGAGATTACAGTCGCATCGCTAGGTCTGTGGCCTGAGGCCTGAGGTCGTGGTTGTGATCCCCAAGGCCCACGATAACAGGGTCCCCACTGGAACTGGGGGCGCGCATCTAGGGTCGTGGTTCTAGAGGCCCCAGGACAGAATTTACGGGGTGCCTGCAATCTGTAAACTCGCATCTTAGATCACGATACGAGGGAACCCCGGGACCAAGATAACGGGGGCCGTCCAGGTCTAGGGATCCCTGAGGCCAAAACTATAGGATCTCGTAGGCTCTGGGGGCCGCCGGGGGTGGGTGGAGGGGTCCGCGCCGAATGCTCACCGCCTAGCTGATAAGTCCGTCGATCTGGCGGCCCGTTTGTCTGCTCCTCCCGGCCTCCCGCTGTGTCCGGCTCCGGAGGGCGTGGCCGGTGACTCAGGCTGCAGTGCCCGGGTCAGGCACAGTGACGCGGCCCAACGGGCATCCGCTGGGGTCCTAGAGCCGACTTGTGCGTATGCGCCTGCGCACACGGGCCTCGAGACATATGGGGCGTGAACACTGCGGCCCCACCCTTGGGTGGGCAAGTTCCAAACCCGCCCCAATCTAAAGGGGTTTGAGGGCTTTCCCCACAACCTACAACCCCGGGCGCTTTCACGGGGACAGGAAATT